>NC_087550.1:57980464-58617964 GCF_036250125.1 Pseudopipra pipra | reverse complement strand
GTGAAGCACAGATAACATTCACTAAATTAGATCTCAAACATTGTAATAATCATACAGCATAAAGACATGGTTAGTTTTTAATGCACCCCTATTTATCTTTTGTTTGTCTGTTTTAAGACAAGCTGCCTCACAGTAACTGTAAAAGGCACAAGTTAGTATATCTCAGCATCTCTCAGCAGCAAACATCTCCTGGACAAGTGTCAACCTGTAACTAAGGAAAAAATCCTACCCCTGGCTGTGAGGAACCCCTGGCTGCTACACAGATGCTCTGTGCTGATCCCATCAGGAGTCAGGGCCAGGATTCAAAACACTAGCTCTGATAAGGCTTTATGGCTTTTGCAATATCTCTGTAAGGAGTACTTTGAAACTATGAAAACTACTCTCCTTGCTGTTCCTAAAGGACAAGATCCTGTCATCTCTTTGATTGTCTGAAATAGGTCTCTAATTTTAAGTTCATTAATTATTCCACTGAACACAGTTAGTCTCTCCATTTGATTAGACACTTGCCTTAGCACCTTTCTCAGTCTAATCTCCTCTGACCAGTCTCTAAAGTAGTGGCATTAAGTGGTAATTTTACCCCAGTTCTCTGCAAAAATCCTCCTCATTCAGTTGTAATATTTAGACTTGGCTCCAGGGGCTGGGTTTCCTTTAAAGAAAATTTCATTTTATGCTTCTGTAATCCTTCAGTGTATTATTGAATAAAACGAGACTGTCATGCATACATAAGCTGATAACATTGATGCCTATGGATTTTTTTTGATTTTTAGTGATGATTACCAACGGGTAAAGTTGTTTTTATTTACAGGTTAAATGAGGACCTCAGTTTTCATCAGAAATAAAATTTAATTTTTAAAAGAACTATTTCTGACCTTCCTGTTTTCATGGAAGTGTGACAACTGTTCAGAAGATGCAGCATGGTGTTCTGTACCTCTCCCCCTGGGTGGGGAAGAAAAAGTCACTATGATGGTTGTGTAGTGATAGGACAAGAGGAAATGGCTTTAAACTGAGAGAGGGTTCAGATTGGACGTTTGGAATAAATTCTTTACTCTGAGGGTGGTAAGACACTGGAACAGGTTGCCCTGAGAAGTTGTGGATGCCCCACTCCTGAAGTGTTAAGGCCAGGATAAATGGGGCTTTGAGCAACCTGGTCTAGTGCAAAATGTCCCTGCCCATGGCAGGTGGTTGGAACTAGATGATCTCTAAGGTCTATTGCAACCCAAACCATTCTATGATTCTATGATTCAATGATCTCTAGCATATTGGAGTTGCAGTTTTTACAGTTCTTGCTTGAGCAAGGTTATATGTTCAGTGAAGTAGCGGCCTATGAGAAACTAATCCTACATCTGAATATGTATTTAAGTGACTTATGAACATTTCAGTGTTAACGTATTACAGGAATTTTATTTTAAATTCCTAGTGAAGATAAAATACTTGAGGGGAATGTGTCCCTGCCGTACCTCTCAATGTGTTTATCTAGCAAATTGTGTGAGTGGGGAAAAGTAGAAAAATGTTTGAAAAAAAATGCTGAGGAAAATAATTGTAATGGTGAGAAGAATACATCTTAATTTGTATTTCTCAAGGGCAAATACTAGACTTGCAAACATAATTAAAGCTCCTTTTAAAAAATGTTTCTAAAACATGAACAAGCTGACAGAAGTAGACTTTACCAGTTTTGGAAGGGGAGACAGGACACACAATGTGGAAGTTGTCAACTTTGCACGTAGACTACATAGAAGACGTAATAAATCAGACACTCCAGTCTGGCAATGTTAGCAAAAAATAAAGGTTTAATATTTTGAATTCGTTTCTTTCTGCTTTACTGCTCGCAAGAGGCATAACTGACTATAGTAAGTTAACTAAGGGCCAAATACTACCTTTTTGTTAATGGTTGAAATAGTCTCTCTGTTTCTTAAATAAAGGTATAGGCTTTTTTAAGGCCAGGTCTTAATATTTTGAAAATCCAGTTCTGAAATGCTGATTAGTGAGGCACTCTTATTATGACAAAGTGATGTGAAAAAATAGAATTATAGGGAAAAAGTAAGATTCTGTACAGTTATTATTTTAAATTTCATTAAGGATGTAAACTTCATATACTGAGAAATATCCAATTCCCTTGGTTTTGAATGAACTCCAAAGTTTGTTGAACGTAGTTAGCTTTAAACAACACAGAGAATCATACCACAGCTTTTTAAAAGTTCAGTGTAAATAGGAATAACACTTCTCCTTTCTTCCCTTAACCTAGCACTTTTCATTCCTTAATGAGATAGAGAACATGTGTAGGTCCTACTTGTAGGATTTGCTTATCTTTCCCAGTCCTTCAGTGCTCCCAAGAGGAACTAAATCAAACCTAATCAAACAAATTCTTACTAAATTTAACAAATAACTAGGAAGCCAGAATAATGAATACAACCAATATGTGAACTCAGGATATAACTGTAAGACAATTATGAGAAAGAAAAGTAGGTCAGAAAAAATAAGGTGGAAAATGCTGTGTTTTTAATGCTGTATTTATTAGCTGTCTGGGTCAGCTACTTTATCTCTTTTTAATCATCTGTGTAAATAAGACTAGCAATGTCATATACTTTCATTCCTGCATTACACTGACAATTTTCATTGCTTAATGAGATCGAATGTTTCTGGCTTCTACATATGTATACTCATTCTCCTCAACCCTTCAGGGCATCCTCCTAACGATGAAAAAAATCGTCAAAGAATAATAAACCGTTTGTAGTGAATTCAGTAAATAAGTGGGATACACATCCAGCACTTTAAATTTTCAGTTATAACTAAATTACCCTCAAAACACACAACATAAATTTTTAATTGACGTGCAGTATGTCACAAATCAGTGCCCTGGTCATTTCTCCTGGAGTTTGCAGTATTGGCTATTGTTGGACACAGAATATTGGATTTAATAAAGGTTGCTTTATTAACACAGTGATAAATACTGTATTACTTTAAACATGAGTGGTCTTTTTATCAATATAAAGAATTGGTTATATTGATAAATGGTTATATTGATAAAAGGTTATATTGATAAAAGCTTATAGTGAAGACTTTTTAAATGGACAATATGGAGCAAAATACAACAGTACTCGCCTGTGGCTTTTTTCCATTTTCATGCAAACCAGTTTACACTTAATTTCCTTATATTTTCTTACCCCCCTTAAAATAGTGGTCCCATAGTCAGAGCAGCTCCACTGAATCCCAGTCAAAAGAAATAGCAAAAACATAAAATGTCATCATAAAAAAAGAATCTTCTCAAGACTCTCTGGTAGCATTCCCAGGACAAGCTTAATGTCAAGACAGTGCCTTATTTGTTTGGGCTGGAAGATAAACAGGAGGGTAAATATTAAGACTCAGAAGTAGACTAAAATAACACAGAAACCTGTCAAAAATCCAGGAGCAGTAAGACTATACCACTCAGAGTTCAATATCCCCATGTAGACAGGCATAATCCTTAGGAGAAAAGAGGTTTGAGCAAATTTGCAGAGAACCCAATGTCCGCAATACATGAATATCAGCGTTATGGGGATGCTGATATTATCCTGCAAATGCTGATTATCGGGGCTGAAGGGAGGAGCTCTTAGCTTATCAGAGTAAACCAAATATCTTACGAATCACCAAAAATGTGAATAATAGAGTCACTTTTTAATTTCTAAATATTAATTCCCGAAAAGTCTCTGTAACATTGTTAAATACATTTTGGACACCTTTGCCAGGAACAATTACTTCCTGCCTTTGTGTTACCTGTTGTAACCTCCATACTGGTGCATTTTTAGATGTCTTAAATACTGTCATCAAAGACTGACTGAGTAATTTGATATCTGTCTAGAACATCAATGTCTTTTGTCTGTTCTTAATCTACCTTTTTAATTTTTCTTTTCAATAATTTTTTATTCACATGGATCAGTTAAATACATAAAAAGGGAATGATTTGTCTCTGATGATCCTAATTAAGTTAATGCATATTTCATTATCACATTTTATATGTACCTTTTAAAGTGGTTTTACCCACTCACATGTTTAATGACTGTGATTCCTAGATCTTGACCTAACTTCTTACTCTGGGTTTGCCTCCCTATGCTTGGTTTAGCAAGGTGATGCAGAATTCTGACATTTCCTTGTTAGATTGCTGCCAGTTTCAACTTTACATGGCCACGTGTGATCTACTGTCCTTCCCTGTCACTACTTTCACCCCTCCTCTTTTTCTTCTGTCACTGTCACTTCCATCATCACACTCCGGATCACTAAGCTCCATAAATAACCCATTTATTCCCTTTAAGACTTCTCTGTGGATTTGTACGGGTGCACTACTTCCAAGTCCTGTTTTCTTCATTCACAGCATTTTCACAATGTGGATTCAGCTATTTCTACCTTTAGGAATTGAAGAAGGACTAGGAATTAGCCTGACCTAGTCACCTTATTGACTGAGAGAAAAAGACATATGGAGAAATTGATTCACTTCTTATCTTAAACATCTATTTTAAATTAGATGAACTAACACCAAGTAGTACCTCTTCCTCTGCATATACTTACAGGTAGTGTTCAGAGTTAGAAATCACAAATGTCTAGATTTAGAGCTTAGGATTGTTGAAATTATTGCTTGTTAAATTGCTGGCCAGTTTTATCCACTGCTATACAAAGTCAGAGATCGCCTTGCTACAAGTTATGGTAAATATATTTGTGCTGGGTCAACAATACTATTACTGCCCCATTTCAGCACAAAAGTCCCCTTTCTGTAACCATGGGATGATCTTTTTTGCTGTTAGATTTCTTTCTACAATGCATCCTCTGATTTTGACTCCTTGACCATAGATGAGCCAGAATTATGTGTTGCCATGGCTGGGGTGACAACATGACTTCAGATAGGTGGAAGACATAACCAGTCAATAATATCTTTCATCCCCTGGGCTCCCGCTGGACCTTTGATGTCTGGGCAGCCATGATTTGTCAGAGCAGACTCTGTATAGTTAACATCAGGCAAATTGTTTTGCTATTTAGCACTGATAAATTAGAACAAGTTATAATGCATACTAATATTAATATAATCTATTAAAATTATAGACAGTTCTGGTCAGTTGGATGACCAGGGATGTGGACTGAAAACTGGCTGAACTACCTGGTTCAAAGATCACTGGCACAAAGTCCGGCTGGAGGCCAGTTGCCAGCATTGTGTCCCAGAGCTCAATAGCGATTCTGATACTGTTTAACATCTTTATTAATGACCTGGATGATGGGATTAAGTATGCTTCCAGCAAGTTTGCAGAGGACACAAAACTGGGAAGAGTGGTTGCTAGACAATATGCTTGTACTGCTATTCAGAGGGAGCTACACAGGCTGAAGAAATGGGCAACTGGGAACCTTATGGAGTTCTGCAAAAGAGAAAAGTCCCGCACCTGGGGAGACAAAACCTGCACCAGTATATGCTGTGGGCCCACAGGATGGAGAGCAGTTTTGCAGAATAGAGCCTGGGGGTCCTGGTGGAAAACAGGCTGCCCATCAGCCAACAACACCAAAGGGCCAGCGTGGAAAAAGCTGCGTTAGAAGTGCTGCCAGCAGACCAAGGGTGATGAGTCTTCCCCTCCACTCAGTGCTGGTGAGATATATGTGGAGTGAGTGGTCCGGTTTGGGACTACCCAGTACAAGAGAGATAAGGACATACTGTGGACAATCTAGGGAAGGGCTAGTGAGGTGATTGAGGGGCTGGAGCATCCGCCTGATAAAGAGAGGCTGAAAGTGCTGAGATTGTGCAGCCTGGAGATGAGAAGGCTAAGAGGGATCTTGTCAATATGTGTAAATACATAATGTAAGGGAATGAAGAAGGCATAGCCAGACTTTTCTCAGAATTACCCAGTGACAGGGCAAGAGGCAATGACCATAAATCAAAACACATCAAATTCCTTCTGGACACAAAGAAAACACTTGCTTTTACTGTGCCAGTGCTCAAGCACTGGCACATGTTGCCCAGAGAGCTTGTATAGTCTCCATCTTTAGAGATATTGAAAACCTTTTTAGTCATGGTCCTGCGCGACCTGGTCTTTGAATATGCTGGGGGTTGAATTAGATGATCTGCAGCCATCTGTGTCAACCTCAACCATTTTGTCATTCTGCAAAATTGCAATAGGATTTATTAAGTGTAATAAGTATAATACCTCAGTTGCCATGGAGGAATAGGCCATAAAGTTATCATGTGTTAGTGCTATTTGGAGCTTTAATTTTTGTTACAATTCAGATAATCACAAGCAGTTCCTGAAGTGGTGGTGTTAGAGCAAGTGTCACAAATAACAGGATGGTTTGTGCAACACTACTTAGAATGCTTTCAATATTTTAGTTCTTTGATACTTTCGATATTAACATTGTTATTGATGCACATACTCCTTTGAATTGGGGCTCATATCTTGTCTACTGTCACAAGACAAATGGACATATATAATTTATAGTTTTTGTTAATGATGTCAAAATAGATCTCTGAGTTGTGCATGTCTTATTCAGAACATGTTATTGTGAGGAGGCATAGGCCATAGTCTGAACAAAACTCTGTCAACTTAGTTTCTAGTGAAGCAGAATTGCACTTTTTACTGGGTTTGCTCATTATTTATAAGATCAGAATACAAAAGTTGGCATCATAGCATATGCAAGTGCATGGCTGATACTGTTAACAAACACAGCCTAGAAAAGAGAAACCAGAGAGACCTCATAGTGGTCTACAGCTTCCTGTTGAGGATGAAAGTGAGGAAGGAAGAAGCGGCACTGATCTCTTCTTTCGAGTGACCAGTTATAGGACCAGAGGAAATGATGTGAAGCTATGTCAGGAGAAGTTTAGATTAGATATTAGGAAATCAGATTCTTCATCCAGAAGGTGGTTGGACATTGGAACAGGCTTCACAGGGAAGTGGTCTGTCAGAGTTCAAGAAATATTTGGACAATTCTCTCAGGCACACAGTGTGTTTTTTGTGGTTGTCCTGTACTAGGGCCAGGAGTTGAACTCAGTGGTTCTTATAGGTTCCTTCCAACTCAGGGTATTCTATAATTCTGTGATTCTCAACTATGGCACAGGAGTTTTTTACTGGCATGCTGATTGGTATTTAAATGCCTAGGAACATATCTAAGAATTAGCTCTTGATCATAATCTTGAATTTATTATTCCCCAGCCTATTTTACTTTTAATACAGATATTGCTACAACAAAGAAAGAATTGCACCTTCTGGGCCCTTTCTGGACTAATACACATAGTCTGTTGCAAAGTCATTTACATTGCTCATGGCAGGCTTGATGTTTATGATTAATCATGACCAGAAAAAATATATGCTTTAGTCCAAGGTCACTTTGAAATCGGATCTATACATACTGCTAGTTTGTGATTTAATGCCTCTGGCCCTATGACCCTTGCCTTCCCTCTATATGCTCTCCAACTACTTGCATTGTTTTGCAAATTAAATCCTGACTCCTTAACTGACTCTTTCCCTGTCCTTGGACAATGTCAGTGTTTGGTGCTACTGAGTACCACTATTCTGCAAATGAAAAGAAATGAAAATATCAGATGTATATAGCCTACAATGTGCAGCTGAACAGATCAGATTCTGTCTGAGAGAGGGTTCATGAGCTTTGTCTTTCTTTATGCTCTTTGGGAGTAGTCCATAAATCTTTATTCATGTCTGAAGTGGTTTTACCTATGCGAGAATGGGGTTGTAGCACACAAAGTTATAAGTGATTTAAGAGGATTTGTTGCTAGCCAACAGTTTAATGTTATTTAAATGTGAAATGCAATTAAACTAAAGATATACCTTTGAATCTTCAGTTCTCATTTTTTCTGATGGTGGGTGATGAGACCAAATGGGATTTCACCTTCTCATCCATCAAATTGACCTCTTTGCTAATTAATGAGAGTGTGAGAATCTATAGAGCTTGTGACTCATAAGGATGTTTCATTTATTGGTGTACATGAAAGCATTCACAGTACTAAAGCATCGTTCCAGATGAACTTATGTGAATGTTTGGCAGAAAAATTCCTCCTAAATAAAGAGACCAGAACAGTAGTATTAAATTACATCTCTCTTTAACACTCCTCTGCAGTCTTATACCTCATTGTGTTTTAAAAACTTTATGTTGCTGGACCTGGTTGAGCACAGTACAGAGGCCAGATTCATCCTACGTACCTCACATATACCTCACAATTAAGTCAGAAGAGTGTTATCTTATGCTCTGTCTTTGGCAACAGGCAGAGGCAGGCACTTCTGGAAGACAATCCAGACCTCAGGTGTACTCAATCACAGTCTGGCATAGCCTGTTCTCCTTGTATAATAGAAATCAGGGCTAGGGTGATGATGAAGTGCCTTCTTCAACTTTACATGGATGCCACAAGAACTTCACAGCTAATAAGCCAGTGGAGCTCATCTTTAGATCCTTTTAAAACCTCAGATTTTGTGTAGTTACACATGTTGGGAACAGATGTGCATTGTCCATCACTTAACAATGTTACTTGCAAGGGGGAACATGACATGCTGTCCTAATGGAAGTAATGCATTGAAATGTGACAATCTGACAGTAGCTAGCCATGAATGAATGGCTCCTACAGCTGTTTATACCTTCTAACGGTTTTTCCCAATTTCTAGTGCAAAACTGCTTCATCTCAGGAAGTCAATATATATAAGAAAAAGAAAATACATGGTTCAAATCCTCACTCGCACACTTTCTCATGATCTTTGGTGGTTTTAGCTCTCAGGTTTTTCCTCTTGTTGATTTGCCTTCTCCATATCTTCTACAGCTAGATCTATTCTACCATAGCTATATTCACCATCTGTAACCTAGACAGGCAGAATTCTGGCTATCACGGGGCTTTCCACTTGGCAAATTTTATTCACTGTTTTCTGTTCTGAAAGGGTTTGGGGCTTTGTTTTATTGCTTGCTTTGATTTTGCTTATTTGTTTTAAACATTGAGTCAAATATGTAAGTTGCATTGTTTGGGACATTTTTTTTTTTTCTTGTTTTGTTTTGTTTTGTTTTTATTTATTAGCTGAGAACTGTCTTTACTCCAAAATGCAGGAGGTCTGGGTAGGTATTCAGCAATGCCCTCATATTTCTACCATCAGTTCTGCTTTTTTTTTCCTTTTTAAAAATGACTACAGGCTTTGAGTTATGATTTTAAAAATCACTTGATGGGAGAAAATATAAGTGCTCTAGTAGGTAAGAGCAGAGAGAGTTATATATTTTTTTGCTACTATATACTGCAAAAGTCATCAGAGGTCAACACTCATCATACATGTAGGAACAAATTGGGTCATTTCGGATGTGTTTACACTCTTGGGTTCAGGTAAGTGCAAGAACCTTTGTTCATGCTCTGAGTTGCAAATCAAAAAACCCGTGAACTCTGGTCTTCTGGCTGAATTGGTAAATCTTGCCTCTCCAAAGGACTAATTATAACAAGATTATATGGTTTCCGAAGTAGGGCTGAAGTAAGGAAAGTGACACATGGTCATGAGCATCTGACTGAGTAAAGTCCTTAGGTACCATTAGTTATTGTCATATGCTGAGTTTTTGATACTATACATTACTTCTGTGCATTTGATATGATAGCACAATTTGTTAAATAGATGCAGAGGAGAGAAGGAAAGAAAAAGAAAAAGAAAGAAAGAAAGAAAGAAAGAAAGAAAGAAAGAAAGAAAGAAAGAAAGAAAGAAAGAAAGAAGGAAAGAAAGAAAGAAAGAAAGAAAGAAAGAAAGAAAGAAAGAAAGAAAGAAAGAAAGAAAGAAAGAAAGAAAGAAAGAAAGAAAGAAAGAAAGAAAGAAAGAAAGAAAGAAAGAAAGAAATAATTGAAAAGAATATTCACTGATATTTTTGTGAGTTAGAAATAACTCCGTGAAAATCTGTCACCTAAGCTACTGCAAACCTTTTAGCACTCATCTCTGAAACAGCTGCTGCTGGTTTAAGTAGTAGTCTGGTCTTTCATAGAAATTTTTAAGAGCAACTACCTTATTTCATTTTCAACTCCTTTAGCAAAAATTACAAATATAGTAAAACAAGATGGTAGTTCCCAAAGAGCCTTTTAACATTGCTAGCTTTCTCTGTTTACTATGCAGGCAACCTGCACACTTATACTAAGTTAAATGTCTGTTCTGAAGGTCTAAAACTGAGTGATTTGAAAGTCCTCCATTGCCATTGGAAATATGTTTTTCATTAAAATTTACATCCAAAATAAAAATACTTAAAATCTAAGTTGATTCTAACTATCCCCATGCTTTATTTTCAGTGCCTTCTTAATCATGCTGACGACATTACTAAGGCTTATAACTAAATAGCATGAAACAAAACATAATAAAAAGGTTGAAAACTCTAAGAAGACAGGTGAAAACCCACTGCAGTATTTCCTTACAAATTCTATATTGCTTGATAAAAAAGGGAATAATTTATTTTTAGAACTATTTAAATAACAAAATTCTCCCTCTTATGTTCAGCTAAGTTACTAAGCTGGAAGGTGCTGTTGGAGACTTAATTGAGTAGCTTATAAAAGCTTACACTAAAAGGAAAAGAAAATCACATGTAATTATTCCTAAATATTCCTATTAATTACAGTACACCCATGAGTTTTAAATTCAGAGCTGTAAGGTTTTTATTGTTCTGCAGTGGTCATGAAGGATTTGAATTTTTGTTTATGTTTCCATCTCACAAACCTCTTATAAAGAAGGAAGGAATTCCATAGTACATAAGACTGGAATATGTAGGCCAGTCAAATACAAGCATCTGCCTCAGACAATAATCTTCAGCAATATTTCAGGAGACTTCTAGTCATATTGTATGCTCCCATTTGGCATGAACAACTGAAAACTAGTGACAGGTCATGGCTAAATAACTTGTGTACATGCTTGTCAATATGGTTCATTTCAGAAAATTAATGACATAAGATTGATGCTAAGCGAGAGTCATTAAATCATATAGTCCCAACTGGGACTTTAGTTGTCAACTGTTGGTGTGTTTTCACTAAGAACACAAATTTTTCAAAATATTCTTGATGCTGGATGATGAAATAAGTATGTGAGAATGTACCGGCCAAGTTTTTTAAGTTAGTTCTTGGTCCATATATTTTCCATATTAAACAATCCGATTTCAAGGTTGCTGCTAATCCACCAATTTACAACTAATTATCATGTCAAGAAACTCAACAGAAAAATATACTGAGGAAGACAGATTATGAAGAAAGAGTAAAAAACAACAGAGTGGATACCACTGGCCAGAAACTGATTACTAGAGGATGCAATATCTGTCTACAAGCAACTGAATACTGTAAACACCTAGGAGGTATAGAATTTCCTTTGAGAGGTCCAAGGCACCATAACTGGAAACAACTGAATGAAAATGAACTAAGAAAAATGCAGACTTTACACCAATAAAACTTCCTGTGAGGTCTATTAGGCCATAGTAATCTGCCCGAGGAAGTATTGGAATTACCCAATGTGAATAATTTAATACTATACCGGATGAAGCACTTGAGAATATACTGTAGGAAACAATCATGTCCTGACTTATTAGAGCTTATAGATGGATAAACTACATGCCTAAATTGCATGGAGTTCTCATGGGTTTAAGGGTCAGGCTGCTCTGTGTATAACAGGACTATGGTCTAGAAGACCACACCAACTTTTCACCCTGCAACAAGACTCTCTAGGTCTCAGCATGCATACACCTACTGTTTTCCTTTTCAGTATAGTCCACAGAAGAAGGACTTTATCCTTTTGGGATAAAGTTGTTGCTTTATTTTGTATTCTCTTGATGCTTACAATGTTAGATTGTTGAAATTTATTGTGGTGTCAGACTATTCGTGTTGTTGACAAGTTATGTCATCAGTTATCTCAACAGTTCTACATCAGCTATGAGCAACTGATTCCCAAGAGTTCAGTAAAATCCAGGAAAAAACAGTATTTAAAAGACTTTTTTTTAAAGCTTTGATAAAGTTCCAAGCTATGCCCTGTATTTGCCAAGGCAAAATTAACTGTATTTTTAATATTACCAACTCTATGGTTGTATTGTGAAAATTTCAATTTTGCATGTTTCTATAATGTGGGATTTATTTTTATCATTGTACAAAAAAGATGTAGAATAAGTGTGGTTTCCATTCATATTTTCTATAGGCAGTACATATTTATAAAGTAATTTGAATAGCTAATGTCTAATAGCAATAATGCATTTGGACATGGTTTAATTTAAACTATAAGAACACTTATAAAATTCACTCCTAGTCAGGCTTATAGCAGAGCTAAAAGTCCAATGTATTCAACTTTGAAATACAGAGTTCCAATAAAACCATATTGGAGTGTGAGAGAGTAATAGGATTTTTTGGCCTACCACAGGGTTCTGCATTTTCTAGAGTAACACAACCACTGAGGTTCACATCAAGGATGTGTTCAGTGCCTTCTGCTCCAGCAATCCCAGGTTGAAAAGATATGATTTTGTGTAGGCATAGGGAACTGTGACTTCTGTGATGGGGAGGTCAGGCCTTGAAGAGAGCAAACAAAACAAGAAAACTGAAGAACTACAAAAGCATATTTGCAATTCTAGTTTTGAAAGACTTTTGGGAAGGAGTTTAATCACAATAAGAAGCATGTCTTCCCCATTGTAAAAGAAATAGCTAAATATTGATTGCAGAGGGTAGATCCAAAACCCCAGATGCAATTTACTTTTTTAGTGTAGCATTTTCTGTGAGGAGATTGACCTACATCCTCTTCAGTTATCAAGGAAAATTCTATAATTTTTGTGTGGGCTGTTTTGTCTGGATGTACTTTGCAAATGGAAATAACAGATTACAGGAAAAAATGGACAAAGTATTGTTTTCTAGCCTATGGTAAGAAATCTTCAGTTTCTTAGAGTCATAGACTTGCTCAGTGATATTCAATAGGTCTGCTTGCTATGTTTGCTCTATTTTCCCCATCTATTAAATAAAGTTTATAATTCATGGAGTTGTGTTGTGGTTTAACCCCAGCGTGCAGCTCAGCCCCACATAACCACTTGCTCAGTCCCCACCAATGGGATAGGGGAGAGAATCAGAACGGCAAAAACACAAAAACTTGTGGGTTGAGATAAAGGTACTTTAATAGGTAAAGCATAGATGCGCTCAGAAACAAAGGAAGGAATTCATTCATCACTTTGCATGGGCAGGTAGGCGTTTGTCTGTCTCTAGGAAAGCAGGGCTCCACCTCATGTAACAGTGACTTGAGAAGAGAAACATAATCACTCCAAATGTTCTCTCCCTTCCTCCTTCTTCCCTGCAGCTCTTATTGCTGAGCATGATGTCATATTGTGTGGAATATACCTATATGGTGGTAATGTTTTCATTATCTGGCTGCATCCCCTCTCAACTTGTGCACCTCCAGCCTCCTTGCTGTCAGGGAAGGCTGAGAAACTAAAAGGTCTCTGATGCGTTGTAAGCACTGTTCAACAATAATTAAAACATCCCTAGGTTAACAACACTTATGTTGAATTTTCAACTCAAATTCAAAAAATAGCATGATATAGGCTTGTATGAAGAAAATGAACTCTCTATATTAATACATTATTGTGTTAAATACAGTAAGACTTGTGAGGTACACTGACATTACAGTAAGGGTAGGTATAGCAAAGAGACAAAGGTTTTCTCATAGCCTACAAGAATTACAGGAGCTAATCCTTCCAGAAAATACTTTATAAAAATCATGATTCATTTTCTTTGCCGCCTTCTTGTCCTACAAATTGGTAATAGTTTTGATTAGATTTTATTATTACTTTCAGTTGAGTTTGCAGCATGTTCAGAATATTCAGTAAACCATGAAAAAATTTCTCCAAGCAGGGTGATTTATTTGTTTTATCAGAGCTTGGCAAAACCTGTAAATTTCAATATACAGTACATTTCACCAAGTGCTTACAAATTTTGAGCTCTATGATTTTTTCACCCATGTTGTTTAATTTTCTATTTTACAGGAAAACAGAGAACAAAGTTGAATGAGATGAACAAAACTGAAACTGCTTATGTTTTAAAACACTTTCTCTTTCTTACAGAAATATTGCTTGGATTTATTTTCGTGGTAGATTGAAAAAGTTTTAGAAACTGAGATAGGCATTTCTTTGCCCTAGTTTCTTAAGTGTTCTCTAATGGATACAGATCTACTTGTAAAACTCCTTCCTCATATAGAAAGAAAAGTCTATTTCTACAAGAAAGAGTTTGCAGGGTCAAGGCTTATAGCTGTAATAGAATACTGAGGCAGAACTAAATAACAAAGAATAAAGTGAAAAACACCAGTAAATTAAAATAAAGCTGAAATACACTCAATTAGCTAAATTACTATTGATATCTGTCATTATAAAGTACCCAGGGCTGTATAATTTTCTTCTAATCCCCTAAATGCACAACTAAGCAAGTGAGAGAACATATATTCCTACAACCCCCAGTGGAGACATTGAGATTATGCATGCTCTCACTAATTTAAAGAGGGACTTTCACACTGGGATACATTTTAAAAAGAGAACATTTAAATAAAAAGCAATTTAGTCTGCCTGTAATTGTGTTCCCCTTGCTGTTATTGCTAATTATTGAAGATATTTGTGCTTGAATGTGTGAACTTCTCCTTTCCTTTTTTAAAAAAATTTTAGTAACTCTGTTTCTGCTTTCGCTCAATTCTGCTGAAATCACAGGGTCAGAGTCTTTCTTTCATGTTTTGTTTTATCAATGTCAGCGTGGTGGGGTGACCTTGTCTGGATATCAGTTGCCCACCTAATCCACTCTATCATTCCCCTCCTCAGCTGGACAGGGAAGAGACAATATAATAAAAGTGTAGTGGGTTGAGATAAGGACAAGGAGACATCACTCACCTGTTATCATCATGGACAAAACAGACTTGGCTTGGGGAAAATTAATTTAATTTATTATCAATCAAATCAGAGTAGGGTAATGAAAAATAAAACCAAATATTAAAACAGCTTCTCCCACTCCTCCCTTTTTCCCGGGTACAGCTTCACTTCAAATTGCCTACTTCCTCCCCACAGTGGTGCGGGGAGATGGGGAATGGCCATTGTGTTCATCACAAGTTGTCTCTGCTGGTCCTTCCTCCTCAGAGAGGGGATTCCCCACACTCTTTCCCTGCTTCAGTGTGGATTCCCTCCCACGGGAGATGATCCTCCATGAACTTCTCCAATGTAAGTCCTTCCCATGGGGTGCAGTCCTTCAGGAACAGGTTGTTCCAGCGTGGATCCCTCACGGGGTCATAAGTCCTGCCAGCAAACCTGCTCCATCATGAGCTCCTCTCTCCATGGGGCCACAGATCCTGTCAGGAGCCTGCTCCAGCACAGACTTCCCGTGAGGTCACAGCCTCCTTCAGGTATCAACCTGCTCTAGAGTGGAGTTCTTCATGGACTCCATGTGGAACTGTGCTCCACTGTGGGCTTTGAGGGGCTGCAGAGGGACAGCCTATACTCCACTATGGTCTGCATTGTGGGCTACAGGAGAATCTCAGCACAGGCCTCTGGAGCACCTCCTTCCTCACTGACTTTGGAGTCTGCAGGGCTGTTTCTTTCACATATTGTCTCTTCTCTCTCTGGTTACTCTTACACATTCCCCCCCCCCCCCCCCCCCCCCCCTTCTTAAGTCTGTTATTCCAGAGGTGCTAACACTGTTTCTGATGTCCTTGGCCTTGGCCAGGGGCAAGTCTGTCTTGGAGACAGCTGGCATTGGCTCTGTCAGACATGGGGGAAGCTTCTGGCAACTTCTTACAGAATCCATGCCTGTAGTGCCCTCGCTACCAAAACTTGCCACACAAACACAATACAGTCAGCCCAGAGGCAACGTCAGCACACTCTTGGAGGGAGTCACACAGATGCTTGACTAAAATCTGAAACCAGTCTAGAGCTAACCATATTCAAACTAGAAATAAGATAAAAGTTTGAAAAATGAGGATGATGTGCCCCCAGAAGAAATTCCTCTGAGAATTAATGGATCCTTTCTCTCTCTCTTTACTCCCATATAAATGCTGGATACTTTTGCTGGATCTTGATCTATTGTCTCAAGCTACGTATTAGCCACATATGTACTATTGGACTCAACAGAGAGGCGAAGGGATTATTTTTAATGTATAGGTAGCTAATTATCTATTGGCCATTTCAGGCATTAGAATAGGCTAGTATAAACTTTGACCTTAATGTAGCGGAATTGAAAAGTGATGAGAAGTGTATTAAAAATTATTATACTTGGAAACATTCATCCTTACTTCATTTTATAATTTGTGTCTAATAAAAAATACCATCCCTTTTTTCCCTATGGACCAGAATAGCAGGAAGAAAGACTTTGTCATGAACGTGGCCTTGTGATAAGAGGGTAGTTTTGTTAACATTCTCACCCAGATCATAGACAAATTTTTTTAGTCATTTTATATAAGGTGAGGGTATGAATTTTGAACATGGTAGACAACTGGTGACTTCCCAGCAGTTCAAGTAAAATTTCCATTCTAGGGATTCATTGCATAACTATCAACAAAGAGGTCTTGGCTCAAAGCTTCTGAGTGAATCAAAGTCCTAGCTGTGGGAGAGTGTGGGGTCCTTGGAGTTATTAGGTCAAAATTACCAAGCTATCCCTGTCCCCTGACACATACTGGCCTAGTGATAGAAGACCTTGTAATTCTTTGATGATAAATTACTCACAGAGTTCCCTTACTACTTTCTGAAATGTGGTACATATGTTATATTTTTCCAGCCACGTGCGGGTTTCCAAATGTGGTTAATAGGATCAGAGAGCCTGGCCATCATCCAAATTAATATATCTGAAGGCTGAATTTCAGAAAGCATATCTGTAATAAAATATCCCAAATATTTCCTAACTGAGTTACCAGATTTAGCAATATGCTAGTGTGCTTTTAAAAACACACTCTGCTTTGCAGGCAATTATGTTGCCCTTTAATAAATTTCATTGTTTATAACGATATATTATACATATATGCTACACATCTGAATGCTTTCTCAACATATTTTTGCTAATAAAAATAATTTAGTGAATCACCCCATTTAAGTAAAGATATCTCATCTGGCTTTAGTTTTCTTCTACATTAGCCTAGATGTGGCCCTTAGATTATTTCTTAATACTGCAGCTATTTTATACTTCTTGTTATGTGGCTTAATAATTACACGAACAAGGTAAACAAACAAGAACTAGGGAATGTGAATTGAAAAATTTGGGTTTAGTACAAATCAAGAATAAACTATGTAATTCCTTGCTATGTTAGGATGTTCAGACTAGATATGTTAGATACAGATACATTTAGATCACAATTTTCTGGCACTGAGGATAACTGGCAAGGGACAGCTGGTATTTGCACTAAACTCTTGTAGCCTCCAAGACAGAGTAACTGCATACAAACTATCTATTAGGAATGGTCCTAGCTTGTGCTTAACTCCCAAATTGTGCCTAGGAAATATTTGAAAGAGCTCTAATTGGTATGAGCCAAAACTCTGCTAGCAACCGTTATAACAGCTTAGCAGATGATCTAGTTCGAGTTTGGGAATATTTTCTGGCTCTGTTTAATTTCATACCACTGACATAGCCTACAGATGCTAAAAACATAAATAGTTAAAAAAATGATTCAACAAGTAGTAAAAAATTCAAAGGTATATATAAAGGAGTGCATGTTATCTATAAACTCAAGAAGGAATTCTCTTTAAGTCACAAAGAGCTGAAGAATAGAAGAGTATTACTAAATTCTTGCTTTAGTCTTACATTTGTCCCTGGGAATCTTTTCTTGCATATTGTCAAGACCAGAATATTAGGGTGCCCTAGAAAAGATAAATCTCTGGAGTTCTGTTCAACAAGTGCAGAGGCAGATGCAAACAGTGGCTGGACTGAAGGTGGTTTCATGAGAAGGGAATTTCTCAATATCAGGGCATATGTTAGGTAAGAGGACAGCACGGAGTTTAAGTTTGAAAAAAGCAATCTATACTAGACTCTTGGGAAATTCTGCTTGTTGCTGATTTATTGCATGCAGCACATAAGATTGTGGAGCCAGGCAGATGTTACCACAAAATGCTGGGAAAATGAATTGTACCTATGTCATAGAAACAGAGCAGGAGACAAGATGTAGTAGGTGGTGTATGAGAGGGAATTAAAGGTTCATGGCAAATCTATGCCTGGAGCTCTAGGAAAGCAATTATAGAGGTGAGCTGATCACTTCCTATTACAGATGAACTACTATACCACATAACCTTGCCACTCTAATACTTTAAGAAGCAGCTATATGGAAAATATGAGATAACAAGAATATCTGGTGACTAAAGATATATGAAATATGTCTTGTTTTTCAAAATACTGACATTTAACACTCTGTCAGTCCTTTGAAAATGTAACAACTTTGGAAAGTGCTCACTTGCAAAGTCCCTCTGACTGTATACTCACATGTACTTGTATGTGTGTATATATATATATGTATATATGTATGTATATAGATAACGTATCTGTCTCTCTCAATATAAAATGTGCAGCCAAAAGCAAAATACTCAGTTGATGCAATATAATATTATGTAATGAAAAAATGGAATATTGTACATTCCTCAGAATTGCAAAGAGAGGTCCAGATAGCATTGTTAAACAAAACAGTTAACATCCATACCTTATAGGTAAATGTCACATTTTTTCATGCTAGATATGTATTTTCTTTCAGATATAGTACTGTTTATTTTCATACTGTTGTTCTCTTCTCTTCTATGTTTAGCCATTTAGTTTTCTGATGAAAGAAAGTATCCTTGTTTTGCAGCCACAACCACATCTGTATTTTTCTGTCAAAAGAAAGTCCATGTAACAAAAACATCTTAGCGAGCAATTGAAACTGCATGAGTCCGTACCACAGGCCTTATTCCCCTTTGCCATTGCTGTACACTCTCAAACTCAGTACTGCTCCACTAACCCAAAATCTGTGCAGTGGTGACCAGAACTATTCTCTCAAACCACCCCCCCCCCCGTGTCAGTTTATGATTATTGTAATTTCAAAGGTATCTTTATTAGCTTCCTTGGTAAACAGGTAATGTATTCACTGCTGATACAATGGAGAAGAGCAGTAACACTCAGCAGAAGCAGACTTGGCAATTGTATATGTTTTGCAAATTCCACATTTATCTCTTTTGTTATATCCCACATATCCCATTACATCTTAGAGGCTCTATACCACACCGAATTTAAATTTGCTGTTCCAGTTGTATCTCCCTTTTCAACAACGACTGTAAATCATGGCTATGCTTACCTTTACTTTTTAAACTGACTGGTATGAACAGATAGCTGTTTTGTATGAACAGAACATTTTAAATGGACGGGTATGAGCAACAGTTATTGCTCAGGGTGTGGCAAGTGTGACAGGTGTGACTAACCAACCAGAGGAAAAAAAAGTTGTTGCTTTTAGACTGATCAATATTAGTCTTCATCCCAATTGCATAATTTTGGATGTTGCAAGAATGTATCTGTAGCCATTTGCTAGAGGGAACACTGCACATTTAATAAATCTGAGACAGCACCATTACAATCAACAGAAATTTGAGATCTGCTGAACACTTGAAACTGTAATTTCCAAATATCTTTCTTTTCTTTAATTGAGATTTGTTCTGCTGACAGACGAATGCACCCTCAGCTGAATTTGAATAGGGCTACTGCAATAATCAGTGATTCTATTTGAATGAAAAAACATGCAGCCTGGCTCTCTGCATGGTTATATCTAAGAATGTTTCTCAGACAGACCTGACTCCTATTTTTCCTAATTAAAAGTGGTAATAACTGTTTTATTGGATCTAAATTACACTTTTATATGACAAACTTAATTTAAAGTGTGACCTATCAACTTAATGACATTTTGAGACTGGGCACAACCATACATAAATTAGGAGAATGTGAGATGCTTTGCAATAAAGAGGTAAAGTGAAGAGGGAAAAAAGCCCCAAAATACAAATGGAGGATAAAAGCACATCAGAACATTGTAGCTAATGAGGTTTACAGTTTGGAATGGAATCAGAGCTAATTCTGCAGAATATTGGTTACCAAGCTAATGGCTAAAATAAAAAATATGGAACTTTGAAGTTTCTGATAGGTCTGATTTGATTTCTGTAATATAAATGCTGGAAGTTTTAGAATTGAATCTTCAAATTAAGAATTAAAAGCTTCCCTAAGCTTTTTGATTTCTATCAAGAAAGGTATCTCCATTTTTCACATCCTTTTCATCCTTTTATGCAAGTATAGGAAAGTAGGTAAATACTTGTATATTAAAACTAATTTATCCATGGCTCCCCAATAAACTAATATATTCAAAATTCACCAAATGATTTTACATTTATCTCTCCAGGAAATGAAGGATCATTTCTCCCTATACATAATAAGACAGTCCCAATATTAGGATGTTTGCACACACCAGTAAATCAGGAAATAGGGAAATTTTACCATAAGAAGAGTATCAATATGAAGTGGGATTTATATTGCTGTTCATAATACAAACAGGAATCTCAGCTACACAGCTGAGGAAAGATTGAAAATAAAATGAAATGTAACAGAGTTTTTTTGTTTATTTTTCCTGGAAAGCTTTGAAGACAAGAAAGTGGAAACTAAATATGCACCTTTTTCTTTATATCCTTCTTGTTGATGTTTGCATGTGTAGATAGAAAGAGACAGAAAGAAAAAGAATGAGGTAGTATGGACAATATCGCACTTTCTTTAGTACACTTTGAGAAGGACAAAACTGGCTTTTGGTAGAAGCAGATACTTATGCACACCCTTCCCCTATATAGTCTTTGGCAATAGCTGCAATATTTTGGAAACACAGCTTTTACCTTTTTGTGTCTGGAACCAGCTAAAAAGTAGCTACAGATCACTATGGTGACAGACTGAAATAACAGGTCTTTACAGAGAAGTTATTTTATTTCAGTGCACTTAGTTAAATGAGAGGAATTCCTTGCAGACTATTTATAACCTACAGGTTTGCAGTAAGAGTCCAGTGGATTAACCTTTTTTAATTTATTGTTATATCCAATTTATAAGCACCTTTTGCTACTCAGACTGCTCTGTTGGAAGGAGGCATATTACTCCATTCCAGGCTTATCAAGGAGGCAAATCATATTTCTCTAAGCGTGTATAAGTGTATATAGTCCTGTTAATTACATGTATGAGTTTGTTTGCATTCTAGCAAGTAATTTTGACCTTTAATTTTTTTTTTTTTGGTAAGTTCAAAATCCATACCAATTTCTACAAAATTTGTGACTGGAATTACCATACAAATATGTGTGTGTGTGTGCATATATATGTGTACTTCCTACGTGTTCAATGGTGCTGATAGGTGCATAGTAGGATTGATTAGATCAATTAATACTAGTTTCCAATAGAAACCATATTTCTTGTTTACCTTCATTAGGTTTGCCTTGGAGAACCTTACAGTAGTAATTAAATGTCATGTGTTCTTTGTTCCTTCCTTCACCATAGCAGCAATATGAAAATTTCTATCATGGTTTTAATATTTGCTCTGAAGATCCAAGCAAAGTTTTGCTACCATGGCCAGTTGGTTAGTGGAAATTTCTTCACACTTGTCTGCTTTTAAGTATGGCCTTACCATTGCCATTCTTCTGCAGACTGGGATGGATGCTCTGGTGTTTCTTCTCAGCTGGTTCTAGTTTAAGAGTGCTGAGCCAAGAACAGAAAACATGCTGATATCACTCAAGGGACCTTGTATTTGGAAAAACCTTGGTTAAATTTTTTGTGATTCAGGGATTAAAGTCTTGGCATCTCCTCCCCCTCAAAAAAAAGACAAAATGTTTATTTTCATTTCTTCATCAAGAAGTTGCTTCAACACATTTGTTGAGAGGTTTTTCTTACTTTCTTACACTTTGCTCATTTCTCCCACAAATCCAAGCTGGCTTGATATCACACATTCTTTTGTAAATGTAGACCTCAAGGAAAGAAAAATGACAGAGAAAAAAACCAAAAAACAGGGAAAAAAACCCTCAAGAGCTTAGCAAACTGAGGATTCAGCAGCTTGGTAGCTCATGCCTGTCTTGGTAAACAAAAGTACCTCACATTAGTCATGTTGTGTAGCAGTCTTTCATAGAATCATAGAATAATTGATATTGGAAAAGACCTCTGAAGTTCATCTGGTATAACCCTTCTGCCCTAGCTGGGATACCAAGGTGCTTAGGGCCATGTCCAAATAGCTTTTGAATCTCCAAGTAGGAAGATTCCATAACTCGCTGCGCAACCTGTGCCTCTGCTCAGTCACACCTGGAAGAAAAAATGTTTCCTGATGTTCAGACAGAACCTTCTGTGTTTCAGTTTGTGCCTGTTGACTCTGGTTCTGTCACTGAACACCACTGAAAAGAACCTGGATCCTTCTTTTGTCCCTTCAGGTACTTATGAACAATGATAAGATCCCTCTGAGCCTTCTCCTATTTAAACTGAACAGTTTCAGCTCTCTTAGCCTTTCCTCATGGAAGAGATGCTGCTATAGTCCCTTCATCAACCTGTATTGAACTGTCTCCAAAATGCCCATTTCCCTTTTGTATTGAGGAGTCCAGAACTGAACACAGTGCTCCAGGTGTGGTCTTATCAGGGCTGAGGAGAGGGGAAGGATTACCCTCTTCCACCTGCCAGCACTGCTTTGCCTAGTGCAGCCCAGAATACCAAATGCAGTCAGAATGCCGTAACATACTCATTATTCTCCAGTAGTTCTAACATCTGCTTTCCTTATGGTTTTCTTCTTATTCTTAATATCTGGGTTCTACCCAAAAAACCTCAGAAAGCTGTTGGACCAGCAGTTACTTCAGTAGCCAGAAAAGCCTGAGTTGACTGAATTTATTGATTATTAAGGAACAGTATTCACACTGAGATGGGGACATAATTCTGTGAAAGTAGTCATTCTTTCCTACATTTGGGCATGAATAGTGCTGCTATGAGTGAGAAGTATGGAAAATAGAGGGGTTTAGTTATTTTTTGAGGGTTTTATTGAGTCTTTTACAAGCGAGAAAGTCACTGGGGTCATGAAGGTGAAAGCAACTCATTGTAAAGAGACAGGTAAATAATTCCAATGACATGTTACAAAAGATCCTAATACCTGTCTAAAATAGACTTATGTAAGGTATTGACAACTGTTCACAAGATCTTGCTTAGGGCAATATGCATATATAATGCATGGTTGTCACTCATAAAGGGGTTACAACCTTTCCTTGTAGTATTATTTCAGGACTTGGGAGAAGTCACACCTGAGGAGTCATACCTGAAAGATCATCTGGAAAGCTGCCTGTTCCTGTTCTTTTTGCAGGATTTCAGAGAGCTGAATTTTAAAAAACATCCATTTTGTCCTGTACGGAAAAAGATTGTCATACTAAGTAGTATGATAATCATAGTATTACAGCATCATTTAGTTTGGAAAGGACCAACAGTTTTTCTACACTCACCCTTGATTCAAAGAAGCCTCAAAGATTCAAAGCAACTAGACTTGGTTGTTCAGGGCCCTTTCTGGTTGAGTTTTTTTGTGTCCGAGGAAAGTGTTCCTACAACCAGCCTTTCCAGGCAGCTTGTTCCAGTGTTTGATCGCCCTCATAGTGATGTTTATTTCCTACTCATATCCACTCCTTGAGTTTCAAATGATCAAAATGAATAAACCAATGTGTGTATTTGTATGGTGCATCTGTGTGTACACAAAGGAGTAGTAAACTATAACCAGTGTTCAATTCTTGTTCTATCTACTCTCAGACAATTGCAAAATGATAGTCACTAAAGTAAAACTGTAATGTTTCATACTTACCTTGCATAAGGTAATTGCTTTTATAAAATGACAGATGAAATTTCATAAAAAACTGTTTATACATTAAGATTGGAGATCAATATTCAGGTGATACATTTGACCTTTATTCTGAGAAACTATGTGAGTGCAATTTAAGGGTTTCTTTCACAAACTTGAAAATTACTTTCCTCTGAAGTTTCATTCATCTAAAATTGGTGGAAATGAGGTGAAACTTTGCACAAATCAAGATCAGTGTGACTGTTCATGTTGTCTTCTTTGGTAGTGTCCTTCTTTGTAAATAGATGACAAATACAGATTGACTGCAGCTAAAGATTAAACAACTATATGATGATATTAAATATGTTTTCAAATATTATCCTCAGACAAGTAAATACCCACTGAAAGATGAAGATGGCTTCTAAAGTGCTCTTCAGCCCTCTAAGGTAAAAAAAACAAACAACCCAAACCCCCCCAAAAATATATATGATTGTAAGTTATGGCAACATGAGAGAGGAAAAATCTTGTAATTTCACAGTGGCATTTGAAGTGCTCTGTGATAAGCATACAGCAAAGTTAAGACTTGCTTCATGTATTGCAGGTTAAACCATTTGATTACTTTATTGTAATAGTGTCAGTATAACTGTACATAAGTTCTTGTGTTTGTTGTTTTACTTCAGAAGTCTCTTCCAATACAAAACATTCTAAGATTCCGTGAAACCCAAACCTACCTACATCAATTTATGTAAACCAATATTCTTAAAAATAAGCTTTCACAAGTCCTAAGAAGCCTTTTCCAACATGATGAAATTACCTTGTGTGTATAGTGTCTCTAAAAAACTTGCTTACAACCTCCACTGAGTCTCTACCTCAGTTAGAAATGCCTGCCGGTCCCTTTTGAGATTCATGAGAGTTTATTAAAGTTTGCAACAAGTTACTTCTAGGCAAATGTCAGTAGTTAATGTATAACTATGTTAGGATAATTTATAGCCAGCTTGAAGAAATTTATGGCCTCTGTGTGAGGGGGTGATATAGAATCTTATTATGTAAATTTGTTAAACCATATTTCACTTGAAAGTTTTTCCTCTTACCATGGCCAGCAGACTGAGTTAGAGACATGGCACACCCCCTCCTGAAACACTTGAATGTGACAATCATATCAAACATTCACAGTTATTTTAATGGACTCTTTAATTTCCACAAAGAAGTGAAGTATTAAATACAAGAATTGCAATGTGTGGAGAAAGAAAATATTTGCATGAGCAAGGCCCAAAAAGAAGACCTTTAGCATATCTCATTTTCTTGGTTCTTTTTTACTTTTTTTTTTTTATTATTTCACTTGATTATGCTTGCCATAACTCATCTGTAATATTTAATTGATTTCTCCAGTTGACTCTTACTGCTGTGGGCATTCTAATGAATTAAGGATCTCCACTGAACTGTGGCCTTCTTTTTTCCCTCCTCCACCTTTCATCCATTAAGCCTCTTGAGCATGACTGCATGCCTACTTGTGTTTACATTTGGATGTGCTTGTTTGTCCTTTGAACTTAAATCAGATTCTTTCATTTCCTTTATCTTAACATTGTTTATTTCCACCTGAATTTCCTCAAGATCTGGTATTCTGTGGGGCTTGCTCTAGCTTCCAGCTAACCAAAAAGCTGCTTGTGTGGCATCCGACAGCATAAACAGTATTTCAGCAGTGTTTATCAGGCAATCTTGTGATATTATTGCATCAATATGTCTATAATGATTCAGTGTCATAACCAATGTTATCATCAGGAAGCAAGCATCTAAATAATCCTCTAAGATCCCATAAAGCCTTTCAGTGTATTTAATTCTTCCTATATCTCTAAAATTCAACTGGATTGCTAAACTTCACAGGTTTTCTTTCTTGCTTACAGACTGATGTTTCGCTTTCTTATCCCATTTATTTGAGAAACTAGCTTTTGATTTAATCTCTGTGTACTCCAGACCTGCAAATTTCCAAATGCTAATGCTGTTACTGCTGGATTATTGTTCTCCTTGACATCTGGCATGCTGAATATTTAAACTTGAGGAGTCAAATTCCCAGACATGCCTAACCTCTGGCCCCCACTTTTGAAAATTACTGTGAACCAGAATATGTTTTTTTAATATGGTTGTCTTTTTATAGTCAAGGAAAAGAAGCATTCTTTGAGGATTAAGTAATTTGATGTTCTGCTCTAATACCCTTTGTCTACCATAAATTTTCTCTGACAATAAACTTAGTATTTTTGCTTTTACTAAGGCAATAGATGTTGTAATTTTTAAGTATAGGTACCATGTAAAGTTTGCTTTACTTTTTACAAAAAGAGCACACAGTACATACCAGAAAGCATGTTACACTCTTCAGAAAAAAAAAAAAAAAGGCTCATACTGTTTCCTTTCTCCTTTAACACCTAGAGTTGCAGGAGAGGTTCAGCTGCTGGAAATGCAAGGGCTTCCTAAAGGTCCTGATCTGGCAACATTTTTTGTGTCAAGTATTATTCTATATTTTAATCTTGCACATCTGTATTCAGGAAGTTTCCAGGATGAAAGTATCTGAGGGGACTTAACTAGTTAACTTGGACTGGAACTTACATTAGATCAAAGTGACCACCGCTACATATATATTAATTTTCTCTTCCTTAGCATCCCTAGGAGAAACTTAAAAAGTATTGTAATACCAACCTGCTGGCTCAGGGGTTTTTTTCTCTTCTAGTGATGATATTAAAATCCTTTCCCCAGGGATTTTCACAACTGTTAGCAATAAGAAAATTTATCTGATGCTTTTTTCTTCCTTTGCTTTAGAATTGCTAAACTGGTAAGCAATGATTCTTTTCTTCTTTTCCTCTGTGTTATTTTTCCCTCTGTTCTTTCTTCTGATAATGTTACAGAAAACTCATGGGAGACAAGAAAAGACCTAAAAGACTTAAATTATTTGACTGGAAAATGTGCTACCTTTTTATCACTTCAGCATCTCAAGGAAAACATATTTATTTTACTTTTATGGAAGATAGCACAACACTTACTGTATTGGGATACTTTTCAGCTAAGCAAATGTCATTAATTGAATGAAAATCAAATTTATTTCTCAAGACTAGATAAAATGCTCATTTAGAATTTAGGTATTTATACAATAGTTGTTTTCTTTCAAATATACCCAACTGCAGAATCCAAGCTCTCTGCACATATTTAGACAACTGAGAACAGATTTTGGCTGTGCATGGCTTCAGTGGACACATATGGTAATTGTGCTTGTGGACAATTTCAGATCTTCTTCATTTCTAGAGACTGGGCTTAGCGAAAGAGACATCATGACAACTGTATATTTCTTGAGATTCTTCCTACATGAAAGCACTGCATCACTGTTTGGTTTGAACTAGTTTTTAGAGTATTTCGGTGCAAACTCAGCCCTGATACAACCCAATATCTAGCCTTATGTTTTTTTTAATATTTGAATACTTGCTTTGTCCTTCAAATGGCTTCAGAAGCACTAGAACAAAGCAGTCACTCATACATATAGTGCATGCATACACCCATACAGCTAGGATTTAGGTGTACTTACCTGCTGATTTTAAGCCAGGATCAAAAAACAAAAGCAAACCCCAAAAAACCTCAGGGCACTTGAACATTTCAACACTTTCTCTCTAGAAACAAGACAGAGAAAAGGCATCCTTTCTTTAGATACGTATCATATATTTTTAAAGGAAAGAACAGCTCACTGCTTATGTTAAGTTAGCCAGCCACTGGTAAACTAGCCATCCAGAATAGTTGCACAGGCAATGGACAGACCACCATTTCCAAGAGTACTGCATACCCAGCTTAAATGATGTCAGGACTAATTGTCCCATGGAAGCACCTGTCCCTTCCATTAACATTAGAAGAAATCTTGAAAATTAACTTGGGCTTGATTCTTACCCTGTTCTGAGTGCTGGTGAGGCCACACCTGGAGTACTGTGTCCAGTTCTGGTCCCCTCAGTTCAGGAAGGATATTGAGGTGCTGGAGCAGGTCCAGAGAAGAGCAACGAGGCTGGTGAAGGGACTCGAGCACAAGTCCTATGAGGAGAGGCTGAGGGAGGTGTGGTGGTTTAGCCTGGAGAAGAGGAGGCTCAGGGGAGACCTCATCACTCTCTACAACTACCTGACAGGAGGTTGTAGCCAGGTGGGCATCAGTCTCTTCTCCCAGGCAACCAGCAGTAGGACAAGAGGGCATGGTCTTCAGATGTGCCATGGGAGGTTTAGGTTGAATATTAGGAAAAAAATTTTTACTGAGAGAGTAATCAGACATTGGAATGGGCTGCCCAGGGAGGTGGTGGATTCACTGTCTGTGGAGGTTTTTAAGATGAGACAGGATGTGGCAGTTAGTGCCATGTTTTAGTAACCACAGCCATGTTGGATCAAGGGTTGGACTTGATGATCTCGGAGGTCTTTTCCAAGCTGGTCAATTCTATGGTTCTATGATTCTAATAGCTGAGAAGGACAAAATGTACCCACCTAATATCCATCAAAAATACAGTGGGTTTTATTTAGAATCATAGAATCAAAAAATATTCTCAATTGGAAGGGATGCACAAGGATCATGAAAATCCAACTCGTGGTACTGTGAAGAATTGCTCTAAGAATGATGATGTACGTGAAAGCACTGTCCAAACACTTCTTGAAATATTGGATGTTGGTACCATGACCACTTCCTTGGGGAGACCTTCCCAGTGCCCAACCACCCTGTGGGTGAAGAACCCTTCCTAAATCTCCCCTTAAACAGCTTCAGGCCATTCCCTCTGGTCACCAGAGAGAAGAGATCAGTTCCTACCCCTGCACTTCCCCTTGTGAGGAAACTGCAGACAGCAACGGTGTCTCATCTCTGTCTATGCTAAACAAGTCAAGTGACCTCAGCCACTCCTCATATGGCTTCCTAATCCCATCACCATAGATGACCGGGATTAGAAAGGTGTGAAGGTAGCAATGCCAGAACCCTGCCATGATCACCATGGCATGACTTTTCCATTCCCAGTTTCCCTGGAACTGTAGGTTCTCTGCACCCTAACCCCAGCCACAATGGCAGCTTGTCACTGAGGATGAGGCCCCATAACTATGGGTGGCCCAAATTATAAAAGTGTGGAGGCAGCAAAGGTAGCACTATGATGTGATACCCCTGGCATAGCTTTTCTGGCCCCATTATCCTTGGAACTTTAGGTTCTGTGGCTCTCTGAACCCTAACCCAACCATAAAGTGAAACTCGTCACTGTGTCAGAGAACCATCACTGTGAGTGGCACAAAGTAAAAAGGTGTGCAGGCAGCAATGTTGGGGCCCTACCACGATCCCCATGGCTTGCCTTTTCCAGCCAGAGTGTCCCTGGAACTATAGGCTCTGTGGTTCTCTGGACCTTAGCCCTACCCGTAACCCCAATGGCAGCTTGGTGCTGCTCTGGTGGCCCAGAGTAAAAAAGTGTGGAATCAAAAATATTGACACTCTGCCATGAGAACCTTGCAATGCCTTTTTGAGACCTGATGCCTCAGGAGCTGTAGGCTCAGTTGCTGTCTAAATACTAACCCTAAACCTAAATGTAATGGCAGCTTGGCACTACAGTTGAAGTTCCCATCATCATGGGTGGTCAAGATTAGAAAGATGTAGGAGGAGCAATGTTAGAGCTTTGCCATAATCCTCTTGGCATTCCTTTTTGAGCCCCAGTGTCCCTGAAACTGTAGGTTCTGTGGATCTCTGAACCCTAACCCTAACCCTAGTGGCAGCTTGTGCTGCTGCTGAAATCCTCATTACCATTAGTGGCTCAGATTAAAAGTGTCATGTCAGCATTGTTCGGGCCCTACCATGATCCCCCTGAAATTGTCTTTTCTAGCCTCATAGGCCTTGGAGCTCTAGGCTCTGTGGCTCTCTGAACCCTAACCCTAATCTTTAAGCAAACTTGGTGATGTGGCTGAATCCCTCATCACCATGGGTGGTCTAGATTTGAAAAGTGTGGAGGCAGCAATGTTGAGGTCCTGCTATGATCCCCTTGACATGTGTTTTCAGCCCTAGTGTCCCTGGAGCTCTAGACTCTTTTACTTTCTCAGCTCTAACCTTAACCCTAATCTTGTTGCTGCATCTGAGGTCCCCATGGTTGCCCAGATTAGAAAGATGTAGCGGCAGGAATGTTAGGGCCCTACCATTGTCTCCTTGGCATGCCTTTTCAAGTCCCAGTATTCCTGGAGCTGTAGTCTCTGTGACTCTCTTAATCTTTAAGTAACCTTAGTGCTGCAGCTGAGGTCCCTATCACCATGGGTGGCCAAAATTAGAAAAGTGTGGAGGCAGCAATGTTGTGGCCCTTCTTGATCCCCCTCTTCCAGACTCAGTGTTCCTGGAGGTCTAGGCTCTGTGGCTCTCTGAACCCTAACTCTAACTGTAATCCTAATGGCATCTTGGTGCTGAGGCTGAGGTCCCAATCACCACGAGTAGCCCAGATTAGAAAGATGTAGGGGCAGCAATGTTGGGACTCTGCTGTGATCCCCTTGGCATGCATTTTCCAGTCCCAGTGTCCCTGGAGGTCTCTGAAACCCAACCCTAACAATAACCCTTAAGCAACCTTAGTGCTGTGGCTGAGGTCCCTATTGTGCAGGACTAGGCATGTAAGCACATTTTGTTTTAAACATTGACTGTTGCGACCGGAAAGATGTAATTGAAGAGTGGGTCCTGTGGAAGTGTGGCCACACTGTGCTGAGCCAACTTCCTGCTTTGCCTTGGGACTTGTGCCTCAGTCCCCATACCTCCTCGACTTACTTCCTGTAGGACTCAAAGCACTGGCTGTGCAAGTGGGAATGAAGTGGCATGAAAAATCTAGTTTACATAAGAGGCGTGTACCAGTTAAACTATAAAAGCAAGTGGATCTACGACACTTGTTGTTTTTTTCTTTTCTTTACCTTTCTCTGTCTCACTTTCCAAGCTCCTGACCATCCATACAGCAGGACCAACATGGGATCTAAGGATAAGTGGTATTCTTTGTTCCTTCCTCTCTTTTTCTGCCTTTATTGTCTCCCCCACTGCTTCATTTGGCCTAAGTGTGGCTGTCATATTCTACCCCATATTCTCTACTGAAGTTTGTTTTGGGAGTGGGGAGCTTATGGAAGTGTGTTGTGGCTTGTGAACCAGCACCTTTGAGAAATTTGTTGTGGGAGTTCAGAGCTTATTGAAGTGTACTCTAAAAATTAAGGGCTCGTTAGCCAACACCTTTTTGAGTCTAAATAGTGGGCCGGTTGCTGTAGTTAAGGTGACTATACAATAAAACATAAGAGTTCTCTGACACGTGGTCTGGTGTCTTTGTTCAGCCTGATGAGAATTTACGCCCCTTACTGATGGGTTGTGACACCCATCACCACGGGTGGCCCAGACTACAAAGGTGTGGAGGCAGCAATGTTGGGCCCTTGCTGTTATCCCTTGTCATGCCTTTTCCAGACCCAGTGTCTCTGTGGTTGTCAGTAGAATTCTTAAGGTACAGTGAAATACTGTCTCTGGAGTGTGCTTGCTGACGTGGCAGATGGTCTTTATTACTCCTATATATCTGTTCTGTTAACGGCACTGTAATTCTTTAATATCTCCCTATCCTTTAATATCTTCCCTTCCAATTAAACATTGGTGACACAGTTTTATATTCTTTAAAGCAGCATAAATTAGCATCAACCATGGACACAATAGAGTCTAATTGCACTAATTGCAATCTGATGATTGACTTGGAGATACATACTGAAGTTTTAAGATTGGAGAGCTCCTGTGAATGTTATTCTGATAAGAAGAACTTTTTGAGTCAAAAAGTTTAGTATATTTTAAAACTTTCCATATAGGCAACTAAAAGAAATACTGTAACATTATTTTAACATATATTTACTGATAAAATTTTGAGCAAATTCATATGTTGGTGAACATGCTGTAGAAGCTTATTATAAACAGTCATGCATGGAAAAACTCTGTTCATATGCTACAGAAGCTAGAATACACTTCATGAACATCCAAGCAGGGCCTGACCCATAGTATATTTAAGTTATTGCAGAAATCTTTAGCCTTCAGGGAGTTTAGGTCATAGTTGTGATGATCATTTTGAGTCACTACACAGAGTCCCATAGTTTCACATCCAAGCATTTCTCATCAGTACAGGCAACATTTCATAGACTCATATAATGGTTTGGGTTAGAAGGAATCTTTACAAGCAGTAAAACAGGGACTTTCAAGAAGGAAGCAGGGACACCTTCAACTTGATTAGGTTGCTCAGAGTCCTGTCCAACTTGACCTTGAAAGTTTCCAGGGATGGGGCATGTAGGACATCTCCGGGCAACCTGGTCAAGTGTTTCCCCACCCTCATTGTAAACATTTCTTCCACGTATCTAGTCTGAATCTACTGTCTTTTTGTTTAAAATTACAACTCCTAGTCCTATCACTACAGGACATGCTTTGCAGAGGATGAGTTAGAGAGGGCACTGTGATTTGAATTAAATTAACTTAATTAACTCGAATGGTAATGAGCTGTAACCATTTTATTATATTGATAGCTCTTTAGCTGTATTTAAATGTCATATTTTCACAAAGTTCAATCATGTCTTTCTACTTTCCAGAAAAGAAACACAGACTTTAAGACTGTTATTCTCCTTCTTCAAATGAGAAAACTGCAAAGAAGTGAACATTTTTATTGTTGCTTGATGCGGAGTTCTTCTGTTCTTGGCAGCCTTTGAAGTGAGTGTTTAAAATCAGAGTACACTTTCAAAAGACTTAAGCCAAAAAGTACTGGATGCAAAGCCAAATCTAGGACTCAATTGCACTATTGTCTCTCTTGTGCCTCATCCATCAGAAGATACTATTAGTGCTACCTGAGCATGATGGTGTCTCTGTCTCACAGCATTACTGATATTATAGATCACTGAGAGATGCTGGATACTTGCCCTGTAGTTTGCCCTACTTTATGCTTTTGCCTAAGCTTTCAAGTTATCCATTACTGAGGACAGGATACTTGTCTAGAAGGAATTTTTATCTTACTGAGGACATTATATTCTCAGCTGTGCTGCTCAGAGTAAACTTATGTGTAGAAGATGAATTTCTTGTTCACTTTTTACATATTTGCTTAGTCTTTGACCACAAATTTCTTGTGAAAGTTAATATTCCTTCTGGACTATCTGGAAAACACCTATGCAAATGAATTACAAATACAAAAATAGGTTCATAATTCTGTCACTGATAGAGTTCAATTAAATAGTTTTAAGCTCTATCAAATAATCAAACAAGGACAGTTCCCTGCTTTTAAATAAGTTAACATCTGATGTTCTAAATAAGAATGTGCCCTGAATTCATACATTGAAGGGATGATAGCATAACTCTAGCTATAAACCACATAATGTATTTCTGGACAAGGAAAATAACCAACCTGCTAATATATGCAGTATCCTTTAGATGAATCTCTAAACTACTGAGAAAGAAAACAACATCTTTTTTTGCTAACAGAAAAAAAAATACTGATTTCAAAGCCTTGTATCAGTTTCTATGTATGCTTATGTATCCATTGTTTATATTCATAAAGGAAATGTTAGTATTCATGACTTTCCTTTATACTATTCAGGTTTTCTTAGTGCAGTTGCAAGTGACACTTTAAAATAGGTACATTTTGCTTATAGTTGCTGACAATTTTACTTTTCTTAATTTTTGAGTAAAATACTCATAGTCCCATTCTTGTCAGCAAAGCAGAATGAATGATCAGTTTCTTTTGATTTTCTGATTTTCTATTGAAATATTGAATATTAAAATTCACCACAGTTAGAGTTTGTATGGTAAAAAAATTGCTTTGTCTGGATGGTATATGAGCTAGCTGTGGATTTCACTTATTATAAATAGCATTTCTAACAAATGACAGGTCAAAGTCTTGGATTTCAAAGTATTTATGCAAAGTGTCAATCATTTACTGTTTGACAGTTGAAATACATAGACATATAAGCACACCTTTAAGAGATGCCCCAGACCTTTCGTAAAACAATTTCTTCTTTCCCTGTCTCATATGGTGGGTCTTAATGATTGGAACTCAAAAAGAGATGATACCCAACATATTTGAAAGGAAGATCTGAACAGCTATACTGGTTTTGTTGCTGTTACTCACCACCTCCTAAATTTATAGTTCAATTTGACTCTTTTCTCCTCTGTCCTTTTTAAATGAACAGAATTTCCTTGATTTTTCTGCAGAGAGTCACCTTAGCCTTTTAAGTTCAAAATAAAGAACATCATTAAAGAACTAACAGAAGCAGCAGCATAAGGGGGGTCATGGCAAGTTATTAATTTAGTAGCATATTACAGAAAACAAACAAGGATGAAACAAATTTTACTGGTAGTATTGACGATAGTATTTAGGAAGTAACTTTTTTTTTAGCAATATCTATGACTAGTTCAAACAGTCAAATTCTGTTTATCTTTTAAGTGCTGTTTTTTTCTGATGGCATGTCTGTTTGAAGTGTGAAATGCATAACAAAGGACCCCTTTTAAAGAATTTTGGAATCATAGAATTGTTTATGTTGGAAAAGACCTCTAAGATCATTGAGTCCAACTATTAACCGAAGGCAGCTGTTTGATATGTTTCATTGCAGAAACTAATGGTTTCCTGAATATCTCTGTCTTTGAAAGAGATTTTTCTGGAAAAATTAGTTCCTCAAGTATTTCATTTGCGAGTAGCACAAAAGGCAAAGAAACATGCTTATTTTTAATTTATCACTCCTTTTAACTGGTATTTATAGTGCGACTTGCGATTAGTGAACCATCTGAACAGCAAGGTTTGCAAAAGTCTGCTTTTAGTAAAACAATGATTCAGAAGTCTTCACATTACATAAGTTTGTGATGAATTTATACCTCTTTGTACGATATTTTCCCAACATACCTTCAGCAGCTTGACATCAATATATTTTGTTTATCTTTAGTAGGTGAGATTGACGAGCAAAAACCTGATATAGTAACTGTGGGTAGCAGTTTTCTGAAGTGTTTAGAGTTTACCATACTTTGTTTCCACTAAAAACACTGGAACTTACATAACCATGACTTTACTGGAACTGGTATTTTAATCTCTAGAAAATACTGGGTCAATGAAGATTCTGATCACTTAAGGTTTTGATGCATTTTATGGAAGTTTCCATTGTAGTTTCAGTTGACACGGGAAGGAACAAAAACAGTATTTCAAAATTACACAGAGGCTCCAGAAGTTTCAAAACAAAAAATATTTCTCCATTAGTTCTGCATGTCTTTAAGTACTTGTATTTAACTCTGCATGATTCACATTTTATGACATTTCTCCATCATACCTTTATGCCTTTATCCTTGTGAAAGTCTTATTTGTGGCCAAGAATTTAGAATTAACTTTCACGTTAAGTGTCCTGAACAGTAGCCAGGATTTAATACTACAAACTGACATTATTGCACACAGTTACATACTATTTTGAACCTACTTGGAGAAAGGCAAATATCTTCCTCCTTTATGTTTACACTCTTCATTTAGTGCCTTTATGGAAATTCAGGTCTTCCTAGAATCATTCTAGTACGCTGCTCTTGTTGAACAATGATGTTCACAAGGAATACTACTTATATATTTCTGCCAAAGTCTGAGACAGCTTCTTGCTGTAAAGTTGCATAGAAAAGGGAAGGTGGAATTTGGCCTACAGACTTTAGCAATTACCAAGCACCCTAACTTAGAAAGCAGATAACTCAATTATGTAAATCAACAAGAGATTGACCCTGCTGTGAATTTTTAATAATACACTAATTGGCTGATAGATAAATCAAATTAGACTTCAGTGGCAAAGCTTCATCTCAGCATGCAGAGTTATATCCCTAAATCTGTTGCTAGTAGAAGAAATGCATATAATTCTTAAGGCAGTATGAGAAAAATTTAGGTTGGATTTTTTCATCTATAAAAAGAGATAATATCGAGATTTAGTCTGTCTTGGCTCTTAAATATTGATCTTCAGAGTGAATCTCAGCTACATTTAAGAATTTTCTATGGTATTCTCCTACAGAGTATACATTGGTTGTGAGATTTAGGAAAGACCTTTTTCACGAGATAGTTGTCCAGTGGAAGAAAAATCTGTCTTCACAGAGAAATTCTGTGAAACCATTGGAGAAAATTCTGCCTAAGTAACTATTTTAAAATTCCATAAAAATTCTGCTGAAAGTTTCAAAAATTACCTTTTACATTCTCTTTTTACAATTTGTCTTTGGTTATAACAGACATGTAAAATACTTCTGCTACTGCTATGTCACAATAATGAGATATGCTATTTGTCTAATCATTTTTTTGTAGCTACTACTGATAGAAGCATCGTCTAGAGATCAAAGTGTCTTTTGTTGTGTTCTGAAAAAAACTTCAAACTGCTGCTTGAAACTTTTCAAAAATATCTTTTTGAAGATATTGGCTTTCATATACAGTCTCAAAAGTATCTGGCTCTTTATATGAGACCCTGAAATTTTTAATGTCATAGATATTCTGATTTTCAGCCTGCTAGTTGCTAGTATCAGCAGCTGACAATTTATGATTGAAATAATATATTATGAAAAAATACTCTTAAAATCATGAATCAGATGCAAGAATATCTTCAGATATGTTTATTATCAAAAAGTGTTTAAAGAATAATTTTGGAAATGAATTGTCCTGAAGACCTGCAGGATTTTTTTGGGGGTTTTCAATGTCTTCTTCTCAAATACAAAAATTAGAAATTACTTTTTTTATTATCTTAAAGCTGAATTTTTATGTTACTCCAGGAGGTGGACTTTTAAAAAACTAAAAAAATTGAAATATCATGAGAATTATACTAAAATTATTAGTGGAAGCTACACTGAAGCTGGGAAAATTAAGTTACTCAAAGTAAGATTTAATTCATCTGCTATGTCTATTTAGCACTACTCTACCAGTTAAACATGAAGTACTGATGAATTCAATGATACTACCTATTAAAAGACAACTCCAAGAGGACATAATGATTAGAGTTTGATTTCAAGACACTTGTAAAACTTCAAGTATACAACTGGATAGACGCCTCCCTGATTCACTGTATGGAGATATTTATACATTTAACAGAGACTTATCACTCTGTTTTTAAATTTGGACAAAAATTACAATATTTGATCTCATAAATTTCTCTATTTTTGTTCTAGTTTCGTTTACAAAAAAATATGGTAAGCTCTATTATGATCAGTGTCAATTCGCCTGTACACTCAATTCTCAAAAGAAACATGTAATTACTATGTGGCAGAAGCATCACTTGTAAATGTTGAGAAAGCCCCGTCCCTAGAAGGGTTCAAGGCCAGATTGGATGGGACTCTGAGCAGCATGATTGGAAGTAGGTTTCTGTGGCTGGGTTTTGGCAGCGGGGGAGGGGTGCTACAGGGGTGGCTTCTAGTAGAAGCTGCCATAAGCTTCCCTTGTCCTGTGGAGCCAATGCCAGCCGGCTCCAGGATGGGCTTCCTGCCGCTGGCCAAGGACAAGCCTCTGTGATAACATATTTAAGAACAGGTTATGACGCAGAAAGAATTCCAGCCAGGGAAGAGAGGAGTGAGAACATGAGAATAACAATGTTGACATCCAGGTCAGTGCAGAAGGAGGGGCAGGAGGTGCTCCAGGTGCCAGAGCTGTGGCCCCTGCAGCCGGTGGTGCAGACCATGGTGGAGCAGCTGTGCCCCTGTAGCCCACAGAGGACCATCGGGGTGCAGAGACCCATCTGCAGCCCATGGAGGAGCCCATGCTGGAGCAGGTGGATGCATGAAGGAGGCTGTGACCCTGTGGGAGGCCCAAGATAGATTAGGGTTCTGCTAGAGACCTGCAGCCTGTGGAGAGGGAAGTCCACGCTGGAGCAGGCTTTTCCCAGGTAGGACTTGTGGTCCCTGGGGGGGACCCACGCTGGTACAGCTCATCTGTGAAGGACTGCACCCCATGGAGAAGTGACCCACGGGACCCACATGAAGAACTGTTGCCTGAGGGATGGACTCACACTGGAGTGGTCCATCAAGGACTGTCTCCCGTGGGAAGGACCCCACAGGAGCAGGGGAAGGACTCCTCTCTCTAAGCAGCAGCAGAAACAACAACTGACCATAACCCCAATTCCCTGTCCCCCTGCACCACTGGAGGAGAGGAGGGAGAACATGGAAGGAAGGAGGGGTGGGGGGAGGTGTTTTTAAGACTGTTTTATTTCTCACTCTTTGGCTCTTATCCTGTTAGAAATAAATTTAATATCCCCACTTTGAGTCTGTTTTGCCCGTGAAGGTAGTCAGTCACTGACCTCTCTCTCAGCTGTTAACTCATGAATCCTTAGCTGTTTTTTTTCCTCTTCTCTGTCCAGTTGCAGAGGGAGAGCGAGAGAGTGGCTTTAGTGGGTATCTGGCATCCAGACAGGGTCAACCCACTACCATGATCTGGTGGGTGACATCTCTCCATGGCAGTGGGGTTAGTACTAGATGATCTGTCCCTTTCAACCAAACCTTTCCTATGATTTCCTTATAGAAAAATTTAAATTACATCTTTCTTTCTTTCTACAGAATTAAAACATTTTGTTTACAACTATTATCCTTAAGTAGTTTTATGATTTAAACAATTAATTAGTAAATTTTATCCCTGTCACACAATCTGATTATGTATGAAATGGTGGCTGCAATATTTATCTGTATAGAAGTGTAAACATTAACATCTATTCAAAAATTAAATCCACTTGATAATTCCCCTGTTTTCACTGAGTAATCATGCTCTTAGTCAGAGCCCATACAAAGTAATCAACATGGACTTCTGGCAGTTTCTGCCACCTTTAATATGAGAAATAGAGCAAAATTCTTTTCTCAGAAACATCAGCTGTAAGGACTTGGCGTCCCTTTCACTCCTCTTTCTTGCACTTGTTGTATGATCTGGCACTTTAGGCAATCTTCAAGCAACATACGAGTGGTGACTTAGAAATTAAACAATTATTTTAACTTGTAAAGTCCTTTGACAAGTATTAAGATGTCACTTATGAATCAGCTGGCAACGTCTTGCATATGTTTTAAGTGCACAAGATAATAGACCTGACTCCATAATATGCTTGACTCCATTGGTTTCTAATGCTTTGGTACAAAATAATCTTTCTCACCTCAGGCTCTGAGTGGTAGCTGACAGCATTAGTGAAAGTCTTTCTTAAAGCAACTGTGGATGGGCTCCAACATCGCATTGTTTTATCTCGTTTCTCTTCTAATTCATACAGTTTGGCATTCTTAGGTGATGCTTCTCAGTATAGCTCTGTCTCCATTTCATCTCCACAGAGCACCTCCATCAGTTACATCTAACCAACTACTTTGTTCAATCCTCATTTGAATTTCTTTTTCTTTTCCTTTACATTTTGGAATATTTCATTTAAAAAATCCTAATTAGTTTGAGACCCGAGTTCTTCAGGGTTTTTTTGTTTGTTCATTTTGCCTTTTGTTATTGCTATTTTCATTCAAGACTTTTAAAAGATTCTTTTCTTGCAGTAGAACTGAAATATCCTGTGGTTCAGCTTTGTATTGGAATAAGAATGGCAGCATGCAATTCATTTTGTTTACAGTTTTTGGCATCTTTTCTCCTCAGTTAAACTCCCTCATAAGCATATAACTTTCCAGCATGACTTTATTGCTGTAAAATACACATTGTTTGCTCCACTGTATTTTTTCCCCTCTTGTTTACATAACAATGGTTCATATATTTTTTTATTTATTTAAATAGAAGTTGGATCATTGCTGCTCAAAATCTTACAACAAATTATATTCTTGTTAATAATCATTTGGAAAACTGCTGTGTTTCTCCCATACCTTATTTAGTCAGTGACAAGATTATTGCCTGCTGTTATTCTCTTTGAAATAAATATGTTGAAAGCATTCTCATGAAAGCATGAGCTAGTCACTGAGGAAAACTTCTCAGATCTCCAAATGGCCTACCCTTCAGGATGCTACAAAATTCAAAAACATTTCACAAGACTCCCTCTTGAGATAGGTTTAGTCCTGGGTTCACATTCACAAATTCTTAGGAACTCTTCTAGTACACCTAAATCGTGTTCTTTACCAAACTAATCTGACTTTGAAGATGGTCCTATTTTCAGCAGAAGTTCGATGCTTCTGCAGATACTCTTTGGAGCTACCTTCTAGCTCTAAATCATTCTGTGATTCTGTGACTGGTGCTCAAACATGTAGGTAACTAGGGTAACGCACAAGGATAACATTTTCAGTATTTCCTCTCTGACATGTGCCTTGGCAGTTTCCTCTTGCTGTAAATGAGAACTGGAATTTTCATTATATTAGTTGCATTCGAAGACTGGCCTCTAAGATGGAAAGGAGAGGCTTTTAACAAGAAAACAACAGAGATCTCACCAGAAATTACAAGCTGACAACTCAATAATAAAATAAAAAAACTTGATGATCTACTTTTTGCATTTCAAGGTAACGTTTTGCATTCCTTTCAGTCTGAGAGAGCACCATCTGATGTCGTACATACTCTTGGATTTGTATCTCTTCCTAGCTTATAGGAGTCAGACCAGGGGATCTGTTAAGTTGCAACAAGTTTGAAGTTTCCCTATATGCAGTAAGTTGTATTTTGTGATGCTGTACTGACTCCACCAGCTTTTTGTTTCTTTTGGTTTATTTTTACCGGGGAACACTTATTTTCTAGTATGTATACTATGTAACAAAAAAAAGGAGGCCAAAGCTGGTAGGGAATATCTGTCCCCTCATAAATCAGAGGAGTAAACCCGAAGATATAAATATATATATATACGTGTGCATGCACACAGACATACACAAATACATAGACATATATTTATCTAAATACAGGCCACATATATGGCTTGACCTTAAAGGAAACAAACAAATAGTCATCTTAATTATGCTCTTAGCTATGCATTTGTGTCTTATCAGAGTAATGAAATAGAGTAATATGTCATAATCTAATAAAATTCTGTGAAACAAGCATAGACTACAGATATTTGAAATAATTCTGAAAATTCCCTTTATATTATATTCAGTTTCATATATCTGAGCTTGGCATAGTTCTGTAAAATTTTGCAATTCTTAGATTTTAAAAGTATAACATTCCTGTTGTACAATAATGAAACCCATGATTTCAGATTGCATTTTTCTGATCCACATCCACATTCATGATGAGTCATAAGGAACAAGAAAGAACGTACTCTTCAGTATTTTCTCTGGAGCTTGCAGACAGAAAACGTCTCAAAAAAAAATGAACAACAAAATAACCTGAAGCCTTGAAATTACAGAGATACTTAAAAATAGGCACATGAGAATAAAGGGACAGGACTTGAAAAATACTCCTGCATTTATGTTAGAACATTTGTATTTTTCAGATTCATTTGTATTTTGCTGAGTCACCAAACAACTCATCTGACAAAAAAATAATTTTATATTCTAACCATTACACAACCAAATTATTTCTGGACAGATATATATCAGATAGCCATAATCAGCCCTCACCATTGCCTTCAACAGCATCACCAGCAAGAATGCAGAACATTCATGGTAGTTATAGCACTTGAAGATACATTGGATGATTCTGAATTAATTAGTCCTACTTTGCAGTACAGCTGTTGGATGTGCATGGGCAAGATTAGCACTAACAGTCTGTGTATTATTACTGTTCACAAGTATTCATTTTTCAACTTTACCATATACATACATTATGTGTAATGGTTCTGAAAACTCCCTTTCACAGATCTTAATGATATTGTGCCTCATGTAAACTGAAATGAAAGAGGAAAGAAAAAGGCAAAATCAATCAGATAAGCTTCTTTCCCGTTCTTAATTCCTCATTTAAATCTCCTTTTTTTTACTGATGCTTACAAAATACCAGCTGCAGAACTGAAATTCCATGCTGCCAAACATAGACCCTGTATTCCTTCAATCTCTCTCTCTATCTCTATACATGATACAGATTATCTGATTGCAAACCATATAAAATTAAGATGACCATTCAATTCTATCCTTAAACCCTATCTGCTTTTAGGGTCTTGATAAACAAGTAAGGATTATGACAAAAGAAATAGCTACTAATAAAATATATGATATAATGTCAAATTAGCTTTGTGAGGTGCAGAAGAAATTTACAGATATATAAGAATGTGATTTCTTTAACATCATCATATAAAGCAAGGACAGCTAATTTAATACATGTAAATATGCCTTCTCATATCTTCTCCATGCTCATGGAGGTAAAACCATAGATCCCATCATGGAGTGTATCCTCTCTCCTTAGCTTGGGGACACCTGCTTCTGATAGCAGAGACTCTTGTTTGTCCTGGCAAGGTATGGAAGGTTCCTTCCTTAAGTTCCTCTCTTAGCTTCTGATGTCCCTCTTCAATTTTGTCTTCCAGGCTTCTGACGTGTTTGTCCAGTTTGTTTCCACAGATGAGATATGGGGTCATAATGGGGTGGTGACAGTGTCTTCATAAATCCTGAGTTTACTAACCAACATGCTCACCTTGTCCTCTCCCTCCCTCCATTGCAATGTTGCTAAGTAGTGGCTTTTGGTCAAAATTCTTTTTAAACAGTCATTTATTATCTCAACCATTTTCTTGAATGGATTTTTTCATTCACAGTACTAGGGATCAGCATGGAAAGCATTGTCTCAGTGAAGAAATTTTGATCCTATGTTGTTTGTATTACTGAGTTTAGTTGCCTCTAGTATAATATGGAAAATGTATCAGATACCAACTTACAAACATGAGAGAAAGCATGAGCTTTTGAAACATTTATTTGTGGAGCCAGACATCTCTGGATTTTGCAGTTTCTACCAAGGAAACAGAGACCACACAACTGTAAAATCATAGAATATGCTGAGTTGGAAGGATCCCATCAGGATCATCGAGTCCAGCTCTTGGCCCTACATAGGACACCCCAAGAATTCCACCATGTGCCTGAGAGTATTGTCCAAATGCTTCTTGAACTCAGGCAGGTTTGGTGTTGTAACCACTTCCCCGGGGAGCCTGCTCAACCATGCTCTGGGTGAAAAACCTTTTCCTGATACCCAACCTAAACCTCCCCTTGCTCAACTTCATTCTGTTTCCTTGAATCCTGTCACTGGTCACAAGAATGAAGAGTTCTGTACCTGCCCCTCCTCTTCCTCTCACAAAAAGTTGTAGACTTCAACGAGGTCTCCCCTTAGTCTCCTCTTCTCCAGGCTGAAAGAACCAAATTACCTCAGCAGCTCCTCATACGGCTTCCACTCCAGACTCTTTACTATCCTTGTGTCCCTCCTTTGGATGCTCTCTAATAGTTTAATGTAGTTTTTTATACTGCAGTGCCCAAAACTGCACACAATATTCAAGGTGAGGCCACACCAGTGCAGAACAGAGCGGGATAATCCCGTCCCTCAACTGGTTGACGATGCTTTGGCTGATGCCTCCCCAGGACACTGTTGGCCCTCCTGGCTGCCAGGGCACTGCTGACTCATTCAACTTGCCATCGACCAGGGCCCCCAAGTCCCTTTCCATGGCACTGCTTCCCAGCATCTCATTCCCCAGTCTGTACATACATCCCAGGTTGCCCCATCCCAGGTGCACTTTCTCTTATTAAACTTCATATGGTTGGTGATTTCCCACTTCTTTAATTTGTCAGTCTCTCTGCAGGGCCTCTCTGACCCTGAGGGAGTAAACAGCTCCTCCCAATTCAGTGCAATAAGCAGTATTACTTAGTATTCCTTTGAGTCCTGCATCCAAGTTGTTAATTAAGATGTTAAAGAGAACTGGGCTGAGAATGGAGCCCTTGGGAACCCCACTAGTGACTGGATACCAGCCTGATGTTACCCCATTCACAAAACCTCCTTATGTCCAACCTGTGAGCCAATTGCTCACCTGTCGCATAACATGGTTATTCAGCTGTATGTTTCCCACACTTAGTGACTGAATATTTATAACTACTGCATAACATACATTATACTTATCAGATGCATATGTTTGTATGTCTATCTGTACTGCCATAACACTGCTAGTCAAGCTAGGCAAGCTAGTAATTTAAATCTCTTCAGAAAGGTAGCGTAAAAATTACTAACCAAACAGAATGACTAACTATAAGAGGCATATTTGTATTCTTCACTATAATTTCTTTCCAATGGTTTTCTACCTTCTTTTCCAAACCACTTTTTCCATATTTTGTTGATCTTTATGGCATGCAGAATATTTTTAAATTGTTTTTAAAAGACTTTCAGATTTCTTGGCTCCTTTTTCAGTGATTATTTCTCCTTTGTGTTTACTAAAAGCTCCAAATTATTTCAAATTGAGGAGACCAGCATCTGGGCTGCTTAAAATATTTTTATTGGGTCCTTAGATATGACATCTGCCTATACCTCTTTATTTCAGCACAATCTCTCCATACACCATCAGCTTTCACTGCTACATACCATAGGGCTTTATTCAACTTATAACTCAGTTCTTGCATTTTCACTTGATAACACTTCTTTTTCTATGCTACCTTTTTCCTCTATAGAAAATTCCGGTTCACAAATCTAGGACCCGCTTCTTTGTCTTTTGCTCAAGTGTCTACTTCTTATTACAAACATAATTGGGAATTCCAATAAAAGAATCTGATTAAGAGACAGGGGAAAAAAAAAGAAAAAGAAAAAGGACTTCTGTTGTGCTGAATACAGGACTGCACTGAACATGCTAATGATAAAACATATGACCTCCTTGTCCCTACTCTCTCAGATAACTCAATGATGTAATCTCCATAAAAGCAAGATATATTTCTGCGGTAACTTTTGTATAGACTGTGGCTATTAGTAACTGATCCACATGTGGAGAAATTATTAGAAACCTAGTTAACTCAAAGAGGTGTTCTGTATTTTGAAGTGCTTGTAAGATTAAATTAGAGAAACCTTTGGCTATTCCTCCAGCTTGCCTATTTCAAAATCAATAACTTTTTTGATTATAAAGTAAATGCTGTATTTTAATTTATTTTCTTTTTTTTGTGTAGTAGTTCAGACAGTTGAATATCAACTTTCTTTTAAAAATATTTATCTCAAGGACATTTATAGATTCTCAGCCTGAATTACTGTACCAGCACAAAGATTTGTCTCAGAAGAAATGACTTGCACTTAGACATTTAAAACGTGTCACTTTATGGAAAGACTTCACAGAATTTACTCTATATTTCCTCAGAAACTTTCTGGTCACTATTTGCATGCATATTTGGCATGAGAATTACTCTTCTGGCCTGTGCACATGTTTACTGGGAGACAGGAGTGGCGAATGTAGAGCACAAAGCTGGACATGCACAGGCTGTGGACTGCAGTCTTGATCTTAGCCAGGGAACACTGAACAAGGATACCAATGGCCATGACAGCAGCAGGCAAATTACATATAAACCCTCCAGGTTACAGACAGCGAATCTAAAGTAGCACATGGCAACAGCCAGCTACAAATCCTGCTGTTCAGGACTTGGAACACTGAGTGTGGCATCTGGACCCTGCAACTGCCAGCTCTACTCTTAGATAGCCTCAAAGGTTGACTTATCTGCAAAAATAGTCAGAGGAAAATGAAGGCCAAAGGATCTGTGTACAGCCCACTCCTTGCCAACTACATGAGGAGGGAGTGCCAAATACATTTTTGTATTGCCTTAGTCACAATCATATTGATGAAGTCCAAGGATTTAAAAACACATTAGTGTCAGATAAAACCTGGGTTGTACGTATTGGTTTTGTTAAGATAGTATTAGGGATTACATTCTCCAAACCCTGTATATTTGAAGTGATTTTAAAGACTACCTTTTCTATCTACCCTCGGTCAACTTTGTGATCAATCATTTCACTGCTTAGAATAGATGTCAAGCAAATCAGGAGAAATGCATATCAAAAGATCAATATAGGACTGAAGATAGAGTCAAAGCAGTTGTGAATATAAGAAGGAAATTCACATAAATTCTCATCCCAGCTCCATATCCTTTCCAAAAGTATATAAATCATGCTGACATGAAAGATTTTTAAAAAAATACAAACTAGAAAAAATATCCCCACCACAAACCAAACCCAAACCCAAACTGCTCCTTTTGCCCAAAACACCCAAGTAAATAACTAAAAGATGGATTCCAGAAGCATGTTCCTTGAATTGTGTCATATCACATAGAAATATAGAACCTTCTCTCTACCCAAGTGTTAGTTCATACAGCAGAGAACACACCTGATCCCTTTATATTGGACTGCATGAACAGGATGGCTGACTTTCATCTTTTTGCAGTGTTAGCAATTTGGGGCATTTTCTAGAACACAACTACAGTGGAAGATGGTAGAAAAATCTTGTATTCTCAACTAAAACTTATAGTACTGCTGCCTTTGTACATGCTAATAAAGTAAAAATACATGAGGAAAATAGATCCTTCTGTGGAATGATGGAATGGAGAATCCTAAGCCTACCTCAGACAAAGTCAGACATGGTCACTTGTAATGAGGAAGTTAGTCAATCAAAGAGTGGATTAGGATTCAAAGTATTTGTGTAAATTCTTCTATTTGACCCAGAGAAAAGCTGTTAATATTTTTATGCCTCTTTCTGAAAACACAGTTAGAGTTTCCTCCTTCTTGTCATTACAAAATAAAAATTATCTTAAGGCAAATTATTTCCTTAATATGGACAGGTCTATTGTCCAGAAAATAAAGCCTTGACTATATTCGTTCTTCTAGCTGTCACCGATATTTAGAGAGATAACTCAGAAATTTATCTGGATCGACACTTCAGATTTTAGTTGAATAAAGCGGCAATGATCTTAACTCAGGCTTAAGATTTAGGCTAGTCATCTAATCATTGCAGAGATGTGCTGCTCTATTAGAAACCAAACTCTTTTATACAGATGCCCCAGAACAGAATAAAACATTTTGTCACCAGAACAAAATAAAACATTTTGTCAGGGGACTTTTACACTGAATATATAAGCCTACACTATTGACTTAGTCTATAGGTCTCCCTTCCAGAGAATCACAAAATTTGAGATTCATTTTGATCATACAATCTCACAATGGACGAGAATGGTCTGGGGAGTACCGCAATACTTAAAATTTTCAGCTAAAAGTAGTAACACTGGAAGAAGGCTTCTGCCCAAAAGCATATCTGAATTCAGACTCCTTTGCTGAGTTTTGCATCTCATATCCTCAGTAGTATTCATTCAATCAATATGAAATATCTGAGCTTTTTTAAGGAAATCATTCATAGAACAGGGCTATTGCCTCTAGCTGTGCATCAGTCTCTCTATATAGTATGTAGTTACCAAGCAGTTTGACCTAAAAATTTCAGTTTGCCAACTGTTGATGAACTAACTTAACATTAGATATTACGTAAAGCTAGTCAACAAAATTTCTGATGAAAAATGGGCCCTTTTTAAAACAACATTTCCCTGAATATTTCTGCCAGTTGAAAAAGAATCTAGTCCTCAGCACTTTCTCTTAGTAATTTCTTTTCTCTCTCTGATACATTTTATCAATGACCAGCACAACACAAAGGGCTGTGGAAGAAGAACATGAAGTATTAATATTTTGTGTTTCATTTAAAAATGCAAAAATTAAACCCAAAAATATTTCTAAATGCTAGTGAACAAAATTATAAATTGCTCTGGCAAAGTGTATGGCAAATGAGGATGGAAATTCAGTCTAAATAGGGTTTCTGTGCTATTCTGGTATAAGATCACAGCTCATGGCAGAGAAAGACATAAATTTCCTACCAGGGAGACCTCTGGCTCCTGAAGATGTCACTAAAACCCTTCTAGACCCTATGAAAAATCCGTGTTACTAATTGGGTTTACTTTGTCTCACTAACACCTACCCAAGTTACAAGTAACTGTACTGTCAGATAATAGATTTTGTTCTTGTGATATTCTAAAAATTCTGAAGATCTGAGTGAAATTAGTAGATCTATTATCCAAATAATTTCCTGCTCAGTATAAACAGCAGCGCTGGTTCCTAGTGATTTTCAGATCACGTTTCTGGGCTTAAAAATCTTTCTGCTTACACCTTTTGGACACCACCACACAATTAATTCAGTATCAGCTGCAGCCAAAGGTTTTACCATCTCCTGAAGTATTAAGCGTCAGGTGCTACTGCGCACAGGAAGCATATAGAATTTGCTTTTCTATTGGCCTGAGATACCAGTGTCTGAACTCCTAGCTGCAAAGCTATGGCATCACCACTCAGCCCTAAATTATGGGTTTGCTAGAAAGTGCTTAAGATTATCATTATAAAACTGCATTTTGTCATGCATCAGCACTGTGAATCACTCATACTTCGAATCTGACTATGCTTTAAAAGTGATGATGAAGGAAGGAGATACAGTTAGTGGTAGACAAAATAGAAACACAAGGAAAACCCAACAAAGCTCAGTATATTCCAAAGGGGCTTTATAGTGAGGAGCAGTCACTTGTTATTAAAAGGAAGTAATTTTTGTTTTAGAACAATTTTTCCTTAGGTAATGGTGACATCTAGAATGATGATTAGCCCCTTTGAATCCCCTTTCTAAATCCTCACATTCCTGTAATGCCTAGTTTTCACAGATTCTTTTGACAGACCATATCTAAGATGAGGCTTTTGCTATCTACCTGCACAGCCAAAATATCTCATGTCTCAGCTACTGCAATATCCTTTTTTCTCTGACTTTGACAAATGCAATCTTGCTCAGCTGCTGCAAAGATCATTTTCTTGGCCTGTCATTTCGACCATTTCACCTATCTCTACACCTTCCTTCACTAGCTACTGCTTTTCTGCCACTTCAAACACAAGCTGCTTGGCTTCACCTTCAAAGTCCTTTCATGATCCTTCCCCACCTCACAAATGATCTTTACGTTCAGTAAAGAGTAGTTGACACTTGTTATCGATTGGCAGTCGAAACTAGTCTCTAACAGATTTTTAATTGAGTGCCCTCCTGATTTCTTCTACTCTCTTTAAGATTCCCCACATTTCCTCATTTCTCTCTTTTTCAATTCTGTCATTAAAATTTGCCTTAACGTCATGTCCAGAGAGAGCTAAGGACAGAGAAGTGTCAGAAGTACAGTCTTTTACTCCCCAGTATCGCATTATTATTGCCTTACTTCTGTCTGTCTCTCTGAAAGCAAGTTCTTTGCAAAAGGGATTTTGTGAGGTTTATGTGTTTTTCATACATTGGCATCCTAGTCAACTACTAAGATTCTTTAAAAGTACATAAAATGAGAGAATTTCCTCAAAGCTCTGCTACACTTTTTGTATTTAGAATGATTTGAGCAATGCTTCTACATTTCCTGGACTTTCTGATCCTTGAATATTGCTATTTTTAGCTTTGGTTTTCATCTTCCAGACTAAATATCCAACAGATTCATTTGGGCCACCCTAAGACTTCAGTTTCATCTCAGTATAACAATGACTGTCAGAGCTGAGCCTATCATCAACATTTACAAGAAAGTCTTGGTACTTCTTAAATGTAGAAGCTTGGGGGTAATGATGGCACCTGAAATAGAGATTTCCTCAGAAGTGATACCATATTCAGTGTAAGTGGCCAGCTCCTTCTGTCTTGCATCATTGCTCAGATAAAAATGAAGTAGTTCAGGCAGTTTATGAGAAGGATATACTGCCTATAAAATTTATTTCTCTCTTCGCAAGGTGAGAAAACACTCCAGGGTATACCAGAGAACAAACATAAGGTACAGAGCACATTGGATGCAGGCCATTAAATTAGTGCTTTCTAAGCTATCTAATTGGATACGGCAAGCAGAATTGACTGTTACAAGTATTAGGAATGAACATTTGTTTCACCTTCTTTCTCCTTTGCTCTTACTTGCATTTTTTAATCATAATTTTTAAGCAATTTCTGGGAACAGGTGCTGCCACATTGATGGACTCTTTTCTATGAGTATGTGTAGAGCATATGATGATGAACAGAAAAACCCCAAAGTGCTTTGGTTAACGCTCATCCAGAATGTTCAGATCCATAATATTTTAATTATTTTCTTTTAAGGACCATGCTGAGGAAAATCAAATCTTACTTTAGATAATACAAAATAGAAGATTGAAAAGACCACCAAGAACCAAAAAAACCTCCAAAATTAAACAACACACCTAAACCATCAAAACATCCATTTTTCATGCAGTGTTCTGAAGCCTCTATATAGACACACATGTACCAACAGCAATTTAATCTTAGATCTGATTCGAACTCACATAATAGTTTTAAGTGAATCATTGATAGTGGTATATGAAAACTGGTGTGTATTTGTGAATATTTATATTCACAGACTTCTATCAGTGGTATGACTATTTTTCTCCACAGAGCTGCTGAGCTAGGAAGGCGAATGTTGACCTTTCAACACACATAAGTGACAATTTTGGGTTGGATATGAGGTTCATTACAATGAGTGGTAGTTTTTCAAATTGTATGAACAGTTTTTGATGCCTCATGAAGCATGTCTTGGTGTTCTGGGCTTCTGATCTTTTGGATAAATGATGACATTTCATATGCCTTCAGTGAAAAACTGTAAGACACAAAAAGGGCGTTGTGTATGCATATTTATAACTACGTAAAGTCAGGGCATAGCCTACGAAGAGACTAGATTCAGAAACTAGGAACCCCTTCTGACACCTCTGACATGTGTAACCTCAGTTCAGTAATGTCTGGCCCATTCATCTGGAGTATACTGATGAAGAAGGTAAAGCAAGCATTACTTATTGCAAACTTTTTAAAGATCAGCTTCATATCACAGTATTCTGACTGTGGGAAGATTCCAAAAATATACATTTTTATTGAAAAAAATGTTTACTTTGTACTTGAAAGCTCTAGTCCTTTCTCTGTACTACATAAAAAACTGATTTTTTTTTTTTTTTTAAGCAAGTAATTTTTGGTAGCATATTAGAGTCAAGACAACTGTGAAAAAGTGAGTTTGATTATTTTTGTTTGTGCATCTGTTGTATTCAGTCAACACCATGTCCGGAATCTTTTCTCCTGTTGGTGCAGTGCATTCAGAGTACAGACCAACTTTCCCATCTTGAGTAAATTATGGCTGGAAGACATCTTAAGTGTAAATTTCTTGAGGCACTTCAAGATAAGAAAGATGACATTTCCAAGTGAATATATCAGTATTACCTAGAGAAAATTTACAAGGGAAAAACCCCCTAAAAGTCAGAATGGAATGTTCAGTTTCTAGAACTATGCTTAAAACTCATTCAGCTCCGGTTGCAGAAGAACAGTAAAATTATATTTAAACACATAAAATTGTAAGTAAATATAAGAGGTAAGATGTAGAATTCCTTTCTAAGATTAGAAGTTGAGTACTGAAGTATCATTGAATTGCTGGGAAAATCAAAGACACATGGAAAGTTCTAAGAAGTGTATGAATTCACTATATATGGAATAAACCATACTTTTTTGTAAATATAAAAAATATCTCATGAGATAGAAACAGAAGGATAAGTAGAAAGATGATGATTTTTCATCATCCCAGTGAGATAGTGTTCTCTAATACATATAGATTATCCTTCAGTTGTACCTATTATCTACTTGTTTGAAGTTTTCACAGACACTAGCAAAATAAAGAATGTATCAGTGAGTGAAATTCACATTAGGTATCTAAAGCCTAAGTAAAAGCCTGGGTGAAAAAGGCCATCTTTCTGCTGGATATGCAACAACTGGAGTTTTGATGAGGTGAAATCCAGTCTCCAGTGTGGATCCAAAGTCTGTGTTGCAGCTCAACCTTCATCTTCTCTATAGTCTAAACTACATACATCACCCGATAGTGTGTGTCAATGTTGGCAGAATTAGTAATGATCGGAGAAGAACCACACTGATTTTTGTACTTGTATGACTTGCAGAATGTTACTGTACTTTGTTAATTTGTTCCTCACTGATCAAATACAAAGAATTCTGGTTTTACTATGGCATTCGTGTTTTAGTGCATATGTAAGATACTCGTGAAAGAGGTTAGCAAATTTTCACTCGAACTACTCATTTTTTGTTCTTGCTGACTGGCTTCCTGCACTAAACATTTCTGTGTTTGATCCTTGTTCCAGAGATTGAAGCTTCAGCATAGAGACATTGATTCAGACCAAGATGTAGGCAGCTCCATGCACATTTATGCCACATAGAAGAATTGGTAGAATTTCAGTTTAAAACATTTAATGTTAGTTGACTTTTCTGCTCTTAGCTGTAGTAATTATCTGCACGTACTTTGACAGAAATCTTTTTCATGTTTAGAATATACATAGTTTTCCTGATTTTTTTTAGGAGAGAAAATTATCTTTATGTGGTAATCCAATCATTTTATTAGAGATGGGAATGTGAAAATCAAGGAGGATGTTTTGACATTCAGAGAAAGCATTTTGATCTTTTGACCACTTAATTAAGCATAATCAGGTTTTTTAATTTTATTTTGCTTCCCGTGCAATTTGTGAATTCGACTTTACAGCTGGCCAAGGTGGATAGTGTGACACAGCTTGACAATCTGTGTCAGAACAGTAAGCATATATCTGAGTCATTGCATGGCACAAAAATGTCGACTGCTGCAGAGACAGCAACAGTATTTATAAAAATATTGCCATAAGTGTCCCTTCAAAGACAATATGTACAGGTCACAGGTAATAACTGATACGGAATAACTAAAACTTTATATTGAGGTTTGTACCAGGATCAAAAGTATTATACTTTTTTTTTTCTTGGCAAAACATAGATACAGGTCATGAGAAATACCTTGACATTCTCTGCTGCACTCACTCCTCTGACATACCAAAGCATATTTTTGGGACTGTCTGATTGGATGCTAAATGTACTGACAAATGTTGACATACTCCTACTCAAGGTGATTTTTCTTCTTTTTCTGTAAACTGCTATACAGAAAGAAAACAATCTTTCTGCAGTTATGCTCAGATTGAAAACTATCAATATCTGCAGCATAGAAACCAGACTTTATGAAATGGAGCTATTTAATTTTGAGATTGGTTTTATGTAAGTAAAGACACTGCACACACAAATGTACTGTATAGAGATGGTGTGGTTTTTCTTGGACCAATAGGAAGACCAGAGAACACAATAGTTTTTTGAGGACACAGTTAGAAAAAAGGCTGGTTGAAGTGTCTATGTGGAAAATCTGGAAATATTTTTTCCAATCCTTTCTGATTTCCATATATGACTGGAAAAAAATATCTAAAATGAAAACCATTTGACTTGGGGAAATGCCATTGCACTGTTTTACATGAGCTATAACAGAGGTGTCTCAGTTTCCTTCCCCTTCTCTGTAGAAGACTTCATGGTTGTCAGAAGTCTGACATGATTCACTGTAGCTTCTGTGACTTTGTGATTATCTATATTGACATATAATGGTAGGAATCAAAACAAGCACTACTTGCGCGCAATCTTAGAATGGGCACATCCAAAATTTGTCAGAAGTTCCCCTGCTGGCATTTCTCAATTAGCAAAGCCTTTTGCTGCTAAAAAAGTGTATTTTTAAATTTATTTTCATGGGATCGAAGTACAGCATGCCCAGGTAGCTCTAGCTCCTTTTTCATGTAGTCATGCTTATAGACAGTTTAATACTCTATTTTTAAGATGTTTAAAAATGTTTTCTTAATGAAAAAGGAAACTAAATTACGTTTAAAGGGAAAAGCATGAACAAAAACAGGATTCTGAGTCCAAGATATACCAAGGGATTAGTTCACTAAACATTTATACTGCTTTTTTTTTTTTAATAGGGAAGAAAAGAATGGAAAGGATGGAATTTGTTTTGAGCACATTGTAGTAATTCTCTCCTCCTAACTAACTAGAGTTCCAATTTAATAGTCAAACACTAGTTTAACATCACCCACTTTCTAAAAATCTGTTAGTTGGTGTTAATTACGCCTTCTATTAGTTATGACCTGAGTCATGAAACAGCTGTTTCACTATTTCATCCACAAACTGACATGCTCATAATTACTTATGTTGCCTGTTTAGTGTTTTACAATGTCATAACAGTAACTTTGCTCAGTCAATGAAGATGATGAAAAGCCTCGTCTCTTCAAACCATTTTTCAAAAATTTATATAAGTCAGGCTGTTGTTGTTGTAAGGAAGAAGCTATATGACCGATGAACACTACATTTGTTACTCTTTGTATATTCTTTGAGTGAATTCTTTTGTTTAATATATAATTTACGCTTTATAAATAGAAAAGTTTTGAGTATATTCTGATGAATTCTGGAGTATCAAAGCTAATGTGATGAAAAATGCTATCTTATATCCTTTTTGCACCCACTAACTTGAAAAGGAATTGACTTAATTTAAGATGCACACGGAAAACATGGCTGAGTCCTTAGAAGTAATTTGCTAAGATAAAATAAGTTTCAAGTGAAGCATTGGGGAAAAGAACTAACTGCAGAGAAGCCCTACATTTGAAGCTGCTTAGAATGAATACAAGTTACACTGTGTTTCCCAGGCTTGATTATCTAGAGGCAAATATCCCTGCTTTAGCATTCTTTCCAAATTCATCTCCAGGGTTAACCATCCATGTTTAATCATTGCTTATAATTAGATTTGTAAACTTCCAAAAATCTTTCTAGAACTCTGTGATTGGCTTTTTTTAACCTGTACTTCAGGAAATTTCCTTATGCAGAGAATAAGCTTATTGCCAAGATGGTGGAGTGAAAGCAGTGCAAAAGAAACAAAAAGAAGCTATTCAGTTTTCTTCAGTATCTGAATATTTCTGAATACACTGATTTCTGCTGTGCAGGTAGTCAAAGTACACATCCATCTGAGCATTTCTTTCCTTTTGCCTTTGAGTTTTAAAACTGTAGAAAAAATACTTCTGAGTTTTAAATTCATCTGGACCTTGTCAATCTGAAGTCCAAGGGTATGTGAAAGGAGCATGTCTGTTCTTTTAAGGGTATCTGGACAAAGAAGCCATAAAAAAGAGCAGATACAAACCTGACTGACACGTGGTAAGGGAGGTTGTGATAAGAACAAACCTGGTCATTCACACGAATTGGTGTGAATATCTGGAGTTGAGGGTGTTAATTTTTCAGGAGGATAGGGAAAGGAAAGGGAGGAAAACAAACAGACATAGACATAAAACCTGACCAACTAGCATTAACAGACAATAGTCAGAACCTATTGTCTCACTGGTGAGTCAAGGTAACTGATGGGCTATAGAGTCCAGGCAAACTGGGACTTGCACAACTGATATGGGTGCAAACATGAGTGTGTTGGGTGTCGGAATCTGTTGATGGGACAAGTGCTGAGGCTATGTGCAAAGGAGGGAGGGGCCAGGAGGAACACATAGGGGTAGACTAAAAGCAGTCTAAAAGGGGCCAGTTGTGTAAAACGGGGTCAGTCAGTACTCTTGTCTAGCTGTGCCCAGCACCTGATGAATCCAGTTGTCCTGTCTTCTTATGCCTTCTTATTGGATGTTTTCTCAATTCTCTCTCTACGTAATCTCACCCTCTATGCCATGTATATGCCTGTTGCAAGGATTGCAACTGCCAGCTACTGGTAAGAGCCTCATGCATGTGAGTGAAATTTTGTGCTTGCTACTGTAGTCAGACATGGAGGTGTCAGTGAGTGTATCTTTCCAGAACTGCCATGTGTGTGTGCAAGGGGTGTAGGCTTGTGTGTGGACATGTGGTAAACTCCACTAATTGATGGAATCTGCAAACAGGAAAGTGGCAGCCTGGGTAGGAGAGTGTCCTGACTGAGGGAGCTGGAGGAGGCAGACACTTTGAGCTTCCACTCAACACTAAGCTGCACATACATATATATGTATAAAATATTATAGGCACACATGCAATCTCATGATGTATAAGCAGTTGATTGTTTGAAAGTATGGAGGCACACAAATAATTCTGTGCTTGCTTTCTTTGAATGCATCGCCCTGTTCAAGCCCCTGAAAACACACTTTAGCTCAAATGCTACTTACTTAAAGGAAATACTGACAGAAAGTTAATGAAATTTTGAATCAAATGGGAAAAAATTAATTTTATACCCTTTATTAATCATCTGTTGTGAAGCAAGAGTGGTATAATGCATAACTTTCAAAAGGATGATCATAGAAACAAATTTATAAATTCTTTTGATAAATCAAAATGGGCAACGTAGTAAACACACACACCCATTCTTCTCATTATTCAGAAGTCTGTTCTGACAAAGAAATTAGCTGTATTTTGTCACCTCATTTGTCACACAGAGGGAATTAAAAAAAAAATTGCAATACCGTACCTTGCCCTAAGCCTATTTCAACTAACTTGAAATTGTCATTAGAATTCTACTTTGGTGTCACTCACTTTAGCAATCTGTTTCTTATTTGCAGTTTCTAAACTTAATTACTACAGCTATATCTAAGATACAGAATCCTGCCAGAACAAAACTCTTCCCTCATGCATTCGTTGGGTAGCATCACACTCCCTGTAAACTGGCAGTAAAATGCCAGTTGATAGCAGCTTGTGACGTGTGTTTTCTCAAGTAAAATTATTTTCTTTTCTTGACCTAAAGTTTTAGAATATAAAGGACTCTGTTCTTAAGCTGTTTTAGTAGAGTCCTTTGTCAAAATAGTTGCAAAACTCTATTACCAATGTCTCATGCTCTAGCCTGAGTTGTTAGATCTGATGCCAGTTGGATAATGTGACAAGACAGGCAAGGCTACCTTTTCTTTTACTTAGTAAAAGACTTTGGTTTTCCCCTAACTTCCCATGACAATTGTCACTGTGAGCTGCAGCCATGTTCTCCCACTTACATCCTCATCAATGACAAAAAGAATATCCTTGACTTTAAGGAGATCTTACATTCTCCTGCTGAGGCACCCTATTATCCCTCTTCTTGACAAAGTCCTCAGCAAGGCAGTCAGCCCTCCTGTCACAGGAAATGCTGCTCACGTCTAGCTGTGGGCACAGCACTGGAAGCTACATGTCACAGCCAAATTTCAAAGTAAATTGGTGCCTGTTTTGCAGTAGGGATATGCAACCAGAATGCATTCTAGGGGATGTATAGGAGGTGAGGGCTATATTTAATACTCTCAGGTTGGTATTTATTCTTAGGGAAGTCAAAGAAGCCCTCTGCAGGCAGCAGCACTGTCCCAGCAATGTGGGCTCCCCTGTGCTCCAACAGGTTGTGAAGCCAGCATCAGATACAGTTAAATAATTTATTGTGAGGTTCTTTTTGTTTGTTCGTTCATTTGTTTGTTTGTTTTTCTTGATTTGGGCTGTTTTGATTTCCTGTTTGCCCCCCTTAATTAATACACGTCTGTCAGCAGTTGGAGTATCAAGAAAAGGAGTTGTCACTGCACAGTCTGGGCAAAGTGCATGTAAATTGCAGCAGCTCTGCCTTTCTGCATCTTGTGATGTTCCTCAGAGCTCTGGTCTATTTCTCTGTGATCTTCTTGCAAGGTATTTTACCTGCTCCTAATCCATCATCCTTCGCACATATCCTGTGTCTGATTCATTTAAAATGTCACTGGGTAGCACTGTGGCTTGTATAACAATGCAGCTGATGGGAAGTTTATTCCCAGAGCCTTTTCCTCTAGAGTTATGGGCACTTTGCATCTAAAAGGCAGTGGTTGACTCCCACCCTTCCATGGTTCTTCCTCCTCTACCTTCCTCCTCATGCCCTGTGGCTCTGGAAGCAACAGATGATGGAGGGCACATGGGAGGGAAGGACTTACATGAGTGACTGCTGCCACCATAGGAGCAGTTGTTTCTCCTTTAGCTAGTCTGCTCCCAGACCTAGGGAGAGACAGGGTCTGACACGGTGAAGGAGGATGGCTGGCCCGTTCAGGTAGAGCAAGGAGGAACAAGGAGATGTGGATGTAGGATTGCAGGTCTATCAGTTGCAAGATGTAGGGAATGACATCAAGAGTGTGAGGCGAGGAGTTGTCACAAATCTGGTTGCTGCCCTGAATGCTGTTTTTGCATCCAAGATGATGGATGCAAATGGATGGATTGTTAAGGGCCAGGCTATGAAAATACTTATGAAAATACAATTGCTGGGGCTGCTTTAATGCAATTCATCCCTCGAAGAACAGCTGTCAAGTGCTTTCTGCTTGCAATCTAGCTGTTTCTGCTTCTTAAAGTAATCCAACTCGTTTGATCATTTGCTGTTGCCTTTTTGGTCTGTTCTTGTTATCTCCACTGATTATTCTCATCTCTCTACTCCTATAAAGCTTTCCCCAATCCTAAATTGGATCTTAAGCATATGTTTCTTCTAATTCATCATGTTACTTTTCCTTCTAATCACATCCTTCTATTGCATCTTTCATTTCCTTCTATCTCTCTCATCCTTTTACCTTCCCTTTCTTTTCTTCTGCTACCACTTTCATTTCTCTCACCTGCTTGCTTCTCTCCTGCACATAAACCTTCCTCCGCTTTTCCTGCTGCCATTGAAATTTATTTGTCTTGATGTGGTTGTTCTCTTTCCCAAACTTTTCTCACCTTTCAGTTATTATGTTTCGGAACTAAGTAATCACTGCAACTTCTTCCTGTTCCTTTGCACCTCAGGAATGTCTGCGCACCCTCAAAATCTCATAGATTGGTGTCTTCTTTTTGCAACCCTTCCTTTGCGCAGATCCTGCTCTTCCCCTTTTGTGCTTCTCCTGGGCTGTCCTATATGTCTTTATTTTCAAACTGTAGTAGCTGAAAACTTGTATGTTCGCCCCCCCCCCCCCCCGTATAATTAACTACGAGAATGTCATATTTTCTGCTTGCCATGCAATTGCAGTCAGAATCAGTAGATAGAGCAGAATTACTTAGAATTAGCCCTTTTACAAGCTCCTAACAAAAGTGTCATGTTCTCTGCATTGGATTTATAGAGCCCTGAATCAAATGAGTGCAGGCTTCCTTTCGTTTACGGTTGTTTATCTTCCCAGCAACTAAGATTACGTAAAGCAAGACTGCATCAACTTTGATAATTATATACAGGGGGATATTGATGGGCAAAAGTAATGTTTTTCTTATGTTGTTAGAGGAAGACATTTCCCACAGAGTAGAAGGCCCATCTGTTTATCCAGAGCTTTATTTCACTAAGGATTTAGACAGAATAATTTGGGTCTCTTTTAAAAACTTTTTCAGCTGGACCTGCCTTTCTAAAATATTGAGGTATTCTACTACAATAAAATTCTGTAAATTATATGCTCCTGTAAGAAAGGTGGGGTTTTTTTTAAAGAAGTTGAGGATGAGAAAGGGTATAAAAAGTTATTTTGATATTGTGTTTTATTCCTTATGTTTTATATAAAACAAAATAAAATTTATTTAAATTGTGTGTGTAAACACTTTAATGTTAATAAAATGATTTGTTAAAACACATGCACCGCAACATGAGCTTCTCACTATTTTTATGTTTTGTGATATCATGTACCATAGATTTTTGTATGATTTTTGTGTATTTCTAAATATATCAGTGCACACGCATATACATGGGTTAGATTTCATTATATGGATGTATGTAAGTATATTTATATGTATGTCTTCTTACAATTTTGGGTCAAATTTCTCTCATGGAGAAGACAAGAAGTCAGTCCTGTGCTCCTTATTTCTCTTCTTTGATACTGGTATAATTTTGCCTTTCATTCATTACTATCAAATAATGATATCCATTGATCATCCTAAATGTGAATTCCAAGTTCCATTTCTATGTTTGGGTACTGAAAAAATAACATTTTCTAGAATAAATGGCTTTTCATTTGTGGTTACCTCTTTTAATATTTTAAATTGCTAAAGATGAAATATTAATAATTTCAGTTATTCTGTTTGTTTTTTGTTTTTTTTTTTTTTTTTTTCAGGTGGCATACATACCTATATGGTCTGATCTAATTCCTGCCCTATATTTTTGGAATCTCTGTAATAGTAACAACTCCTGTAACCACGAGTAAGTTGATTTAAGATTCACCATCTCTAGAGTAATTCAAGTTTTTAATAATGTCTCTACCAAAGCTCATAAGGTGGACAGTGTTTAACTGTTATTTCTGGGGTATTAGTCAAATTCTCATAACAACATGAAAGGGTTTAGAAAAAAAATAAATTAACTGCAAGTTTCACAGAAGTCTTGGAGAAAAAGAAATGGCTTTACAAACTAAAGCTATTCAGTTTTCCATAGTGCAGTTTACAACTGTAGTTTTATCACCTTGTGTATTGGAAATAAATTACTGATAACAGATTTTTCCTCATTCTATGAGAAAGACATATTAGTATCCAACAGTTGGATAAGGAAGTTAACCAAAAGCAAAGTAGAAATAAGGGACTTTTTTTAAAAAACAGAAAATATGTTAATTATTCATTGGACAAATTCAGCTACGTGTAGGATAACTTTTCTGTCAACTGTTGTTTAAATCAAAAATAATATGTCACCTCTGAAGGTTTGTCTCTTTCTTTTGATTGACTGAAGAGACAGTAAGGCTCCTAAGCGTCCTAAGTTAGGTAAAATAAATCACAAAGTGTGACTATGCACTTAAAGAATAAGATATTCTTCAGTGTTGTGTTCAAGATAAAATTTAGAACCTTACATGCATCATCTACTGGATGTAAAACAGGGAATAATTTATGGTCTGGATTTTAGAGGTCCCATTGAAAAACACCTACACAAATTCTTAGATGTAATTTCACGGGTCTATTTGAGTGATTAGTACTTCACCAATAAGTGAGCCATGTTCTACCCTAAAGTTATTTAAAACATCTTAAAACTCTACTCCTTACTTTTTCAGTATAATCTATAACTATTCTTTTTTTTGCTGCCCCATGGTGCTCTTTATAACCAAGACCATAATTCAAATTCTTATCAGCTGAATTGATAGCAATCTGAGGAAGGGCTTAGCAATTTTGTCTAAATTCCAAAGCATTGTGCAAAGGATTTGCAGATGCTATAGGGAAAGCCTCTTATCTTTTGGCACTATTGTCAAACTTCAAATTTGCACAATAAAAATTATAAGCAAAGAAAAAATAAAAACCCCTTTGGTCTCAATGTAAGAGAACACTGATGAAAAAACAACAGAGGAAAAAAAATGCACACAAAAAAGGGAAGAGAAAAAATACTAAGGGAAGAGATTGCATGTAGAACAATGCATAAATCTAAGAAGGTGACAGAATTAATATAGCAAAAAACAAAGCTATCTCACAATGGCATCACATGCCACAAAGGAAATAAATAATTAATTGTTTTATTTTGGTGTTTAATGAGGAAACAATTCACTTGTGGAACTGTTTCTAACTGGACAACCTCTAACAAAACCTTTCCTTGTCTTTCACCAATTTGGTGTACAAAGATTCACCTGTTCTGCTCTCTGAAACTGATACTGGACAGAAATTATTTTCAATAACAACTGGCACTGGGCCACATCGAAAATTATTTGGGATCAAACCCTGACTAATTAAAGGAAAATGATTTAGAAGTCATCATGATAATCTGTGACTCTGAAAAAAGTGGAAACAAGTTGTAAAACAGAAGAAATAAAGAAAAATAGGACAAGTAATGGAGACAACAACTAATCTCAGTTGTTAGTGTGCTGTGTCCCTTGTTTCCTTCTTTGTTCTTTTTACTTTTCAAGATTCAGCATATTGAAATGATAAATTACAATTGCAAATAGATTTATATCAGTTAAAATTTTTGGATGCTATAATAAGAGGTTGGGTGGGTATATTTCTTGTTTCCCTTTACTCCCCCCCACCCTCCTGCCCCCAAACACTTCTATGTGTGGTATCAGAAGTTCATTCAAGGAACAGAAAACAAGTTACTCAAATTTTTTATTTTCTGTTCTTTTTCTTTACTCAGTGGTAATATGTAAGGATGAGACCTAAAACACCCAAGTCAAGATTCATGTTTCTCTTCACATGACTACCTAGCACATTAAACATCATCAGAATATGCTTAATCCATGATTAAATTTTTTGGCCTTGGTCATTTTCATTGACAAATGTATCTGGAGACAGATGCTCATTTTTGCAGGATATCTTAGTGAATACATCGGTCACGTAGGAGCTGATTTGAGTGCTATCTTAGGGGACAGTTGGTCACATTCGTGTCTTTCACCTGGTGTTTAGCATCTTTCATGAGTAGATAGATAGAGTTGGGGTTGTCCCTTTTTTTGATAAATGGTCTAACTACTGGGAAATTATAAATGAAAATTATTTTTGTTGTACTCAGGACAAAACAAAAACAAGATCCTCCCACAGAAATATTGTTTCTATTTAAATTTTCATGCTAATTTCAGTAAGGCTCGCATTGTGTTGCTGTGTATTGTTAAACAATAACTATATCCTGCTGAACAGACGGCTGCAGTTCAGTAATGCATGAAGGCGTTCCTGGGTATTGTATGCTGTTTGAATGATCCACATAGCATGCTAAGAAAGAGTATTGAAATCCATTTCCATGACAAGCGATAGACGAAAGAATAACCTCTGTAATGCATTTAGAGTTTCTTCCGGATTAAATGTGCTGTATGAAAGTAAACCCTGATTTTGTTGTTTTTATTCAGATTATTAGTGCTTGGTGTAGTACTTAATAATTCTGACTGTATAACAAAGGTATTCATGCATGGTTTTACTGAAAAGTAAATTTGATATTTATCAGATTGCTTTATGAGACAGTGAGGAAGGAAAGCTGATGACTTTTTAACTATTTATGTCTACAAATGTTACATACAGGTGAAGACCACCTGTGACTAAATAATTTAAGTGCTACACATCCCACTTTTAGGACAGGGCGTCACCTTTTCAGTGACATCTCAAGTAAAACTGCATCAGGTGGCCATGCAATTCAAAATACCAGTGGTACTTCTGAGCCCAAATAATACAGAGCTCATGTAATTTTTCCTCACAGATTTTCCATTTACACAAATGGTGCAAAAGTTTTACCTCTGGAAGCAATTTTTATTTATTTCTTTACAATACCACCTTCAGGCATTAACAGCAGGGGGGCAAATCCTGTATTTTATGCTGTCAAAACCAATATGCTGTGAGTTATTCACATTGCTTTCTGAAGTGCCAGTCAACGGCTTTGTGTTTGAAGCAGCGCAAACCACTAACGGACTCAGAAAAAGTATATTCTGAATTGGTAGCACCAGAATGGACATTTGTATGGAAAGAAAAAGAAAAAAAAATAGGAAAAAAAGTATCAAAAGAATTCTTTTTTTGTTATTGCTGCTGTTGAAAGTTTTCTAATGAAAGGAGTTGAATCAGGAACTTTGTAATAACGTGCCTGGCCACTTAGCTGTAGCAGCAGATCTGGAATGAAGCTTACTCAGCACAAGCTTTGGACCTTTCAGACCTTATGTATCATTTCTCATCTACTGAGCTTCTCATATTTGTACAAAATAAAAACGGGAATAAAAAAATCATTTTTTTTAACAATTTGAGTCCAAAAAAAATCCACATATTCACCCATTAGACCTTTAGAAAAAAAAAAAAGTGGTAGATAGTCTGACTGTTTGCCCCAAAAGTATTTGTCTTCAGAGCCATCAATTTAGACTGATACTTCTTTGTCCATTTTTTTAAAGGAGTCCAGCTCAAACCAGCAAAAAAGAAAGTGAAAGAGCAAACATTAAATAATGAGCCTGTAATGGGAATATCTGCCAAATTCTTGCACTGCAGGCTGGAAGGCTGCTGAAATCTGAAACTGATGTTGTATTCCGTGCAGAGAAGCAACTCTTCAGGACTTCTGACAATGCAGAGACCTCAAGACAGCATTTCTGGAACTGTTACAGCAAAGTCTTGTAACCATAATAAATGTGTTCGATTTTTATTTTCCTTTAAGGGCTGAAACACCTCCCCCCTCCACCTACTGAGAGGTGCTGAAAAACCTCTTCCAACTGCCTGTTTGCTGAGAAAATGCAACTTTCCTAAATCCTACCTTCAGGTTGAAGCTGACAGGAAGATCTGTGGAATATTTCCCATTTTATCTAGGGAGCTGCAGCAGTTCAGTGGAATATAATAGTTTTCTGTATGAATTACAGCACACCAGTTGTCAGAGATAGATAACTTGGTAGAAGTCCAGCAAGCTCGATTATTGAGAGTGTCTGAAGTACCAGAAGACAGCAAGCAAGACAAGCATAGATGTTGCTCTCTTAGTGACTTACGCCGAGATGGTTTGCTTTCTTACTTTGAGTGTTGAATCAGGTAGGAAACTTCCAGGTCCCAGTTGTAAGAGTTTAGAAGGTTGGTTAAAGGAAAATTCACATTTCACAGTTACAAGCTATCAGCCTGAGGTTGAAAGCTTGGTCAAACCAGCAATAAATGAATACTTATTTGGAAAAGGAGAAGTAAAAAACAACTGCATTAAATTAATAGTGCTTTTTTTTTGTATTCTGTGTTACAGAAATTGGTGGGGCTACTGTGACCCCATCCAGATAAATATTTGGGAAGAAGTGAAATGCTGATAGCCTGTAAATATTCTTTGCAGCTTAAACCTTGTTGGGGCTAAGGTTTCCTTGGTTTAGTTATAAGCCATAAAAGTCTGGTTTTATAAAGCGTTCTGTAGGATGCAGTTCTTCTGCTATTGGGAGAATCAAAATAACTCAGATTTCCTATTTTTCTTGTCTACTATGATGCATAAGAATAAAGATTTTTTTTTTAAACACTTTTTAAAATACTTGTTCATGAAACAAAAAAAGCCTTACTGCATAGATATTAAAGTGTTTTATTTTTTTAAGTTTCTAGAGTGCTGTACTCCTAGTAAAAAAAAAAAAATCTCTGCAGGAATCTTTAAGCTGAAACCTTGTTTGGCAGTGAGATCAGAAATGATATTTTGATAATGATTTACAAGTGATCAAAAAAGTCATTCTAAACTTTCATCAAATTAGCCATTCTCATCTAGTTCACTTGGTATTCAATAATATTAAAATATATTTTCAACTTAAATATTTATAGTAACAGAAATAGACTTTCATATGACATTTAAAGGTGTAAAAGAGACATCTAGTATGAAAACATCCCAAATTCCTGAATGAATTCGAGTTGCTAAGAAAATTCCAAGTTTATTATTTTGTTTCTAGGAAAGAATTCCTATTACAGAAAAATAATCAACTCTTCATAGACAGAATTGTTACTCATCAAATGAAATGCTGAAATTAAGTTATACCATATTCAAGAAAAGTGATAACAGTGTACCCCCATTGCTGTGACTTTCATAAAAATCAGACACACTGACACCAACTGAATCAATCATTGAAAGACACTTAGCCAGTGCATTTCAAACATGTTGGATGCCATGTTGCTTAAGCCCATTACTAGAGATCTGTATTATATCCTCATTTATTTTTTGATTATGATTTTTAGCATATTCTCCGGAAGAAAATAGTAGTTAAAAATAAGTTTTTCTCTTCATGTGAGTGTAGTTCTCACTCAGTGTACATTATTGCTTTGTCATAAACTTCAAAGGATAAGGACGAATCAGGTTGAAGAAACGGAATTGCAGAAAATGAGATCTCCAGGTTAGAGAGAAATCATTTGAAGTTATCATACTTGAAGGTGCTGGGATAATGATAATAGGAAAGAAGATTTACTTGGATAAAAATTCTGATATCATCTGTAAATGACAATGCTTTGACATTTGGTACTTTTATAATTGGCCTGGAGAGGCAATGTGAATATCAGAAGCAAATGCACATTGTCTGCAGGTTGAATTGCAGTTCTTATTTTCCTCCAAAATTTTATTTAGCTTGTTTGAATTAAGAATCATTCTTCAAGAAATTCTCAAAAACAATTTACTAGAGGAAAAAATAAGCATGGGCAAACTGAGGGAGATGGGGAAATAATTTACTACACTCATTTTACAGTTGCATAAATGAAAAACTGAGGCCAACTCTCTTGTGCTTTTTCCTGATTGAGGTGATATTCTTGAGTAGTTCTGAGCTTTTTGGTTCAGGAAACCACAAAGCATTTTCTAGTTTTAAAAGGAAAATCTGTGGGGACTTCCTTGTGCAACGATTAATTCCAGGGTAAATGCAGGTCTGTATGCTGCCTACAGATATAATATTTGTTTCTAAATATCTAAGGAATGCTAAGATCCATATAGTTTCAATAAGGTCATCTTCCAGTGATTCAGTGCCAAGGTGTCCCATTCTTTATTTGAACGTGTAATTGCATTGTTTTTCATAAATTAGAATCCTTGCTTATAATAATTGATTGTGATAATACAGTGAATCAACCCCAGTCACTGTTCTATTTAACCATTTTATTCAAATGTCAGGTACACAAGGTAAGTCATCTAGTTAAGTGGAAGCTTGATAACCTAATGTAACATCTTTGACATCAGAGATCAGATAAAGTCTTTTATGTGTCATTGGCTCCAAGAATCTGCCTGGGCAGATGGTGTTGGTTTTGTAAGTTAGACTTACATTGCCTGGAGAATTTCAGAGAAATATGGGCATTATTTTACAACTCCAGTAAAGGAGAAAGGTGTCATTTGACTGACAGCCCCTGAGAATATTTCCCTGTTACTGCATGCTTGACAGATGCCATGAACAGATTGATGTGCAGAGAAAGGAAAGGTACAAGGAAACCGTACATTAAAACTCATTAACTTTAGATAGGAAAATTCTGTTGGGAGCAACTCTAGAGCATTTTTTGATGTACAGTGAATGTTTAACATTCTAAATATATGTGCTATTTAATGTGTTGGGACTGCATTTACATATTTGGTGTAAATATGAATGAAAATGAAAACAGTGACAAGATAAACACAAGAGAAAATGCATCAGTAAGATGAATCATTAGGAATCTCAAGGAAAATAAAAGAGACGCACTTCTAATTTTAGAACCAACAGAAGTTACAGGTCTGATATTTGAAGTGGATCACTTGAATTTCCAGTATTAATTCTCTCAGAAGAAAAAATTCACTTTTGTTTATAATGTAACACTTCTTTATAAATAATCAGATCTGCGTCTTAACACAGCCAAACTCTTATGTATAGCCCTAATTTTTAGCACTGAAAAAAGAGTCATTGAACCTTATTTTCTGAGTTATCACAGAAAAGAAGTTTTCTGGTCACCTGGTCCATATGTGTTGTCTCCTTATTCCATTGAGTCTTTTTTACAGATACAGCAAATTCCTATATTAAGACTTAAGATTAACTTGATTTTTTTAAAATTAGATATAAGATGAGTACTATAATACAAATAGAGCACTGAATGATGAATATAAAAGCAGTGAATTTTTAATATGAAATTGAAATTGTAATATTACATATACATAACTATAATTTCTTCATTATAATAATTTCTATTCCTGTCCATTGAATGGGCATAGATTTGAGAAGGTATTTTTAAAGGATCTTGTATTTAAAACCACCACAGATTAGTGTATTTAGAAACACCACAGAAGGTAAGGAAGATATATGTGCTTGTGAATAACTTAGGCATCCTTAATTTTGATAGTTCTTCATTTGAGCACTTGACTTTTCAACCTTAATATTCTTTTAAGGTAGATCTCATTGAGAATTTAATTTATGTAATTCCAGTTTTGATATAAACAAACTTGATGGTAATTTTGAAGATGAAAACAGATTTTAAAAACTAAACAGTATAGCTGAAAGAAATGTTTATAAGAAATTCTGTTCTCAATGCAAATAGGGCAGCGTTTAGTGAACTGAAAGTGAAAAACACAAATAAACAATGACGTGCTCTTAGTATGTGAATATTTACTTATTCTATATCTTCATGTCAAGTTTGAAAAGGCTTCTTTTAGACAGGTTGAACTTAATTGTTTTATTAGAGATGTGTAGGTACTAAATAATTGAAATAGCCATGCATAATTCAAATAATTGCTTCCAGTAGATACCAAGTCTGATAAATATCTGTTGAAAATGCCAATTGAATACTTTTTCCTGATATGAGAATTTCTTTAATTTTGAATTCATGGAATGTTGTGTTAATTTGCATAATGGTATAACTGTAACAGCAGGTTACAGGTGATGACTTGGATTCTGATGCTACCTGATGCAAAATGACCCATCTCTTACTTCAACTTCCAGACAGCAGCTAATGGAATTCAAAATGATAAACATTGTGCAATTCTAAAGATGAAAAGAACCTATCTTGAAAGGCAGTAGCCAATTAGTACTCATTTTTCCTTGTAATAAATGCAAATGCTTGAATGAGATACCATGAGTCTGTGCTACAGAAGTTTACCAAGAGCTACTTTCTGGTTTTGAATAAAATCATGTATGGCCATCAAAATAACAGTGTTTGAATAACTTCTTGGAGTACATTGAGCAGCATTGGCAAGATCTGTTAGATGTGATTTGTTCTCTCTCTCACACACACACATCCTCTCCCCAGGATGAGTAACTGAACAGGCGGGATAAAAAAATGCATTTGGTAAGACATACTTTTCTATCTTAAATGAAGTCAAAATATTTATGAAAGAAAAGGCAAGATCCTTCATTTGAAATAGTATATTATTGGGTTTAAGGAGGCTCCAGTTCCCGTGGTAGTTCACAGTCTCAGAATCCCACCCTTCCCTCAGAAACATCATTCTCCAAGGGGTTAAATATTTACCCCTTGGAGAAAATTTTTCTGTGCTTAGGGATTAGAACTGGACAAAAGACTTCAACTACACATGACAGATGGCATCAGAGTATCTTGAAAAAAAATGACTCCAGGTTGTTTATGGTTGAAAAAATGCTTAAAAAGAAACACCTCTATTTTCTGGTGCTTTTGTATCTCTACTACCTAATGATGGACTTTCTCCAATTTTACAAGTCTGCAAGGCTCTTTTTCCTGCTGACTTGCCTTTGGAACATCATTGGAACACCTCTTGGTGACCTCGCTTTTTAATGTCTCAGACTAAGAAATACTTTTTCCTTCTTCCCAATATACAGGAAAATACTAGCAAAAGTAAGGTTTATTGTTTCTGAAGTCTATGTTTAGTCCTGAATGAGGAGGGTGAGACAGAAGAGAGAAAGAAGAGGAAGATGAGGAAGGGGTTTCTTTCATAACCAAAAGCCCTAATAGAAATTACCTGTGCCATTATTTCAAGATATAGAGAAGAACTGACTAATGGAATAAATAGAGGGCTAGTCAGTGAACAGAAAAGTTTGGGAAATACAAAGATTTGCATTTTCTTGGTGCATTATTTATAAGGACATCTATTTATTCCGTATGTGATTATGAGAAAAAAAAACCCTCACCCCGAAACCTGAAGTTTCACAGGCCATAAAAAAATTCTAACACGGCTTTGTAGATTTAAGTATTCTATATGGAATTGGAATCATTAGCTAAATTTGGACTGCTTAAATGATTGAGGCAAGGTTCCAGTGACTTTTGAAACCTCTTCATCCCTCCATTTTTGAAACTGAAGAAGTAAACATGAAACAGAGATGCTGAACCAATTTCATCTATACTCTGTTCAGTTTCCACTTTGTTATCCATATTTCTTGCCTAGGTTTGTAGATACTTAAATTTTCTAGGAAATTCTGAGAACTACAGTAGGTTTTGGATGCAGCTTTTGTCAGGAAACTCAGAGAAAACGAATTTGTAGCAAGTGAGTCTCCTATAATATTGCTGGATAAAGTGGGAAGTAGTTGTGTAGCAAATGAAATTTAGGAGGTTCTTAAGGTCCCTGTACAAAGTATTTATTTTTTTAAACACAATTACAGTTGTATTTAATGAGGTAACAGAACTGTAAAGCTGTCAGGAAATGCTGTGGCAACAACATTTCTTAAAGGAACATATTAAATAGTAATGATGTCAAACACTGGAAAGAGTGAGTAGACCCTGCATGCACAGTTTTCTAGTCATAGGAAATTAAAAAGGGGCTTGGAATGTTGCCAGTTGACTGACTGTAGGGAAAAAAAAGATTCATAATAAGCAACAGTTGTAGTTACAATATTTGCTGAAACCAACACACATTAAATAATAATGAAAGCAGCCCTCTAAAAATGCTGGCAGACTATATGAAACAGCTGAGCTGAAGAATCTGCAAAAAGGATAAAAAAAGAAGAAACTGGTATATAGCCAATGTGCTGTCAAAGAATAAAAAGCTCCATTGGAGATTAAATGGTGAGATCAACTTCAGATGAGTATTTATAAAACAAATAGTTTGAAAGGAAAAGACTTAATTCTTGGGTTGTGTAAGTGAAAAAATCTCTACGGATAAAGTGATATCTTCAAAGAAGAACTTATTTCATTATAGTACTAAAGATTTTTATGTGCTTGCAATTTTTTGATTAGGAAAAGGTGTGGGCAAGGAAGACTATTTTTAACACATTGAAATACAGCATGATGATTGTTTTGTACAAGAATCTTACATGAAATTATTTTTTAAATTTGTGGAATATTTAAATTTCCTTCTAGCCAAGAGGACCTTGTTATCGCTACGTTAAAGAACTTAATAACCAATGACGCTGGGATCTTGTGCTTGCTTGTAAGAATTAAAAGTAAACTTCAAGAAACAGAATAGCTGATGATTTTTTAAAAGACAAACAATGTAAGTGTTGAATAAGTGCTATGTCTTTTTGGTTGTTATCCTATACATACTCTAGCAAATCATGTCATAGTCATTGGGAGGAAAAAAAAGGCTCATTTTCAGAGTTATAAAACAACCAGATAAATATATTAAAATCATAGGGATTTGGTTGATAACAACACAACATGAGATCATTACTAAGCCTTATGATTACATGCAGAATATACACTTCTATTAAAGAAAATATATCCTCACTGTTAAAGTGGAAATTGGGATTTAAAACGGACATCAAAATGCAAGGCTTGTATCCTCTCAATCCCTGCTCTGCTGTTCTATAGAAATGGAAGTCCTTAAATTTAAAAGTGCTCTGAAAGCAATTGACTGTTCTCCAGAAGCTTTGTGTTCTGTTCTGGAAACATCTCCCTTGCGGTATGTTCCTCAGTTCAGCCCATTGACACTTGCACTTTCAGTGGTTATACTAAGCATTCATAGAGAGTTGAGGAATGTTTCTGACCCTGGGAGAGACCTTGCTTCCACTAAGACTTCTGCCAATGGTAGTATTGCATGTCACTGTTTGCAGATAATATTTTAAATTTTTTGATTATAGAGAGCATAAACCAAAAGGGGTCACTCATCTCAGCTATGAAGATTCTTAGATTACAAGCTCAGGTCTGGCATAAACCCATCTGCAGACTAGTGCGTATGTGTTTAAACAAACACATACATACATCAAGCTCCTCTATGATCTGAATTCCTTAGGAAGGACCCAAGGGGAAATAATGCAGACAATCTGAATAGGCAGAGGACATGATATGTTTGAGATACTCTGCATTACATGGCCCAGAAGATCAGTTCGAGGCCACAGAACATGACTAATGGGAGGTTTTTAGTATTTCTTGAGCCTCTCTGTCTTCACAGGCAGTCAAAGCCAATATCCTTTAAATGTTTATCTTTTATGAAAAGTTATTCTATATGTCTTCCTTTTCCCACTATAATATGACACATAAAACAAAGAAAATGAAAAATATTTCCATGTTCAAATCCTCTGCTAGGCATCTGAAACTATCTCTGAAAACCTTAAAATTACTCACAAAGCCTTCTGAAGGTTATGACAGACCTCCTGCGTCTTTGTTCTTCTTGGTGGTGGTAAAAGCTGGATCCATGCCCAGTGCAGGGAACATAGTGTAAATAACGCTGCTGCAGATTGCTACTGGATTGTTCAAAACATCAGATGGTGAGAATATGTTATTATCAACAAGCTGTTTACTGGCCAATCAATTACAAACTCTGATGGAGCACCAGGCATTTTATTGTAGGCTAGCCAAAGGGATGGAGAAAACATATGTCAATCTGTCCATTACTTTAAGGGGCAAATTTTGCTCTTATGCTTCAGCATGCTTTAAAGCCTCCCACAATGGAACCACACTGATATTAGTATAGAAGGGCAGGATCTGTGACAGTGCTGTGGGAATCACTTGGATAATGCAGTTCTCAGATATTTGGGCAACTTTATGTCAACATACATTTGCATAATGAGAGTACAGGTGAGGCATCTGTGAGTAGTCCACCCCTCAAAAGGGTTTTGAAAGCATGAATTTGTCAGTCTGTGTGCAATATAGAAATAGTCAGGAACTGCTTATTGGCTTTCATATTTGTTAGTTCTTACATGAAGTGAAGTTTTGGGTCTTTTATTCTCCTTCCACTTATGTCTTGTTTCCTGGAGTCTATAAAATAAAATAAGTCCATTATCTTCAATCCCAAATTGGAAAACACTATCCAGAATCAGATACTTCAAAGAAAAAATTTTTGAGTTTAGAAAGGGAAAAATGTATCTGTTTGCTCCCAGTACCTTAATCAATAATAGATGATCGAAAGGATGTTGCCTTTGCCTTTTTTTCACCCATGCAACTGGGACTTTCCTTCTATATTTTTACAGAGAGGGTTTAGTTCCAATGGGAAACAGAATATAGAGCTGAGAAGAGAGTCATTATGGTAATGAGAAGAGAAACAGGCAACTTTCTCTGGAAAAATCTCTGTTTGTATTGGTGGCAAGTAGTTATATACGTAGACCTTATCCAAAGGACACTTGGACGATGACTAGAGGCAACAGGTCTCACAAATGTGCAGTCATTTGATATGGCTGCTTATGTCACAGTATGTCTGTGACTTGCAGGCAGTATTGGCACTGGAGGTTCTCAACTAAAAATTAAGTCAGAGGTGATCCAAACTGTTGTTCTGAGCTGAAAAGGAAGAAACAAAGCTCTGCCTTTGAGAACCTATTAAATATTACATGAGATCTCTTGAGATTAAAATAAAAAGAAAAAAAATTCAAAATGTTCATTCTTCAGAAACATACACTGAAAAAAAGTTACATTAAGTGAAGGGCCAAGCAGGTGAAAAGATCTTTCTTTTTATCTCCTCTTAGCTCCAACACCAGTAATGTGTTAATGCTGAAAAAAAGGTTAGAGGGAATGAATAAAAACAATTGAGAAGTATATGATATTTATATTCCAAAACTATCTGTTTTAAAGTGTTAGAGGAATTGAATAACTTCTTATTGATTGTTTCTTGGGGTATTTTTTGCCGCAATCTGTGACGGTGAACAGTAAGTCACTCTGCAAGTTGTTCTTGAAAATACCAGCAAAAGAAAGAAGAATCTGTTCTGCAGTGAACTTGTCACCACAACAAGCTGAGGGCCAAGGATTGTCTTTGTTCAAAAGAAAGAAGAGTTACCTCCTGGGGAGATAAGGAGTTCTGGAAGAAAAATTAAAAAAATAAAAGCATACCTGCTTTGCACTGAAATATGTTGATGGATGTGTCCTACAATGAAAAATTCAAATCCTTTCTCAAAAATCTCGCTACTTAATTTTAATTATTTCTTTTTTTTTTTTTTTTAATTTCAGCAAGAAGCATCTAAGATGCTGAGATTTTTTTTCCCCTAGTCATTCAAAATTGCTTAAAATAAGGCTCTGACTCTCCAGTTGTTTGCAAATCAGCACAGTTCTATTACCTTTAACAGACTAATGCCAGCAAGACCAAAAAGACTGAAAGATCTCAGCCAGATCATCTGAGATTGAATGCCTGATGCAAAATTATTAGTATGAGTGTGCAGGCTGCCTCTTTCTGAATGGTTACATTTTCACTGGCACTGACACCTTCTTCAGATGAATTGAAACCCATAAAATCATTCAAAGGTGAAGGATGGAAGAGCAGGGAGATGGTGAAGGTTACTGGAGCAGGTTATTAAACAAGTGGTAACAGGACTCTGAAACGATGGGAAGAGAAGGAATGGATAGTGGCATGTACTCTGCTGACAGTCCCAGAGACACACAGGTGTTTAGGAGTGGGAAGAGGAGGATCACATGCAGCTGATGGAAGCTGAGGAGGTCGTATTAGCATTCCCAGCCCATCAGTCACTTCTGAAATATGCACAGAGCAGCCCTGTTGCTTGCGGTAAATATCTCTGAAATAGTTGGTGTTCGATCTTTTGTATTCTGTGAGACTTAATATTATACAGAAGATGGACCTGATTAACATCTCTCCTCCTCCCTCTGCTTCAAAAGTTTAAAAAACAATTGATAACTGCTAGATGCCAAGCAAGACTTTAAAGGTGGCTTGTACATTCTAAATTTCCTTTTATCCCTATTATTAGCATGACTCAGATAAAATTAGAGGCATTGTGCAAAAGAGAAGCCAGTTTGGCCACAAGCAGGAGACATCTCAGATAAAGCAGTAACCTCTACAATACAAAAGTGTAGGGCAGGTCCCGGAGCAAAACTTTGGCTGATAACATTACACATCTCTGCTTTCCCTTCTTCAACAGTTAGATGTTAATGCTATTGAGAGGCTTTCAAATTGAAATCAATGGGATTTTCATTATTCACTCCAATAGGAGTAGGATGAAGTTCTAAATAGTAAATGGAGCAATAAAAATCTAAGAAAACAAGAGGCATGCTAATGTGTGTCTTGTTTAAGAATTCTCTGTTTCATTGTCTCTGTTTAACAAGAGCAAGCAATTGAAAACGATATGGTTGGGGAGTGTGAAAGCATGTGTGCCTCCTGGGAATGAAAGACTATACACCTTTCTGCTAATGTTGGACGGAGACAAAACCAGAGGTAAATAATTTAGCCTGCATGCAGAAAGTGTTGGAACAAGTGCCTTCTAGAGTAAAAATAAAAAGAATAAAAATAAAGGTGCATTAAGTGTTGTGTGTGTTTTACCAGCTTGGGTTTTCTTGGAACCATTAAATACAAATCAAATGAATAATTTAATATTTTACACAGTATGAGCATCTTGCATCACTGAGTTTTTGGAACAGTTTAGCATAGAGAAAATGCAGTGGGTGCTTGCCTTGCTGTTCTGTAATTTTACCTTGTCTTTATTTCAATTATATTTCAAAGCAAATACTCTTCCTATTTGTGAGGTTGTCATTCTGGTGAGCTAGTGGTTTGTTTGGCTGGTTGGTTGGTTTTGTGGGGTTTTGTTTGTTTGGTTTTTGTTTGTTTCTCTGTTTTAGAATTTCAGAAAATGAATTGTAGAGACCAGAGTGAATATTTCTAATGATCTTAAGCTAAATGAATACCTTTTTGCTCAATCCAGATTCATTAGTGCATAGACCCTTTTTTACTTCACTCTAGGACAGTGTGTAAAATACTTAGCAGTGAAGGTGTGTTTACAGATGCTTTGTCTGGAAATAGCAACCTCAGATCTCTTATTTCTCACATCCCACATGCTCCTTTTCCTCACATTTGCACAATATTTACTTTTAAATTTTAATTTTCCCTTCCTTTTGTCCTTGAGTCTGCAACAGTCAAGAATCTTCTGCAAAGAAAAGCTTAAGAACCATGGTCACTTTTTGTTATTTTCATAAATTTCTCTCAGAGGACCTCAGAAAAAAGGTTGTGAAGAGAACTTAATGAAAAATAGTTTCTTTGTGAAGATTTGAAGTCAGTCTGTTCTTGGGTGTAGTTGTTCTAATTCCCAAGTTTTTATTCTGTATTAGAGCAGACAGGGATGTACACCAATTCCCTCTGAATCTTGATTATTGAAAAACCCCAAATATTATCAACTGCAAGAGAGCTACAGAATAGTCTATAGGATCTGAGGTCAGGCTTCAGACCTAGATGGATCAGTGGGAGAGATTTACCTTTCTTAAAGGGGCCATTGACTCATTAGTATGGATTAGAAATAGGTAAAACCTAAGACATACTAGCTTAGAGGACTGATGAATCCATGATCAGTTCAACCAGCCTCCAGTCTTAATGTAAAGCTCAGACGTTGCAAAACTCCATTGTATTAAATGTTGCATTTCAATTATGTTGCATCAAAAAGTTTTTTGAAGTAGAAATAAAAATTAATTTCTTCAAAAAACATAGATTAGGAGAAAGTTACTTAAATAGCAATGAAACTTTTAGAAATAATGAAAAATGGAATGTTTTGATTTACACAAAGCAGTGGTCTTCTGCAAACTTTTATTTTTACAGAGGTTTCTGAAAGGTGACTCATCATAATATCAGATTAAAAATTATCTCCATGTCTTTAAAATCTCTGTGGACAGAAATGACTATTTTCACCTCAGTTATGCCATCAATCCTGTAGAAGCTTTTATTTTACACATATATGAGCATGCCTTCCAATGGCAAGTTTAAGTCTATTGACTTACTGTTGAGATTATTTGAGACAACAACAAACCACAAAATTCTGCAGTGGATATTACTATTTTAAAGGTCTCTAAACTGTTTCTATCTCAAAGCACATCTGTGTATTTTTTATCTGTGTATTTTTTGACAATAAATCACTAAGCTTAAGAAAAACCTGTATTTTGGTAATCTCTGTAGTATTTTCTTTCTAGGTGCAAAATGGTTGAATTCTTGCATTAGTAAGAGTTTAAGCTGGATCTTACTGGAAAGCTGAAAGAAATACTTTCACTTGGAGAAAATGCTAATAAGAGCAATTAACCTTGCTCTTATTGCTGTTCCAGGATTTCTGAGTACTACTGTTTTAATCATGGAGACTTCTAAGTGAGTAATGACTAACACCAGGAAAAAGTTTCCTACACTTTGTTCTTGTCCAATTTGGCATTGAAACTCTCTTCTATTCAGCAACAGTTTTTTTCCAGAGCTTGAGTTTTGGTTCCTATAAGGGATCAGTGTAAACTCTATTGGCTGTAAGCACTGAGGTAGCATGGTACTGAATGTTAACCCTCCAGGTCTGAGTAGCAGAGCAATCAGTTTTGCGTTTGCATGTTGTATTAAGTCCATGTTTTTTTGCCTGGCAAAGGCTCTTACCTCCTTCTGTTGCATCTGCAACTGAACTCACCTTCTCTCACTTGGAAGAAAATAACTTCATGTTATGCAATTCACATTAGGGCGTAATGTTTTACCTTTTATTTTCCTGAGCAGAGTGTAGGCTCATCAGTTCAGAAGTGCTGTAAACTGCTGTTCATTTGACATCAAAATTTCATGCCAATGGCACGCTCAATGGACAGCACTCAGGGTAACTCTCATCACTCCTCTGGAACTTGAGCTTTACTATGGCTGGAATCAATAAACTGGCCAAGTGGCAAGAAATATGGTGGACTTTAAAAGTGATTAATGAGTAGGCAGGGACTTCAGACGGACTTCTGAAATGTCTTGATACAGCCAAAATAAATGCAGGAGTAGAAAGAAATGAAACCAACTACTGTTAATACGTGTTTGGAGAAAGTCATTGGGCAGCAAAGTCCAGTACGAAGACTGAATTTGTGTGTAATTGTACTGGCAAAGATGACAGAGGACAGAGCATGTGGCTGTTGCTTTCCTGAACCTGTTCATACTCTGAGGCCCTGTTGTAGTGGCAGCTGGCAGGAAGACAAGGGGTGGTTGCAGCAGCAGACAGACAACTTCAAAACACGCATGGCAAGATGTGTTTCAACTGTATTTTTTTCACCCAAGAAAGTAGTTTACTTTTTAGCTATTAGTCCAGCTAGTTACGGTGGCAAATGCCAATCTATTGTTAACAGTGGTAACAAGATGAATTACTTTTGGACTCAAAGTATCTGAAATAATAAAAGCTGTAAATAGTCTGACAGGCAGTGTCCTTCTCCTAATACGAATTCTATCTTCTAAAGTGAGTTTAGCATTTATTGTTCGGCAGGTCTGCATGGGATGCATGGGATGTTTTGTAAGAATTCAATTAGCTTGTGTTGTGAGTTAACACTATTTGCATGGAAATGAAACATTCTTTCAACAAAGTATTGAATGAAAACAAACTAATTAGTTTTTTGAACAGCACCTGACATTCATAGGGCCCAATGATGCTGTTGGATAAATGTCTGCATGACGGGTGCCCCTTTCTTAGAGCTGACCAGCATTTTTCTGTTTATGAGTATATAAGACAAACAAGAAAACAAAAATCTCCCCAATCCCACTATAGCTCCTTAAAATGTTACTAAGCCAATTTAATAAAATTTGCCATATATCCCTGTCCTTCCGATCTCTGTATCCCTTTTGCTGCCTTCTGTTTCTTTGATACACAAAATGTTGTTTCGTTTTTGCTGTTATGGACTTACATTACTTCTCTTCCTCTATTATTTCGTGTTCTGTTTAAAAAAAGAAGACTACTACTTTCTAGTATCCCCCTATGATCCTCCAAGCACTATTCTCTGTACTGCAGGAATCACCATGGTAGCAGAGTGGCTGCCAATAAGCTGCTCTCTGCTTTTTCCATACAAGTGACCTCCAAATTGCTGACCAGAGAGAGAAAATAAGTTATGACAAAAAATGGGCTGGCACAGGTTAGTTCCCTGCTGGGGTTCCTGGGAGAAGCGCAATTGTCCTTAGCCCTTCCCTTAGGGAAGATGGGCAGGTGCCAACATTCTCCACAATGGATAGCACAGCAGAATAAATAAAGCCAAAATATTTTTTCAACCACCATAAACTGCTTGAATAAAAAACCAACCAAACAAACAAAATTTCATCTTCTGGTCAAATTTTGCTCAGGTTCAATCCCACAGTGTTTCTTACAGGTTTGTCCATTCTTTTGTTCCCCCCCCTCCGCATGTGTTTGTTCAAAAGCTTTTTGTTCACAAAAGCTCCCACAAACACAGATGCATTTATTCTGAGGGAAATTGTCATGCTGGATTTGACTGCCCTGTAATTTTTTTTTACTATCTTTCATCTGTAAATGCTTCTATCTTACAATGAGGAAATAGCTACGAACATGGTAACTAATGAAGTAATTGCAACAACTGTATTAACTTAACTACTGCAGAAGGTTTGTGGCCTCATCTGAACAGGCATCTTTTGCACATATGAAGTTTATTTTACTTCTTCATGATTCACTGCTTTATAGATGGTATCTGAGCATGGAAGAAAAAAGCACTATAAAAAGGCATAGCTGTCGACTGACAGGCCTGACCTAAGGCAGACCTGCAGCTGCCACCTGACTCCACATAATCAAAGATGTGTCCACCTTGGAGGTCTTCCCAGAAGGTTTTGCCATTGCTACAGAAGTCTCTTGAACACAATAATGCATGCAATAACTGCAAAGGAAAAGGAAATTTGCTATAAATTTGTGTATTTGAAGGTATCCAGTGATTTGATTTAGATAAAAATTGATTTTTCAGCTCTCAGCTGAGCTATTGAGTCCTCTCACAAGACACTACCCACAGCCAGTTCAGCTACTACTGCTTAGCTGATGGCAGGAAACTGGATGACTTCATGTACTGTGTTTACACCTAACCCATATAGCAATTATCAGCTGTCCTGGCTGGAAGAAAATGATTCCTCCATTCATTTGGTAGACTAAGATAAAGCAAGAATCCATCTATTTCTAAAGGATAGGGAACAGTGTTTTTATTTTTTCCACAATACACTGATGTTATAATACTACTTCTGAACTGGTTACCATTTTAACCTACCCTAAGAATGCTGTAAGAATCCCTCCAGTATAAAGAGAACGGCTGTAGTGTGCCTGAATTAAATATCAAGTCTTTGGGGGAAGAGTCAGTCCTTTTTGCCATGCTGTTTCTTGCTGCAAACTGTGAGAAATACTCCAAAGCCTGGGCACTGCCAGGATAGTAGGCAGAAACATCTGTGGATGAGTTATTCCAGCAAGCGTGCAGCAGCTCAACCAGCTGCCAAACAAGCTACCCACGAGTTGTTTGACTTTGGGTGGTGTCAGAAGACTGGTTGGGGAAACTGAGCTCATAGCACAGTGGAGAAGATTGTTTTCTTATTATTCTCACTCTCTCTTATTATTGCACTTATTTTATCTCATCTCTCAGTGTGCTAATGGTCTGTTATGTAATTGCCGTAATACTTAGCAGCAGCACAATAATACTTGGTCCATTTTCCGAGATGGAAATCCCCTCAGTTCTTAAAAACAACTGAGTCAGTATATTTTACATGAGAGTTATAAGGGATAAATAAGCAGCTGTAAAGCATAGGGTGCCCTTTCATATCTGTCGTGTCCATTCAGGGTCTAGGGTATCTGTGTTATTCTGGAAAAGCAGGCAAAGTCTCTGTTGATTCTTTCTCTTGGTGAGCCCTACCACCAAATCCAAGATCTTCTAGGTCTCTTTCAGAGTTAACTTGTTTTCATAATACTGCTAATAAAAGTGGAATAAAGAATTAGGGGGGCTTGCACTAGGAGGAATTTAAACCTTTTAAATTCATTACTAAATAACTGATTAAATTCATTCACTAAATAACTGATTCATTACTAAATAATGGATACACTCTTGAATTGGCATTTTTTTAATGCTTCATGAATAAAACTTGCCTTTTTAAATATTTTTTTTAATTTTAAAGTATTCAGCTTGCAAACTCTTTTACACATATTTGTTTGTAGCCCTGATAAACAACCGAACATTTTACAACTGCTCACAGCTTCTCTTTTTTACTTGATTTTCCTGAAAATAATAAGCAGAAAAGTCTCATTGTCCTGACAAGCTCATTCAGGCATGGGTTTCTGGCTGTAATTTGACATTATTAATTGGTGCATTCTGTTCTCACATGGGAAAGGACTGAAACAGAACTGAGGTACTTTCTGCATCAAGAAATAAGTCAGGTGAAAAAACATATGTCTAATCTATATGTTCTGTTTATTTAGCAAGCTGGTGACTCAGTCCATGTTAATGAAGACCAAAAGGACTGTGAATAATGATCTGTTATTTTTATTTGGGATTTGTAAAATCACCAAGACTACAGCTGGAAAATAAAGGGAAAATCAGAGGCTTGAATAATTTTGATTTTAAAAAGAATAAGAAATTATAGAGCTTATTTTGACTGCACTTAGAAGACAGCATGTTTCACAGCAGGGATTTTGATGCATTCTGTAGACTTAAATTTCTCCCAAGCTAATGAAAGTTGATGTAGTGTCCTTGCAGGTAGGGTTATTATGTTGCTGTTTAAAATCCCACAGTAGAAAATTCTGGGAGGTTGAGCAGGGGCCTGTTAAATGTTTTATATGGTGGCTTAGGGAGTAGAGCTATTGCAAGAATACAAAGGAACTTCTTAACTTGAGCTGAGACCAGTGCGGTACTAATCAGAAGAGATCTTTTAGCAACCTGCATTTGATTTGCACTTTTGTGCCACAGGCACTCATGAAAACAAGGCATGTGGAACAGTACTATACAAATCTTTGTAGTGAAAGGACTTTTACCTTAACTGGAAGATTTGTGTGATTTCTCATGAACTATTGACATACCACAGACAACAGTTCATGGTAATGTGAGCTGTCAAGACACCAGAAGTTTTAAATGCTGCTTCAAAATCATTAGTATCACTCCCAAAAGGCATTTGTGGTGTATCTGTGTTACTACATACTGTGATCCCTGACATGGTCACATGTAGAAGGAAACATCTTTTATAAGGACAATTTGTGTTCTGAAGTGCCTTTAGAAACCTTTATGAAGTGTGTCGTAATTATACATGGACATAAACCCCAACAGCAGTGTCTGAGACCTAGTGCATGATTTTGAAGATGGAAGAGACATCTGAAGACAGTTAAATGTCTTTCTACTTGCTACAGCCAAAGAAATGACATCATGCAGCACTACACTTAACTGATCTGTTTCTATAAACTATTATTAGATCAAAATTGAACAATTAGGAAAAAACCCCAAACTGAACCACAACAGGTATTTAGAGATGCTGAGTATTCCATTACTAATTTTAGGTTGGAGATCTTTTTAGCTAATAGCATGTCTGCTTTTGAGGAAACATGGAACAGAAGCAGTCTATTTACAGAAATGTCACATTTAGTGCTTCAGAATGAAAACTTGTGCAAGAAACTTACAGAATTTAGTTTACAGAATTCAGTATTTGATATATTTGGTTGATCATGTACATTTTGATATAAAGTAGCATTTCTGTCTAGGGAATTATTGGTACTAGAAAAACTCTCAGGAGACCTAATCACTGAGCAAAGTTACATTGTAGTACTGAAATGACTTTTTGTAAAGCATTCAAAGATTCAAGGATAGAAAGTTATGTGAAAGAGTTATACATTAGCTTCATTAGTTTACAGAACGAACATGATTCTAACAAAATTTCCTTTGCTTATGAAGAGTTCAAATGGCTTTTAATTGCCAGAGCAATAGCTTTCTTTCAGACTGAGATGGGCACTCCTGTCTTTTTAAAAATCTATTTCAGGACTGAAAAAAGATAAGTTAGTTAAAAATGGATGAATACAGAGGACAGTATAAAGGTGAAATGGATAGGAAAGTTAATATAAAGTGACAATGTGACTTACGCATAAAATATTTTTTTTCAAACAGCATTTTTTATCAAAATCTAGTGCTACCAAGTATGCTTAGATTATTTCAAGTGAAATAATATTAGGTCATTGAAAAAGGAAACTTGAAAGACTTTCTTTAAATTCTGCCCTTAGAAGTACCTACACAGCTTACAAAGGCAGAATTGTGGAGCTGTTCCATGGCAACACAGCAAAACTTCCCAGTAAGTCAGGAAGAGAAATCAATGTGTATAAGTTCAGGAATGAGTTACAGCAGTGGTGAAGAGTCTTTTTTCCTTTGTGGTAGAATAAAGATGATATGTTAGCTAGGAGTCCTGTCTGGAGGAGGTTTCATTCAAAGTGAAAACACCACCAAATCATATTTCCCTGCAGGCTTTCTCCCTCAAGTGTTATCCTCACTAGGATCTGTTTGGTAACCCAGTACAGTTTGTGCTAAATGGCACTTTCTAAAATCTTTATCATGATGTGGGCCTTTGTGAAACTGAACAAACACAGTCTAACAGCATAGCTGGAATTCTTGTCCTTTTACACCCTGAGTTTATTTGTTATGAAAGGTGCTACCTGAACATTTCTCACTAGAATCTCTGGATCAATGGTCCCCACATAAGGTTGTCTCTCCTCAGGCAAAGGCTTCACAGGAGCAACTGAGGGGAGAGGATGGCAGTAGCTGAGAGCCAGGGTCTCCCATTAGCAATCTTGCACAAGGCTCTACCTTGCCCTGTTGCCTCCTTGCACCTTTGCATGAGTGTTCCAGCTACCTCGTTATGAACTGGGTTTGCTTTGACACTTCTGGAAGGCAGGTCTGGGAGGCAACAGTCAGGGGTACAGTAAGGGGAAGAAGAGGAGAAAGATAACTTCATACACTATTGGAAGCTTATAACCTAAATTTTTCCCTCTCTCAGAACTGTTCTGACATATCTAGGTGGTGTAATGAGACCTCTGCTTCAGCCAGTCTCTTCAGGGTCATCTATTGTGAGGAAAAAGAAGGTATCGGCCCAAACCTAACCTGCCATGTCAGATTTCTTTTCAGGAAAATATGCAAGATTCATTATTTATTAAAAAATGTCATGGCTCTTGACTTGAATAGTATAAATACCAGAAATAATTTTGGATCCTGGCTGCAATGAAATCAGAGGTTTTCATGCCATGACGCTGATTGACAATCAAGATTTTACCTCTGGTTACTGAAAAACACTTTAATTAATTTTTCTCCACCTACAATACTAATTTTGAATGAGATGTACAAAATTGAAGATTTAATTAAACTATTTTACAAGGGAAAATTAAGTAGTGAAAATTTTAAAGGAAAGATGTTTATCATATGTGAGAAATACAAGAGAAATCTATTACTGAGTTAGCTTAGAAAGAACAGAGGGTTACTTGAACCTGATTAATATCTTGTAATCTCATCAATGTATATAAATATCTCAAAGGCATGCATCTAGACCCTTTTCAGTGATGCTCAAAGATAGAATAAGGAGTAATGGACATAAACTAAAGTTCAAGAAGTTTCACCTCAACATGAGGAAAACCTAGTAGTAGAGCACTGGAACAGGCTTCCCAGGGAGGCAATGGAGTCTCTGTCTGGGAACATTCAAAACTCACCTAGATGCATTCCATTTTAACCTGTTGTTGGTGACCCTGCCTTGGCAGGGGAGTTGGACTAGGTGGTCTCCAGAGGCCCCTTATAACCCTAACAATTCTGTGATTCTGTAAATCCCAAGATATTTTGAAGATAGAAACTATACTGTAGAGATTCCTCTTGGAATGGATACCTACACCTGAGCATTGAACATGTCTATCTGTCATACACAGAATCACAGAATCAATTAGCTTGGAAAAGACCTCTGAAATCATTGAGTCCAATGATGTACCATGTCAACTAGACTATGGCACTAAGTGCCACATCCACTCTTTCCTTAAACACCTCCAGGGACAGCGACTCCACCACCTCCCTGGGCAGTCCATTCCAATGCCCAATCCCTCTTCCTGTGAAGAACTTCTTCCTAATGTCCAACCTAAACCTCCCCTGGTGCAGCTTAAAGCTGTGTCTTCTTGTCCTATTGCTATTCGACTGGGAGAAGAGACCGACCCCCACCCGGCTACAACCTCCTTTCAGGTAGTTGTAGAGTCTCCCCTGAGACTCCTCCAGCCTCTCCTCACAGGACTTGTGCTCTGGGACCCTTCACTAGCCTCATTGCCCTTCTTTGGACATGCTCCGGCACCTCAACGTCCTTCCTATATTGAGGGGCCAAGAACTGGACACAGTACTCGAGGTGTGGCCTCACCAGTGCCAAATAAAGGAGAAGAATCACTTCCCTGGTCCTGCTGGACACACTATTCCTGATAGAGGCCAAGATGCCATTGGCCTTCTAGGCTACCTGGGCACACTGCTGGCTCATGTTCAGCTTCCTGTTAATTGGAACTCCCCAGTCCCTTTCTGCCTGATCACTGTCCAGCAGCCTGTAGCACTGCATGGCATTGTTGTGGCCAAAGTGCAGGACTCGGCACTTGGTCTTGTTGAACCTCATGCTGTTGGATTCAGCCCATCTATCCAGCCTGTCCAGGTCTCTCTGCAGAGCCCTCCCGCTTTCCAGCAGATCAACACTCCCCCACAACTTGGTGTCATCTGGAAATTTGATAATAGTGGACCTGATCCCCTCATCCAAATCATCAATAATGATATTAACAGGACTGGACCCAACACTGATCCCTGGGGGACACAGCTAGTGACTGGCTGTCAACATTTAAGTAGCTAAAATAGAGCTTGGTTTTAAGAAATTAAATAAGACATTGTTTCAGCACGCATTTGTCCCATTAACTTTTGTGGAACTTCAGCACAAATTTTAAAGCTCAACAAGAATTTGAGAGCTATTTTGAATACAGAACCTTAAACTGATGGTTTAAAACTTGGAAGAGGAAGTATGTTTATATTTTGCTTGAGCCAATCAGTACTTAATGAATGTCAATTTGCTGACAACACCCAGATACCTAACTTCATGCGGCAATTCGCATTTGTCAGTTTGTATACATGTGTTCTGGGGGAAAATACAGAGCAAAAGAAAACTGAAAGCACTAAATAGACAAATTGCCCACTTGAGCATTTCAATTTTGCTGATAAGACTTTGAAACTCACAACTTATTTAGATGAATGCTGTTTTGGGGGACTATCAGAGACACATGATGAGATGAATGAGATGGGGACATACGGGTTTACACATTTGTTGATTCTACTTGGTTGGTGACATTTGTTCTCCGAACCCGGATTTGATAGCACAAAAATGTCTTTGAGGAAAAAACATGAAATAAGACCCTGTTCTCAGGCCTTCTTCTTTCACACCTCTTTGACAGTGTGAAGAGGTATGAGAGTCAGTGAAAATAACAGAGAAAATTCGTGCTTGTTAATTACTACTGAGCATATTACTTACTCTCATGAGTAAATCCACTGGAATTGGGGTATAAATCACTGTGCTTGGTTGTAAATGTTTTCAAGACTGAGAACTCTTCTTAGTCTTCAGGGATATTTTGCTGTGTGTGTGTGCCAATTACACTTTTACAACTCATCTCTCTTGTGCGCATTTTCCCAGCAGCATCTCCCTTTCCTATTAAGTTATGATGGCCCAGCGGGCCACAGGATGTGCCTATTAAACAAGATGCCAATGGGTTATGCTCAGAATAGTATTTTTTTTAATTAATTTAATTTTAAATTATAACCATTTTGGAGGCAGTAGGGGGTTGTGCAACAAAACATCCATTCTGCAACTCCTTCAAAAGAAGTTTATTGGCTCACCTTGCTGCTTTAGTAGAAACATCTCTGAAGCAAATACATGTCAATGCAATGCCAGTTCATTCAGTTTTATGCAAAAGCAAAGCTACGGGATTTGGAGAAAGTTGCTAGGAATACCTGACACTGTGTCATTAGTTTTTGCTTGCACGGAATGGTAAAAGGTTTTCCATTTGCTCACATTATTTAAAAAGGAAGAAAGAAAGAGAGAAGGCAGTCTCTTCTTTGGAGAAGTGAGAGCTCTAAAACCCACAGTGGGTCTGAGGTCATAAATAAAAGGTTACATTTTGAGAAAAAAATATTACATAATTTAGGAAAAGTATGTCTGGGTTTTATAAACATTTCTTTTCCCCTTTCAGTAGGTATTTTTTAGTATAAAAGAGAAAAAACACATGTGAGTATACAAATATTTTGCCATCACTGTGCCTCATCAGTGGTATCTTCTACCTGAACTGGACCCAAGGGACTTTCCGCTGAATTAATGTATGCTTGTATGATGCTGATTTTTTTTTTCTTTTATCACTTATCACCTGTTTAGCCTATATCCAGGATATATGCATTTTCCTTTTAGAAAGGGCTATAATATCACCTATGGGCCTATGCTACTTATGAGTTTATTTCTGTTTCAGATGCATTCAAAACAAGCTCTTCCGACCAAAATTAAACCTTTGCTTCCTTTCTAGAGAGAGGAAAAAAAAAATAATTCTCACAGTTACATCTGGCACTCAAAAATCTCATCAGAGGACTGGAAAAAATCTATTCATTATTAGAAAAATTGTCCACTCTTAATAGAGTAAGCAGTGTGTTCCTGTTCTCATCTCTACTGGGAATGAAGCTGGCTTGTCTGTTTGAACTGAGGTGACAAAAAGCATTTCTTGATTGAATTCACGTAACATCTGGTTACAGAATCAATTCAGAATATCCTTATGCATAATACTAACTTGCTCTGGATTAAATTATTTTTCTGCATCCAGTGCCAGCAGAAGTTATCATCTGTACACTGACAGCCTATCACTGCATATAATGTGAACTTAGGGCACATCTTTATCTCCCTGAGTATCTTTATAGAGGACAGACATCTTTTTACTTGTTTTTAACCATATTTCTCTGTGTTTTTCAGATGAAACAAGATTATATGTGGAGCCAGACATCTCAGGATTTTGCGATTTCTGCCAAGGAAACAGAGACCATAGAGTCATAGAATATGCTGCGTTGGAAGGTCCCCTTAAGGATGGCTGAGTTCAACACTTAGCCCTGCACAGGACCATACCCAAGAGTCACACCATGTGCCTGGGAGTATCGTCCAAACACTTCTTGAACTCTGTCAGGCTTAGTGCTGTTGACACTTTCCTGGGGAGCCTGTTCTAGTGCTCAACCACCCTCTGCTTGAAGAACCTTTTTCTAATATCCAACCTAAAGCTCCCCCGACACAACTTCAGGTCATTCCCTTGGGTTCTGTCACTGGTCACCACAGAGAAGAGATCAGTGCCCGTCCCTCCTCTTCCTCTCACAAGAAAGTTGTAGACTGCAATGAGGTCTCCCCTCATTCTCCTCTTCTCCAGGCTGAGCAGACCAAGTGACCTCAGCAGCTCCTCACACAGTTTTCCCTCAAGGCCCTTCATCATCTTTGTTGTTCTCCTTTGGATACTTTCTAACAGCTTAATACCTTTCTTATATTGTGGTGCCCACACTGCACACAATATTCAAGGTGAGGCCACACCAGTGCAGAGCAGAGCAGGACAATCTCCTCCCTTGATTGGCTGGCGATGCTTTGCCTGATGCCCCCCAGGACACAGTTGGCCCTCCTGGCTGCCAGGGCACTGCTGACTCACATTCAACTTGCAGTCGACCAGGACCCCCAGGTCCCTGTCCACAGCACTGCTTCCCAGCATCTCATTCCCCAGTCTGTACATACATCCCAGGTTGCCCCATCCCAAATGCAGAATCTGGCACTTTTCCTTGTTGAACTTCAAATGGTTGGTGATTGCCCAGTCCCCTAATTTGGCAAGGTCTCTCTGCAGGTCATTTGTCTTCCCAAGCTACCATAATGCATGATGGAGCCCTGGGGATGGCTGAACACCTCCATGTCCATGGGAAGTGGGAATGAATTTCTTGTTTTACTGTGCTTGCGTGTATGCCTTTTGCTTTACCTATTAAACTATATCTCAACCCATGAGTTTTCTCACTTTTATTCTTCCAGTTCTCTCCCCCACCCCACTGGTGGGCAATGAGTAAGCAGCTATGTTGCACTTAGTTGCCAGCTGGGGTCAAACCATAACAACTTTATTAGAAAACATACAAGTGATTTAAAGATTTACAATCAGAACAAATAAGAATTCAAAAGGTTCCTTGATCAGTCCTTGATCAGCACTTTGTTGCCACAGTGTGTGATCTCCTATGTCCTGTTTATTATATGAAAGCCTTAGTTAATTTCAGAGTAAAATTTAACAAGTAATTAATATTATTTGTAGATAAAAAGTTAGATGCTTTAAAGAATCCTAAGGTATTGGACCAAACCTTCATGTGGTATCAACTAGCAATGGTCCACTGACATCTGAAAGATAGAGATTAAATTGGGGAAGGTATTACTAAATAATCTTAACTCTAATATAAAAATAGATGGTGACTGTAAGAGACAGAAACTCCTCTGCACTAGCTATAATACAAATAGATGGTATTTCAAATTTTTACCTTTTAATTAAAGGAAAAAAAGACCCAGTAGAAGGGGGGAAGTCACTAACCGGTAAAAGTTTGTGTCTAAAGTAATAGAGAAGATCAAGGCCTGAACTGTGAATAAAACCTGTGTTTTCTGAGTTTCTACCTAATGCTGTCTCCACTCTCTGATGCTGCCTGTAAGGCAATGAAATGTGTGTAGACATGCAACCCCATCTTTTCTTTCATATACTTCACTGTGTGACATGCAGGTTGGAACATTGTCAGTCGGGTTCTCTGTTGTGCGTGGTCCTAATATCTACCAATGCCTGTACATTTGTGCAGAGAGCTGAGTGCTTGATTTGCAAAGGAATAGCAGAACACGTAAATAGCTAGTGAGACACAAGGCGCTGTCAGTGCCTGTAATACAGGGAAGCATACAGTCAAGGTGACTACACGAATGACATAGATGAACTGCTTTGCAGGTGCACTTTCGCAAAGCCAGGTGAGGGAAAAGTCACAACTCATGAATAATTTTAGCTCATGACTATAACTCTCTGTTGTCAATTCCAGTTCTGTTTGTCATCAGACAAAGGCACTCAAGACAGTAAACCATTACGGCTCTGCATTCATCTATACCCAAGGGGGCCTTTTTAAAGAGACAAATTGATTTTTGCCACCAGACAATGATTCATGCATACAAAATAGGGGAGTACTTATGAATCCCTATATTCATTTCCCCAGGGCGCTTGGTAAGGTGTGTTGTTTTCCTGATTTGCTTAGGAATAGATTTTGAGAAAGAGACAAAACAAAGCAAAACACAACCCTCTAATGTTTTTAACCCCTGCCTCAATAATACAATTTATCTATCAGCGTTCAGATAAATATTTTCACTCCCTATAGAGGGCTTAAATTTTTGGTTTACACTGTATTGATATGGTCAAATTGTTTGCCTAGTGCTGTGTATAGAACTTTTAAAACAAATCTTTGCTTGGCTATTTTCAGGAAGAAAAGAAGAAAATCCAAGTAAGAGGGATTGATTCTGTTTTCTTTACAGGGGCCTTTTGAGATGCCTTAAAGTCCAAGGTGTTCACTGGAGCTGTGTAAAACCTGTATCCTTTTAGAGGAGCAATTGGAACCCAGGTGGGACACTAATTTCTATATAACCATGCAGATGAGGAAAGATTTGGACAAAGTAATAGAAATTGAAGGCAGACTTGTTAAACTAACCATATCTCTACTCGAAGACCAAAACTGCAATTGTCCTATTTTTCAAATTAAGGAATACTGGATTTTAATAACTTTAACTTTCTCAAAAAATGGTTTTCTTTCTGCAAGAGGCTTTGGTTTTGTTTCTTTTATTGTTTGGGATTATTTTTCTATCATTTAATATAAATATGTGACAGTTATATAAGACTGAATGTCAGAGATAATGTGATTGAGAGAGCTTAGCTTTCAAGTTAGGTTTGTAAATTATCAGCAGTGCAGAAAAAGTGATTAAAAAAGCATCACCTAGAGCAACAGACTTGCAGCACACACTGAAAGTTGCATCTGTTGATATAAGATGGAGCCAAAAATGGGCTTGTAGGAGAAAGTAGGTGGAGGTTTGTCTCAGTTTGGAGAGGCAGAGACTTTGAACAGATGTCTCCTCCCATGGATTCAATGCCCCTGGTTTTTCCAATACAGAGAGAGAGACCAAATACACCCAGATGTAAGTGAAAAAATAACTTTTTACCAAGAATGCTAATAACAATACTGATAACACTGGTTTAAACCAACTGAGATGTTGCAGCTGTCTCTTATGTCAGTGCAGCTGAGTCCATTTTGGCCCATTATGGCTTGTCAACAAGAGATGAAAACCTTCAGCCTGGGTGTGAATGTTCCCAGGAGTTATCACAGTTGAGCCATTTGTACAAGGAAAAAGAAACACTACTCCATCTCACAGGATTTGCCTCTTTCCTTATCTTGTTTAACATCCAGCTTGTAGCTTGAGGCGTCAGATGTGCACACCTTCAGCCCCTGGCCTGGGTGGCCACCCTACATGTTAGGAAAGCACACTGCTGACCAAGCCATCAGCACCAATAGTCTGGTCTCTTACAGCACCTGGGTGGCCACTGCAGATGGTCAAATGTTTGAGTCATTAGTCATTAGCGGTTTAGTCTCTTTAAAGAAGGCAAAACACCAAAAAGCCAAAAACAATATTTGGAGAAAAGAGAAAAGAAAAGGTGAATACCAGAATTTTTGTGTAGCCCAGGACAAGGTTGGAGAGAATGAAGCTTAGTTTCTGAAAGCTGCAACTACTTTTGCTTTAGTAGTTCATGCCATAAAGTCTGCATGCCCTTCTTGTCTTCCTCCTTGTTTTTACATCAATAACCATTGAATGTAGATAACACTGATATGGAAAAATAACATATTCTAACTTTTTTCATTTCCCTATAGAGGTTCACATTCCAACACAGTGTTACATTTAGTTTTAGCCAGTGACTCTTTAATAAAGATCATAGAATCATAGAATTCTGCCTAAATCTCCTCAGCCTCTCATATAAAAGACATCATTCCTCCAACACAAGCCTACTACATGTCTCCACCACTTTGGCCTGACTCCCACCTGATACGATTGGTCTACTTCACTTCTTGTGATGGCCATTGCTCAATACACTTGGTGGGGTTTACCAAACAGCTAAACTTAACAATACCCACGCACATTTGGTCAGAGCTTTCTCACTACTCAGCTCTATTGACTAAACTTCACTTTTTAGTGGGGTGCTTGAACTCTGTAACCCTGTCAGCCACCAACAGATGAATCTTGGCCGAGATTTTTACAGTGTGAAGTTGACTCTCAAACTTAATGTCTAAGGTCAGTGAAAGAGACATGCATGATGATTCATGACATGAAAATAGAATTGAATATTTTTGTTTTCCACATTTAAACACATAGCACCACGATGAAAAACATGAATAGGATTAACACAACTCCCAATTTATGCCTTGAATAAACACATTATCTTATTCCTATTTGCATGTCTCCAGATTCTGAGATCATGAATAGATCAAAAAGGTGCCAAATTAACTTTATGTATGGCTGAAATGTATATCTTAACTAAAAATTATGAATACTCTTATCTGTTATAGAAATTTCAATGTACCTTCTTCATATGCTGCATAATAGATTTATATGTATCTGTAATATATATACATATATATAGATCTACATAAGAGTTTGAAAGAGTTCTTATTTAGACTGGGCATGGAGGCCAGGCTTTGGTCCACCTGATGTAGTGGGTGGAACATATTGATCACCTGCAGAGAAATTAACTGCCTAGGGAAGGGCTACTCAGTACAAAATATCATAGCTCTCTTCTTTAACTGAGCCCTAATGATTTGCACCCATTGGTCTTGGATAAAGAGCTAAGTCCAGTTGGCTGGCCACCAGCTGGCAAACACATTGCACTCAGTGTGACACAGGAATCACATTTCAATTGACCCGCTATTTTTTCGTTTGCTTTAGTGGAAGATGTATTTCACAACACAGAAGTTTTGCCAGAGAACAAAGTAGTAGGAAGTGGGAGATACTATCTAAAATCACATGTAGTTCTCTGAAAATCTAAGACTTTGGTGCCTACATTTTCTAAACTTTCTCTGCATAACCCAGAATCCAGGCCTTTGTTTTTTATTTTATCTTTCTTCTGGATGTTTTATATCTATACTCTTTCCTAAGTTCCCAATGATCTTAAACATTTTGAAATATTCACAGATCCTAAATCTCAACTAAATGCAAAACATAAAACAGCTACAAAAGTCAAAGGCAGCTTTATAACACAAAGGCAAGCAAAGTTTTATATTTCCTGGTGTAATATTAGCCCTTGAGTTTAAGCAAACATGGGAATATTTCAAAGGATGACTGACTGATAGAAAATACCAAAATGAGAAGGAGAGAAAAGAATATAAATCTACAGACATCTATTAGTGACTCGTTTAAAAATACAGAGGAGTAAACGGGATGGAGGATACATAGTGAGATGAAACTGGAACAGAGAAGGTGAAAGCAGAGCTGCTGCTGAGACATAGAAAGAATGCAGAGGATAAAAAGGTACGGAGCAGTCAAGAAATAAGGAAATAATTATTAAAGAGGGAAAATATAGAGGCTACCTACTTCATTCTTGTTAAAAAGGTATAGCCGTGATTTGAGTGGGACAAAATAGAAAAAAAAAATCAAATCTTCAGTCCAATTTATTCTGCACATTTGAGAGCAGATAATCTTTCTTATGTTTTCAGGGGAAGAATGCATTGTACATTTTTGATTAAGATTCAGATATGAGGCATGGTAGTAATAGTAGTCTCAGGAAGGTTCCTTTTTTTTCTCTTCTGTTTTTTTCCTCTCATATCCTGATATTTCTGTTAGAGGTAGGAAGTATGAGAGCTATAAAAAGGAAATTAGCTATGGGATTGGAAGTAGGTAATGGAAGACTAAACTGTTGCAAAAATTATAAAATTTTGTCTTAAATGCATTTTTTCTCAGTTGAGTTTTTAGTAGGAAATTGTCCATATTAAAGTCATGAATAACATATAGATCAAGAAACATATGAAGAATTTTTGCCCCCATGAGAGTACATCCCAGGTTTATCAACCACTTCTTGCCAGCCTGGGTACAGGTGGAAGAGCTTGCTTTGCTGACACATATGCTGTACTAATTCTAAATTTTTATTGTATTTCAGCCTGTGGTCTGTCCAAAATCAACCCAGTTTTTACTATGGTAGTTTAGTGAAACTTGCCCCTAGGATATCTCTCATTTACTTCTTTCTTATCAGAAAAAACCTCTTATACTCTTAACTGCCACTAAATTCCTCCCATGGTTATGGTGGTAGCATGACAGCTTCACATCCCCTTTAGGATGATGATTTGGAAAAGCCCTACTTTGTATTGGACCATCCTAGGTAATATGTACTTTTTTCCCCCCTAAGAATAATGATTCTGAGGATGTAGATGCTTGTTGTGTGTTGATGCTTGCCAGCAGTTAAGCACTCCCTCACTCCCTCACTCCCTCACTCCCTCATCCCTCCCTCCCTCCCTCCCTTCCTCCCCACCTTCTACAGCAGGTTAGGGGTAAAGTAGTTTAATAAGTGAAACAAAGCAGATGTTTTGGCACTTCATGGAAAGCAGGGCCTCAGCATGCAGAACAGCTGCTTGGGAAGACAAATGCCATAACTCCAAATGTCTCTCCCCTCCTTATCCTACCCTTGAGCTTTTATTGCTGAGCATGATATAATATAATTAATTTTAACTGTGCTGTCTGGACCCTCCCAACCTCTTTTCGACTCCCAGCCCACTTGCTGGGTGGACAGCGTGAGAAACAGATGAAGCCTTGATGTTTCACTGTATGTCACTAGCCAAAACATTGATTACTATCACTATTTTAGACACATATCCAAAATGTAGTATATGGTCTACTATGAAGAAAGTTAACTTTATCCTAGGCAGAACTGTTCTCCTGTAAAATACAACTGGATAAATTCTGCTATAACTTATGAAAATTATTCTTATTCAAATATGTAGGCAATTAATTTGGATTTATTCAGACATAAATAGCGAGAGGAATAACTACTGTCTTTGACTGATTACTTCTAACTAAGACAGGTAAAAATGAGAGGAGAATTAGGTAATTTTTTTTAGATAGAAACTTGCTTAAATTAAAGTACAAAGCCAGAAAGCGCTTTAGAGAAACAGGTCTAAACTAATTCCCAATAATTTTCTCATGTAGCTGGGGAACATTTCAACTTCTATTTAAGCTTTAAGAAAAGAAAAGAAAACAAAGCAATATAGATTCCTTATTACCGTAGGTTAACAGTATATTATTTATTCTAATTTTATTTTAATTCTAAATACTGTAATGTTTTATTTAATTCTAAATAAATATTTTGCATCTTTATTATAGTTTTTGCACTATTTAACCTGAAGAACTGCACCATCTTCTGCTTGAATAGAGACAGATTACTGAGTTTGAGTACCTAACAAGGGAGCTAAATGTCAGGTTTCTGCTAAGAATACAAGTATCCAAATGACACTACCATTGTTATAATTCCTTGCAGTATGTTGGTATTCCTAAATGGTATGAGTTCTACCATTTCAACAAAGTCTACAGCAGTAATCTGATAATAAATCTGTTTTTACACCAAACATACCTAGAGAGGATAGGGAAAAATGAATCAGGTCTAAGGGGTTGGTTTGATCCTTTGAGAAGAACGGCCATGGAAAACGTCTGTGACAATATTCAACACGTGAATAAAATATGTTGGTAGAATGTAGCATTTTACCCTAAGCCTAAGATCTACCTTTTTCCTATGATGAATATTCTAGAAGATATGTGGCCAGGATATCTTAATTTTGATATCTGCACATCTGAAGGCAGTAACTGCACCAGCAAGGTTTTTAGCCTCATCTTCAGTACTACAAGAACAAAGATTCCTTTTATACAAAGTGTTTTCCATATTTATTGACTCATAATGCTTATTGAGATGCCCTTGGTTTAATGTTTAAATGTTTCTAACTATTGTTTATAGTAACAAAGTATTACTTAATGGGAAAAAGTTCTATTTCTTGTCCACCAGGATCCTCAGGGCCTTTTCTGCAAAGATACTTCCCAGCCAGTCAGCCCCAGCCTTTACTGGAGCATGTGTTTAGTCCTCTCCAAGTACGGGACTTGGCGTTCTCCATAGTTAAACTCCAAGAGGTTTCTCTCTACCCACGTCTCTGGCCTGTCAAGGTCATTTTGAATTAAGTACAACTACCTGATGCATCAACGTGGTGGATTGGCCCGGCTCACATCCAAGCACTGACACAGCCACTCACTCACTTCCTTCTCGTCCCGTGGCATCGGGATGAGGGGGAAAATAGAATCATAGAATCACAGGGACCCTAAAGACCATTAAATCCAACTCCCTGCTACTTACGGGCTGCTTGAAATTGAAACTATTTAAGAGCATTTTCCAAACACTCCATGAACTCTGACAGGAAAATAGGAAGAACGAGAGCAAGAAAGTTCATGGGACAGGGAGATAACTTAGCAGTTACTGATGCAGGCAGCAGATACCTGACTCAGAGGAATTTGACTTAGTTTATTTCCATATAATATGGATAATTGAGTACTGATAAAGATATTGGGAAATAAAAACAAAAAAAGAAACAAGCACACGCTTATGGAAAACACCTCTCTGCTGCCTTTTCCAGACTCAACTTTACTCCAGACTCTTCTTTTCCTACTTTGTTATTGATGCAGTTTATACTGAGTCTCTTCAGTGAGACAACTGGCATTGTACGGTGTGCTAGTGGTTTCTCTCTTCTGCTCCTTCCCTCTCACACTTCTTGTAGTTTGATGTGAGTCCTTTACAGAATGCAATCCTTCCAAAGCTGTAATTGTTCTGTCATGAGATCATCAATATATCATGGTCCCATTAGGAAAAATTTACTTCTGCATGGGTCCTCCACAAGCTGCTGCCCCTGCTGGGGCATGCCTGCCCTGCAATAGAGCACCTCCTACTCCTTTGACCTTGGTGCTCCCCCACTGCTTCTCTAATTCCCTTCTCTCTCTGTCTCTCTCTCTTTCTCTCCCTCTCCCTCTTCCTCTCTCATTTGCTGATGGGCTTTGCTGTGTCCTATGGTGGGTCCCTTGTCAAGCTGGCTGAAATTGATGGGAACCCCCGTGTCCAGCACAGGGAAGACACTGGCCTATTCTAAAGAGAACACTGCTGTAGCCCTACCAGTACCTTACACTACACTTAGTACCATCACCCACTCTTCCCAATTTTGTATCATCTTCAAGCTTGCTGAGGGTGCTCTCTGTCCTACCAACGAGATCAGTAATGAATATGTTACATATTATTGGCCCTGATATTGCCTCCCTTCTGAGTGGGGATATTACTCGTGAATGGCCACTAGTTGGACTTCGTGCCACTGATATTAACTTTTTGAGTTTATCAGTTCAGATAGTCCGCCCTGCTGTCCATTTATCTAGTCTGTACTTCATTTTGTCAATAAGAAAGTTATGGGAGACAATGCCAAAAGACTTCTGCAGGTGCACCGTAAGGGAAAAAAACAACCCTTCTTTTTTGAATTTAAATTGAAAATAAAGGAAAAAAAATCAAAATAAAAGGAGTGTACTATCTCTATATTATATCTCAGACAAGATTAAATAACTTCCCTAAAATCTCTGAGGCAGTCCCTGACAGAGGAAGTCATTAAGCCCATGTCCCCTGAACCAGTTCTCACATTACAGAGGAACCTTTTCATTTTGTAATCATTTTTATATTTATTACCTACTCTGCCTTGAAGCTGTCCTCTTCAACTGTTTTTTGAAATTAACCTTAAAGTTTCAATATCTCAGAGCAAGATGTGGTCACTCACATCTTGCATTTTTCACAGTCCTGGAAGAGCCTGAATATCATTCTTGCTTCTCTTTTCCCTATCACACAGAAAGTGAACTGCAGTAGTTGTGAAGTACTGCTGAACTGACAGGTTGGAGCTGCTGCTGACACTGTAGAAAAAGACTTCCCAGAAGGCTAAAACCTACATTTTTATCAAAGAAAAAAGCAATGAATTATTTGAACTGTTCTGTCTTGAACTACAGGTCTTTGAGATAACATATGGAATCACTTAATCCTTCTAAACCCATCTTATTTTAACTTTTATGTAACCATGCAAGTCTGTAACACTTCAGGAACCGTTAGGGCTGGTATTAAGGCTGATGGGCTGAGTGTGAGCTCAAACTCTGAAGATTCAAGGCAAAAACAGAAGCTTAAAGTTCAGGAAAAGTATATACTTAGAATTTTTGTACTTTTCAATGGACTCAAACCATATATATCCAGGTTATCTGTAACATTCATGAGTCAACTGGTGAAAAAAGAAGTAATCAGCCCAGTGAATACTTCTTTTGAAAAGTAGTAAATGTATTGACTGAATGCATTTTAGGGAAAATATTATAGTGGTAGTTGTGCCAGATAAATTTGAAATCAATTGGACTTGACTGCTGTTCTCATGTGACACATTTAGAGAAGCAGATTGATCTGTTTTTTGCAAGGTAAGTGCTTACAATTAAGTTTTGATTTTGCTATGTTACCAGTAGTGAAATAAAGGGGTAAGAGATGAGCAGTAACACTGTACTTCAAAGTATCAAAACCTTGCTAAAAGGATAAGAGCCTCCGTTTTATAAATAGAAATAAGAACTTTAGTCATCATTCAAGAAAATCCTATAAAAAGGTGTTCTTTTTATTGGTGCATATGTTTAAAAAGTGCTGAGTCAACATGATGTAGGTAGTTAAAGATGTGCTGGTCAAGAAGCCATGAAATATACAAAAAGCATCACAAACAAATAAACTGTAATCTGATAGTCACAAAATACACTTCTGTCTTCCTAGCCTAAGGACCTGTCTGCACTTAATCAGATTTGCAGCCAGTCAGTGACATGGCTTTTCTACAAAGTGCTACAATACAGTTGGCCAAGGCAGGGGCATAGGCCTAGGTTATGTATGAGAAAAAGAGAAAGAAAAAGAAAAAGAAAAGAAAAGGGAAAAGAAAAAGAAAAGACAAAAAAAGAAAAGAAAAAAAGAAAAAGAAAGAGAAAGAAGAGATGCTGCATGGACAGAACTAGATGCAAAACAAAGAGGCGAGCTTAGAGAGCCATTGGTAAGTGTGGCAGTGTACTTCTTGCTTGAGGCACATTTTATTAATTTTCAAATGTCCAGTCTCTTCATTACTCCTAAAATAATTTATTTTTCTGTACATTTAGGAAATTAAAAAAAAAAAGAAATATAATATTCTCCCAACTCAGATGTTGAATAAAAGTGATCTGAATGTGCAAAGTAAACTGCATGACAGAGGTTACTTTTCTATATATCCCAGGCTTTGAAACATATGCTATGGGCTTTATGTTTCATTTTAGTAAGAATAAAATGGAGTCATCAATGAACATCCCCTTGAAAAGACACTTTGGGTGTCTTTTCATTGCATGAAGTGCTTCTAGTTACACCAGCTTTGTAGAGTCTGCATCATTCCATGCAACTCATACTAAATACTGAATCTTACTGTATGAAAAAGCACTGTTTCCCAAACGCAGTATATACCTTTCCCTACACTTCACTAAAACCCATCATTAGGAACCTATGAAGCAGGAGAAGAAAAACTGACAGAAAAGATTCATTTTAAAATACAACTAGACATCATGTTCTTTCACTCAAAACAAAATGAAACAATAATTGCAGCATGAGCTGAACCTGCAGAACATAACCAGCTAACCCTAATTGAATGCTGCTTTCCATTATTACAGAGGGCGGATTTGGCATTTATCCATTCTTTTATCTGAATCAGCACATGAAATTTTCTTCCTCCGAGTCAATTACCAAGCACTTTTGTTATAAATGACAGACAAACTGACAAGAACTCTTGCTCTACAAAGGTTTACTTTGAAGACACAATAAGTTTAAGTGCAGATCTAATCTCCAAGTACTTTCTCCTTTCATATTTATGTATGTATTCAAATACACAGTTGTTAAATTGATTACCCCAATACATGATAATCCTGTATTGGAATAAATAAGACAGGAAACCACCACCTTTCTATAACCTTATGTCAAAATCAAGCAAGCTGTGCTAAAGGACTGAATCCTTTTGTCTTCATGGATCAGATTCACACATAGAAGGATCTGCTTCTGCATCATGTATATGCAAATGCTGATGTGCAATCCAACATGGTGTATTTTCCTCTAACAAAATACAACAAAAATGACAGTGTGGTAATGATGGAAGAGACGGCCTGGATCTTAAGGAACTTCAGTTCTTCAATTTGTAACACATGCTGAGTGTTTACAGCAGAACATAACTTCTGATTTGGTGTCTAGCAGTGGCATCTGTCAGCGTAAAGTAAAATGGTTACAAATGGCTGGGAAAAAAAGCCAGTGTTCGAAGTAGAATAAAACAGAACAAAGCAAAACCTTGAAGTTTATATTTTTAGGCAAAATGTACTTAGCTTACATTTTGTTCTTAACAGCAATACCACAGCATGGTAAAAGAAGAAAATGTGATACACGCTTCTGTGCTCTGCTGTAGTCCTTCAAAAGCAGTATAACTGCTGCTTAGTTAATAAGCCTACGTGCCAGTGATAAGTGCATTTATGTATTTCATAATAATGATAATAGTTGGAAAAAAACATGTTGCCAAATGAGACAAGCAAAAAGAAATATTACAGTCCAAATTGCACATAACTATTTTTTTCTCTTGGTATAATCAGGAATTGAATACTGTATAGTTATTTTCATCTCTATTTACTGTAAAATGAGAATAATAACTCTATATGATTTATGGCAGATGCTGGTGACACAAAGTTACATACCTGTGGAGAACTGGATGTTATAATCCCACTGCGATTAAGAAGATATATATTTGCTGTTCTGCAATGAGGATGGATTGTTTACTTTTCCTATTAGGTCTGTAATTAATCACGGATGTTTGATCTGTGTGATACCAAATGGATTTTGTATCCCTCATTTCTTAAGTACCATGCTGGTTTGTACAATACCCATTGTTTTTATCAAGAGATGCCTCTACAGAGCACACTACAATTTTTTTTCTTACATAAACTCTGTTTGTTTGGACAGAAAATTGTACTGCTGTGAATAGAAAGTGATAACCAGAGAAACTATGTCTGGGAAAAAAAGTACTTTTGAGTTACCATTCCTGCACTGAATAAATAATTTCCTTTTACATAATGCCTTGATGTACTCTTTTTCAAAGTGCTTTAAATAAGAATTAAACAAGTCTTAAAGGAATAAAAAAAGTTTAATTTTACTTCATATTGCAAGAGTTCTTTGATGGAAAAAAGTCATATCTGGGTCAAATTACCTATATCTTAGTTTACTATATCTCAGTTTCGGAATAGTATATCTCTAGCAGAACAATGAACAAAAGTCATGTCCAGCTGGGCCTGAAGTCAAGTCATGACTGGCTATCAGAGTCCAATACTCTCTAACCACGTTCTTTTCGATATCCAACTTGTGGAGGGTGTTTACTAAATGTTTACTATCAAACTTACTTACTTGAAGATGGTTAATATTACACGGGATTTCTGACCTAGCAGAGTAATATAAAATACATAGAAATCACAATTCAAATGACAAATGTAAGTTACACTTAACAAAATATAGAAATTACAATACATAGTTCAATCACACTACCAATGTAATTTCCATTATCGGTTTCTATAAATAAAAAACATTTTAGGGTTTTATTGATCAGTCACATTGATATAGTCTGGACACTTACCTGGCTAACATGGGGATCATTATTGTGATGATGAACTGTTTTCGAAGAGCTGTTGAGACGGCAATTGAGAGCCACTGGCTGTGGTTGTATTGTGACTATTAACCTAAACCATGCAAAGGAATAGAATTCATCTTTCTATGAATTATGAAGCTTGGCAAATCAAAGATCCTGTCTTTAATATATGATATTTATGTGTAGTTTAGATCATCTTGGTTAGATTAGCACATGCAAGAAGATTAGGAAGCAGGAAGAACTCATTATTCCTTTACTTTTGTTACCCATTTTGCATTATATTTGCATATGTTTGTTGAGTGTACCTAAAAAGTTTGACTGGAATTTGATTTGGATGCTGTGTGTATGCTAGTACACCTCAAAATTGTGAGATCATCCTCAGACAGTTTTGGTTGGGATTTGCTGTTTTTCAAATTACAGCAAGGTAGAACATTTATTTCTTAAGGAAAGATGTAAAAGATAATTCTTTACTGAGACTTTATTCCTTGTCTGTCTGCTGCCTCTCTGAAGGCATTAAATGCAAAGCCAGGGCATTAATCAAATTAAACTATGGTACATCAGCGGTACAGTCAAATGAGGCTGTTTACCATCAGAGTTGTTGAGTCCACATATTTACCTTGCATGTATCATCCATAAATTTGAAACATCACTCTTCAACAGCTCGTTTTCCTCCCACGTCTTGCTTTACATGCGAAGGGAATCTGGGTGTTTCACCCTAAGAGATATGGGCTTGGCAGGGTTGGATCCTGGGAAGCAGAACCCTGGATGATCTGTGGAGCTCAAGAGACTTCAGCAGAGATATAGGGTAAGGTGCTGGACAGGGAAAGAGGCAAGTCACTGACTCCCAAGTCTGGATGTTTGGATTCAGGGGTTAACATGCAAACACCAGATGGCCTGAGAGTGTGGAATATGTCCTAAAAGTATTTGTCTCAGTGAATTAATATCACTTATGCTTAATTATAGTTTCAATATCTACTTAAATGACATTTCAGTTTCCTGTGCTAGAAAGGAATGATCACTGATACTGCTACACTCCTGTAAGATATATTTGAGCTTGTTTCCAGAACATAAAGATCTTTGGGTTATCACTGATACATGTATTTTTTACCTTAGTTGGAAATGTGGCAATTATCAGAATCAACTATGGACATAAACCTTGGAAACAAGATAGATCAAATGATGTGTACATAGAATTAAATGCTGAATATCTAAGTTATATATTGTGAATAACATCTCATATCTGGCAACTTATGGGTCAAATTAAGTTTGCAGGCCCACAAAGGAAGAGAGACGCCATCCCTTTAGACTCATCCATCTTTCTAATCTGACTTGGTGCAGTGTCAAACGTTTGAAGTGGAACCCCTGAGTTGCTCATGAAGTGAAGACAAGATAATAACTATGGTGCTATAATATTGACATTTTCAAGTATAGAACAAGAACTGTGTAATGTCAGGTTTTTTTTCATTATCCACTGATAATGAAAAACCCACAAAATATTTGACTAACTGAAATGAGAATTTTGAATAGACTTTCAAACATGGAATTTCAGGAGAAGAGCAGGATTTCACTGATAGCAGAAAAATAAAGAAGATATAGCATTAAACTACACTATTCTTAGGAAAATACTGAGGCTACTGCCAAAAAATACCTTCAGAGTCAGTCACAGTGTTAAGAAACCTGCTACATATTTCAAAAAGATGTAACTGGTAATACAGTTACACTTGCCTAGATGATATGAACTATTACATTCACTATCCAGGAGAAATTTAAAATATATTTTAAATCTGTAGTTTAGGAAACACATGTCTATTAAAGGCATAGTGTTAAAACTGGGTCTTCAAAAGAAACATATCAGTGGGATGACTTAGAGTTTTCTGAATACTTTATGGAGAACTGGGGTATTTTTTCATCCTGTTCACTGTCATGTTCTCTTTCCTCATACTTTCTTCATTTCCTTGACCCTTCAGGAAGGACCAGGAGATTCTTTTCTTTCCTACTAAGTCCAAAGAGATGCCTAATTCTTATGTGATTGCAATTTAGATGCTGGTAGACTTGCTGACAGGTGTCTCAGAAATTCCTTCTGTGAATCATGCTATTTTTGGCATATGGTTGCTTTACAAGACAGCTGAGCTGCTGCTGCTGCATGGAAAAGTTAATAAGCATTCAGTCTGAATCAGTGAAGATTCTCCCTGAAGTTTTCGATGCTGCAAGGCTCCTTCATAGTTGTCCCTGTCCTGGACATTGCTTTGACTAGAGAAGGCAGTCCAGGGTTGTATCATTCTTTTGCCATGTCCCTCTGACTTATTAAAGAGACTAAAGAGATGTGTCAGATCAACTTTGAGCTGTTAGAAGGCTAGATGCTGAGGCTCAATGAAGAGGGGTGAGGAAAGAGCTCATTTATAGATGTGTACAGCCTAATTATCACTCTAGTGTCAACAGCACTGTAGTTGAAACTGAGCAGAAATTTCCTGAGGAAAAATTAACTGCATTGTTGGACTGTTTTGTCTTCTTTTTTTAAACTACTCAAAATAGTAAGGTACTTGGCCACCTATTTTACAGTCCACAACTTAAGTCACTTCTCTCTCATTTCCTAGACTCTGGTATAGGGAAAAAGACTGAAAAAGGATTGGGTAAGGTAGAGGATTGTGCATCCCAAAGTGATCACTGAATCATAGAAAGCAGGAAGGCACATTTCAAGAGGTGGTTCTGATTAATATGTGAATCTGTGAAACTTTATGTTTGTGTGGCAGAACAATGAAATGGTTGGATGGATGAGAAACTCCTTTGAAGTTCCTAAGTAAAATTGTTCCACTGTAGGGAAAGAGAATCAGAACAGGACTGTAAATTGAATTCTCTGAAGTGCGGAGGTCAATGAAGCTAAGACGATCCCAGGGGAGGTGAGAAACTGGAATACTTTATTGGACTCACAACTTCATATTTAAAGGGTTCAGGGTTTACATATTCAACAGGGGGTTTACATATTCATCATATTAAAATTGGGGACTTTCACAAGGATGAGGTAAGGGGAAAACCCAGGTTAACAAACCTTGGGGTCTTACATCATAGGAAAAACCCACTTTATCTTGGGGGATTTTACAGGGGCAATTAGGTAACACATCTTGGGGTCTTAGGAATTACCTCACGGGAAAAACCCTACTTTATCTTGGGGGATTTCATGGGGTGAACAGGTAACACAAAGGGAGAGATAAAACACAAAAGGTTTTCTGCACATGTTTGATGAGATCGGGTCATGGTTTCTCCAGGCTTGGGCAGGACATTCTAAACCCATGACATCAATGGATCCTTGTCTGGACTCTAGATGGAGGTTTTTCCCCAGTCTGTGTCTGTCCAAGGCTTTGTTTAAACTCAGCAGTTTTTCTTTTTCTCATATCCAATTTTTGGAATCCAACACTGAAGTGCACCCTAGAGATTTATTTTTTTTCTACATGGACCAGGAAACTCAAATTTCCAATTTTGGTGACTAAAATTAGGCTATCTAAAACCCAATTTCAGACACCAAAATCTCCATTTTCAGAAGCAAGATCTTTTGCAAAATATTTGACCTGAAATACTAGTTACACTCAGCATATTCACAAATGAAACTGACTTGTGTACAAATCCCTGGGAGCTATTGGAGCCATGAATAAACAGATTTTTCCCACTAAAAATCTGGTTTTTCTTTTTTTTTTTTTGCACACACCTTCAATGGGGGGCTTTGTTCATGTATCTACACAAGAACTCACTCACAGACTGAATGCTTGCATAGAATTTTATAAGTAAAAATACTTCTTCCACAGAGTTATGAATATTTGAAAAGGTATCTCTATCACAGAGATGAACAACAGTTGTATGGATTGCCCTGATGATCAGCAATCACTGCAATGTAATGAAAATAGTATTTTCCCCCTGCAATGCTGCAAACTATAAATAATTTACCATGTTATAGAATGACTGAAGTATCACAGATACTTGGAGGTGTTTTCCAGGAATTACTTCAATTTTACAGAAATTGTGATGTCATTTCCAAAAGCAACTTTCCCTAAGAACACAAGGACTGCCACTAGTAACACTGATCAAGTAAGATTAGCAGTTGATAAATACTTAGATGCATACATACATGTACCCCTACTTCACTGTGATGCAGAGGTATCCAATGAAGACCCCAAACTGATCCACTACTAATATCACGCTTCTAGCTCTGAACATCAGCTTCTCATCTGTTTTCTTAGAAATGAAGTTGTTACAGAACCAAAGGGCTTATTAAGCAGTCCGTCTTCCTGCCCATACAGGAATGTTCTCTGCAGTAGTCTTTGTGACATATTTTCTGGTGTTTAACCTTTGTAGGTTTTGAAATTTCCACACAAATAGCATTGCAGCTTTCTTTTGGGAGAGTGCACAGTTCAGGTCCCCTTTGGAAACAGTTGAACAAATTCCTTGGATGAAAGTCAGCAGAGCAGCTCACTCACCTTAACCCAAGTGCAACCGTCTTAAGGAAACTTCCCAGTCTGACCATTCATGAGACTCTCTGTCAGTCACACTCCCAGGGCCAGAGTCTGTCACTGCTGGGGCTGAAGCCCCTTCACAGTGGGTGACTCCAGTGAGCTGAGGGTGCCTGGCTTGACTCCCCACTCACACAGTCAGACCTGGTTTCCTTGTTGATTCAGCCCCAGGTTTCCCATGGCAGAGTCTCAGACGACTCGTTCCACAAAGCCATTTATTCATGTCACAGTAACACAGGAACAGCCCAAGTTGGTCCCTCTGTGGAGGACCTCCAACCCTGGGCTTTTATAACCTCACAGTCCACCTCTGCACAAGTCTTGCTCTTCCCCCGTGTCCTCCACACCTACTGTGTCTCTGAGTGTCCGGTCACCTGACTGGAGCCACAGGTCCCCAAGCCCTTTCTTATGAAAGGGCGGGCAGTTCCTGACCTCTTGCCTTGGGTTTCCACTACCCAGAGCTCAACATGCAAGTGGCACTGCAGCTCCATATGTATTCCTCAGTATAGTTCAGTTAGTGCTGAAGCTAAAGCAAAATAGAACTAGAAGAGTTTCAGAAGTGGAACTTGGCAGGTTGGTTAAACTGGTAATTGAGCTTAAAGGTGAACCATAAGTGGAAAAAACTCCAACAAACCCCCACAACAACAACAAGTGGTGCTCTATACTGCTTATTATTTATGCTAAAAAACCCCTATCGAACGCTCAAACTTTCATCATGCCTTCATTTTCTCCTCTCTCAGGAAATGTAATTACTTCTCACTGCTTCCTTGGGGATAGCAGAAAAAAATCCTTGAAGGATTTATACAGTGCCAGCTGATAAAGCTTCATGAAGCTGTAATATGACTATTGATATTCTGGTCAGTGGAAATATTAAACCTTTATTCTTCAAATGTATTGCAATAGGTAGACAGTCACACAGATTATGCTACTGTCTGTGATCCACACTGAGCTTGCTCAGATGAACAAGTGTGATGTAATTCAGGGGGCTTAAATAATTATTATGTCCACCCAAAAGATACCACCCTGAGTGGAGACTTTGAGTGCTCTTACTCTGTTTCAATGTCAGGTATAACAGGTTATTGTAAACTACTTTTTCCCTTAGAAATAACTTCTCTAGATATGATTCAGCTGTAATGATAATGTCTGACATGTTATTTGAGTTACTGTCAAGGCACTGTATAATTTTGGTGTGACTGTTCACTTTGATATGCATGTGGATACAATATATAAGAGCCTTGAAAATACTTTGCAGGATTATGTTCTTTTAGCATTGACTCCGCTTAAAATCATCTGAATAATCCCTGTTCACAGACATGGATACTCATAGAAAGAATATTTTAAATTGGTATCCCTGAAAGTACTTATGGGTATTTTATACAGTTCTTTTTTTGTAACAATGAAGATTTATTCATATCCATGCCTTAGTTTGAATGTAATGTCAAAAAACTTAAGTATCAAAGAAACTCCTTGCACCAAAATCTTAGCTGTGGGAAGTTTAGTACAATAAATACTTCCCAAGTAGTCTTATTGACCCAGGACAAGCTACAGCTTTCTAATATTCCCTAAAGGGTCCCTAATCTTCCTTGTCTAATGCCTCTACTTAAACTGCTGCTTTTCTCCCCTTGTGTTGATGAGAATAGAAGTGCCACTGACTATGTAAGCCATCATCTTCCTGGTTGTACGAATGACATTTATGTAAATGGAGGGAAGAAATTGTATTGAGAGGCTAATTCTACTTTGATTAAAATAGCTTACATTTCAAATGAAATACATCAAAAATTGATACAATCTGAAGTCAAGAAACATAATCACATAAATCAGTCCATCACAGAAAGCGCAGTAGAAAAGGAGAATTCACGAATGTTTCCTGTCTAATTTTCTCATCCTTGGTTTTAGATAGGGGTACTTCATAAGACACCCCCCCCCCCCCCCCCCAATACCTGGAAGACTCATGTTAGCCCATGATTAATAGTTTTCAGTGCTGTTTTTGTCACAGACTATTTATTCAGTAAGAGAATCAAAAGTTATGACCTATGCATAAATTGTCATGGTTTAACTACAGTTCCTAACTAAGTACCATGGAGCCACTCAGTCACACTCCCTGCCCTGACCAGGGATGGGGATAAGAATAGGAAAAAAAGATTAAACAAGTAAAACCCATGGTTGAGATAACAGTTTAATAATTTAAATATAATAATAATTACAATAATAATAGTAGTAGTAGTAGTAGTAATAGTAGCAGCAGTAATAAAAAGAGAGACAACAAAAAGAGAGAAAGAAAATCTAAGAGAAAAACATAATGCACATTACAATTGCTCATCACCTGTTGACTGATGCCAAGCCCATACCCAAGCAGTGATCAGCCCCTCCTGGCCAATTCCCCCTATTTTATATACTGCCATGACATCTATGATATGGAATATCCCTTTGTCCCATTCAGGTCACCTGTCCTGGCTATGCTCCAAGCTTCTAGTGCACCTGTGCTTTGACACAGAGAATGGGAAACTGAAAAGTCCTTGACATGGAGTCAGAGCTACTTAGCAAAAACTAAAATGTCAGTGTGTCATCAACTTTATTCTCATACTAAATCCAAACCACAGCACTGTATCAGCTACTAGAAAGAAAATTAATCCTATACCAGACAAAATCAGGACATAAAAAAGGTCAGTTTTATGCTAATTTTGCCATTGCTCACTGTCATTCTGGAAACTGTTCAGGGTGGAGGCCTTCAGCTGCTAATAGGAGAGAGGAGAGGCAATTTTAATATCTTGTGGGTCACCTCCTTTATGGTGATCTTTACTTGAACTCATAGAGTTTCATGTTCAAAATAAATAGCTTTTTTTTATAGAAGGCTGCACAGCCATGCAGAAATGTCAGCAGTTTTACGGTGGCTTTTCCTATCCATTTCAATTTCATACATTATTTTCTTAGGAAAATAAATATTTGTGGGGATAAACTCTAATGGTGCTATCCTGTTTCTGATGCCAGGGCCATGGGGGCACTGATGGTCTGATTGTACCTGCTAACTTCCCGAAAACTGCCCTGACCCTGACACAGCACAGGACCCCATGTCAGCCTCCCAGGTCTGTCAGTCCCTGCATCAGCAATACCATAGCAGGGCCAGAAAAGTGGGACAGGTCCTGGCTGCCAGGTCCTGCCCTGATGGAGAGCACCCAGAGGGGATCTCCATAGCACTCGGCCCCATGGAGACCCTTGCCCATGCTGCATCCTAACAGTTGCTTCTCACCATCAAACCCACCCACTCATAAGAAATAACCTTACAGGAGATACTATTGTACCAAAAAAGCACCCTGAGGGCCATTTGTTTTCTCTAAGGGCAGGTATTTTGTCCTTCTGAGCTCTGAACATTTCAGCTGCCTCACCACTTGAAATGTGGTACCTGTCCCTAAACCACTAGTTTAGGAATATTTCCCTTTGTTTGTGCTACCACCATACCATGTGTTGGTGCTGTCTGGGAGAGCATTAGCTAGCCCAGACCAAAGCTGCACACAGAAACCTCCTGCCAGCAACAATAGAGTTATACATGCTTTTTTTGGGCATTAATATCAATGTTATAGTGTAGTTCTTGCTACATATTAGAATGAATGTTTCCGAAGAAGGCAATTAAAACAAAAGTCAAGACCACTAGGAACAAATACCTAAGTGTGGCAATGTAACTTTCAACTTCAGAGGAAATCAACTGGTGAGTTCCCTAGTGATGGTGTTCAAAGCAAATGATGAGCTGAAGCTTTTAGCTGTCATCTAAGTGCAGTAAAACTAAGAAACAACAGGGTGGAAGAGAAACACATATCTCAGACAAACATCACTAGTTGATTAATGCAATCAGCTCCTGGTCTCCCAGTGCGCTGTATTCAAACATGTCTTTGAATGGGCTGGCAAGTCTTTAACTAAAGGCTTTTCTTCTCTCCTTGTCTTCAGATGGAGCACTACAAAACATTTTCTATATGTATTATTATTCTTGCTTGGTCTGCTTTGAGAATGTAACACTACAGAACGAACCAAAGAAAAGGTGATTGATGGAAGGAGTCATGTGGACAAAGCTATAGGTAATGTTTCCATGTCTCTGTGTTAGAAGTTCTACTACGTCCCTTTCTGCAAGAAATTTATCATATGTGCTGAAAGAAAAAGAAGAGAAAAGTGTTGGATAGAGAAATCTTGCTCTCCAGAGATTAATTCCTGTCCTCTCTTACATGTGATAATCCAAGAAAGCCCATTGATCAAGCAAGCTCCAGACAATTCTGTAGTTGAAATGCAGTTAGTGTTTGAGAATTAGAGAGTCTGACCCCTGATATGTCAACGTTCATTTGTAAGCAAGCATTTTGATGTTTAACTTGCCCATCTCACTTGACATTGTGACTCAACAGGTGAAAATCAATGAAAGACTTCAATTGGGCAGAATATTGCTGTTAAAATATTTTAGAGAGGTTAAAACTCTATTGTGGGTCTTCATGGTTTAGTTTAGCAGGTTATGGACATTGTTGATCTCCAACTTGTTCTCAAGAAACCAGGATAAGTGATTCTTTCTGTCTGTCAAAGAAGAAAAAATCTGCAGATTTTATTTTCACTGTAATATGAAATTATCAAGCAGAAACACAAGGCTATATGGCATCAATGTGCAATATCTTTATGATTCTTGACAATTTGTGAATGTTCAAAAGACAAAGTAGGGAATCGCAGAATCACAAATATGCTGAGTTGGAAGGGACCCACAAGGATCATTGAGTCCAGTTCTTAAGTGGCCCATACAGGGATCAAAACAATAACCTTGGTGTTATTAGCACCATGCTCCAACCAACTAAGCTAATCTCAGGGTATAAGCATTAGGCATCAAATAGACATATTTGAAAACAACTGCAATCTTTGTGGGAGCAAAATGTTCTTTCTCTCTTAATGCAAACTCAAGTGTTCAAAGTTGAGATCTAAGAGCCTACCAAAGCCAGGAGTTTGACAAGTAAGATATTCTGCCAATATGCTAGAGACTGAAAATTTAACTAATATGATTATCATCCATACAGTTTTTGTGAAATCATGTAGCTGTTTTCAAATAAGCTTCTGATGATATACAATTATGCTGATTAGGAGAATATACTAACTGTTCACCAAAGCTTAATTAAAACTAGAAAGATCAAGAAAGTTAACCCTGCATTGTTGTAGGTGTTCAGACACTTTTTCCTTGGGTTTTAAATCTCATCTCTTTTCACTTATAATTAATAGGAAGGAGGAAAATTGAAGTTTACGTTAATGACAACATGCTTAGTGTGAGGAAATACTTTTTATAGATATGCATGAATGTGGCAAGTTACAATTGGAAATGTGGTGAACCACCTCTGGGTGGAGACTTTCTTATCCTGAGTTTGCTTGACCTGTTAAGTGAGCTGGATTATATATTATTACCACCCTTTATACTGTCTGATGTTTGAAAACTTATTTTCTAAAGCAGACGGCTTATGACACAGCTAATATTTTATGCCACAATTTCATAGCATTCTGCCAGGGAAAACTCAACAGCTAAAGTAATAATAAGTCTTCAGGTACTATCTTCTGGTCTTGCACCTTTGAAACTGGAAAAAAAAAAAATAGCTGGTTCATCCGAACCAAAAAGGGAGACAGGAGAAAGTTTACTTGAGTTGGAAAGTAAGAAAGGCAAATATGGTTTATTGCCCCAAGATTGGTTTCGAGCAGTTAGGAAGACCACAAACCATGGCCTTAGCTACCATTTGACTATAGAGAGGCACAGATTTTGAAAAGCCTGGAAAATTAGTTCTTGCCCTGAGCTGAAGCAAAGCCAGTTCACCTCTTTAAGCACTACAGTGATTCCACAACAATTCTACATTTTCCTACTGTGCTAGTATTTTCGGGTTATTTGCATTTTGTTATACACACAGCCAGTATAAGAATGTATGATTATTATGACTTTAAAATTTCCACAACTAGGTAAAACTTTGATAGGCTTCTAATGTAAATTGTAAAAGCTACTATAATCATTGTAGTATGATAATTTATATTAGCCAAGGGCGATTGCTTGGATAAAACTTTAAAAAAGGGAACATCCCCTCCCCTCTCATAAATTGCTTTAATATTCCTCTCACAGATGGGCAAATAACAAATATGTAACAGAGCTTTGAATTCTACAAAGATTCATGGATCCACTTTTTTATACATTTGATTAATTTCTTAAAATTAGGAAACTATTCTTTTAAACAGTGTTAATTATGTATGTGCAAATCGCTCTAGCTTTGAATCTAGTCATAATGATAGTTATTTCAGTGTATCTTTCTACCTCTGATTCTCTCCTGACTCGACATTTATCTTTGACAATGACATTGTAGACTTCAGAATGAAGTGGATAAAAACAGTAAAGTTTGGATCTGTATTTCTTTTTACTCTGAAATCCTCTGCAATATTAACAAAACTAATCTTAGCCCTCAGGAGAGTGACTACAAAAGTAAAATTTCAAATAGTAACTTTAATTTCTTTGTGTTGAACAGATGAGTGGCTGTATAAGTTGCATTCTTCATGGAACGATTCAATTCATGTGTTGTTTCATATCTTTATTGGTTAGATGGTTGATGGAATGGAATACACCATCATCAGGTTCATGGAACACAAAATTAGTGTGAGTAGTTAGTACACTACATGGCAGGGCTGTCACTATGAGGGACTCAGAAGGTGAAGGAATGAACTGACAGAAGCCTCTTGAAGGTAAGCAAAGACATATTAATTATTACTTGATATATGACTATTTATGGTCAATTCTAATCTGAGATGCATTTTTTTCATTTAATTTAATTGGAAATTCAATTTATAGATATACAAATCCCACCTATCTCAGACAGTTATATAAACAGAGCTGTGTAAGAGGTTGATCTCTTTAATTTCTAAACTTTTAAACTTTTTTTAAAGATCTATAAATGTGATTTTTTTAGAAATTATTTATTTTATGGTGTTCATGAGCAACTTTCAGGCAAATGTAGTCACTTCTGTGCCTAAAATGATAACTCAAGAGACTTCTTTGCAATTAGAAGAACACAAACCAAGTTTCAACTAGGATAAATCATCGCTTTTCTATTCTCTATTTATATGAACTGAGTTGCAGTGAATTTTATCCTGTACCTCTTTCAAAGTCAGGAATTTAGATTTTTTAGGGTGTTCAGAAACTGTAAGGTCACATAGTACTATGTTCATAGTGCTTTTATCATTTAAACCTACTTCAAACCATTCTCTGCTATCTCCCTTCAGTTCTTTAAAACCAAGAATGCCTACTTTCTTAATTTGGGATGCAATTGACAGGAAGAGCTATCCTCGGGAGACTTATAGTATTCTGACCGTTGGCAATAGCTGCCCTGTTAATCTAATTTTTTTTCCTTAAAGATAACCATGAGCAATATGCAGCTTGATTTGTAAAGAATAAATCTTACTTTATTTGTTTGGTATTGCACAGAATTTTTAAGTTTGTGAGTGAAGAGAAATGGCAGCTGCACTGTAGTTTGATTTTCTTAAAGCTTTCAAATCTCTTCCAAAATCTTGCCCTCAGATTAATTTGTGGAGGCTTGGGTATGAATACTGACACATGGATTGAAAAGCAGATGAAGAACTTTAAGTGGAGATTTTTGATAAGCAGCAAATAATAGGGCACCAAGGTGGATTCTTAGAGGCTTCTCAGAAGACCTCCTAGGTCTGCATATCTTCATTAGTTCAGAGGTGGAAATCAACTGCAGACAGTGCAATGCCCAGGTGACATTTCACCAAGAAAGGCTGTGAAAGGTAAGGAAATGTGTTGATTTGGCAGTTTGAGGACAGAAGAATGTAAGTTGATAATACAATTGAGTTGCAAAAAAATAAATCAGACTAAATTAATTTCAAGATGCACGTTCATTTTACAGCTCAGGAAGGTAAGGAGAGTCGGTATGTGCATGGTCTAATATTATTTATATGAAACATTGCCTGGATGTCTGGATATTGCATTAACAAGCACAGTCATGAGTTGAAGAGTATTCAAAGAGAGACAACAACAATTAAGAAAAGGTGACAGGAACTGATTTATAATTAAATATTAACGGAGTTAAATATTTTAATTTTCACCATTATCAGCCATAGGAGATTACTAAACTACGGCTGGAATCATAGTCCTGAAATAAGAACTTCAAAAGTATAGAATTTCGTAGCAAATTTCTTGTCTGAAGTTTCCATTCCAGAGAAGAAACACAGAATTGAGAACTATTATTTATGGGAGATTGTTATTTTTCTTCTTTTTCTTTTTTTTTTTTTCAAACAATCTCTTTTTAGTTTATATTTATAAACATAGGACTATGTGGGTGCAAACAAAAAATATTAATATGATGTGAATTAAAGGGAAATAAAAATTGAATTATATGGATTAAAAAATGTAATCTTTGTTAGTTACAGTTGTGAGCACAAATAAATTACTTAGAAATGTAGCAGGTGAAATCTTATTTTTAATTTACATAAGCAAACACTTTAGAAGATTGCTTCCACCAGATGTGCGAAGTTTAGTCTTCCCCAAGATTAAATAAAATGCAAATACAACCAGCTTTCATCACATTCTGTAAACATTGAAATTAAGATTGCTGGAACAGAAAAAAATAGAATATTTACATTTTGGAGCACCTTCATTTTCAACCTGAGCCTAGGATGAGTGGTATTGCACCATCATGTGCCCTGTTTAAAGGGCTTTTAAATATAAAGAAGTATGGTAGCTCACAATTTTAACTGAAATCCATTCTCTCTTGAGGATTCAATCACCAGTTGATTTAATGTTGCTTATTTAATCATATTATAAACTACTTCAACAAGATGCTTGTGTAATTGCCTTCTTAGCAGAAAAGGATAAAAAGCATACCTTGCAATTTTGACTGCATTAAATAAGATATTACAATCCTATGAACACTAAAAGATTTGTCAGCATTTCCATTATCAACCCCTATGTTCAGGAATTGAAAAGATGTCCATAAAAGTATTCTACTGGCTGAAAAATACCATATAAAGTCTCATCCTGGGAACAAGCTTCCTTTCCTCCTCCTCAGCTAATAGTTTTCATTTACAATGCATTATTTTTTGTGGGCCAAATTACTTCACTGTTTTCTCCAAGTTGCTCTAGAAACAAACAGGGGCTGAAGAAGAGTCAGAAAGTGCTTGACTTTGGCATTGGCTTATGATGGACTGCATATTGTAAGCTGATATTTCCACAACCATTTGAACAGTGGAGTGCAGCAACAAATATGCAGGTCTCCACAGTTCTGCAGTCCCCACTCCACTGGTTGCCTTTTCACTTTCTTCTTGTTTTAATTCCTTTTTTGTTTTGACTGCTTCATGGTTTTTAAACTGGGAAACCTTCTATATGCTCAGACTTCAAAATCAATTTGGTCTGTTCCTGAAATTTTTCAATGCCACTGACTTTTGTAATTCTCCACTGCACTCTTTTTAATTTCGGTGAAGGCATCTATCTTCTTTTTCTCCCTCTCTCAAGACAAAGCCTCACAAATTAAAACTGTTATCCACTCATCTGGGTGGTGTAGATAGCTGTTATCTTGCTTAAAATATCGCTCTCAATTCCTCTTAATGATAGCAAGAAACTTCCCAGTTCATGAAACAGTGAAATACTACATGTAATCCTCACTCTGACAGTCTGAATACCTACAGCCTGCCCATTCATATATGTAAGGTAAGGAGTCTTCTTTTGTTTGATTCAAGTGTTGTTATTTTAACTCTTTTAAACTTCCCTCAATTTTCTATCTGTAATGGTTTACAGTACAGAAGTTTCCTGTTCTGGAAATCTACCATCACTGCTCAAGCCTATGCTGCTTTTTTCTCCTTGAGATTCATGGAGATGCAGATGGTAGCAATGTATCTTTTCAGTTTGATGACCTTTTTCTCTGTTTCACACAAATTTCTTCTTATTGTCCTGTACCAATACATACATTCAGTAAGAAGGTTCCTTCCTGCAGGCATTGGGACATCCATTGATTATCCTATGAAAAATCCAATGAATTGTCTTCTGTTCTGAAGTGGTATGAGGCCATGGTAGGAATTTATTTCTTTTACAGCATCTTTCATTTCCATAACAAAGATAGATTAAGATGGCTTAGACATTTTTCTCTATTTACTTCTGGATGGCAATTATAAATATGAAAATAACTTTGTGAGCAAGAACTTTTTATCTACAGATTGGTCTGATGAGTATTTTTATTACAGTTTGTGGTATTCCCTCGTACTTCATGGTCCACCAGAGGGGAGAATAATGCTTTTCTCAGCATTATTGTCATATTTAATGAGAGAATGTCACATAGTATGTGATTAAAAAAAAAGAAAAAAAAGAAAGTTTGGCTTGGATCTTAGTCCTAATGCACTATTTATAGAAATGGTTTAATTCTTCTTCCCAGTTTCTACCTGCAGATAAGACAGTGCTCAAAGCTGTATGAAACAACATTGATGACACTATTGCTTTAATGAAACAACAACAGTGTCATTACACATTCTTATATGCTAATTCACAACATTTTAAACACAATGCCTTTGACATTTGTAGTATGTTTACTTGAACTCTACCACATTCTTAATGATGTGGCTTCCATTATTGTAGCTGTGCTGTTTCACTCTCATGTGCTGCTATAAGGACAGAGGACTGTGAAGTAGAGGGGTTTAAAAATGTTTTGTTCATTGAAGTTGTAACGTAAGATGAGGCAAGAATGTGGATTAGCTGTGGACTTTATTCAGGCTTCCCAAATCCAAAATCAGTGCCCTTCCTCAAAAGATGGAGCTGTTGAAACAATTTTTGTAATAAGTTGTGTCATGAAACTACCCTCTGCAGCCTGCAAGCCAATAGAACATATGGCAGGTTGAATTTGAGTCTTGCCACTGAAAAACCTACACAGAGCTTTGAAAATTTACTGCTACATGCCTGACTTCTATTCATAAAAGGAAAGGTTAGAATTGAAGTTAATTCTCTAGTATACATTTGTCCGAAAGAATCCCTCAGTAATGTGTATCTTACAAGTTAAAGACTTGTAAGCTTAAAGTCTGCAAGCCAGCTAAGAAAACAATTGCCTACAAACCTCATGTCAGAAAACTGCATTGTAGCCAAAACCACCTGCTGTGAGCATTCCTTACTTGAGACATAAAGCCAGTTCCACAATGAAGAGCCATAAACTCCAAAAATAAACCAAAATGATTGTAGTCTGAAGAAGTCTGTGAAAAGTTGAAGTATACCTGCATCACCCTGGAAAAGCCACATCTGGCAGTGGAAAAAATAATTGAAGAAAGTTAGATCAGCTCCCAGTAGCTTTAAGTAACTGCTGCAAGTAATCCATAATTCAGGATGGCAAAAATGTAAATTCTATAGGGGTGACTAAGCAGTCAGAGGCCATCTACAAACAGCATAAGGACTGTGGCATTCCATTCAGGCTGTGAAGGGTTCAGAAAATCTGTGTTTCTACAAACCAAACCTTTTCTCACTCACCTTTCCCAACACAAAGGATACCCTGCATTTAACCCCACAGATTTCAAGTGTTTTACCACTGGCATTACGGCTGTCAGGTAGTGCACTAATAAAGACAGATTTTAAATACCTAAGCCTTGGGATACGTAGGGCATGGGTGAAGTACTTGTTCTATCAGAGGATTACACAGGACTATCCAAGGCATCAAATTTCTCCCTTTAGTTCTTTTTTTTTCTTTTTTTTTTTAACCTCTAGTAGAAGTCCCTTTTAGTCCTCAGTTAAAAATAAACAAAAAGTAAAATAAACGATCTGATGAAATTTATTAATTCCTTCTTCAGAAGTCAGCATATTAATAATGGTGGAGAAGTTGTGTCAGTAACTGCATTCAAAGATAAGCAGAATACAGGGATCAGGAATGTACCTTTCTGCATGTTGAGATAATGAGTCTAATCGGAGAGACAAAATAATATGTCCCCTGAGCCCTCCATGTGTTCTCCAACAAAACAGCCACCTCAAAAAATTTCCATTTCTTAAGTAATTTCTTTTTAAATTAATGTTTTAAAATATTTCAATTTTGAAATGTTAGCTCTTTTCTTGTTTGCCTGCTGTTTAGATACTTATTAATAATTATAATTAGTAATTTCCAAATACTGAATTTTCTCTTAAGGTGTCATATCTTTCCTATCCTCCCCTTCCTAACCTCTCAAGAAAATAAAGTTAGGCTTACAAAGGCTTCTTTCCTCCATTAAAAAAAAAAAAAAAATCAAGCATTTTTGAACAATGTATATTAGAAACCAATTCTCATTCTTTTGAATTCTACAAAAGCTATTTCAGTTGTGGCTACTTTAATATCTAATTATACTGCTTGACTATAAAAAAATCAGGATTTACATAAATGTATATTTTTTCTCCTCCATGAAACAGATTACTTTTCCAGATATGTAGAAATTGAGTGCACTATCAGTATTTTTTTTCAGGGTTCTTTCTAAACTTAATTGGAAAAAGAAAGAAATAGTCCACTAATTTATTTTTAAGGTGGAAAATTAAAATGTGTAAGCTCTTTAAAGCAGGAAGCAGATCTTTGCATTTGTAAAACCTTCTTTATTAGGGCCTTTGGGTATTATAGCAAGATAAACACAAAAAGATAATGCAAGGGATGACAGCATTTTGCTGGAGGCAACTATATATAATTGCTGTGGAAGGGGGGCTTATCAGAAATGTGAATGCATGTATGTGTTATGTATTTTTAAAAAAGGTTTTTGTAGCACATTTTGCAGTGCATTTTCATTAAAAACTAGCAAGTGCGAGAGATAAGTATACAGATTTTGCAAAGAAAGAAGAAATTAATTGATTTGTTCCGTTCTTACATTTCCCCTTTCTCTTCTCTTGTTGTCTGCTTGAAAAAAATAGTCACAAGTTTGTAAATACAAAGCAAAAAATAAAATGTTGCCTCCATCTAGAACTCTCATCAAAGACTAGCTCACATCAAATATTCTAATGAGAAGCAAGTGAACAATGAATTAAAACATGATAACAAATATGTGATGAACTAAGGACAGCATAAATCAACAATTGCACTCAGGCTCTGTGAAAATTATACTGTCCTAGATTCTAGCAGGAGAGGAGACAATTTGCTGCAGTATTTTGTGAACAGAGCTATCCTGTGGGATCAGGCTGCAGAGGACATTTCAGTGGGAGGAAGAGAGCAGTAGGAAGAGCAGCATGATTCATGTTCAGCATCTCAAGTGGAGGATAGAGCACAAGGATTGAATAATGAAACAAAGACGAGATATTCAGCATGCCAGGAAGGTTTCTGTTAGAGAGCTGTTAGAATTATTTAAAAAGGTTAGTCTATGAATAAACATGCTTCATCAAGGTCTCTTACACATGCAAAGGGAGATGCTAATGAATAATAAAAGAGTAATGGGGACTGGTGAAGAAATTAATGTTAATCTTATCCAAAGCAGATACAAATTAATATTGGAGAAACATTTTTGTAATCACTTCTCAAGGCAAAAATTCAATTAATGTGACTGAATCAATATTTCAAATCTCAGTCCCTTGAAAGTATACTTGTCTCTCTTCATATCAGCATGCTCTCCTGTGTGATCAGCCTGTGCTATTCAAGTTAATACTCGGGGAGACTTGTTAATGGTCTATTTTTGAGAAATTTGGTCCAGTTCTTTAAACTACAATGCTGTATTTCAAACTCGCCTCAGGGTATCTTTCTGTTAGGAGAGCTGAGTTTACATAGGGTAATTACTGTATGGAAAATAGATATTTGAGCCAAAGATAATTTTGCTTTAAGCTTCAGGGTTTGCCTCTTTAATTTTCTTTTTCTCCCAAAGAGTAGTTAGTTCCCTCTCTTCACGCGGGGTGACATGTCAGTATATATGACATTACACACAGGACTATGTACCGAAACAATGTCTTCTATAACAGCTAAAAAGACCCAGGACAGAAAAGATAAAAACAAAACCCAGAATAAAAGAAAACAAAACTCTTCACCAAAAAATAAATATTGACTCATCAGCAGAAACAACTCTATTTGCCTCAACTTTATTGTAGCATGGGTCATTTTATATGTCTCTGATAGGCAGCCTCCTTCCTTGTGTCTAAACAAGTTTGGACAGCAAAGATATCTTTGCAAAGATCACAGATAACAAGATAACCTTACTTGTTCACTTCAAAAAACAATACAAAATATCACAAAGTGGTTCCTGGTTTCCATTATTTTGTCTTTTTTCTCCTCATTAGGGAAGCCTCTAGATAAGGTGTTTGGGTTTTTTTCACACAGAAAGTGATCTTTCTTGTATACTATACTGTCATATTTTGTTTAAGGTGTCAGGCAATTGGAAAAAGTGTATGAAACTAAATGGACTACCAAATCATAGTTTTGCAGCTCTGGTAGATTGTGCTGTTTATGTTGTAATATCTTGACGCCTTGACAGGTTTATACAATCAGAGGTTCTAAAGCCACCATTCTGTGATAGACTGGAATTGTTTGAAGCATGGAGTGGTTGAAAAAGTAGGCTTCTGTTCTCTTGCTTTCGAAACCAAATGGCCACTCACTCAGAAGCATCCTATTAAAATAACAGCGTGGGCAATCTCACTTCTGCACTTTTAATACCTAAAGTATCATTCCCATAATGAAAGAAACATGAAATGGTTTCCACGCTGAATGAGCTCCCTAGAGACTCTGGGATTTGTCTCATTATATAAAGCTTTTCCATCACCATTGCAATGCTTCTTCTCATCTTTGCTTCTCATCTGAGTGGAGAAATTTCTGTCAACAGTTTTAGTCTGGATAAACCAGTATAACATTGAAAGCAGTATATGCAGTAGATAAGATTACTTTTTTTTCCATTTATGTAGAAATTTATACACAGTGTCCCTGCTTTAAAAAGGATTACTATATGATGTGGACAGCATTCCACTCTCTCATTACAAGAGACAGATCACAATTTTATTTCTCTAAATAAGTCTGGATTAGGCAAGGATATCAGTAATTTCAATGCAGCTGCTTTCACAACGGAAAAGAAATTATCACTTGTGTATTCTTATCAGAACTTGCAGATAACTTTAGCATTCAGTACTGATCAGAATAACTCCTTGCATTCTGCAACCTACCACGTGCCTCAATTATTTCATATGCAGAAAGGAATAGTAAAATAATGAAATAAAATGTTAATAAAATAATACTACTGAGGGGAACACTTAAAAAACCATCACAACAAACCCACAAAAAACCTTGGTAATTTGGGGACAAAGTTTCTACATATATGTTCTGAATTTCCCTCCTTTTTCCTCCCTTTCAAACACGGTTTTAAACAGCTTGTAGGCCATGGATGACGAAGATTTTATTTCAGCATATTCCAGGAACTGGTGTTGGAAACAGCTTTGTTTCACATGGCCAACTGTAGATGAGCCAGGGGCATCCCCAGGCTCAGACAAACCATGAACTGTGATCTTCCTTGGAAAATCTCCAAAAGCACAGGTACCACCTCTGTCTCCTGTTTGTTCTAGATTTCTATATCTCTGTGAGACTAAATTAAGACAAGCATGAAATGGTGGTTTTGTGGCTATGACACTCTATGGCAGCAGGGTTGTGTATTTTCACTGCATAGAAGAAGCCAAAGATAAATTGGCAAAATAATTTTCTATAGAGCACAGCACAAATTAGGTGACTAACATTAGTTGCTAAATCACATAACTCAGAAAAGCTTTTGTTTTCTAAGTCCCTGATTTCTGGATTCAGGCTAAAACCCTGGGCAGTTTTACTTGCCCTAGAGTGAATGGAATGTAGTGTGGTTCCTTCCTATCTCTGAGAAAAGTATTGGTGGCTTGGATTTTCCTGACATAAAAGACTCAAAATGATATAACCAGATTTCTGATGACACCTCCTGCTCAGGGAGAATATCATGCTGTGTCAGTGCAGACCAATAAAAAATGAGCTATACGGGTAAAAGAGGATTAGAAAGAGGAAAAAAAAGCATAATTCAAATATTTTTTTCATTTGAAACAGATGCAATCATTGGCCTTTAATTGATGTTAAATTTAAAGGGAGTTTGGACTTTAACGCATCAAAATATAATATAGCCAAAATTTAGTGTGGTATTAAGGTATGCTACTCATAAATCCATTCTGAATTTGTTGTCTTCTTTTTCTTTGCTGAGAATGCTGCTGTGCCTTTCACGCCATAGCACTATTCTTCTGTCGTAGTTATGTATCATACCATTGCATACTAAATTCCCACTTAGTTACTAAGAACAGTTTACCCTAAGACATTTCCCCAGCAATTATTGTCAAGTCACAGGAACTATGAGAACTTACAGAGTTTTCATAGAAACATAGCAATTAATTCTGTTTGGAACAATAACAAAGTCGTTTGGAAATGTCTGAAAGAGGATAATATAGAAGTAGCTTATTTGCAATAACATCACATTCTAGGGGCCTCTCTGCTTTACTCTGTAATCAATTTGCTCTGCTAATTTAACAGAAACAAAACTACTGAATGTTACTCAGTGAGTCTAGGTCCTGACTGCAGTTAACCATAAGAAATATGCAGCCCTAGAGATGCAAAATTTGCCCAATATTGCAAATTTTTCGATCAGGGGAAAAAAAGAAAGAAATACAAAACACCCCAACCAAACAAAATAAACCAATAAGCCAACAAAAACCCCAAATCCTCAAGTAAATACATAAAAAAAAAAAGAGAAAAGAAAAATGTCTCTTCACAGAAAATATTCTAATGTCACATAAAATAAGAGTTAGAGTTATGTTGAGCCAATATCACCAAAAAGGGCAATTTCACTGGCTTACTTAGCTACATTAAATGGTAAGAGATATCTGCCTACATTAAGGAAATATAGATCAATCTAAAGCAGAGTTTTTCCAGTTCTTTAAGAATTTGTCTTGATTCAGATTCAAAGATCTTTCTTAGTCCATTACCTTCTCTCCTACCATAGTAATAGCAGAGGTAAGCTTCTTAGATATATTCTCTCAAATCCCAGCAGTTACTACTAAATTACTACTGTAATTTTTTGAGGCAGAGAAAGTATTTTAATATTAGATAGCTCTGGATGTTGGGTTTTCTTCCTTCCCTTCCCCTTTTTACCCCAATCATGGATTTGTCTGCTCTCTTATTGAACTCCTGTGAATTTCTAGCATACAGAATGTTTGGTGCAATACAGTTCCAAAGTTTAATTAGCCATACTATGAAAAAATTCTTTGCTCCAGCCTCCTCTGCTAGTTTTGTGTAAGATTCTTCTGATCTTATATTGGAAGAGACAATGAAAAATTGTTCAAAGTTTATATTCTTCATGATGTGCATGATTTTGCAGACCTTTGTTTTATTTTTCTTCACTCATCTCTTTTCCAGGCTGAAGAATCCCACATTTTGATCATCCTTGTTCTTTTTCTCCATTTTCTAGTTCTCTTATATTCTTTTTTAAGATGGGAGATTCACACAGCACACAGTATTCAAGATGAAAGCACACAATGGATTTATACAACAGCATAATAACAATGCTCTTTGTTTTGTTCTGTTTTTCTTTCCTAATAATTCCTACCATTGGAATTGTTTTTTTCTACTGCTACTAAGCATTAAGTTGATATTTCCATAGAAACATATATAATTACCCAAGATGTATTTCCTGACTAGTAATAGCAATCTCAGAGTCCATCATTCTGAATGTAAGGTTAGGATTGTTTTCTCCCATGTGCATCACTTTGCATTTATCTAGACATAATTTATTAGATTATATTACGCTGATTAGAAATGGGAAGTGAATGTTCAATGACTAATGAAAAAAAAAATATAGCTTAGTTGAATTATAGTAGGTTGTACGGATATTGAAAGATGTGTGTGCCAGATGAGGATTTAGTCAATCTGACTAGTGGTTTACATGAAACTCTTAATTTATAAATATGTGTTTGTAAATATTCACTAAATTAGACTGTAATTAGGAGCAATTACAGATTAAGACAAAATAATACCCTACATATTATTGCAGGGTTATGTGTCTTAACAGATGTTGGCGTATGTAAAACTCCCCTAAGTGTTGAAGCATTAGGCTATTGATTGACTTCTTAAGTTAATCCTGCCACCCTTTAAACACAATCGAAAAGGATTTTGATGAGTTTACTTTATATGAAAGGCATAAGCCTATATGAGTCGGGACGTAGCAACTCAGCTGAGAGGAAGTTCCAGATTCACCACTTGCTGGGCCATTTTAAATTGGATTGGAAATAAGAAGCCAGTAAAACTGTATTATAATTAATCATTTTTTACTGACTCTGGAACAAACTGGATGACCTAATTGACCATTTTCTCTGTCTAATTTATGCCATTCTATGAATCATAAGAAAGGTATAAACAAGCTGTCAGATCCTCACTGTATCTCTGAGGCAAGTTGTATTTATTAAGATTCCATGCAAAAATTGGTGGGAAATCTGCCATTATAGCAGTAGATCAAGCGAAATCTCTGGTTTTGGCTTTATAAGAGACAAAGTTCACCTTACAATACAGCTATAAATTGAATTTATACAACACTGCCCATATAAAGTATCTCAAAACACTTTATATTAAAAATGCCTCAAACAAAAACTTAGGAAAGTTCTGAACTTGAAATTGAGATGTGAGTCTTAAAATTGAATTGAAAAGTTCTTTTTTTTTTTCCCTGAAGAGCTGTGCTGACTTTACAGTTCTAATGTCTGATAGAAGTGAATCCCACAATCAAGGAGTATAAAAAGCAAAAGAAAAAAATAGCATTGAAAGGATTTAGGCTAAACTAAGGGTCAGTTGGCAACCACTTAGCAGAAAACCTCAGTACAATGCAGAGGAGAATACTGATATCTATAATTGAAAATGGATGAAAAACCAAGGTCATGAATTGCTTTAAAAAGTAATAGGATAGTCTGATGAAGCAGAGAGGGCAAAAAGCAGATGGGAAAGGATCAAGGAAAAAGTTGTCTAGAAATAAGTCAAGCCAGGAGAAGTCAACAGCATCCTTAAGGAGTTTTTGTCTTGAATGGACCAGAATAAGAAAACATTCTGTATTCTTTACATCCCTTCCCCCACCCACTCTTCAAGATGGAACAGTTAAGAGAGAAGGAATCTATTTATTTCTTCTTAAATCATTCTTGCAAATGGAACCAAAAAAAGGCAAATGTTTCCTAGTTAAATGAGTGTGGCGGTTACCTCAAAGTATGAATATTAGCTAACAGAAGAGGGGACTAAAAGAGGTAGGATTGGGTGAGATAGGTAGATAGATAGATACTGAGAAAGCAGAAGTGTCTGAAGTCTTAAGGAAGGCTTTTATTTGGGCCAGTAAAATAATTTGACTTCTGCATCTATAAGTCTTGTAAAATTGTTGGAGTATTTCTCTCCAGCAGTTCATACTGACAAGGCAACACACCCATGAAAACTGACATATTTTGACTATGTAAATCACTCAAATAATCTATTAAGAAAGTAGTGCAGATAAAAATGCATATGTATCATCATCTCCTATGTGTTTTCACGTCATGTCTAAATCTTGTGAGCAAACAGAGGTGATAGTGAGTTTAGAAAAACCTGTGTTATTTTTCATAACTTAGCTTGAGCCAGGCAGTTTATTTTTAAGACAAGAATTGACTTTGTGTCAACAGACATCTAGATTTATGTTCTGAATCTGACTTTTTCAGGATGTGGCTTTGCACCTCACTCTATATGTGTACTTTGCTTTGGCCATGAAATAAACTTGCCAATGCATTTTTGAATGAAGCATGAGGAGCATATGCTAGTGGCAATAATCTGAGCACTCCTGCTGGTGATTTGAAGTTAAGGAAATCAGGTAAAAAGAAAAAGAGATAATTTTAAAGACAAATATTTCAAAAGTTTTGAAGGTGTCTGTAAAATCCTTTCAAGCTGGTGCTGCTTGTCATCACTGAAAATCAGATTACTTTTTATGTAATTGTCTAAATATGGGTTTAGTTAATGATTTTGGTTTTCTTACACACTCCAGGTACAGAGTGTGATTAAGCAGCTGAAGATGTAGATATTATGTATACATGCACAAGTAGTTTTCTATGAGAAATCCATCTGGAGAACAGTATAAGCCATACATAATGGACAGGATGGGCAGGAGATGTTTAGTTTAGCTCATTAGTTTAGGTCTATTGGCTGTAGTGGATTGAGCATGTCAATTATCAGTCTTCTTCTGTACACTGTCATGAAAGAATTGGGAAGGCAAATGTTCTTTAGTGATAGGTCAGTCTTTACTTTGATCCTTATATATGACCCTAACTTGAACTTCCTTGATCTGTACATCCCCCTCTCTGAAAATGACAGATTTCTATTTCTTTAAATGTTTCCTCTTTGTGGAAGATAAGAAATAGCATTTTGCCAGGTAACATGTAAAAGAAATAGTAATCCCATGAAAAAAAGGATATGAGGGTTTGAGTCTTTCTAGGCAGCTGGTTAGTACAAATTTTGTTCAGCTAAAATCCTTTTTTCTCTGAACAGTACAGTCTCACGTGCTCTATACATTGGGAACATTCCCTATGTCATGCTAACACCTTAGGATATGCCCAGATATTTTCTGTAAGGGTGTTAGTTTGCATGTGTCAAAAGTTTGGCAGGTAGTTGGATTGCAGTTAAACTGTATGGATAATCATGTCCCATATTCAGCCTTGAATTCATGAACTATCCAAGTTGGACCTACTGTAATAGACACAGTAACAATGTGCACATGCCTGTAAGGGCACAGTATCAGTTTTTCGCGGTCTCTGACTTGGCCACATATGGGTGTTTGGTATATCACCATAAGTGACCACAGGAGTCTTCAAAACTAAACACCTCCACCTTAAGCTAAACACTACCTAGAGAAATTAATATTATCATGATGTGGTCTGGTTTCTTGCTATATGAAATATGTATTTCTTAAGAGATTTAAAAAAAACAGGGAGAGAATTGGGGATGAGTTACATTAGTTATACTGTCTGAGGCCGTGTATAACAAAAAGATGCCCTACAAGCTGAGAATTATAGACAGTTATAATAACATGTGGAGGAGCACATATGCTTGTGCACAGCCACTACACACTTCAGAAGTGCAAATTAAATAGTCTGTGCCATTGTATAGCTGTGAAATGGGAGCAGAGAGGCAGGAGCTGACCAGTGTTTGTTTAGATAAGGTACCCTGTACTGGAACCCTGCAGAATCAGAAGTTGTTGATGGATTATTCTGCCACCCCATATACATTCTGAATACATATAACTTCCGTTTATGCCATGCAAAATCCATACCAACCCTTTTTATTGTAGTTCTCTGGACAATGTAGAAATATCCCCCATATTCTCTTTAAATGGGGCATTACTGCATAGGATCTTGCAGTGTTGTTAAGGAAAAAAATACATTAAATATTTAAGCAAACTAAATGGATTTCCTTATCTATCAGTTCAGATATATTGAGTTTATCTAAGATGGTAAAAGGCGCAGATCAGAGAATCTAAAAATATTTTAAAGTCATATTCAATGACACTTCCATAATCAAAAGAAAAACAACTGGAATTTTGGAATACATAATAAAAACAATTCAGTGTGGTGCTTTAAAACTCCAAAACCAGATACTTTCCTCCAGTTAAAAAAGGAAAAAGGTGTTTTGTTTTAAATAAAAGAATGTAAGAAAATAGCTTTCATTGAAATTGTACCCTGATATGTAAATAAAGTATATAGTACTGATAACAGGCACAATTCTATTACAGTATGCTCTGAAACTGGCAAAATGTTCAATCAGAAGGTCAATACAAGCAAAAGGAAAGCTGGAAAGATAAAAGTTTTCTGCTGAGACTGGTAATTGGCTGGATGTTAGGGTTTGGGGAGGCTGTTTTTCTTTACATAAGTGGGAAAAGTAGCTTCAGGTTCAGTGATTTACTCACTCAGATGAAACTCAGCCCTGTTAACATTTTTTTTTTAATCAGATCTCAAGGCATGACAGCCATTCAGGTCTCAGTGGAGCTATTTCCTGGCACACTGCAGGTGCATTTTGACTGCATCCCTTTTTTCTGTTGTCCATAAGTGACTTGGCATTACAAGTGAAGCACACTCTCACCTCTCCAGCAGAATCATAGAACCACCAAATCATTGAGGTTGCTAAAGACCTTTAAGAGCATCAAGTACAACTGTGAACTCAGAACTGCCAAGTCCACCACTAAACCATATCCCTAAGCACCACACCTGCATATCTTTTAAATATCTTCAGGGATAGTGACTCAACCCTGTTTATGTTCAACTGGCTATTGACCAACACCCCCAAGTCCTTTTCCACCGGGCAGCTTTCCAGCCTCTGTTCTTCAAGCCTGTAGCATTGTTGTGACCCAAGCGCAAGATCTGGCATTTTACCTTGTTGAACCTCGTACCATTGGCCTTGGCCCACTGATCCAACTTGTCCAGATCCTTCTGCAAATCCTTCTGACTCTTTAGTAGCTCAACACTCCTGCCCAGCTTAGTGTCTTCTGTAAAATTGCTGAGGGTGTGCTAGATACCTTTGTCCAGATCATCAATGAAGATGTTAAAGAGAACTGGCACCAATACAGAGCCCTAGGGAACACCACTTGTGACCAGCTGCCAACTGGATTCAACTCCGTTAACCACTGCCTGGCCATCCAGACAGTTTTTAAGCCAGCAAAGAGTGCATCTGTCCAAGCCATGGGCTACCATCTTCTCCTGGAGAATGTTGTAGAAAATTATGTCACTTTAGTGAGGCCTAGGGAGACAGCATCCACAGCCCTTCCCTAATCCACTAAGAGGGTCACCTTGTCATAGAAGGAAATCAGATTGGTCAAGCAGGACCTGTCTTTCATAAACCCATTCTGGCTGGACCTGATTCCCTGGTTGTTCTCTACATTACACATAATGGCACTCAAGATGATGTGCTCCGTGACCTTCCCTAGCAAGGTCAGGATGATAGCTCTGCAATTCCTTGGATCCTTCTTCCAGTCCTTCTTGTAGATGGAACTCACATTTGCTAACCTCCAGTCAACAGGGACCTCCATGTTTAACCAGGACTGGTGGTAAATGATGGTAAGTGGCTTGAAGAGCTCCTTCACTGCCTCTCTCAGTACCATTGGGTAGATCCCAGCTGGCCCTATAGGCTTGTGTGTATAAGTGGAGTAGCAGATCACTGATGATTGGATTATGAGGGCTTCATTATGCTCCCTGTCCCTGTCTTACAGCTCAAGGAAATGTGTACCCCCAGAACAGCTGGTCTAACTATTAAAGACTAAAGCAAAGAAGGCATTAAGTACCTCAGCCTTTTCCTCATCCTTTGACACTGTGTTTTCCCCATATCCAATAAAGGGTGGAGATTCTCCTTAGCCCTCATTTTGTGGCTAAAGCATTTATAGAAACATTTTTTTATTGTCTACTATAGTAGTAGCTGATTAAGTTCTAATTTTCTCCCTGCAGAACCTCACAACTTCATTGTAGAGTCCTCCTGAGTTGCATGCCAAGGCCATAAACTCTCTTTTTTTCCCCCTGAGTTCCAGCCAAAGCTCTCTGTTCAGCCATGCCAGTCTTCTTCCCTGATGGCTTTTAAAAAATGGGGATGGCCTGCTCCTTTAAGATTTCATTTGTAATGAAGATTACCTTCAATCAATTTGTGGTCAAGCAGGAAATGGCTGAGTTATTACCTTATGACGACAGCAATGTAGCCCAAAGCTCTGCATATTTTTAGGACGTGAATATATCAGGAGATGAAATCTTCTCAAAAGGAGGTTAGTAAATCTACAATTGGAGAACCAATGTTTGTCTTACTGTAAAGAGTTGCTCTATAGAGTTCAAGAAACGCTATTCTGGAACAAAAAACCAACTCCTGAAAGATGCTACCTAGCCAGAATGCTGTATGTGACCTACCTCCAGGGTGACAGGGTACATGAGTTATTAGCTGCATGTCTCGGGCAGTGAGTAATGGAAATTTATGTGAGAGTATGACAAATATGCAGTTGGGGAAAAATGAAGCATGCTTGAAAGAATTTTTATCAGCTTTTTAATATTAAAAACTTCAAACCCCTCTTTCACTTCTGTTTTGTAAATGTAAGAAGAGTGCTTACTTTGGACTGACTTTTCTCTTTCTCGATTGTGGGTGCGACATAGTTATGACATCCAGAGAACAATGGTGGAGATGAAAGTCTGCTGAAAACATTATTTTATGCATGGTCATGAAAATGAAAGGAAACTATGAAGGGTTGAAGAAGAACTTATGATGCTGGGAGACTGGTCAGTAAAATAGTAGATTCAAAGGAGGACTGCAAGGTGTGGAATAAAATCTGCCAGAGGGAGGCATAAGTAAACTGTGACTATTCAGCATGAACAGGAGGTGTGCTAGAGACATGAGAGGTGCAGAGAGGACTGGTAGACCATAAACCGTCCCTGTGTCTTCCAACAAAAAAGATGAAAGTTATTAAGTGCAGCTATGAGGATTAAGTTTCAAACAACAACAACAACAAAGGCAAAAAAATCCAAAGAAGTATTTCTTCAGTCAGAGGGGATAAAAAAATATTGTGGGTGCAAGAAATTTACCTGGGTTCTAAGGGCAACTGAACTTGGAAGACAGATCCAGAGAGGGTTGCTAGAAAGACAGACATCAACAGCCTAAGGTAGAAGAACATAATAAGGAAACGCACATATGTTCATCCTTACTTAGGCATACATCTGTGGTCTTCCTGAAGACAGGGGATTGGGCTAGATAAACCCTTGGGTTAAGCTAGTGTCATAATTCTTCTGAATATCATTCAGCCTATACACCTCAAAAACCCACTATGAAAATGTACCTTTTCAATCACATTCAACACAAATTATTTCCATGCCTTTATGCTCCCCGTTCCCCCAGTTTCAGAGCGGCAGAATATAACAGGAGCAGAGCAGGATTAGGTACTGAAGCCATCCATCCACCTGTGATATACATCTTTGGGCCCTTTTCTGACCTTTTCCATTTAATTACTTTTCTGTGTTCATCTGGTTTCGCAGTATGGATCTTCCTCTTTTTCTCTCTTTTTTTTTTTTCTTTTTATTTGGGAGTGGGGAAGGGCCATGGTCTTTTTTCCTCTGAAAGTTTAATTTTTTGTGAGGAAAATCTTAACTGATTCTAAGCTTCTTTCCTTAATATGCTCATTATCCTTATTGATTTCTCTTTGCTTATGTTTTACTAAATCTTCTTATATCCAGAATCCTTTCCCATTACTTCTGCATCAACTCAGGGAAAATTTCTTAGGGAATAAGTGAAAAGATGCTTTGGCATCACTGGAGCTATTTAGCAAATAATATTGTTCTATTAGATCTGGATTTCAATTCAACAATATTTGAGAACTTCATGCCCACCCAAATTTTTATTCACCTAGACCCTCTCTGTTCTGGTGACTGAAATGTGTATGAATATTTCTATATCGAAAGCAAATCTGTGATTGCTCTTTTCTCAGAGAGTCATGAGATTGTTCTTCTCCAATAGCCACTCAGAAGTTGTACAGGCTTGGTATCTCTGTGTTGAGCCTCATTTAGTATCTTACAGAAAGGCTTCTTTTAAGGAAATTTCATTCCATCTTGGACTTCAATGTTTCTGGTTGGCTTGCAGCCAGGCAGAGTCTGCTATATCCGATCATAAAAGATTGTAGAGAGAAAATTCCAGCTGGAATAGTGAGGTAAGAGATTGTTGTATGGCCCCCAATAAACTTGCTGTCCTTAATTTATACAGCCTACTCTGATACATGGAGGATTTGTTCAGCTTCAAAGAGTGAGAAGGGAATGAGTCACGATGGAATAAAATACTTTCCCACAAATATGCACCTCTATTTGGATGATTTTTTTAGAGATATTCTCTTCCAAATCTCTTTTAAATATTGATGCAAATGTCTCAGCTTATATTTAGAGAAGAAAAGGGATTTAGATCTAAAAGCATATCATCTTGTATTCAGGTCATTTAAGAATATTGGTAATTATTTTTGGGCATATTCTAATTAAATATGTATGTATCACTTTAATTTCAAATAGCACTTCATAGAGATTTAAAAACCCAGACCTACCCACCCCAGAGTTTACCATCAAACAATATATGAGGAGCAGAGATGACAGAATGTTCAGTGCAAGATGGGGTAAGTCCTACTATGACATAATCAGAACCTCGTGCTGCTGTAAATGAAATTTGCAATGATGATGGTTTAATTTAAGAACATGTAAGGCATGAGGACAAAAAGCAGATAATGGTGGAAAGCTTAAGAGGAGGGATTTGAAAGAAAAAGGGCAAGCATGAACCCTTCTACAAAATATATCTCATATCGAGGCAACTTCTTTGAAGTTGCTCAAATCATTAAACCAGGGCTAAGCTTGGCCTACAAGGACCAAAATAGAGCTGTGACACAGGGCCAAGGTTCTGTGCATAAGTAGATACAGCCAACAGGAAATTCCAGCATGCACTGGATATGCCAATATTGTCTTCTGAGAGCCTGGAAGCACTGGCTAAGTCATTGGTGCAGTGGGCTCAGCCCTTGAGCATGCTAGACAGTTTCTAGACAGAGAAACAGACAGAAAGCTGGACAGCAGGTGGTGGGTGGGAGCAGTGTGCACTATGCTAATTTCTCTTATTCTATGCTTATTCTATGCTTATTCTCTTATTTCTCTTCACTTTCTGCATCTGATAGACCTCTCTTAACAAGAACTATGGTTGCCTGGGTGAAAAAGCTAAGTTTATGAATGTCACTTAGACAAAATACAAGTGGTGTCTGTTCTGCTTTGTAATACACACACAGTGTGTATTAAACTGGAACAGTCTTGCTGCCCATCACTGTCGGACTGGGACCCTTATGTCTTGATGAAAATTTTGTGTTCTTTTGGAGTCTCATACTTTTTGATTCAAAAAGATCTTTCTGATGAGATTTAGGTTCTTTTTATGTCCATAGCCCATAAAGGGACTTAGTAAGTTTCTCTATGGTTTCTAGTCTTGCTCTTGCTCACATAATTGACCCTAAAATAAAGAAAAACATATAGCAGAGACTGTTGAACAATACTACCTTTACAGAGGATTTTAGGAAGCATTTTATTTCTCACCTCTCTTTTGTGAGAGACATAGGTAGACACAAAAATGTTCAGTCAATTATTGCAAAGAAAATAGTTTTCTTAGAGAAAAGTAAAACTTTGTTTTTCCTTTTAGATATGGAGTGCACTGATACATAATTCTGTTTCTTTGAAGTGTGCAGCACAATTCTCATAAAGTACAGTTTCTTTAATATTCCATTGCTTTGTATTTATTGACCTGATATAATACAACACAGTATTTATTGTGCTGAATTTTGTTTTGATGTACAGCATGAGCAGCTTCACAATGCAGTTATATGAGCGGGTGATTTCTTACAAACAGTAGATGTGTTCATCAGGTGTTTATGACCCCAGCTTTCTTTATTTGTAACAGGCATATACCGGTACTTGGAGACAGTGCACATAGATGAACATGCACACAAATATAGAAAATGTTTGAAATATGCATTTCCATCTCTTGCCTACATTCTCCTCTAGCCTGGAGGTACTTGGAAGGATATCTATCACTAGGGCTAACAGAAAGCGTTCAATGCATCTGAAACTACTCTAATTCTTGCTCAGTCAAAGTTCAGCTCAATTTTATCACTTTATGAAAGGCAGGTCCTGCTTGACTCACTTGGTCTCATTCTATGACAGGGTGACCCACTGTTGTGGTTTAAGCCCAGCTGGAAATTAAGCACCATGCAGCCACTTGCTCAACTCCCCCTCTCTCCCTGCCCCATGACAGAGGAGGACTGAAGTAAAATTTGTATGTTAAGAACAATTCAATAATTGAAAATAAAGTAAAATCCAATAACAATGGTAAATAATAATAATGATAATAAAAGGTAAACAAGCGAGGAACAATGTAATTAATCATCACCTGCTGACTGATGCCACACCCCCTTTCTGAATCCAGCTTGTTCCCTTCCAGGTAACTCCCCCATTTTATATGTTGGGCGTGACGTTCTATGGTGTGGATTATCCCTTTGGTCAGTTTGGGTCACCTGTCCCAGCTATGCTCCCTCCCACTGGCAGGGCATGAGACAAGGGAAAAAACAAAAGACCTTGACTTAGGGTAAGTATGACTTAGCAAAACCCAAAACATCAGTGTGTTATCAACACCATTCTCATTCCAGACCCAAAACACAACACTGTGACAGCTACTGAGAAGAAATTAACTCTAACCTAGCTAAGACCAGGACACATGCTTAGTGGATGAAGGAAAGGCTATGTGCGTTGTCTCTCTAGACTTCAGTAAAGTTTTCAATGCCATTTCCCACAGTATTCATGGCCTGGATGGGTTCACTGTTCATTGCATTAAAAACTGCATGACCAGACACAGGGAGTTACACCCTCTTGGCAGCCAGTCACAGTCAATGTTCCCCCAGGCTCAATATTGGGAGCTATTGTGTTTAATATATTTATCAATTATCTGGATGATGGGATCAAGTACATTCTCAGGCAGTTTGCAGAGAACACAAAGTTGGGCAGATGTGTTGATCTACTGGAGGGTAGGAAGGCTTTATAGAGCAATCTGGAAAGGCTAGGTCAATGGGATGAGGCCAGCTGGATGAAGTTCAACAAGGTGAAGTGCCAGGTCCTGCACTTGTATCACAACAACTGCATGCAGTGCTTCATACCTGGGGAGGAGTGGTGGGAAAGCTGCCTGGCAGAAAAGGACCTGTGGGTTCTGGTCAATAGCTGGCTGAACATGAGCCAGCAGTGTGTCCAGGTGGCCAAGAAGGCCAGTGGCATCCTGACCTGTATCAGAAAGAGTGTGGCCATGCAAGACTAGGGAAGTGACTATAGTCACTATAGTGACTATAGTCACACTGTACTTGCACTGGTTTTGTGAATACTGATTTAGAATCCTACTGCATATATCAATTTTTATTGAATGAGTGATTTTGTATTCTCAAAGAATCACCAGGTATTAGCAAAAGCATCTAACTCTCAAGTTTTTACCTGTCACAAAGCTGTGAAACATTGAAGATGAATGGATATCTCATCTGTTGAAGCTGAGTCATTGAGGATGCAGAATTCCTGACTCCAAGGAGAATAAATAAGTCAGACCCTTTCTCTATTCTTACTGTTGAGCTACTTGCCTAGAAGATGCTCAGTGAAAGAAAAATTGTGTGAGTTTTTCTTCCACAACTGTTTATTTTAAAATAGACAAATATTGAATTTTAATCCTTCAATTAAAAGTAATTTCTTGTTATTATTATAGAATAGCTTAGGTTTTCCATCCTATCTTTCATAGGTACACACAGCCAAGCACCTTGCAGAAGACAGACAAGAATGGTAAATACTCCTTTATGCTTGCTAACTTCTAACTGTTATTACAGAACACACCCAGAATCTTGGTGCTGCCATCTTCCACATCACTGGAAAACCCTGATAGTATCTGGGATGTGTACCCAGGTTATTCGATTTTTGAAATTAAGATACAGGAGGCTGACATATATCCAGGTCTCTCCCCAGTATGAAGTAAGACTGCAGCGAGGAAGTATACTTGGATAGAGCATGCCTGGATTCTCTACGAGAAACAAAAGATACGTATGTTAATTTTTCATCAAGTATGCAGTTATAGGAATTCCATATCCTCAGACTGGTGTTTAGCCTACGCTAAATGAAAAAGTGAAACAGTCAGGGAAATCTGGAATGCCTAGGGGAGTAGTGAAAATTAATTAAAACTCCATCTTAACTGTTGATTCAAGATTTGATGGAATAATTATAGAACCTTAGAATGGCCTCAATTGAAAGGGACCTTAAGAATCATCTAGTTCCAACCCTCCTGCCAAGGGCAGGGACACCTTCCACTAGACCAGGTTGCTCAAACCCCCCTCCAAACTTGCCTTGAACACTTCCAGAGATGGGGAGTCCACAGCTTCTCTGGGCAACCTGTATCCATGCCTCACCACCCTCACAATGAAAAACTTCCTCCTAATATCCAATCTAAACCTACCCTCTTTCAGTTTGAAACCATTTTCCCTTGTTCTATCACTACATGCCCTTGTAAATTGTCCTGTCTTGTAGGTTCCCTTCAGGTACTAGAAGACCACAATTAGGTCTACATAAAGCAAACACAGAAATACCAGGTCCTTAGTAAATGTTCACGGAATTTTTAAGCAATACTTTAAAAAACTTAAGGATTAAAAGAGGAGCTGTTGAGCAAATGGAACATTTAAATTGAAATGGGAGTTAATTATTCTCGAAAATTATTTAGTGTCTAGGAAGTGTTTGAATATTTTAATAATGAACTTTATTAAAAACAATGTATATATAAATAAACTCTGAAACTACTTCAGAAAATGACACAATTAGACAACCCAATGGCAGAATAAGATTATTACAGAAAAAAACATTAGAACGAATACTACAAGCTACCCCTACACATTGATGGATCTGTAATGAGTTGCAGTCACTTAGGGAAGAGAGCTGGGTGTCATTGGAGCAGTTAAGTGAAAATGTCCCTCAGTGCTCTATAAGCACCAGAGATACCTGGAAGGCATACAATTGTTTGAAGGGTAAGATACAAGATAGAACAATACTGATGACACATATTTAAAAAATTCAGTATTCATAGCTGCAGTGTTCATTTTGATATGAAACGATATAGCAGAAGAGAAACAGTCCAAAGAAGGGAAATGAGAATTTAGAAAATTTTTATTGGAAGAGAGATCAAAAAGATTAAGTCAATTCAGTTTATAGAAGAGATGAATAAAAGGTGGCAGGCTGGAGTGACATCCTATTTGGTCATATGCCTATCTCCTTTTCAAATAACTTAAGAACAGGTTATGAAATTAACCTAATGAAATTAACACCACTTGAATAATTTTGCTGCAGCTTTTAAAATATTCTTAGTGCATGCTAAACTGTCCATTTCTTGTAGCTACACATTTTCTGTGGGTTTCAATATTTTTCCTGACAGGGTTTTTTGGAGTTAAATTAAAATATTTCTTAATGTTAATTAACTTTTTTATGACCAATAGACACCAGCAATGAAAGTTTAAACTTTGCATTTTGCAAGTAATAAGTATTCAAAGCTTTTATTTGTAAGAAAAAAAAAGTTAATAGTCATCATAATCCTAAATAGATGAAGCAGTGGTGAAGAAAACTGTAAAGTAAATATGAAATTTAATAATGGCCCTCCAACAGCTTGTGCTCAGATTGTTAGGAATTCATTAAACAACGGTTGAGCAGAACAGACAATTAAATTATTCTCATATAAAATATCTATCCATATTATGAATATTGCATATGACAGTAAACATTTCTGAAGGGAAGTAGCAACAAATTTCATTTCAGAGAATCAGCAAGAGGCTTGATTTCAGCCTCCAGATATATCCTTCTTTGTTTCACAGACAAAATAATAATAATAGCAACAATAATTGGGATGCCGATGTATAAACAGAGTTAACATACAGAATCCTAATAACATAATGTACGCTTCTGATAACTGTAGACGGAAGCTTATGCCAGTGACTTGACAGATATTTCAGATACATATTTTATGTACACTTATAAAAAGAGTAAAGGAGGGCCTGGTAAAATGTTCATGGCAGCATTAAAAAAAGCCAATGAGACTAAAAGTCAGCCAAAACAAAGACAAACACAAGTAGAATTTACAGTGCTGTATATCACGATGTGTAATGAACATCAAACAGTGTGAGAAATCTATCTCATACTAGCACTCAATCTTGTCATGTTTTGCTAATTTTAAACCTGACTTATAACTGATGAACACTAATGGAAAAAGAACCTGAAAAAATAAATTTCTGCTTTACTTGACACCTAAATGTGTCAAGTAATTCCTAGTAATTCCTATTTACTAGGAATCAACTAAGCCACTGAAAGTCAGTGGTAAATATTAAACAGTTTATCTAAAACACTTTTAAGAGTATTTTGGATTTCTTTAAGACAATAAAATGGAATACAACTAACAGTTTATGTAGTGTTTAAAGCTAAAAGTAAAATCTGTTACATCAGTTGGTGATGACAATTTTATAATCATTAAATTATTGATCAACAGATAAGATCAAGGTGACCAAAAGTAATGTAAATACTGTAATAAATAATATATTCAAAATATATTTGAGATAGTATGTATCTAAATTAATATTTTCAGAGGAGAAGCTATGTGCAAAAAATGTCTATTGTGCAGATTTTTTCCTGTTGTATCTAGATACAGAAAGCTGACGAACACAGAGACCAGACTGGTAATCTAAACTCTGAAATTAGGCTTTTCAGGTTTTAATTCAAAACATAAATAGTGTGACCATCTGACAACTTGATGGGATATTATTCATAAAAATGTTTTGATTTCTTAAAAGGCCAGAGATTGGATCCAACCTATGGAATCTCTTAGTCCACGACATCAGGTTTTTTTCAGAGGAAGCAAGAGAAATAATCAGGACAGTGACTGAAGACCCACAGATAAGTAGGGTGCACACTACTCTGGTGCACACTGCCTCAGTAGCTTTCCTTGATGTCTCTGTTTCTCTGCCACTCTTCTATGTCCTAATCACTGCCAGCACTCTGGATATTCAGATGTGTGTAGCCACAGCAAAATGTCTTAGCATATTTTCCCGGCAGCATTTTCTTATGGCACGACAATTACACTGAAATTCTAAGGAGTAACAGACTGGCAACTTCCAGTTTAGATGCTGAGATCCAGACTAGCTTCAAAACTTGCAAGGCTTTCCCATTTCTTTTATAAAGCTAAAACTCATTATGCTGTCTCTTATTTCAGCATGAATAACATTATTCTCCCCAACCTTGACAAATGCAGTATTGCCCCACTTATATTCATTTATAATGATTATTTTCCTAGCTTGTCACTTGATCACGCCATGACCCTAATATACCTTTGCTGGTGCCTCCCTGCTTGGCTGAGTTAAACTACTTTCCCACACTGCCCTTACTTCAGTATTATTTTTTGTATTTTTCTACTTTGTGTATTACTTTTCATTCAATATCAATAAAGGCATTAAGACTTGGTCTATCTATTGGCACATTCTATTCGCTTACTACATTTTCAGAAAAGCACCTTAACACGTGCTTTTACCTTCAGGTTGCAAGAGTATGGCAGTGTACAACTAGAAGTGCATCAGTAACACCAAAGAGCCTTTTTGGGTTTTTCAGACTGTGTTTTTAAAAGTTTAACTGTTCTAAAATGTTTTTATCTAGGCTGACTTTGTTTTAAGCAGGATGATGATGTGCTTGTTCTGCTAAATTAGGTAAGTTGGCATATGGTGCAGAAATATGCATGCCAGCTGCGCAAATGTTGTCTGTACTGGTGACACATTCTCATTAAAGAAAAAAACTGCATCTGTGCTCATCAGAGCTAGAATGCACTGAGTAGATGCAAGGCAGGTTGATGTTTTTAACCAGGTTCAAGCAACTGAAAAATACTGCCACCACTGTGTCTGGGTGTAGGCCAAGTAATGGAAATAAGGTATGCGTTGTACTCTCCTGTCCTTGCTTTGCAGAGTGTCAGAGAGGAGGGAATGTGATTACGTGTTCTGTTCAGGTGTGGATTTGCTGGGGGTGGGAAAGGAGAGAGGGTGAGAAAGAATCTTTAGGCTCTGGATTCCTACTGCTTGGTGTGAAGCACATGCTCATCCACTGTGTGAGACAGCTGTCAATGTGTAGCCTACTAGTCTGGTTGGACTTTCATTCTTTTCAGTTACAGCATCCGGTCTTAAATATTGGACTATAGACTCTTTATCTATCAGGAGAGGAAGAGGAGAGGAGAAAAAAAACGACAGTGAAACCCCTTCTTCAGGACAACGAATCAGGAGGCAAGATACACAATTTACAAAAGTCAAAGGATGAAACATCTTAAATCTTACAGGTCCAGGACAAAAAGCAGGGCTTCAAAACCACAGTCAATTTGGACTCCTGTAATAGATTTTCACCAGAAGTCGTGGCAGTCTGGATATCAAAGGAAACTATTCTCCCCAGTATAGGAAGGTCTAAAACTAATCATTAGATCTGCAAGCACTTCCAAAAGTGCTGGAGGGGGCCCTTCTGGAGAAACTCAGGGAAAAATATCTCAAGGTTTTTGACACAAAGCATTTTCTCAAAATACTGTTTAGAGTAATATGTCATTAGTGAAAAAAAAAATAGACTAATAGAGCAGTGAAGGTAGTTCCAATAATCAAATCTTGAGCAAAGTTATTAGTGTTTTATCATCAAAATAGAAGGGCTAAGTGGGGTTCTCATTTGCATAATGATGTAATAAAAACCATTTATAACGCATAATACTGAACAAAAGAATAGTCTGCAAGATGTGCGAAGTATTCTTTCTGCCTTATTTAGAAAAGTTCCAGTTGGACTATATTCAGTTTTGAGCTACTCTTCAAAAAATGTGGTTCTCCCTGGACTCTTTTGACATGAATATCCAGAAGCCTGGAAATCAGCTAATGTGCAATGGACTGTGATATTTCAGATTGTTTAGCTTAGAGATCCAGAAACTTAATAGGTAGGACATGCAAGAAAATTTAGTTTCTGTCCAGTTATAAGAAGAGAAGGTAGAAGGAAGGAAGTGATTAGGTGAATGTAGTACTATTACTTCCCAAATACTACAATACTGGAACTAGGATGCTCAGTGGAAGTAATAGGACAGCATTTGAAAACATAGGACAAGGAATATTTTTGCATGAAGGGCAGTGAATTCCTGGAACTTTCTCCTATAGGAGATTTTGGTGGCAGTCAGGATAACCAAGTTCAAGAAGGAATTGAAAAAATGCCCAGATAGCAGATCCATAAAGGGATGCTGAAAGGACTAGGGAAGAGATTTTTCCTCTAGAATGCCAAGTATAATATTTGTAGGTATCAGAGAAATACAATGGGGATGGTGCAGAAAACGAGCAGTCTTACATACTCTCTTTAAATTGTCTTTCTCATTACTATTTTCTGCGAGAGAGTAGTGGCGGTCTGAAAAATAAAAGCTAGACACGATCCCAGTATGGGGAAACTGGAATAGTTTATTGAACACGAGAACACTATTTTAAAGGCATCTGGGGCTGTATGTTAATGAAGGGGACAACCTATGTTAATTGGGGAGTTACACAAATTTTTACTGCAATTTCCAAATAGTTAATTTTTCTTCTAGTAGGATTACATGGGGGACAGAGGGATTACAGGGGTTTAGACATGGTTTGATACAATCATCTCAAAAGTCCTTTCTGATTTCTGCTGGATCCAGGCTTGATCCATGAGGTAGAACTTTAACAGGTCTTGCGAGAAGGGTCCAGCTCCTTCAGATCACGAGGTTTTTGTCAGCCCTTGTTTTCCTTTGCTGAAAGCTGGGTTTGGGTTCCCACAGAGAGTATTGGACTAGATGTACTATTAGTCTGATTAAATAGAAAATTTATTGCATTTTTAAGATAGACATATATTTTATCCATAGGAGGACCTAAAATTAAGCCTTCCTCTCTTTCTGACCTGAAAACATAATATTTTCATGATAACGGTACCTTTTAACAATTTGGATTATGGAATGTTCAGATACTCTTTCTGGATATATAGGCAAAGTCAATGATATTAGTACTTCAATTTCTTTAGACAGTTATATTCTGATGGGTTTTCATTTACTGGGTTAAGGCATATCAAACCAGGGAACCTGCTATTCTTATTCTTTCAATGTTATTTAAGGCTAGGCAAGCCTTGGAGGGCATTAATCTTCTGCTAGTCCAGAGGGAAGAGAACACATTTTCCAGGCTACTGGTGGAATTCATCTATCTCCGCAGAGGAGATTTTTCATTGCCTACTCACTGAACAGCCTAAAAAGGAATGGAGTGGGCTGCAAAGCTATCAATGGATTCTGGAAGTGTACCTTGCACAGAAATCGCATTTGAGCATCTTATGATCCTTCTGCACAAAAACAAATAGAAAATCCTACACTAGAGATTTTGATCAAAAGTAAAGTGGTTTTATACAACGATATATAGGTCTGCAAACTGATTCCTCCCTCCTTTTCACTGTCAATACTAGACTACCCATCATAGCTAGCATATGTAAGGAACTTTTCCAACTACTGCAGCCCTTGGGATAAAAAGTCTATAGTGATTCGTCCAACATTTTAATGTTAATAAAAATGCAATGCATTCAACTAATGTAACAAAAAGAAAAAGCACGTACTACTGTTGCTAATGAGAAAGACTACTGACTTCCTACATAGAGAGCATGGATTTAATCTTTCTGACTGTAGTTTCTGAAATTGCTCTTGCCATTTTTAATTTTACAGTATGCTATGCCTGTGCTCAGATTCAGGGTGGAACTAATAAAGTTAAGAGACTTCAGCTAGTGTGCATACTTTTTTTGGGTGAAAGTAACTCATTATTTGAATTGTATGATGCTATTGATTTATGATGCACGTGTTATATGATGTTGTATGTCAGTATTGTTGGAGTTGCCATATGTCACAGATATTATAGCAGGAAACTCTTGCTGCTAACTAAGACAGAAGATAGGGGAGGAATTAATTGCAATGTTAAACCCTATGGCCTAGTCCAAACCAGTGGAGGATAAGCCTTACAAAAAGCAGCGGAAGAGGGGCAGTGATCTGACCATAAGCTGGTTTTGGCATCCAGTAATGCCACACAACACACCACCTCTCCTGCCTGGGCTGACCACCCTAACAGATGGAGGCCAAAGTCATGGACTAAACAATCTCACCAGAGATTTTATGAGTATTATATTTTATGGGCATTTTATGGACATTTCACTGGGGTGGTCCATAGACTAAGGGGATGTTACCTGTGTATATATATAAAAGGATGGGATGTGAGGTGGAGGTTAATAGGGAATCTACTTTATAGTGTGGGACATGAAAATTATGTAAATAATATGGAATGAGTGGTGAATATTGTACTGATTTTGGCTAGGATAGAGTTTAATTTCTTCATAGTAGCTTGTATGGCGCTGTGTTTTGGATCTGTGATGAAAACAGTGTTGATAATACAGAGATGTTTCAGTTATTGCTGAATTGTGCTGACACGGAGGCCTTCTCTTCCTGTCGCACTCGCACCGGTGAGTAGGCTGGGAGTGCACAAGTTGTGAGGGGACACAGCCAAGAGAGCTGACCCAGCTGACCTAAGGGATATTCCAGACCATGTGACATCACACTCAGCAGTAAAACCTAGGGGTGACCTTGCTCAGGAACTGGCTGGATTTTGGTCTGTTAGTGCTGAGCATCTGGGTTCTTTTATATCATGTGTTTGGTTGCTATTTCCCTTTATTGTTTTTGTTTTAATTTGTTTCATTTGCTTTGTGTTTTTTGTTTAACAGTTTTTGTTTGGTTATTAAACTGCCTTTATTTCAACTCATGACTTCTGTTACTTTTACTCTTCTGATTCTCTCCTCCATCCCACTAGGGGAGAGTGAGTGAGCAACTGTGTGGTGCTTAGTTATCTATTGAGGTTAAACTGTGTCAACTGAACATACAGAATCCAGGTCACTTAGAGACTTGACTGACCTTAACACTATAGATTATGAAACCTTTACTAATTCAGATTATATTGCTTTTCCACAGAGGTGTCTGTCATTTACATTACAACTCCTTACATTACTAAATTAACCTAGAATACATGTTAATACATGCTACAGAGCTCCCAGTGAGGGTGATCAAAGTAACCTTACCATGAGGAAGAATTAACCTCATAGAAGTTTTATTGCCACAGAAACAGCAGGTCCCATCAAACTCATAAGACTACATACTTTAATGCCTGTGAAATTTTTTTTAAATAAAACCTACAAACTCCCCTGGAGACTAAATTTATACATGATTGGCAAGGAAAACCTGTTTGCAGGTAAATAATTAGTTATATGAATTTAAAAGATATAGGTTTCCAATTGTCTTTGTTTTCCTTCCTAAAGATGAAAGTATTCTCAATTATTGATATATTTGCAAATAAAGAAATAGGTGGTGCCATTCCCAGTTGGTAATTCCATGAACACAAAATCATGAATTTCTTTGAAACAACTCTTGCATATCGCTAGGTGCAGCTACAGCTTAGAAATAGGCATGAAAAAGTGCGCAGAAGAATATCTGTACTCTCTTGAGGATATTCATCATGGTTTATCAGAAAGTAGTAGGATAGAAAATCGCTTTATTGGAAATATATTTTTTTATACAAAATGTTCATGGTATGAGAGTAAAGTCTAAATACTTCAAAGAATTGATATGAAACATTTACAGAAAAGTAAAACTTTCACAAGAAAAGAAAACGTTCTTGTGATGTTGAGCTGAAATGAGCAGAGTTTATTTTTCTAGAATCTGCACCCCCACAAACAACAATATTATGCAGGATTCATCTCTCCTAAATTTAATTGCTACAGTGTAGATGTTTACATTTGAATGTATCATCCACAGCTCTTTTCTTCTTGTCAATGTAAAATAAGGCACTTTTGAAAGACACTTTTTCCTAAACCAGACTATTCATAGTCACTCTGTCACCAGATATCAAGCTCTATCAGAATATACCACTTCGGGTGTTAACCATGCAAATGCTTGTCTGGCAGGTAGTGCTCCACTGGGGCAGCCTAACAGACCTCTAGCACAGCCCAGCCTTCGTGCAGTCCATCTGGTGTGTCTGACATGTGACAGGATTTTATGTTTCTGCTCTGTCTTCAAGGCATCCTCCCTTGGGCCTCAAATTCTGGGTTCTGAGATCTGAAGACTGTGGAAGACAAAACATGATGTTAAGAAGATACAAGTACAAAGAACCTCAAAGTCTTTGCTGGAAGTGGTTTTCCACTGTGACTCTTCTGTAAGATGCCCAGAAGCCCTAAAAAAGCATATTGATTGTTGCACAAGCTGAAAGGTCTCAGAAAGACTCCCAGAAGTCTTTGCTACTAGGAGAGTCCACCACTGGCCTCATTTTAGTAGGATGACAAAAGTAGATTTTGAATACCATACTCACATTTAGACTTCTGTAACAGGTGATTTGTTGTGTTGGTTTTTTTTTAAAGCTATTCCCCCTTGTCCAATCACTACACTCCCCTGTAAAAAGTCCCTCTCCAGCTCTCTTGTAGCCCCCTTTAGGTACTGGAAGGCTGCTGTAAGGCCTCTCCAGAACCTTCTCTTCCCCAGGCTGAACAACCCCAACTCTCTCAGCCTGTCTTCACAAGAAAAGTGCTCCATCCTTTTGGTCATCTTTGTGGCCCACCTCTGGACTCACTTCATCAGGTCCATATCCTTCTTATGTTTGAGGCCCCCGAGCAGGATGCAGTAGTCCATTTGGGGCCTCATGATAATTATCTCCCCCTCGACCTGCTGGCCACGCTTCTTTTGATGCAGCCCAGGATATAGTTGGCTTTCTGGGCTGCAGGTGCACATTGCTGGCTCACATTGAGCTTCTTGTCAGCCAACACCCTCAAGTCATTCTCCTTAGGGGTGCCGTCAATCCATTTTCCACCTAGCCTTTACTTGTTCTTGAATTCAGTTCTAATTTGAGTTCACCAAATTCAGTTGTCTCTGCATAAGTCTGCAAATGAGAGATAGGTTTCCAAAATTTCATTAGAGCAAATGGAATGGCTCTAATTCAGGGGCATTGTTATGTGTTCTAGTTAACCTCCAGATGTCACTCTGAAATATGGAGAGCTTCTGCAGATCCTGTATCATATCTGTCAACTCTTTGCACATTTTTTGAGTATGCTAAGATATTTCATATAGCACTGTGTGCCTTTGTTTAGGTAACTGAATCTCACTTGGAGAGCTACTAAAAATATTTCAAGTCTAGTGCTCATTTCGGTTTGTACTGCGATTTCAGAAGCCCTAGAGTATCAAAGACATCTGCACAGGGTTGACAGATATGACACAAGACCTATTGGAGATTCATACCCTTCTGAAGTACCCATTAGAGGCTAGACAGAGAATGACTAGTGTTTGAAATGGTATAGACATCTGTGTTTAGGCAGTAGAATAAACTCTCTAAATCTAGATGTCTTAATCTCAGATTGAATTTCACCCTAATAGCCTGTGTTTAGAAACTTAATTAAGTAAACTGATTTGCAAAAGTTACTGGGAAATCAACAGCTCTTACAGATGTCAGACTTGTATTCAGTGAAGGGAGAGAAAGATCTGACTTATGAATCAGGAAAAAAAAGATGCTTATCCAGATTTCTCTCCACCTCTAATAAATAAACAGAAATATCTTGAAATGAAATAATATTTTTTTTAAATTTTAATTATGAGGGAATTCTCAGATTGCATGAATATTCATATTTATAGTTTATTCTGCTTTACCCATGTTTGCATCTCTTAACCTACTTGAATATCTTCAGGCAATCAGATGTAGCAGGCAGGATCGTACACAAGCAAATTTCAAAGTCACAAGTATTTTCACAAACTGATTGCCACACAGAGGTATCTCTAACAGAATTGCTTCCATGCTCATCCAAACACGAACAATCATGTGCAATTTTATCTGACCTAGGCTAGGGAATGAATTTTAAACATGAATACTGATCCATGCAGTAAAAGAATCCATCTAAAAATAATCATAACAACAGAAATCAAATTCCATTTAAATATTGCCTGTCTGCTTACAGATATTGCATGCAGAAAACCAGCTATATTGATTTTATGGATTTGTTTCAAAATAGACACTATTCTGTGTTAGTAATACATAGAGTTAAGGACTACTATGTAGTAAATGTAATACAAACCAATTTTGGTGCACATGAAGAGTCGACTGGCAGAGCTGAGACAGACAAAATCTGTGCTTCCAAAAGCTACATCAGTTGATGCAGAGTAACAGTATGTGTTGCACATCATACAACAACAGTACCTTTCTGCACTGAACAGACTCCTTACACACCTCGTGGGATTTGTACAGCTTTACTTAGTCATGGGTGCTGAGGTTGCTTGGTGTGTGGCACTGCTTTTTGCCTTGTGTAGTGGTTTGACCCTGGTTGGATGCTAGGTACTCACTACAGCCGCTTTCTCACTCCCCTCTGCAACTGGACAGAGAGGGGAAAAAAACAATGAAGGATTCATGAGTGGAGATAACAGCTGGGAGAGGTAACTTACTTATCACCATCATGAGCAAAACAGACTCAAAGTGGGGATATTAATTGAATTTATTACTAACAGGGTCAGAGTAAAAGAGTGAGAAATAAAATACTCTGAAAAACAACCTCCCTCCACCCCTCCTTCCTTCCAAGTTCTCCCTCCTCTCCCCCAGCAGTGCAGGGGGACGGGGAGTAGGGGTTATGGTCAGTTGTTTTTTCTGCCACTGCTCAGAGAGAGGAGTCCTTCCCCTGCTCCTGTGGAGTCCCTCCCACGGGAGACAGTCCTTGATGGACCGCTCCACTGTGAGTCCATCCCTCGGGCAACAGTTCTTCATGAAACTGCTGTCCCGTGGATCACTCTTCCTTGGGTGCAGTCCTTCATGGGTGAGCTGTACCAGCGTGGGTCCCCCCCAGGGGTCACAAATCCTACCTGGGAAAAGCCTGCTCCAGCGTGCTCCTACTCTCCATGGGCTGCAAAGTCGCCAGCAAGACCCTGCTTCATCTTGGGCCTCCATGGGCTACAGGGACACAGCTGCTCTACCATGGTCTTCACCATGGGCCGCAGGGGCCTCAGCTCCAGTGCCTGGAGCACCTCCTCTCCCCCCTGCACTGACCTGGGTGTCTACCTTGTTGTTCCCATGTTCTCACTCTGCTCTTCCCTGTCTGGAATTTTTTTTCACACAATACCTTTCTGTTTTTAAATATGTTATCACAGAGGCATTACTATTGCTCCTGATTAGCTTGGCCTTGGCCAGCAGCAGGAAGCCCATCCTGGAGCTGGCTGGCATTGGCTCCACCAGACAGGGGAAGCTTCTTGGCAGCTTCTAACAGAAGCCACCTCTGTACTCCCTCCTCACTACCAAAACCCAGCCCTAGAAACCCACTACACCTTGCTAGGGTTGCGCTGTGACACAAGGTTATGGTCAGCCATGCTGCACCATCTTCCTCTATCGTGTTAGCAGTGTTCATCTTGCTGTTGTGTTTTAGTGGCTTTATCATCTAGGTCTGAATTAGGAATAGCTGGCACGTTTCAGGGGTATGAATGGCATATGTGGAGAAGGCTATTTCTGCAGCCAGGTAGAGAAGTCCATGGAGCTTCAGCTCACGCATATTTACACAAGGGAAACAGCTGTTAGGGGTGAGACAAATGGGTGATATGCTTTTGGGGGAGATGTGGTGAAAGGCGCTTAGGGAGACATGGATAGAAGCTGTTGGAGGAGTCTTAAGGGGAGAGATTCCTAAGATACATAGGAGATAGGTTCTTGGGAAAAAACTCAAGTGAGAGGCTTTAGGGGAAAAATGTAGGGAGGATTTTGGGACAGACATAAGGGGAGATACTCCTGGGGGCACACTTGGGAAGAGACTTTTGTCAAGACAGAGTAGGTGCTTCGAAAGATGCTCTTGGAGACATGAATGGCTTCAGTGGTAGATGAGAGAAACTGCATGAATATATGACAGACTCCAGGAATACCTGAGAGAGCACCCTAAGGGAGATCCAAAAAGACTGGAAGAGAGGACACCAAAGTAACTTCCAGGGAACTTCACGGCTACTCGTCTTAGGATTGTGCACTGCTAACCTGGGACTGTTGAGCTGAGCCACCCAACCTTCCTCCCAGACCTTGCTATCTCCCTATCTACTTAATATGTAGTAATGTAATACTTAGAATGATTTGAATATCTGTAAATAAACTGTTTTGATATCAACATCCATTTAATTTCCATGTTAGCAATTTTGTCTCAAACCATGAGAGGATATCCTGAAATCTTCTTGTGATGATAGTTTAGAACAAAAATACCCTCCTCTTTTTTTCCTCTCCTTGTTTCAAGAATGAACTTTTTTTCCCCAAAAAGAGGATAATAGAAAAATTCTTGCACACTTTAAAACTTGTTGCTTTGACAAGCTTATCTCAATGTACTCTTCAACTTCTGCAGACAATTTAGAGATATCCTTTTCTTGACAGCAGTGCTTACCATCTGCATAGGACCTCTTCAACAGAAAACATCACCAAGTCCTCTGGCAAATCACATTACTTACCATGGAGGCAACTATTTGCAATAAGTCTCAGATACTGAACTTTCTTCTGTTTGTCCAAAACTGCATAAGTGTTGAAAATGTTTCATTTGGAAACACAAACTCTTATGCCTCCTTTATCAGTTTGCTCTTCATATACTCCAAAACTGGCTTGAACTGTATTCACTGCACAGTCATTAGTCCAACTCTAGTTCTTTATAGCCTATGACTATAAGGAACTATAGGAAGGCAGATGAACAAATTCATGATGCAAACACCCAAAAAATTGCAATCCTTTTATTCTAGACTGAAATGGTAGTGATAGATGACTATAAAATACACTGGGTTAGCAGAGATAAAAGGTGCAACTAATATTGTGAATGCCGAGCTCTCTAATATGTACTAAAACAATATGAAGGAAGAAATTACTAAAAGAATATTATTACTTTTCTTATCAAAGTATTTTGTTTTAATATCACAGAAGAAAGTGGCCATTTTATCCTTCTGCACTGTTGTATTCTAATTTACAGGTTGCAAATGGGTGAATCAATTTTCTGTTTTCTTTACTATTGAACTAAACTCACTGTCTCAGCTGTACAGTCCAGTAATAACACTGCAAGATTTTAAACTCACATAAGCTGACATCAGTGTTCACCAATAACTATGGAACCTACAATTATTCCCTTTGTTGATTTAGAAAACATGACCTGTCAGTTATTATTACAGATCGGTTTTCCTAATCAAACTATTTAGATGCTACTAAACTGCAGTTTTTATTTTCTTAATAAGATTTTATTTTTACATACTATGTATTCTAGGACCCATCACACTTAACCTTGTTTAATTATACCTCATGGTTACAGGGTTAAAAAGCAAGATTAAAGGGTATTTTGGTTTGTATGTGATCATTTAAGTAAAAAGCTATCTGAGACAGTCTCAGGTTTTCAGATGACCTTTATAATGTTTTTGTGTCCCTTCACTTCTTGTCGTTATTGTTTCTTGTCTTTAACTTTCAGATTGTAAATTGCTTTGATTGCATCATCATAAATCTACTCTCCCCCGCCCCTCACCCATGGTACTTCTGTTGCTTACCTAATCCTTTTTTAACTAATTTTTATTCTTTTTTCAACGTCCCAGACAAATAAGAAAGCTTTTCCCCTCTTTGTATTTATATACTTTTGTTTCTAGGGCTATTTTGGAAGATGATTTTTTCACCACAGAAGGACAAGATAAATCTGTTCCATTTTCAACCTAATTTGCAAACCTGTTTCAAACATAGCAAATGAGTTCTTTACCTTGTTAGGTTATGTTAGTGGAATTGAATGTGACTTCTATCTTTTAATTTTCCTACTCATGATTTGTCAAGTGTAAGCTAACTATTTTACACAGCAGCATTTGATTTCTCTATTAATTAAGTTCATTGACGGGAATAAGAAAGTGAAAAAATGTGGATTTTACGGAGGTTGCTTTTTGGCTCCGCAGGCACAGAAAGCTTTGCAAAGCATTCAGATAGTAAATTCAGCAACAACGTGCCATTTCTATAACTGTATTGTGAGATTTCATCTAAAGGATGTTTTTTGAGATACAGTGCCTGAGGCACTAGTTTAATGCTGTATCTATATATTTATGAGACATCTTATTCTGTGCGATCCTCCTAAATCAAATATATATATTTGCTTATATATATTTATGAAGACCTTCAGATGTCTATCATGTCCATCAAACTTAAGTAATATAAGGAATAAGTAGCAGTGCTGGGTATTCACTTGGGTGAATGGCATAACCCATTCACTTGGGTTCCAAGCTGCCATGGTGCCAAATGGAGCAGGATCAATTCTTAAAAAAGAAAGAAGATGGCATTTCAAGTCCCACATTTTGCAGAATACCCTAATGATTAAAACTTTTTCCTCATAAGTAGAAGGACATGGTTCTAGATTTGATCCAGACTGTGTCCTGGAATTCACATGTCCTATAAGAGAAATTTTTGGAGTGGGTATTGTGTTTTTGTATTGAAATGTTATGCAATGACGAGGACATGATTGTATGGTGCCAGTTAGAGAGCACAGATCATGGTGACTGCATAAGAGCTAGAAAAAGCTCTTATCATATGTTTGCCTCAACATATGATAAAAATTTCAACTAGCTGATCTTCCCCAGGGTTGTATTTGACTGTTAGGATAAGCTACACTTTTCTCCAGTGGACTTTCTGTAAGGATAGATGATCACCAAGGTAGAATACAGATATTGAATGCATGGTGAAAGAAAGGAAGAAAAGACATAAAAAAAATAAGTAATCAATACTTTCAAAATAAAGCATGTTGACTGACATAGTTACAAAGAGAGAATTGCCACTATTATGCACAACGCATAAGTCATGCACAGATACAACCTCAAATCATTACAGCTTCTGTCACCAGGTTAACTAAGAGCTTAGATGTATGTCTTAATTCTCCACTTGGAGCTTTAATTATAAGAGTGCAATGACACTAAAATCAGTCATTGACCACTGTGGTTATTTGATGTCCATTAGGACATGCCTTTGCTCTTGATGAAATAATGATTGTTCAGTGTATTTCCTTCCATCATTATTTGATTAATGAAGAAATGACAGTTAACTTTTAACTAACACTGTCAGTCTGTCTTAGAGTGGTTTAGATCATGAAAAGCAAAATCAGTTCTTATCAAATATCAGAACACCATAAAATCACATGATATTGCTGAAAAAAGGCTCATAGAGATGCTGAACAGAGTCAGCTTAAGAATACTTATCAAGAACATAATATATTTCTAATTAGAGTGACATATAGTTTCATTTAAAAGAACTGAACTGAGGTTTATATATGTAATTAAGTGTGGCTTCTGACAAAACTGTTATTGCTATTACAAATTTTCTAGCTAATAGCTTCAGGATGAAGTAATTGACAGTTAATGATATCTATGGCATATTTTCATAACTTCTGTGATTGCTGCTCCGGAGGAGCTTGTTACCATTATAAATCTTCAAATCAAGTCTCACTTTTCAACTCTGTTTCCCTTTTACAGCTAAATGTGGACACAGCTCAGCAGGGTCATTTAGTTTTATAGAGCTGTTTGGAGAGAAGGAGTACTTTTATCCATTGGGATATGATATACTGTCATACTGCACCATGTACTAAAGTAAAAATTACATGCAAATGGAATGAAAGAGGGAATAGGATGGCTAATAGTACTGGGGCATCCAGATTCATCCAAAAGGTTGTGTCTCTGAGTATCTGGAACTTAAAACTGTTGTTTACCTCTGTGCACCTCCAATTTTACGAAGTCTTCAGGTGTATCCGAAGACCTCTAGAACAGATTAGGACATCACTGTTTGTATGTCCGTTTTCTCATGAGTTACTTAGAAAGAGTTGTCTGAGGCATATAACTTCTAGCTATTGATGTATTTTCAATGCTGTTTTTTCTATAGATATTTACACTAAGGTAAAAGAAGCAAAGAAAACAATAAATGTACATATTGGAGACAAGGTGTAATCATGACAGAAATGCAACATCTAATAATCTATTTACCTGGAAAATGACTGTGTTTCTTTGGCAGTCTTCTTGAAGCAAGGCCACTGAGATAAAGTGCCTGAGGCACTAGTTTCTGGTAATACAGCTGGACAAAGCAGACAGGGCAATCATGATTTATTAACACCTGGTTTAGTCATTCTTATTCTCTAAATCTGATGACCAATAGAAAAGTAAATTGCAACAGAGTAAAGTAGCTTATTGAAAAGGCATAGTACCATAAATTGTCTAATGCTGGTCAAGTAATGTTCACAGAATCACAGAATCATGCAAAGGTTAAGCTGGAAAGGACCTCTGAAGATTATCTAGTGTGTGTGCCCTTTCCCATATCAATAACATATGCTATAGTTTCAATAAATTGCAACAGCATTCAGTAAAACATGTAGCAGACTATATCCTCAAAGCAAACTTAAATCACTTAAGCTCCATTTCTTTGATTTCACCTTCTCCACCTGTAAGTAGATTATTCATTTTCTTTTAAATACATCTTTTCTCCTCCTGATTTTGTCTAGGATGAAGAACTGGACTGTTAAAAGACCACAGAAGCCCAGAAATACTGCAAAACCTTTTCAGATTAATCTGTAAAATTGGGTCTGAGAAGATACAATGGGACTAAGATACAATATATACAGTGGAACTATTTAACTTCCCTTGATTGTTTCTTTCTAATTTTCATTAATAAACATCCCATAGACCAGGAGATCAAGTGGGAAATTCATATTGTTTCATTTTTTCCATCAGATTATTATTATTTTGAATTTTGGACTACTTTAGATGTTGTTTGTTTTGCTTTTTTATTTTTTTTTTTGTTATCTACTTTTTGAAAGACGATTACATTATGACTGACTAAACATCTCTGTCTCACACACCTAGCTGACTCAGTAAAACAGCTCCTACTGATTTCAGCAACAGAGGATCAGAACTATGAAGCCAAAGTTCATTCCATCTTAATTTAGTTGCTGAAAAAGATATACTTTAGAAGTGCTAATTCAGGTGTTTAAGAGATCATTGCCAAAGCCCAAAGTAGTCCAAATCACCTTTCTTTATAGTTAAGGGAGAGAAAAGGTATTGCAAGAGGGTAATTCACTTAATCCCAAAACACTTGCCCAATACTGATGAGGAAAAATCACTCTCCCACTTGATCTGATGCTGGGTCGGATGGGGTGAATGCTAGTGCATAGAGACCCTCCAGAGGACAGGTTGAAACTCTGATAGACTTCATCATTCTCTAGGCTTTTTTCCCACTCTTTTTCTGTCTATATTGACTATAAAAGTAACCCCAAACATTTATACTCCTAACATAGGTGTTTCAGCTAAAGTTCTGCCGTGAAACAGGATTAAATTGGACTAGGTAGCCTTCCATTAGATGTTCTGGGAATATCCATTTTACACCTTCTTTCAAGCTGTTGTTTACATTCAATTACCTAAATCACAGAATCACAGAATTTGAGTTGGAACGGACACACAAGGATCATTGAGTCCAACCCTTACCCCTGTACAGGACCATCCCCAAGAGTCACACCATGTGTCTGAGAGTATCATCCAAGTGCTTCTTGAACTCTGTCAGACTTGGTGCTGTGACCACTTCGCTGGAAAACCTATTCTATCAACGTGGTTCCTTTTTCTTTTTTTTTCTCAATTTTTTTTTTTTCACTGCCAGACTTCTGTTCTACCATTTCTAGTGTGTGGGTTGTATCAACATCCTTTTTTATCACCAAAAACTCAGCATATACTATGAATATCTCAGCTCATATTATGAACACATATGGTAATAAAACAAACAAGCAAAACCAGAAACTAGACAACTAAGGCCAAGTTTTTACAAGTGTCTAGTGATTTAGGTCTAACTTAGGCATTAGAATTACTGTTTCTTAAAGGGTTCTAATTTCCCATGTGGCTTTCTGAAAATTATGCAGGTTTTCTCTATTTCCCAACCCAAACACGTTCAGCTATTGATGTCCTACTTCTGGAATTGGCTGCAAGCAGAGATATACTGACTTTCCCACTTTAATTCTCTCCTCAGTACTCTCTCCCAGCCCTGAGTATCTTTTATGTACAGTAATATGCACATACCAAATAGTGCAGAAACTCTAACCAAGTTCATATAAAACTGACTTGCTTGTTCATTTTGAATGTTTTAGTAGGCTAAGATAATCATAGTCCTTATATTTTCTGTAAGATGCCTCATGTCATCCCCCTTTTTAAATGTCCTAGCAGAGAGGGCTGTATTCATTATCTGAAAAGGAATGTAAACTGTAAGTTAGGGTTTGTTTTGCTACTGGTTGGAGAACAATTCCTCACATAGAGCTTAATGCATACATTTAAATCTTTCTGTCTTCCCTTTCATTCCATAATTTCTTTCTTCTTGTCTTTGTTTGTTTGTCTGTTTGTTGGTTGGTTTTTTGTTTTCATATACCCATGTATGAAGTACTCCTTTTCTTGTTCACCCAAGGGTACTGTAGTATCCTGGGGTGTCTTTAGATGTCAACTAAGTCTGTTAATACTTTTTGACGTTCCATGACCCCTGAGGAAAAATGTGGAAATGTATTCTGATTTTAGATTAACTAAGACTTCAGTTTATGCAAAACTGACAGACAAATGGAGTGGAAATGATACATAAGACAAATATAACTAGACACTATTAATGACCTGATGTTGCATTTGCCATCTCTATGGAAGAGGATGGTTCCAACAGGAGGAGCCTTGATGTATGAAATTTCACCTTTTTTTCTAGACAGAAGGCAGCGTTGGGATTCAAGAGAATGGTTTTCAAAAAAACATATAAATTTATATAACACAAATCTAATCCTTTTCTGGTGATGACATGATAGACCAGTGGATGAAGGATATCGAGTTGGATATTGACTTACAAAACCTCAGATTACTTTTCTTCTGCATTGTATCCTACGTAAATATTTGTACTTTTGAATAAAGACTATAAAATGCTACCATTGAGAAAGGGACAGCTGATCCACAGAGTATGACTCTTTATGATCATAAAATGGGAAGTATCCAATACTACAGATCTGGAGGAACATGTCTGTTTGCATTGGCTATGGAAGGAAGTTAAATGACTAGTGCAGAGTAGATGGCAGCTTTCTGAAAACTAACTTAATGTAGGAGATTTCCAACCTTTAAGTCTACCTAGAATGAGGTTGGAGTAAAAGTTCAGTGATGCAAATCCATGCTTAGGCCGTTAAGTCCCTTGGCTGCTTTTGAAAACCTTAGATGTAATCAGATTATTTTCAAAAAGTTAAAAGTGACTCAACTTTCAGCAGAACTTAGCATTTTTTATCTATAACCACAAAGTTTATGATGTGCCTGCAAAGCATAAAATGTGATACCTTTCTAGCTTTTCATATCAGATTCATAATTTTCATCTCAGACAGGTGGATGTTTAAATATATTTTAAAACCTATTTCATTATATGAGTTTTTATGCTTTGTGGCTCTTCCTTAGCCTTGATCATGAGTTTGTTTGCTAGCCTCTGTTCACTTCCAATTTTGTATTTACCTGCCTCCATTATCTCTTGGCTTGTGTAAAGCTTTTTGAACTTTCAGTCACTTTTCCCATTAATAATTATGATATGACACATATCCGAAAATGAAACTTTGTATATAAACATATCAAAATCTCGAAAAATGACTCAAGATTTGACTAACTGAATATACTGTATAATATCACTAATCTGTCTCTCCCCTTAATGCTAGCTGCAGCTCCACAGGACAACTTCTTCAGCCTGGAAAATTATGTTCTGAAGGAATCAGACATTTCAGTGAGTCTAAATTTAAAATTAGAAGATTATCACTAAAGCCGATCTATTGGAATTACTTATCTGAGCCAAAGTAATTCAGGTGCAGTGAAACACTTCTAATTTTAAATTTAGGAGCACTGAACAGTGAGGGGGATTCTTTGGCACAGCAAAGAACTTAGTTGCTACTGCTCTCTCCTTCTCATTCTTTCTGCTTTCCAACTTCATCCTTTCAAAATCCATGTTTCCAAAACCCAAGTGCTGATAGTGTTAGATAAAAATTATGTCCTTATATAATAACGAAAACAAAAGGATAAAGTTTATGCTATTTCTGAAATGCTGTAATGATTTATGTCATGGAACACTGTGATGCAAAGATCACTCTTGGGAAAATAGTATAGGAGGGTGATAAACCTATCAAATGGCTGGAAAAGTGAGTCTTGGAGTTTTCATTAAAGGTGAATGTGAAAAAATTGAAGTAAATGCACTCTGTTCGACTATTCACGCACAACAGGAGAAATGTATATTGTTTTAATACAGGCAGATGGAGGAGTTATGCATTTATACATTTCTCAGATACATTTGAGCCATTAATTGTGCTCTAATAGTGTTTGAAGATTAAACGCTTCACAAGCTCATGAAGACCAATACTCCCAGTAACACTCACATGAAAATATTCCTTATGAGTTATATTATTATCAAGGGGCACGCATATAAGAGTTATTTTTAATTTTGTAGTCAAAAACATGAAGATCTTTCGTCAATGTATTGTTTACTATTCAAAGATTAAGGGAAGAGAATGTAAGATACAGGCAATCCTAAAGGACAGAAGTTGAATGCCAAAAGATGTAGAGAAACACAATTCTACTGACATAATCTGGAAATCCTGATTTTCAACTATTGTAATAATTGAAGATAACCGAACAAAGCTAAGGACATAGTCTTAACATCAGTCAGTGTGTTCTTGTAACATGTGATATGATGTATGTTTGCACCCCACGGAACCCACAGTCAGACTGGCACTACATTCTCTTCTAGAGTTTATTGAATACAGTCAGATAGTCTCAGTAACAAAACTGACAGTTTAATTAAGAAAAAAGAAAAGGGTTGACAGCGCAAGTAAGGTACTGAAATGGTTACAGAGCTATAGAAAGTACAGATCAGATATGGTGATTCTTCAAACAAAAGTATAGTTTTGTACTTTGAGAAGGCTGTCTACTATCATACTGGGCAGACTCTCTGCCTCAATTTGAGACAATTTGGAGGAATGGAGGCCTTGACAGAAGTCCCCTCCTCAGATTCGATACCCCTGGTTTCTCCAACACAGAGAGAGAGACCAAATACACCCAGATGTAAGAGACAAAATAACCCTTTATCAAGAAAAATTTTAATAACAGTACTAATAAAATTGGGTTAAATCAACCGATGAGGAGAAATTTCCCGAGTCCTGCCCACTGGATCAAATTGAGATGGCAGCCAGCTTCCCCCACCCAGAAAAAACAAAAAACACATGTGGACACAGGACAGAGACAAGATGGTTGCCTTTCCGTGCGGTTTGCCTCCCCCACACCCGGAAAACCTGGCAGGAATGGTTGGAGAGTGAGTGCTGGCAGGAAATGGTGAATAGCTGGGATTCAATACTGGCAGAAGCTTCCATAGCACTGGAGTAAGGCCGACGTGTCGGTACAGGCAGTTGGAGCAGGACTGTGGACCCCCCCAGGTGACTGGAAGGACCCATAAGACACCTGAGACTCGGTTGTTGCAATTTTGATGTTCATTGGTGAAAGTGGTGGTTGTACTCCTGTCAAAATTGAGGTCACAGTCCAGCTCCACTGAGGTGGTGGTGGTCGAAGCCCCAGGTGGTAAGGAAGGTCCCCTATGGTGAGGGAGGAAAACCTCATCTTGAATGAAGTCCAAGTGTGGTCTTTTATTTGGCTTAGGCTAGGTGGAAATGGCCTCAGTACCACCCTTGGGTCAGGGACTTTTACAGTGAATGATGTAATACTGGATCACAGGACACCTCATGAATCTTTGACACCTTCTAAGGTGGTGGTTCAGCTGCCTGTTATGTCAGTGAGTCCATTATGGCCTATCAGGAGAGATGAATATCTCCAGGCAATGTGTGAATTGTCCTGGTGTTTCCCTGGAAGGGAGTTAGGACAGCTGTGTCATTTGTGTAAGGACAAAGAAATGCCATCCAGCCTCACGGGGTTTGCCTCTCTCCTCATCTTGTTCAACACCCAGCTTGTGGTTACTTTGCACATCTTCGGGTTGCACCTGGCTTGTCTGAATCATCAGCGTTCCAGTCTTTCACACTTGGGGATACACTCTTCTCCTAGAAAACAGTACCGCCCTTATCTTATCTCGAGTTCCCATTGCAGTTCAAATTAACAGGCATATTTTGGTAAAAGAGAAAAGAAAAGGTGGATATCAGAATTTTTTGTGTAACCCAGGACACCCTGGAAAAGTGAATTTCAGGATTTTTTTACTTGTAGAAATTGAATATTAATCAATAGAAATCTTGCCTCTTTGTATAGAAGTAGGTTCAAACCAAACAAAAAAGCCCCACCACAAAACAAACCCAAAAACATTCTGAGATGTCTTAAATGAACTCATCCTATCAAGCTTTAGGTAGTTAACTGAAACACTTGACTATGGAGCAAACTTGCCTTAAATACACTCTACAGTCAGTGGATTGAAATAGCCACCTCCAAAGATTTCTTCAGATGCAAATCCTTTCTAGAGGATCTTGTTGTCCTTTGAATAATTAGGTAATTTTACCTCTTCTAATACAGATATGACAATTCAATTTCAAAATTAGGCTGGATGCATTTGTGTCTTTCAATTTTTCTGAAAAGAATAGCTTCATTCAAAATTTCCACATACATATGTCTTCTAGTCCTAACCTCAATGGACTTATTGCTTAATACAGTTTCAGACAGCAGGAAACTACATTTCTAAAGGTAAGTTGATAATCCTGACAAATTTACTACAGCTTTATTGAAGGGACAAAACGTTATAAAGGGTGATTGAAAATAATATTCTATGTAGTTGGCTGTTATTTTATGCTAGCATTTTTGTTGTAGAGGGTAGGGCTAACCTCTCTCAACATCCATTCTCTCAGACTTTGTTTCATAATTAATAAATAAAATTAGTAAGCACCTCTCAAGCTGCTTTTTAAAATGAAATATGGCACAGCTTTGTAATGAGGGTTGACATTCCATGTTCCATTTTAATCCTCTTTAATGGGTACAGGTCCACATAACATATGGGTAAATATATTTGAAGATGCCTTCAATTACAGAAATAGACAAGACCATCAAAGTATTCAACAGTTAATCTATAATCCACACAGTTTTTCATGAATAAATGGTGAACAGCTGCATTAAGTACATGTAACCTGTCATAAAATGACTTACGTCTTCCTCTGGGTAACTTCTGCTTATATGCTCTGCTCATTCAATTCTATAATACATTTTTAATAATAAATAGCAAATTCAATAATAAATTTGGATGTCAGGTGCTGAACTTGAAACTTGTCTTTTTCATTCCTCAGTGTTAATATCTTTGACATCTAGCAGGTGAAATCAGAGAGGAAACAGACATGGGATGAGAAATATAAGGACTATAATGCATAGAAAGAAATAAAAGAATTTTAAAACATATAATTAAATTAAGCAAAAGACTGAAATAAAAATTTTGAATCCTGTAAATTTTCCAAGACTTTTTAATAAAGCAAATAAATAAATAAACATGGTCTATTAACCAGAATCTCTTTAAAAATTACCTTGGCACCCCAAATAAAGACCTAATAACTAATAGGCAAACTCAGCAAACGGAGTAATGAAGTTTTAAAAATTTTCAAATGGATTGGAAATTGTCACAGAATCATAGAATGGTCTGGATTAGAAGGAACCTTAAAAATCACCTAGTTTCAAACCCCCTACCATGGGTAGGGACACCTTCTGCTAGACCAGGTTGCTCAGCGCTCCATCCAACCTGTCCTTAAACACTTCCAGGCATGGGGCATCCACGTGTGCCAGCATCTGATCATCCTCACAGTAAAGAATTTTGTCCTAATATCTAATCTACTCTCTTTCAGATTGAAGCCATTTCCCCTTGTCCTGTCCTGACCAAGACTTTACAATGCTTTTGAAAATATAAACTCTAACTAAAATATAGCATTGATATGGATCAAAAACACTCAGTTGGAAGGTAGTGCCAGTGCAGATAAATTACAGGGAGAATTAAGTAACTCTGGGACCTCAGTAGCAATACCAGGACAGTATGCAGTAGTACAAAGTTTAAGGTCATGACTTTAGAAAAAGACTACCATGATAATTGTGGACAAGGAAGGTTTGTTGTTAAAAAGGAACTGGAAAAGCCATCCAGCACAGTGGAAATATTCATAAATACATCTAGGAGTTAAACACAGAGGAGAAAGAACCATTGAAACTCAGGTACTACACTGGCAAGGTGGCCAACAGACCTATCTAGGTCTTAATTGCCTTTAACCTGGAAATTATCATTCCTGTCTTTCCAACAGATATTGTAAATGAAGAAAGTCTAGCTAATATAAGATAGACCTTGATACACTAATGCATTTAATAATGTGATTTAGTGGTTTGCAGTGTCAGAAATCTTTGGCTATTTACTCAAAGAGCCCCTTCTAGTCCCTCTCTGACAGAATCACACTTAAAGTTAGTCCTTGTGTCTTCTTTTGCAAAACCAATCTCCCCTCTCTTTCTAGCTTTGCCCAGGGCCGGTGTACTGAAAGAATTGCCCAGGGCCGGTGTACTGAAACCCTTTGAATTTTAAAGGAAGTGAATTCCTCTCATCTTTTCTTGTTTCACCTTATTCTTGAATAATTTACATCTGTGAGCCTTGAGTCTCTCTTACATCTTACCTTTTCTTTCAAGTGTTGTCATTACAATATTGTCATCTATCGATGCATTGGGCACTCTATGGTTCTCTTCAAACAGAATATGAAAGCTTAACTATAATGAGTCAAAAGGTATGAGGTGGAGCCTTGGTCTGAGGGTTTTCTTTCCCAATGAAGGCTCTATGAACTTCCTTACTTGTGAATGGTCCAAAAATTGATGGACATCAGTAACTGCAGAAGACCCCAGGACAGTTCACTCTTTTCCTAGGGAAAGGAAAAAAAAATTAAAAAACAAACAAACAAACAAAACCCAAACAAAACCAAAAAAAACCCCACCAACCCCTCCCCCAACAAAAACAAACAAACAAAAAAACCCCCCAAAAAACGAAACAACAACGAAAAAAAAACCCGACCAAAAAAGGGATATTCGATTTGTTGAGGCAATCAAGCTATTACATGAATTGTTGGCTGATATCCATCGGCTTAAACAGGCATACAGGCAACGTAAATAATAATAATAATATCTTCTGGCAAAAAAAATCCAACAAAAACCCACCTTATAAATATATGAAAAACTCAAACCCTAAATGCAATTTTCAGTGGATTTCCCTCCTGAAATTCCAGTGCTTCTGTTAATGGTTTATTAACTCTTTCAATTTCATGTCAAAATAGAATAATAACAATGAAAATCAGCATAATATAGAGGAAAAAAAAAGAAAATGTTTCTTTACTAAGAGGGAAAAAGAGAACATGATAGACTGCAAAAGATAATAAAATGTGCAGCAAATTTCAGTTCCTCAGCTGATCAGTAACTGCAATAAACTATATATGTTGTCATGTACTTCTACATATGAAGAGAAAAATAGTAAGTCTTCAGTCAAGGAACATGAGATTCACCGGAAGGAAAGGGGTCTCAGTTTCAGACTTCTTTGAAGCCAATGCTTTACATCAAATTCAGACTGTCAAATTTAATTTCAGCAGACATTTGGTCTGGCATCAACAAAATTCTCTTTAAAAATATACCTGGCACTCATTACCAAAATGTTTTGCCATTAGTGTCTGAGCTCACAGAATCATATTCAAAACTTCTTATTTTTCTTTGAAACAAAGAATATTTATATTTCTTAGATAGATCAGCCTAAAAAAAGAGAGTAAGATATAATTTACTTCCTCGCATCCCTGAATAATTTATGTTGAGGGGACTGGGGGAATATTCTGGAACATGAAACCTCTGTGGTCAAATCCTCTTACGCAGATGTGATAGGCAGCTGTTGTTCCCATGTCAAGGATGAGTGGAGTGTTTCAGTTGCATGGAAAAACAGAGGCAGCACCTCATTCTACTGTCATTTTAAAGGAAAGTTTTGCCTATTCATTTCTTCCCAAGGAAAGGATTAAGTGGCATACCTCAGAAGGAGAAAGTTCTTGGGAATATTAGTCCCACAAAAAAAGAAGCATTTTTCTTTAGTACCAGATTAAAATATTTATAATCTGGAAAAGGTCTGAAACATATCTATTGTTTTGTCCTTCATGTTTTTATCAATTAACTTAGGTTCCCTGAGTTCATAATACCCTCAATTTCGTGGGTAGGTACTTCTCTAAAATGCACACAGAGGCTGCAGCTGTCAGTGTTACAAGGCCAAAGTCTTATCTATGCATCTATTACACACGTTCACTGAACATTTACAGTCAGGTGCTCATGTCAGTAGGTGCATCTTGCAGACATACGCACTATTTTATTCCTTGAACAGCGACCAACAATGCCTAGTCCCATCTCTTTTGTGATAAACCTGGACAGTGATTTATATTAAGGATATTGTCATAAAATTCTCTTTTCTTTTATCAGACCTACATAGGGAATGAGAAGGGTCAAGTCGTTATAGAATTCTAAATGGATTTGGGAGGTCTTGATAGAAATGACATATAAAGAACTATCAAATTGAATCGATAATGACAAATTTTCATAGGATATTAAAGCCTTCTTTTAGTATTCTGCAGAGAAAATATTGTGCCAAATCCTCTAAAGTTCTGCACATTTTATTTGATGAAGAGATAATATGATTTAGCAAGTGGAATGGAAAAGGGAAGTAAAATTCTTATTAAGTTTTATTGTATATCACAACAGTGATTTTTCACGATATATAACAAAATATTGAATAAAAGAAAAATAATTGTTTTTTATCTTTAGGGGCTTTTTTAAAAACTTTGGATAAATGTTTTGACTTTGGGATTTCTCACAAATTTCATGTGTTTTTGCTGTAGATGTGGTACACTTGTATAACAATAGACAACAACTTATCATGTTTGTTCAAAAAATTATTTCCTAACTTTCTGAAATAATTTTTTATGTCTGTCAGGTGTGCTTCTATACTTATATCATGGCTACTACCATGTCCCAAGTAATTTTCTATTGAGATTTAGTGGGTTTCAGGTGCTACTGAAGATGCCAAAGTTGAAACATTATGTGAAGCTTTAGACACATTGCAAAATTTGTCAGGTCATCATGATAGGAAGTCAACAACATTTACCTATATTGGTACAGACCCTTTGGAAAAAAAAATTGCATGCTTATGATGGCTACATAGTGGGAAGAAAATACAGACAAATAAAAGTATTTTATAAATAAGAAAGATCTTTATCACAGCTAGTAGGCTGTTAGAAACATAGAAATTAATTATCTGAGGCACTCTGCATTTGAACATCACATTTAACTTATTCAGCCATTAGATTGTTGATTTAAATGACTAAGAAATCACAAGAAAAGACGCAGAAAAAATTTCATTTTTAATTGAGAGAAAAATCAGAGCTCAAAACTGATTGAAACTAACGATATGAGAAATTTCTATTTAGGAAGTGGAAATGAAAAAAATCCAAGCAAACAAACACAAATGTAAATTATATTCTGTTTTATTTAGGAAATTTACCTGCATCTCTCTTGGTTTTGAACTTGATAACTGTTGAAATGCATTATCTTTATTTGAAATGCATGATCTGCAACACACAAAATAATAGAAATAAAAAAATTAGCTTCAACTTTCACAAATATAGACAGCTCTGTGAAATATAAACATTTCACGATGACTCAGAATGAGGTAAGTTTATGTACAAGGAATTATGTTCCTCAAACCCCTATTAATAAAACAGACATCTTCATGTCTTCCCAGAAACCATATGCATTGATCCTCTCAAGTGAGAATACAGAGAGCCCCATGCTGAGGGACTCTGCTTTAAAATTCTGATGAAAAATGTTTGGGTGTTGAAGAACAGTTAATCTCTTGTGTTATGACTGCCACATGCTGGTTTCCTATAAATAAAAATGATGCGAGGTTTCAGATGACTTTTCTTTCTTTTTTTCCTGTTTGACAAACACATAATATGCTTTACCTGGAATAACTGTGTGCTCTTTATGACAGTAATGAAATTGTGAGGCCCAGATATATTGATGATTTGTTAAATTGGGAACATTACCTTAAATTCACAGTTTAGAATTTGGGCAAAAGCACTCTTATTGAGCAACGGGTATGATAAATATCTGAATATATGACAATTCACCTTAGGCTATGATTCATTATATTATCAAATAATATTTTAAATAATAACTTTGGTAAAAGAAAATATTGAAAACCATGCATTGTAATACTGTTACAAAACTCTTAAATTCATTGGATACTAGAAGAAGAATACAATCTACCAAAATACAGAAATTTTAAAACATGGAGCACATTGACTACAGACTTACACCTAAACAATTGTATCCTGGCAAAAATCTTAACAAACTACTGCAGTCCTGAATTAAGCTTACTGCTAACTGTAAAGCTGTGTAGAGAAGATGGTAATGGGGCATGACATAATGACCAAAAGCATGGAGAATGAGGTCTTTGCCAATGAAATCTTTTGCATCCTCAGAAACTTGATCATGTTTGAATTTACTGCCCATAAAGAAAGATTTATTGGGATAGCTCGCTCTTTCCATAGCAACCCAAATGTGCAGAATCATAGAGCGATACACAAGGTAATGTTGTTTGAAGACTGATGTCGAAACAATTCAAATTTTTCAGTGTGACAGGACAGGTTTTCATATCTGCTAAATAAGAGTGTAGCAGAAGCAAAGCATGTTGGTCATTTGGAAGGCAGCTGGGACCACAGGAAAATATGGTACCACAAGCAAACTGTTAGCGGCAAAGCTGGGAAGACACTGCACTGTTTTGATTTCATTCTCTACGTGTTGATAATGTCTTGATACTAAAATCTTATAAAAATTACTTTTGTTATTTGATAGCTACTGTTATTTTATCAGAAATGTGAAGCTTTTCTTGAAAAACATACTACAAACCCACCCCCCAAAACAAAAACAAAGAAACAAAGAGGGAAAGAAAGGAAGAAAGAAATAAAATTTCCAGAAGTGTTGAAAAATCCCTGTGTAATTCATATATCGGAATACTCTTTATCTTTTCTTTAGACTCTGAGAATAAACTTCACTAATCATGCTCAGGAAATAGCTACTGGGAATACAATTATGCTTCCCTGTTGGGATTTGCCTGAAGACATGAACAGTTGGAAAGTCTCTCTCTAGGAGACATAAACAGTTGGTGTGTGGTTTGTTTAAAACTGTCTTCATAAAAGTGGTGTCATGAAAGACCTGCTATCTTGGTTTATAAGAGGCAAAATTAAGATAACAATGATAAAGCAGCCTATCTTTATTAGAAGTCAATAAGAGTATCTTAATGAAGCAAGCAAATTGTCCAAACAGACAATAATTTTTCTCTTTGTTTAATATGCTTTATGACAGATTTAGGCACTGATGAGATCTCAGAGGCACAGCATAGCCTAAAGACAATCAGATTTGTTATCAGTCTTTATCTATCTAATGAAGGCTTATAGCCCTTTTATACCTGTACAAAATTAAATGATTCTTTACATCTCCTCTTGCATCAAGTCTGTCTAAATGAATGAAGTTGTGACAAGGATTGCTGAGAGCATAAATGTCTGATATTTTGTACGACCATCCTTATCAAAGTACACGAACCTTCAACTTTTCTTTAGGGTAGCAGCTGGCTTTCTGCTTTCCTTTACTTTCTCTCATGTGAGATGAGTAGGATTTATTCACATCTGTGGAAATCCAGCATACGAATGAGAGATATTTCTTGCTGATGGTTAAATCTGCAGAAGAAAACAGAAAAATCAATCAGAAATGCACATCATGTTTGCTTAGGGAAGGCTGCTGTGTTGCACCCATGACATAGAAAATAAATAGCTCTTTAGCCTGGAGATGTTGATCTTGAAATTTTTGAGCAATTTCTCCCCCAGCATGTATTCATTCCCAATCCCACTCAAGGGCTGGCACCTGTAGCTGTTGCTAAGTGGTGTATCTGCCACATGGTGGAAACATAATATTGATTTTTAGGAAAATCAATTCCCAGTTTTACAAGATCAAAACCAGAAGATAGCAAAAGAGAGATCGGACTTTATTTTATAATGATAATCATTATACTGTACAGATTCTTGAAAGAGATGCATGGCTAAGAGACATCATATTGATTTACCAATAATAAACTCTGCCTGTTATGGTTCTAACTGAGCTGCTTGAATCTCTAGATATAACACTATTGATCACAAAGCAGTGAGTATCTTCTTATCTGTAAATAAAGGATTCCATTCTATTTTTCAGGCCTTTCAAATTGTGAAAATGTGGAAAAGCATAAAAAGATGGCAGATGTCACTGCAATCATTTATTTTAAAGAGAAAAATAAAAAGACTGAGTTTTCTTAAAACTATGAAATCTAGAGACAGATTCTTTGGGCAATGCTATTAAATAGCTAGCCTGGCCATTTCTGGTAAATTCCATTCTTTAATACAAAAATATATTGTCACTTTATTATCTTTCTTTAACTAGTGAATGTGGCTCATCTCACTTATTAAATAATGACTTAAAGAATATCAGAATCACAGAATAGTTAAGGCTGAAGAGACCTGTGGAGATTGTCTAGTCCAACTCCCCTGCCAAGGCAGGGTCACTTAGAGCGGATTACACAGGAACACATTCAGAGTGGTTTTGAATGTCTTCAGAGAGGGAGACTCCACAATCTCCCTGGGCACCCTGTTCTACTGCTCTGTCATTTAAAATATAGTTTACTGTGTGCATAGTGCATAGAAGAAAAGTTACAGCCAGAGTAGCAAAGCAATCCTCAAGTTGATATTCTGTTTGAGAAACTTGTGGTTATCCCTGGGAGAATGATGATATACATCAGAGGATTTTATATGGTCTGTGAAAAATTCCCTTGTGTCAGATCCATCAAGTATTGCTAAATAATTTTGAACAATATCCAGTCTTAATTCGTATTACTCACAGGTTCAACAACCTTTTTGTAAAGACACAGATAAAATGCACAAAGGCAGATCAGCTAACACTTTCCAAAATTGGTTTACTAGTTTAGTTTACAGCAATTAATCATGGAATCATAGAATCATTTAGTTCAGAAAACAACTTTAATATCATTGAGTCCAATTGTTAACCTGGCACTGCCTGTCACTCACCACTAAACTATAGCAAGTCAATATCTACGCGATCCCAGAGATACCAGAGGAGGCAAGAAACTGGAATGCTTTATTGGACTTGCAAGTTCATATTTAAAGGATTTAGGGTTTACATATTTAACAGGCGGGTTACATATTCATTGGGGGGTTTGCATATTCATTCTATTAAAATTGGAGGGTTTCACAAGAATGAAGTAATAGGGAAAAACACAGGCTGACAAATCTTAGGGTCTTAGGAATTCCTTCATGGGAAAAAAACCCGTTTTATTTTAGGGGATTTTACAGGGGAGAACAGGTATTCAGGTCTACAGAATGCAAGGATTCAGGGAAAACAAAAGGAGAGATAAGATGCAATAGGTCTTCTGCACAGATCTGATGAGATCAGGGTTTGGACTCTGTGGCTTGGGCAGGGCATGTGATAACATCATGCAAGGAGTCTCTTCATATCCTGCCACGGGGATGAGGTTAGTGAAGAGGGGTTTTCCCAGCTTCTGTAGCCCATGGCTTTCTGCAGAGACCACTCAAATCTCTCTCTGCAGAGATCACTCAAATCTCTCTCTGCAGATAGCATATTTTGGAATCCAACACTAAACCATGTCCCTAAGTGCCTTATCTACAAATCTTTTAGATTACTCCAGGGATAGTGACTCAACCATTTCCCTGGGCAGTCTATACATTTGAATCTTACCTCCCATGTATGATTTGGGGAATGGCTATAGGTTATCCTTAGGTTCAGAAGCCACAAAGTAGATTCAATTTTCACAGTACAGATATTTCTTCTGTGAGGATCTTCCTAAAAAGGCAAGAAATATGAAGAAAACTGCTTGACACTGAAGGTGAACTGATGGCAGCTACGGTTCCTTCTCCATGCAGGAGTACAGCAGTTCACCTATGTAGCTGTCAGTGGGAAACTGCACAGGTTCTTATTGCAGCAGGCTTCATCTGAAGCAGAGAAATGAAAATAAGTTGCAAACATCTCTAGTGATAATTTCTTTCCCATGATTTTAGACTGCCCAGCACAGGGGGGACTGTGACACCCAGCCGCACCATGAGAATACAATTGGGTCTTGCTGATGTTGTGTATGTGTGTCTGAAAAAGTTAAACTTTTGAGCAACTGAGCAAACATTTAATGCTGCAGAAAGCTTTCAATATATTTGGTGCTCTGTAAGACAGATCTTCTGACAAATCATCGTTGCCCTACGGCATCAGCAGAAATCCAGCAATTTCATTTGCATTTGTCTCTTGCATAGGACGTGACAGATTCCTGCCTCAAGTCTTGTGAAAATGGTTCCTGCAGTCCATATTTCCATGTCACACAGTTAATTGGCTTTCAGGATCAAACTGATCTTTGCTAGATACAGTTTTACTTGTGGAGGACTCATAACTATGCTAGAGTACAGACTTAATATTTTGGACTCATAGTAAAAAAATTTTTTTGTGCATTTACAAGTGCCCCTCTAAAGCACCATTCCTAGGTAAGCAATTAATGATTCTCAAGAAAGAAGGGCTTAGCACAGCTCCGAGTGAACCTGAGAGATGCCTTCTTTTGGCTCAGAGGACAGAGTTTTTCTTCACAGACTATTAACTAAATCCACTTTTGGCATAGTATACAAGGGAGATTCAATTCCATTAAGTGGTACTCAATTTAGCTGTCAGAAAAGGTACTTTTCTGCAGAATACCTATTAAAGTTGTACCTGCAGAATCAGACCTTTCTTTGATAAGCCATGTAAATAACTGATCTATTAAGTTATTAATTTAAAATGGCTTGACACAGCAAAAAAATAAGCAACATTTGGTAATTACAGCAATCTGAGGGCTTGATTCAACTATAGATGTAAGTAGTTCCAGCTAAAGGACTTGAAAGCTGTGGTTTAGGTGCCTGATTCTTACAGAGATCATATGTAAACACTGTCTGGGAACCTTCCTGAATGTTGAAAGCTCAGCATCTGTATTGCTAAATCATTACAATTGTCCCCAATGCAATCATTGTTTGTGCCAAATGTCATCCTCCCCAAATATTTCTAGGAATGGTTGGTGACATAATGTGGAGGTGGGACCATTCTCGACTTGTAGCACAGTCACTATGATCTGGAGAAAATAGGATGGCTACAGGCTGTCCCTTGCCAGCTGGACTCATGGTCAGAGAGGTCGTCTCAGGTGTGTTTAATGCTAGAGGACAGATGTAGCTGCAGGAACCAGGCTTCAGAAACCTGGATATGTTGCCCTAGTACTTGGAGAATGGCATCCAAAATAGCCATGCAGAGATAGCCAAGGTGGAAAGCTGAGAGTACAGAGGTCTAAAATGCCTCTCCTCCACAGTTTTGATGTATGACTCTTAAGTGTCAGCAAGTGTTTTGGTACCAAAGCCCAAAACTACTGACAGAATATCTGAACATACTGAACCAAAATTTCTACTTGAACATTTCCAGTTTTTCTTTCAAGGAGCTTAGAAAAGTGTACACTTTTCTTTTAGAGCAAACACCATAGGAGAAATAATAAGAGTGTTTAGGAAGGAAGTCTATTTTCTACATACTCAACAAAACTCTCTTCTTCCCTATGTCTCTCAGCACAGGATCTATGCTAGATTGTGGTAGAAGGAGGGACTGCTGCATGGTGCTGTTGGAGAGTTGAGCATGCAGAACTAAAAAGAAAGATTACAAAAGGATGTGTGATGAAATGATGAATGTAAAATTGATAGTAGGAATGTGGAATAGAGCTCCACATACCCTTTTTTCTTTTCCCAGTTATTACCAGACAAGAAGATTAAAGTGATCTTACTTAACAAACCTTAAAAAGAAAAAAAAGAAAAGTAAATCTATTAATTATGTTTTGTTGGGCTGACACAAACATCTTTTTCACTAATCTGTAATGTCTAAGTGCATTCTTAAATTCTTCTGACCAACTCATGTCCTGTTGTTTGCTTACACTTTGGTTACATACTACTTGGTTTTGTATAGTGCCTAGCACAAAGTTATCCAGAAGCATAAAACAGGGCTATTAAATGCTGGATGGTGATGATAATGCTGATAGTAAAAGTATGATTTGATTAATTATATCAGTTTTATTTGCATGAAACAGGCTTACATTTCCTTCTGCATTTTAATAATACAGTAATGGTTATTGTAATGAACTCATTAAATCTGAGAGTCAATATTAATGGACTGTGAGAAGGATCTTTATGAACTTCATTGGCAGCCTACAAATAGCGGATTAATATAAACTACAGAATGAGTCAATTGGTTGTACAGTTATGAGTAATCAATTTATATTACTAAAAGTGCCTTAAGTTAGAAGCAAACATTTTAAAATACTGAGCTGAATTCTTGTTAGATGCAAATCAATAAAGGGAGGTCAATCTAAACCAGATGCAGTTTTGGAAGAGCATTTTAGCAAAGGAAATGTTGTTTGTATTGATAAAAATATTGTCAATACTAAATCACCAGGCAGGCCCCAGAATATGATACTGCATTGATATAATGTGATTTTAATGGATATCTGTATATTTTAATCAGGTAATCTGTATTTATATAATAATTTCATGCACTTTTAATTATTCTATTTTCTGTCTGCATGTGTGCAATTTTAGAGAAAAATTTCAATTTAAGTATCATTTTCAAATTTTTCTCCAGGATACAAGAGCTAAACACTTACTTTTTTATTTTAAATGACAATGGAGTTGATTTTGTTGTGCAATTGCTTGTGTTTAATAGCTGTTGCAAAAATTATAAGAACTGTATTAAAATTGGAAAAGCTGACAATGCGGCAGTAATTCAATTATGAAAATCCAAATGAAAAAAGAACTGCTAATGCTCATGGAAATGTTGTCATTCAAAATAAAGATTTTGTTAAAATGAGGAGTATCATAAGTTGCCATAAAGAAGTTTTAACCCCTTTTTGTTATGTCCTTAGCTGGGATGTCCGGGTATTGCAAAGTGAAAGACCTTCTATAACACAGATGGTCAACAGGGCACTGAATTTCAGCTTTCTTAGTGCTGCCAAAGGTTTCTGTTTCCTAGTTTATGCTTTTTTTAGTGTTCAGATTTTTGAAAAACTGCTGTGCGCAGACACATACAAGGCACCCTCGAGAGTGATGTGATAACCAGATCCTCGTACATGAGGCAGTGAGCCATACAAATAGGAGTTCATTTTCTCTGTGTTTCCTGAGTTTGCTGGTACCTCGCACCTTTCATGGACAAGAAACTTGGCATGAGCCAGCAATATGCACTTGCAGCCCACAAATCCAACCATATCCTGAGCTGCATCAATTGCAGCGTGGCCAGAAGTTCCAGGGAGGTGATTCTACCCATTTACTCTGCTCTCATGAGACCCCACCTGGAGAGCAGCATCCTGCTCTGGGGCCTTCAACACAAGAAAGACATGAACCTGTTGAAATGAGTCCAGAGGAGGACCACAAAGATCATCAGAGGACTGGAGCACCTCTCCTACGAAGACAGGCTAATGGGGTTGGGGTTGTTCAACCTGGAGAAGAGAAGGCTCTGAGGAGACCTTATGGCAACGTCCAGTACCTAAAGGGGGCTGCAAGAGAGCTGAAGAGGAACTTTTGACAAGAGCATGTACTGATAGGACAAGGAGGAATGGCTTTATAATGAAACAGGGATGATTAAGATTAGCTATTAGGAAGAAATTTTTTCCTCTGAGAGTGGTAAGACGCTGGCACAGGTTGCCCAGAGATTGTGGATGCCCCATCCCTGGAAATGTTTAAGGTCAGGTTGGACTGGGCTTTGAGCAACTTGATCTAATGTGTGGCATCCCTGCCCATGGCAGGGGGTTGGAACTAGATGATCTTTGAGGTCCTTCCAACGCAAACCATTCTATTATTCTATAACACACGTTCTCCACTTAAAACTTTACCAGCAACTGGGGCCTTCTTGTTGACTTTCTCCTTTCTGATGTTTTTCATATTGGATAAGTACTACACTTTTCTCAGACCTTTGCCTTAGACTCATCTTTGTGGCTTCCTGTTATAAACTGTAGGAACTTAACAACTACACCTGAGACTTAAATCCCTCTTTTGGATTTGGCTGAATGTTAGCTGGTCAGTTAAAAGATGGAAAGACATCCACAAACACACACCCCCTCCCCCAGCCAAATAAGAGAAAATAAATCTTGTTGCTTTATTAAGTCAAGAAAAATGACAAAAGCAAAGGGTATGCAAAAGGAAGTTCAGACAGCTAATACTTTCTCTCTTTTTCATTTTTTTATTACTGTGTGTTGTTATGCAATATATTTTCCTAAAATACTCTGGAAAAAACCAGTTCTTTGTTTTATTTTTCTCAATTTGGAATTTGAAATAGTGTAACTTTTCTCCCCCTTGATCTCCTTGATCTTTGTCCTGGCTTTGACTGGGGTTAAAACATGACATAAGGTCAATAGGGACTACATGTAAGACTTTCTGATCCTTAGTCTGAGTCAGAGGTTCAAAGAGTTTGAATACAGAATTTTCATGTGAGGAAAAAAAGAAAATACTGGAATTATCTTGAGATGTGCTATAATGAGTGAATCATCATTGTCTCTTTCTGCACCCTTGTCTTACTCAGCAGGTTTCACCTTGTTGAATGTATTTTTAACAGGCAAGTACTAGTTCAAAATGTGCACACACACATCACAGCAGCCAGAGCGAGTCCCTGCTTGGAGGCAAGAAACAAGCAAACAAACAAAAGGAATGGATACCTCAACCCACTCACACAGCTCTGTCTCTGGAGCATTGCATGTTTTTGTAATGCAGCTCAAATAGAGACTGATAGAGAAGAAAATGAAAACCCAAATCAACCCACAGTATTTTCTGGCTTTAGGAATAGTCTTTATCTTGACAGTGTTCTGCTCTTTCACTTTTCTCCTGGACATTTGACCAAAATGACCGAGTCTATAAATCCTACTATTAAGTCCCATTCTTTTCTCGTGGGCGGAAGAAATTCTGTTAGCTGACATTTTATGGTTTCTTTCAGTCATTCCAAAATCCGTAAAAATCTACAAAACATCCATAAAAATAAAAACAATAACTATTTCCTTTTCCAAAAATTTCAGGTCTTTTTTTTGGTTTTGTTTTGTAGTTGTTTTTTTTTTTTTAATTTTATTTGTGAATATTTAGCAAGCACAAAATTTGTGTTTGGAAAGATTATATAAGAACCTTTAATGTCTACCTGCCACTGTGAAAAACTATGTTGATGCCAGCTAGTTAGATTATTTCTTTACTGTGAGTAAAGGGTTTTATTCCTCATATATTAGAGTAGCAAGGGCCCAGTAAATTGATTCATTCTACAAAAATAAGCTTCCAGCATGTAAAAGTTGAAGATTCAAGCTAAAGAAATCACAATGTCTTATGGTAGTAGTGATCATGACCAAGAGTAACTTGGTGAATCCAAAAGAAGCCTATAATTTCTAATTCAATACAAGCTATGCTAAGCTTATAAAAATAATTTAGTTTTTTTATGTAATATTATGAGTGAAAAGTGGCAAAGCTGGGATCTGTAGGACAAACAATAACAGAACCTCAGGATGGGAGTGATTTCTTCCAGTCATGATACAGCTCTGGGCTGATTTGTGTATGTTGTAGCTCAAGATGAAAAGCTGGATTCCCAGGGCTTATATACTAAGGTACATTGATTGGAACACGCCCATGTAGGAGTGTTCATGGTTAGTACGAAACACGGCACTGTTAGAGGGTGTTGCATCCCTAGATCTTAGCATGATACGCCATTAAAATTTTGCTGACATATGCACCCAGTCTACATGACTGTGTGCAATAGACCTATCCTCCACAGCTGTGAAATTTAACATCTAGAACTGCTGATTTCCACTTGCAAATAAGCTTCTGTCTAGTGCAGCCTACTGTGGTGCTGCCACTTCCTGTGACCATGCTGTAGCTCCTATTGCTTCACTGTACTATCAACTTTGTTTCTAGTCTTCCTTCAGACCTGGTTTGTGGACTGGTGTGGACAGGGTGGGATGCACATACCCCATGACACTGACAACTGTGATTCAGAACCTCATGAAAGGATAAATAATTTCCTAAAGGACTGCATTACTTAGTCATGGGTGCTCATGAGCCCTGCCTTATGTGCATTCCCAGGGCCTGGAGTGCATCACCATTCCAGGAGATTAGATGTCTGAGTCAAGGAGTTTAGCTGGTTGAGTCCAAGATCAGCTTTATTGCTGGTAAGAACTGTTGTGGAGAAGCTAAAAACAAGGTCCTACACCACTATTTTTAAGCTCTGGCCTAACCACCAGCCCCTACCTGGGCTACAGCACAGATGTTTTGCAGCTACATCTGCACTTGGGTTTGTGCCTCCTCTATCTGGAGGTTTTGGGTGGTCATCGGTCTGTTTCTGACCCTGACCATCACCTCTAGTCCTTATCCTGACCAGACTTGCCACTTCTAATGATCAGGCTCTTGCCTGTCTTGTTCCCTCTGGTCTCAGTTTCCTTTCCTGGAGGCCCTTCCTGCTCCCTGAAAGCTAAGATCTGAAGCTGATTGGAGAAAGAACACCAGCTGTTTTGATCAGCTGTACAAGAACTTTGCATTCAGCCTGGCTGCAAAGATCTGTGGAAGCCTCCAGCACTACTAGACCATGCTGAGCACCAAACTGGTTGTTCAGTTCTTAACAGCCAATGTGACAGCTCTAAACAGGATAAATTACTATGATTGAAATATTTAATGGACATCTTTCACCTGGCTAATCAATTTGGATATTTCACTGTAGGATGTGTTTTCCTTTTATAGACATAAAATGTCAGCTATTTAAATGTTATATTTCTCTATTTTTCTCTGACAGTGTGGGATTATGCTATTCCCTGCTGTAGAAAAACCTATTAAAAATCAAAAAAACACATGAATTTTTCTTACCCTTGATTTCTGTCCTTTTCCCAAAATGAATCTTCCTTTTCTGATTTTGTTTTTCTTTTTATCTTGTCTTTCAAGCTATCTTGATAATACTAAACATAATCCTTAAGCCATATTTACAATTCCTTCTCTCAATGAGTATGGGACAGTAGACAATGGAGTTTTGGTATCTTAAATGAGCTAAGGAGTTATTCTCAGTTGCTGGTACTGCGGTTTGTCTTTAGAATTTTTTCTTTTCTCATCCCAGTCCTCAGAACTTTTGTGCACATATATGAAAGGTTGTTACTGTGTTTTGCTGAAAAATTATCAAACCTTTTCAGACATAATTATAGATCGGTACATGACTGCATTTTCCAGCATGCTTTAGTTAGGATGCACCAAAACCGGAATATGACATTTAATAGCTAAAGAATCTTCCCCTGACATCCTTCACAAGTCTCTTCATCTACTGTCTTCATGTGTCTGTTTTCTTTGCTGGTTATCTTCCCAGAACTCTGGTGTTGAATGTTATTGATGAAATGTTTGGTTCAACTCTATGCAATGATTCTCAGAAAATTAAGCCCCACACAGTGTATACTTTAAGCACAGTGATATATTCCTACAAATGAATAATAATAATACACAAAGGACCAAAAATTTTGATTAGTGAACACTTCAGAAAGATATAATCAAGAAAGAATAGCAAATCATTGAAAACAGTTTGTGGAATGGACAACGTTATTGCAGCTAAGAAAAGCTGGTTAGGAAACTCTGAGCTGAGAATGCGCCAGAAAAACCTAAGTTAACACTTGTACAACTCTGCCATTTAAAAATTATGTTTTCCTAAGCAGTTCAGCATGAAGAAATGATAGTAGGTGATATTCTTGTTTAGTCAGAAGTGACAGAGCCATTTGATTTCATGAGTAGCAAACAGGACAGTAAAAATAACAGTAACCAACTAGCAGATTCAGCAATAAAACTAGATTAACATAATGGGGAAAGAACATTGGAAGAACGTGTGGGGATTTTGACTTCAGTTTCTCTAGTGTACATAAGGGAGTCAGCTGACATAAGTAAAAAAATAAACATACTATGAAGCATATGAGAAGAGAATTTTGAGTCAAAATTTTAATTACCTTGATCAAAAGACTAGAGCTCATTTAGAGATTATATTTCAGTTTAAAATTATAACGAGAATATGTTCTTCCCTAGAATTTTGCAATTCCATTCTCTGTTACAGATCCTGTGCTGTTTTCCGCACTTTATAAATCTTTATACGCTCCAAGACCTTTTTCCTTGTGGGGTGTTTCTCTTTACAAACCTCATAATTTTTTGTGCTCTTTGTTAACTATACTTAACACATAAATTTGAGAAGGTATTTGCTGCCCCAGACCGGTGGAAAGTACCGCCAGCTCCATACTGTCACTGTTACCAGACTGTAAATTTTGCTAGCTTTATCACCTAGTCCCCTCTAGGTGATTGCTCATGTCCACTGCTGACACAGCTACCCAGGGGACATAAACATAAGGTGGTGTATTAACATATGACATGATTCAGAGATGAAAGCACTAAGGAAAAAAAAATTATTTCTGAACTTCTCTTTGTCATCTCAGTAAAAAAAGAAGACCATCAAGGCCTATATTTTGCATTATTAAGTCAACCTTAAATTCAAGGTACAAATAATTATGAGAATTCTGTCTAGATTCCATATGTCTTCTCTGCGTCAGGCAGAATGACAGTAAAGGACAAAAGAAGTGTAGCATACTGCGGAAGGAATGCAAGAAAGGGGTGGAACAGATGGAACAAGACAACTTTGGTGGTGCATAATAGGGCTGTCACAGATATTTAAAGAGAGATCAGAGTCTAATTCTGATTTTACCTATTTTTTTCAATAGGTACTGTAAGAGTTTTGACAGTAACACAGGACTTCTTGTAAAACTCATTTTTCTTACCCCAGAGTAAGATAATAGGAGAATTTGGTCCATTATTTTTGAAAATTTATCATCTTTAACAGGAAACAATTACTAGCAATTGTGATTTTTTCTCATGATGTAAGATCTCAATGGATGGTACCAGTATATACTGGAAAATTAAAAATGCAAACAAACTGGAATCTGGTAAGTTTTAAGTCTCACTTTTGGTGCTTATTGTAGAAATAAAAATACAAAAAGAACGCCAAATTCCAGGAAAACTAAAAAGGAAAAGGGGAGAGGGAGTAGAGATCCTTATGGCTCACTATATGATAGCCAGTACACTTGGAAGTCTCTTGCCTTGGACTACTCACATTCCTTTTAAAAGACAGTATCTCTCATTAAACATGAAGAACAGAAGAAAAATACTAAGTTCTTCTCCTCATCTTCTTTTGGTTGAAGGCCTTAACAAAAAGAAATAAATTTGAATGATAGACATCTCCTTCACACTTGTGAAATGAGGCATTGTTCCCTTGTGTGGAGAGAACAATCCTTCAATGCACAAAATTACCTTGTCATCCTGGAGGTTTATGAGTCTGTCATGTGATTTTCTAAATGCACACTGTATTCTTGGGAATAAAATCAAGATTGTTGACCAAAAGAAAGCAGTGGATGAGGAAGCTCTGTTGGTGCTGCAAATGTTCAGTTCTGAGAGGAAGCCAGCAATTCCAGATTTCTCTGCTCGTCTGTATACCAATTGTTGAATATAAAAGTCTAATGATCAGATGAGCAACGTACAGGAAAAGTTAGGACTCTAAAGGCCTTTTAGACCTAAAAGGTTTCATTTGCAACTAAATTTTTCACATATTGTCCGTGCTTTCACAGTGCAGCATCTTTGCTATTCTATTTCACTATTCCTTAAGTAGTTAACCCTCATGGTTATGAGGGTGCATGGTGAACCACTCCCCCACCCCCCTTCCTTGGTTTAATGTTTACATAAAGCACCTGGATTAAAAGACAGTGGCAGAATATTTCATTGTTACTGGAGCATACAAAAAGATCAGTCTTCTGGAAATAGCAATGGGTAGAAAGTTGATCATACTGGACAAGGGGGAGAAGACAGTAAGTGTAGAGATGATTCAGTGATCTAAATTTAAGCCTCAGCAGTTTTCAGAAAGAGCTCTTTCTCTGAGGAATAATAGTAACAGTAATAGTAACAGCTGTCTCTGGAGTCTCCCCACTCACAGAGTGATCTGAAATTTCTTAACATGAAGATTAAAAAAAAAAAAAGCTTTTGCTAATATGCTCTGAGGCCACAATAATACTTCACTAAGGCCACTACACAGTCAAAACAGCAGCTGCTCAACGATAGCCTGAAATGGATCTGAACTAGTGAACTAAGGCAACATTTTCAAAAGCATGTATATGACCTGGCTTCTTAGCAAGGTTTTAAAATGTGTCTGAGAAACATGAGGTGCTTAAATATGCAGATACCCGGCTATATTTTTCTCCCCTCAGAAATGTCAGTGTACTTAACTTTTATTGATTTCAGAGACATTAATTTCAATGAGAGTGGACTAGCAAGACACTTTCAGAAAATCCTACCAAGCATCTACATGAAACTTAAAGCCTTTAAATACCTTTGTAAATCTGACCCTTTTGTACTTAGAAATACTTAGAATCACAGTGAAGGGCAGGGGGATTTGAACTCTGAATACCTGTGACTTAGACAAGTGGGTGCTTTTGGAAGTCCTGAGACATAGGAATGAATTTGTTACTTTATATTCGTCTGTGATTTTTTTTCCTTCAGTCCATTAACATGAACAAATAAAATATACAGGCATGTGGTTTACCGTACAATAGCAGTGAAGCAGGACATACACACTGCCGTAAAATGCTAAGTAAGAAATTAAGATCGTGATTGATATTCGTCCTGGCTAAATCTGAATAGAGAAAAAGACAATAAAAGTGAATGTACTTGAGAAGATATATATTTTCTCAAAACTGAACTATCAACGAAGACTAAACTTTTTTTTTTTTGTTGGATTTTATTGTTGTTGTTTTTTAACAGAATACATTTTTATGAGATATGAAATCCCCAGTAGTGCTGAGAAATGGTTGTTATTCCTCTTGGGTACTAATGAACTATCACCATGAGATCTTTAATAGAAATAGGGGGGAAAAATATGCTTTTCCAAATGCAGAAATTCATTGACACAATTAAGGATTGATTTCATGAGTCTCAAACCTCCTAATACACAGATGACTCTTGGGAGGAGCAGGAACTCCAGTCACTTAAGACCATCTTAACAAAGCAACAAGGGATCACAGTCTTCATGGTCCACAAGGATCGAAGAAAACAAGGAGTCTGCTGCCATTCATCTCTGCATGTATGAGCTTATTTTTACAGTTTCCAGGGAGTAGATGGAATCATTTTGTTTCTTCTCCTGACCAGTTTTGAGTCATGAATATATAGATTGAGAATTTCCTGCCATGAAATCTAATGCAAAGGAACATTTGTCTTATACAGAACATACTATTCATTGTTTTGGTGTCTCTTGTAGAGACTCTTTTTTCATAGCCATTTCTTACCATTTTGCCATATGAATGGCAAATCAGTTTTGTTACCAACATAGGACTGAAATAGAGATGGCACATATAAACCTCTGTTAGTTTTATTGGATTGATAAGGAAAGTTTTTCCTTGTCAAATTGAGAATAAATTTCACATTAAATGAAAACTTCTGCAAAAGACAAGTATATTTTTGTCTTAAATTATGTCTAAAACTCCAAAATGTGCTTTTCCAATTGAAAACTGTTGTTGCAAATATATAGTTACTAGTTTTATTCATCTCTCAACAATCAACCTATCCCCCAAGAAATCAAAGAAAATTGCAATACATATGTAAAGATTTCATGTTCATCTTAAAATTCCTCCTGTAAGTAAACTTAGGTTTACTGTGCAGTGATTACAGTCTTTCTGTATTGTATGACTTCACTGCAGCTACTTTGGCATCCATACTGTCAGCTGTAAACCATCACATCTCCACCTGCCATTTTCAGAATTGTATAAATGTCTATAAAGCCCATGTTCTCTGGTTCTATAAATGTCATTACAAGAACACCAGGGATTTGCAGCAAAATTTCTAGGGTGGATGTCATGGATGGTGGCAGCAGGACTACCAACAATCCAAGCAATCAATCAATTCCTGTAGTGTAGCGACATCTGTGCCTGAGATCGGACTATGGCTCTGTCATCTTGGCTACTCTCCATCCATATGTAAATTCCCTAAAATTTCACTTAAATCTGGATGTCACCATGAGTTGGCCTGCATGTAGTGCGGATAGGCGGTAAGTTTGGATATCATCCAATCCTGACCTGATCTAATTGACATGAATTTACATTTGATAAATAGCAAAAATGCACCCTTACTGGACCAGAATCATCTTTTATATATTGGGTTACATCTTATTCAGCAAGAAATCTACAGGACATAATGGCACAACTCTGAGATCATGGATGCTAAACTTGCCCTCTTTTCTGCTATTGTGACTGTGCAATATTTGTGACGAGAAGGGTTTGCTGCTAGAAATTATCAGTAGAAAGACTCATGAAAGGAAATGATCGCATGGATGAGCGACGACTAAACAAATACACCTCTGAACCATCAGTGAACTCCAACTCCTGCTCTTTAGTATCTTCTCTTTCCAATGTCTCAGGAAAGATGATTTTCTTAACAGTGAAACTCCACAAGGTAGATTTGACACATTTGAGTCTAAATTAAACTAACTCAAGGTAGATTTTACACAACTGAGTTTAAATTAAACTCTGTTTCAAATAAAATTATGTTTGAAAAAATGTACAGGAGGTATAGAACAAAAAGCCAATGGCATGATAATAAGATAAAGGGGGTTTTTAATTTGAAAATAATAGCCTGAAAACTTAAACTTTGGCATTTATCAAAATAAAGTACAAGTCAGTTGTAAATGATGATATATGGAAAATTTTGTTAAACCTACATATATTTAGTTTTGGAGTTTTAATGGCTCTGTGTCATGTGCAGCCAATATGTTGATGGCAAGTACGTAGCTTTACTTTATCTTCTTTGTTCACCTTAGCTTTGTATCTGATTTCTGGTTATCTACTCTTTCCTTAGGTTATGTCTCAGTAATTATGATTGATAATATTTTCAAATGTATCTGAAAAGAATTTACAAATTTAAGAATGTAGGTTAGGAATCAGCTATTTTGATACATATGCACACACCCAGGTGAGGGGAAAAATCATTTGCTTTAGAAAACCTTATAGGTAGTGCAGAGAATGGTTACATCTACTTCCTTGTAGCCCTGCATATCTCTGAAGGTTCCTGTAGTGATTAAACTCCCTATAGAGTTGGTATCTCCTTTTGTCCTTAACAGGAACAGTCTATACAAACTGAGAATCACCTATCTCCCATCTACAATCCTTTGATATCCAAATTTGGATGGTGAATCATCTATACTTTTCCAAAGTCCACTACAGGATCTAGAAAATTTAAATTTGATTAGGACTACGAATCCTTTCATTTCTAGTGATGCATTGAAGACAGTATGTTTCTTGCCTAATGGTGTGATGATACAGCATTATGCCCACACGATATTCATACACTTTGTTTTAGAGAAAATGTAAATTGTTCCCTAGAAAAAGGGATTAGAACAAGTTAACTCTCCTTTCTACAGATCTTTCTGTTATTGAACTATAATGCTGAATGTAAATCACTAGATGGAGTTAGTCCTAAGTGGACTAATTATATCCTACCAGTTCCCTATGTTCTCAAAGGAGAGGTAAATAGATAATTTACATAAGCAGAAATCCCTCTTTTCAGGTCCTCAAAAGAACTTAAGCTCTCCACAGATTGTACTCAAAATTTGTGAGTTTACTTGCCCAACTGTCAACAGAGAGGATGGCACAAATTTCAGACCAGAAGTCATGGAGTAGCTCAGACCCCAAGGTACTGGCTTGGGGTAGTATGCAGATTTGTGTTGTCATGAATACAAGAAATATTTCTGTTGCTCATCAGTAGTTAAATACTAGAGCTATTATGCCAAGTATGTGAAGACAATTTACACTAAAGAACAGTTTTTAAATATACTTGATTAAGAAGAAAAATTGCTTAATTTTGATAAATGAATTCTGGATGCAAATGTAGAAAAAATTTTAGATTTTTTTAAATCTGTCTGAACAATAATGATTTCTTCTAATGTCTTAGACCTTTGCTCTTATGGCTTCATATATTTGGGTTTCTTCAATGACAAGGATCTCTAAGTTACTGTAGTTGAATAAAAACTAGTCAAAATATGTCTATTATTTTTTCTATATTTAACCATCTGTGCTGCTTATTTTCGTTATCTAGCAAGATTTAATGCACTCTTTTTAAAAACCAAAATTCTTCTATATGATTTATTACTCGATTATTGGATTTGTCTTTTGAAGTTATTGCAGTAATTGTTTCTGGAACTAAATAAAATTCAAATTGGGGCAAATAATCCAATGTCTGACCCTGTGGTGCCAGGATGCCTTACTGCACACAGAAAGAAACTTCCCAAGCGTAAATTACTGCATTTCCCACTCTAACAAATTGTTCACTGAAATACTGTTGCAAATAATGACATATTCAATCTACTGCATGGCTTTGAGGAAATGATGCTATGACATTTATACTAAACCTCACCCAACTTCCTGGCCATCTTACTTTTAAATGTCTTTAACAATATGTGGAACCACTTGACTCTCCGTCATGGTGCATGCTGTCTCTCCACCATGACCCACCTCTGCCTGAAATTCGCCCTGGCAATGTGAGCTGGAGTTTGTCTCATACAGACAACCAATAATGAAGTTACACCACAGCTATATAACTCCACAGGCAGCTAAAGGAAAGAATTGGGCTCATTATTTTTCTTTGGCCTTGTTACTGTAGCAACTGGGGAGTAAGGAGATGGTAATTTACTGCTGGCAGACATAAGCAGCAGCTTTCTGCCACTTACTCCTTCTCTCCTGCCACCCAGAGAGCTGGAACTCTACCCACCAGCCAGCAGCAGTAAAAGTAATAAACTGACACATAGTATTAATTTTTCATATCTACTTGCAAGATACAGAGAAAAATATAGGATACACTTATTCCCTGAAGTCCAAGACACTTTATGTCTCAGGAAAAAGCCATGACACATAACAGAATAAAGAATAGAGAAACATTCACTTTTGTTCTTGCTTACAATGGTGCTACTTCATTGGAGCTCTGGTCTCTTATTTTTAAGTACAGTTCTTCAACAGAACCAATAATTGTGATATCCAAAATGATAAAACGGAGTTGGAATAAAATGGTGGAGGATAGCAACAGATATATAGAACAGAATGTCAAAGCATAATCTATTGACTGTAAAATTTTCCTGCATGTTATTCATATTTATTGAAATGCTCTCTTTCTATTTCACAGACACAGTAAAGGGAGAGTCATTAATACACATCTCTGTAGAGTTATAAGGAGGCTATAAGAGATGCTCTATTGTTATGCAGATGGCCCTTGGTCTAGGGGGCTTGAATAAAGTACCATTGTGCATCTAATTAACTCTAAAATGACTGTGCCAATTGCTTAGCTATGTCTGAAACCTTCTGTTCTCATATGTTTTGATGAGTTGTTTATTCACAAAAAATACTAGGATGTTTTGTTGGCCTCAAAGCAGCACTCAGAAAGGTACTGAAGTTTGCAGAACTAGCTTACACCCACTTGTCAGGCTAGCAGAATGCATTAACAAACTTCAGGAAGTGTTCCCTTAGACCATCATTGATTGAAGGGTAAAGTCTATGACTGTAGCCTGTAAATATTCCCTGGCAGTAATTCAATAGAGCTGGGACTCACTGTTCTGTAATGAACTGCAACTCTAACTTCCTGTTAAACTAAGCTAGCACCCAAGTTCGTTACAGAAGTCTTTAAGAAATGAGGCTACCATGATCCTTACTCAAGTCTTTAAGAGATTAGTAGCAAATTAAATGCTGGCACACAAAGTAAATTAGAACATCAAACGATACTGGAATAATAAACTTTAAACAGTGTACCAAATTATGTTCAGCTTGCAAAACGCAAGATATGTAAATTAAGCCCAATGCACCAGGCAACCACTGTGCATATAACTGTGTGAAATGTAATGGGAGGTGCATGTATTTATAGCCGTTTGAATTTATTTGACTGATTCCTCCGTAGGTAGCCTCCAGGAGTACATTAAGGCAAATGTTGACATATGGTTTAGTCCTGCATTTGCAAACATATACTGTACAACCACATTAAAACAACAACAGCTCACATACGTTTATTTACTGATCAGGCGCTTGGGAGAAAACAGTTTGTTTCTTGGATGTTACTTCACTTAATTTAAAGGATACTCCAATACATGCATGGATATCTTTGCTTTCTCTAGGGCTTCCACAACTTTTTATGCTCCCTGCACATGGGAAACTTGTGACTTTTGGAAAGGAGGGGATCTTATGCATAAATTATATGCATGTAGAGAAAGTGGGGAAGAAGGAAGGGGCATCTTTCTTTATTTGCATAATAAAAGTTTCAAACCGCATTCCCTCCCCACGTAACTGTACACAGCAGATCTGTATATTGAAGTATGTGGAGTATATGAAATGGAAACCAGTGATGACTGGCATTCCTCAGCGGTCAGTATTGGGATCAGCACTGTTTAACATCTTTGTTGGTGACATGGACAGTGGGATTGAATGCACACTCAACACATTGCCAACAACACCAAGCTGTGTGGTGCAGTCAACATGCTGGAGGGAAGGGATGCCATCCAGACAGACTTTGACAGGCTTGAGTGGTGGGCCCATGCAAACCTCATGAAATTCAGCAAGGCCAAGTGAAAGTTCCTGCACAAGGATCAAGGCAATCCCAAGCACAAATACAGGCTGAATAGAGAATGGATTAACAGCAACCCTGAGGAAAAAGATGGTGTTAGCGGTGGACAAGAAGCTCGACAAGACCCAGCAATGTGTGCCTGCAGTCCAAAAAGTCAACCATATAGGCTGCATCAAAAGCAGTGTGGCCAGCAGGTTGAGGGAAGTGATTCTGCCCTTTACTCCACTCTTGTGAGTCCTCACCTGGAGTATCCCACCCAACTCTGGGTACCTCAACAGAAGGACATGAACCTGTTGGATTGGGTCCAGAGGAGAGCCATGAAAATGATCAGAGGTATGGAGTACCTCTCCTATGAAGACAGCCTGAGAGAGTTGGGGTTGTTCAGTCTGGGCAAGGCTCTGGGGAGACCTTTAGGCAGCCTTCCGGTATCTAATGGGGGCTAAAAGAGAGCTGGAGAGGGACTTTTGTCAAGGGCATGTACTAATAGGACAAGGGGGAATGGCTTTAATCTGAAAGTGGATAGGTTTAGATGAGATATTAGCAAGAATTTTGCTGTGAGGGTGGTGAGACACTGTGTAGAAGTAGTTGTGCTTTTGGAAGAATTTGTAACGGGAAAGCTAGAAATTCTCTTTTCACTTAGGAAGCCTGTAAAATGCCTTCTGAAGAGGGTTAGAGGGTTTTTTTTCCATTCTGCAGTCCAGAGGGGGTTGCAGAGAAAGCTGTGTTATCTCTCTGCTATGCTGGAGAGAGATAATCCTAACAGACATGCATAGAGGTGTTGGGAGCCTCTCCGTGGGGGAGAAACAGAGAGGATAAAGAAGACCTGGAGAGAGTGAGAACTTGCCTTTTCTCCCTGGGACCTGATGCTTCAATGATCACTGTGAGGTATTTGTAAGTTTCTTTCATTCTGGCCTTCTAAATAAACTTTTGAATTCTTTCCACTGCCTTGGCATTTTTGGGGATACCTGCGTATCTTACTTTACACTTTGGCACAGGTTGTCCAGAGAAGTTGTGGATGCTCCATATCTGGCAGTCTTCAAGGTCAGGTTGGGACTTTGAACAATCTGGTCTAGGGGAAGGTGTCCCTGTCCATGGCAGGGAGTTGGAACTAGATGATCTTTAGGGTCCTTCTAAACCAGACCATTTTATGATTATATGATTCTGTTGATATTAATTTTAAAATGGGCATATTAAAAAGAGCATATTAAAAAGAAGCACACAGTTTTTTCCTACCCCATTCCAGGTGAATGCTTTTACATTTGCACAGCAGACCAGTGCTACCTCTTACATTCTTTTACCTCTGGCTTCATGATGTGCGTTCTTGACAAAACAGCATCCTAATTTCAAAAGGAAAAGTTTACATCTCTGTGATCTTGGACTCATAGAATCATTTAGGATCCCTAAAGCCCACCCTCTGTAAATCTGTCTTTGCTCATATCTGAACATGTCTCTATGTTTTAGTTTTGAACACTATGCTGAGTTGTCAAGAGAAAAACTTACCAGCTAGGTTTGTTTCCTTTTTTTTGTGTTTTGTTTTTCTTTTTTTTGTTTCATTTTGTTTTTCATTTTTTTTCTGGTTACTTTTTTTTTTTGTTTGTTTGTTTTTGTTTTTGTTTGGTTGGGGTTTTTTTGTTTTTGTTTTGTTTTGTGGTTTGGGGGTTTTTGGGGGGGAAAAGGATTCGAAAAATGTGTCAAACTGAATGGCAAAACTACACTAAAAAACTCTGGAAGTCCATTCTCAGCTTAGACATGGTCAAAAAAATACACATTATGAAAACATAAAAACTCAAAGTACAAAATTTAAACCTTCTTACTTGACAAAGTTTAGCTGCCTTTGAATTAGTATTCAAGTTTATGTATTATGAGCAATATCATTGGATTTTTTACTCAAATTGTCCTCAAACAGTAGGGTAGCTGTTACTATCAAAAAAAAAGAAGAAGAAAGGAAGGAAAAAAATGCACATCTTAAGCCCCTATTTCTTAGTAAAGTTTTATTACACTGCATAAAGTGTTTATACAAAAAGGATTAAAAAATGTATTAAAACAGAAATGCATTCTTAATAGCTGTGGCTTTGTGAGTGCTGCCCTGCATTACTACAATTGATTTTCACATCATTTTCATGCTCCTGCAGTATGTCTGCCCTATTCGAAATGCACGGATTTCCTGTAAGAATAGAATATTGTCACCATCCAAAAGACAGCAGCTAGATTTATGTGAACTGTGAAATCTTTTTAAAAACTTCTCAAGTCTCTTCCCAGGATGATCATTTTCCTCCTGGGTCCAAGATCTCTTTAACTGTTCTAAGGCTCTGTCTTGAGTCTGGAAGAGAAGTTCACTATCGTATTGCCAAGCAGTAACTCATCCATCAGTCATGGTATGTTCTGTGAGTACTGATTGCACAATATAATTTTCTCCATGTATTGACGATGCTTTACTTGTCAGAGGCCTTTGAAAGTAGTCAGCTTTCATCAATGGATCTTGACAACATGAAAAGGATGAGTCACCTGAAGGAATCGTAGGGCATAGCATTTCAAAAGTGGTATCTGAAGATTGATTATTCTTTGTCCTTGACATCCTGCCAAGGGCCAAGTACACTGAACATTTGGGAAGTAATGGAGCCTACAAATCACTGGTTGCCTACAATCCCAGTCAGGCCACAAGAGGATAGCATGCACGACTTCAATTTTTATTATGTGTTGTAAGCTTTTGACTGTTCTGTGTTGTCACTGATGTGTCAAGACTGAGCTCTGACAGAGTGTCTGACCTGATTGAGATCAACAGTGATCTGTTAAAACTGAAAAAGGAAAAAAAAAAAGGCAAAATAAAAACACTATTGAGGGACTTCCTTTAATCGGCCACAGTCAGTAGCTGTGCTATATGGAAACAAAACATGAGGGGCATGATAGTGTGTAGCAGTGCTCCTAGGTGAGATGGGTAGGTACAGGAACATGCTGCCAAAGTGTTTTGTAATGTATGAGCCATACATGGTGATGTTTGTTTTGTTGAAGCCTTTGTCCTGTTGCAATTCTGGTAACTCACCACCTAAGTATTTCAGACTAAAAGAGAAAGCACCAAGAGCCTTGGTGATTTAAAACAGTTCCATTGGAACTATTTTAAAATCTTTTATAGGAAGATCAGTATATTATGTCTTACGACTAAACTTCTCTAACATTATTAGTGCTAGTAATCATGTCCTGTTAAGTGAGGATCTGGTAACAAGGAACTGTTCAGGGCTTTTGTCCTCCACTTTAAAAATACCAAACACTTTGTCCCGTAAAAGCTAGATGAGGTAATAATAATAGTGTTTTTACAGCCATTTGTAACTCTAAACAAAGAAAAAGAGGACCAATGAGGCTATATTGACCCAAATTATGCTATATATTTTAATTACAGATCTTTATATATAGGATGCCCACTCAAAAAGGAAAGATAAAACCTCTCAGGATAATGTCACCATATCCTTTGAGTGACATCTGAAAACAACACTATTCCCTAGTTGTGTGTCAAAGTTCTGCCAAGTCAAAGGAAATATTAGAGTGCAGCTAACATCTGAACTAAATGAGAACATCTAGAAGATTCCTGTACATGGAGAGTATCAGAGCTACTTTAATGTAGACAGCTGAATTTGCAGGATGTAAACCAGCATGAATTAAGAGCTCATTTTCCTCTGAATATTTAAAGTCAAAGTATATATTTTCTGGAACCACCAAAGTGTTCCCAAAGCTATGGTATTTCTTTTCTATAAGATAGCACTGATATAAAATAATTTAAAAGTTTCTACCTGTAGTACCATTTAGAAGGAAACTTTCAGATATTATTTATCTTACTGGGATCTATAAATCTTTGCAACTACTTAAAATTGAACCAGTATTTATCGCTCTCTCGTTGAATACAGACAAATAGCTCATTCTAGTACATAGGAAGAAAAGCAATACTTCACAGATTAAATAAAACCCTTTAATGGTGTAGATGCTTTTGATCCTGACATAACATAATGCCCTCTGAAACAACAGAAGCATCATGTGAACCAGTATTTATGCTTCTATAGACTGGAGAAGTTATAAAGTGTTAGATGAAAATATTTCCTAACACTAGCTCTGTCTTTTGACAAAAAAAGCTCAAGTGTATTTTACCATAGTGGCATTATAGGCATAGCTTTTCATTGACAAATATTTCCAGTAATGACTTTTTAATAGACAAGAATTTCCTGACCTCATCTGGACAAACCTCTCCCCAAATCGTATTTTTGATATGGTGTCATACCCAACATTGTCGAAAAACACACAAGTGAATGAGCTACCAAGCAGTTCTTTGGTTCAGCAAAATTAAAAAAAAAATCAAACACTTGAGATCTTTTCTGCAATATTTTCCCTGCATTTCCTTCAGTTTAATGTTCCTAGTTCTACCTTTTTGTCTTTTACAATAACATAGCTTCACCTGCTTTGGTAATTGCACTGCTTCTGTGCTTACACACAGGCATTGTAACATATCTTTGCCATCCATAATTAAGGACAACAGATCAAATTAGAATAAAAAATTGCAAAACAAGAAAAAATTACATTGATAAGAAAAGTCCATGCTATAATTTTTCAGTTGATTTGCCACAGCCTACTGATTTTTTCAAGCAATTAGAAAGTCAAAATGTAGAAAAGTTCCAGGACTAAAACCGAAGTAACATAGCATCAGCATGTGTTTTCCTCCAAATTAGGTAACAACAATAAAATCAAGAACCTGTTTAAATAATACAAAAATAATATTAATAAGCAAAAAACCTGACATATCTGTGAAAAAATACAGAAGTTTCACCTCAGACAAAGCAGGACAGTGCATAGGAGGATCAGGGGAGGCTTTATTACTAATAAAAACCAGGGTGAAGAAGGTATTGAGTATCTAGGTGTTTCCACAATGTTTGTCACCAGGTCCTCTGTCCACTTCAGCAGTCCACACATTCTTCAGATTTTCTTTTGCTGCTGCTGTACCTCTAGAAACTCTTCTTGTTGCCATTCAAAGTACTCATCAGATTCATCGCTACATGGGCTTTGGCTTTCCTAATTACATTCCTGCAGTCTCAGACAGTGTGTCTATATTCCTTCTTGGTTACCTCTTACTGTTTCTGTTTCTAGTACAATTATTTTCTATATTTGTCTTTTTGTTTGGAACTTGTTCATCTGTCAAGTTCTCCTACTACCTTTACATTATTGAAAAAACTCCCAGCTCTTCACCTCCTGTCACAACACTGACCTTATTCCATCTTCAGCTTGTAATCAAGTGTAATTCCCAAATCCTTTCCCAGAAAAATGTTATGTTGTCCATCCTGTATAAGCTTTGATTTTGTATTTGCCCTTATTCAGCTTTTTTCTCCTCTTTCTCCCATTTGTCAAGGTAATTCTGAATTCTCGGATCTTGCCCTTCAGCATCATTCCAGATTCTCTCAGCTTTGGGTTGTCATGCATCAACTAAGCCATTGATAAAATATTGGAGAGAAACTGGGCACAGGATGAAATACCAAATTCCTTCCATTTTGACAGGGAACAACTGATAACTAAAAGAGGACTGTGATTTTCAATAGTTTTACATAACTTAGGGGAATGTGTTCACAAAATAGACTTATGTGAAACACTGTAAAAACTAAGTTGAAGCTTCACATTTAAATGTAAATATCTAGCAGCAACAAAAGGATGAATTTCTGTGAAAACAATGGATTAACTAAGTAAAGGCCTTTTTTAGTTATTGATAGTATTCTAAGTAGGATTTAAAGTACTTTATACTATTTGCAGTATTTGAAATATTAGATTTACATAAAATTATAGAACTGGGCTTTATTAACAAATTTCAATTTTCTAAATATAAAACCAACCAAATAATAAAAAAAACCAAACCAAAACCAAAATAAAACCAGCATTTGCTACTACAAAATCCTAAGTTCTAATTCCATACAGTGTTTTGTAAAAGTCTAGAAAAGAAAATTTTGGTTTTTGTTTTGTAATGGTCTTAAAGTAAAATACCACAGAATGGGAAATGTAATAGAGTTTCAGGTCAGGTTGTCTCTGTATCCTTCTCCTCATTATACAAAGAAGATAATGACAGAGCAGAATTTTATGGAAAATTAGAGCTTTCCTGTGAAAGGATATGGCTGAAAAGTCAGCTTGTATAATGCAATGTAATAGTAGCTTTTCTTTTCAAACAGTGTTTTAATCCAATTAGTCTTTAGTTTATAACTTGGCAAGATTGAGTTGAAACATCAGATGCAGGAGGTTTAAAGTTAGGATTCATCTCATCTAACTTTAGCCATCTAGAAGTCAGTTGTCTAATCAGAGTGAATTATTTAGGTGCTCTCTGTTATTACTGGAAAGAGAGAAGAATATTTACTCCTTCCTGAAATAAGTAGGATTAATCTAACTTTATTAGTGTTACTTATCTCTCTCAATTGACTAGTGAGGTAATCTTTATACTCTATTTAGGACAGTGCAGTGGACTAAATATTAGCTTATGCGAATGTAGGGTATATTTTAAGAATAAGAATGAACCATTTGCACTTTACAAAACAAGAATCCATCAGGCATAATACAGGAAAAAGTCAAAGTTTGAATATGCATTTTTTTAGTAAAGCCTATGAATTTGATACAGTTAGCAATGTGAAAAGGATAGAATTTCTTTTAACAACTCTTGCCCTTTATTTCGCCATAATAAATGAAATGACACTTCAGGGTGTGCATTCAGCACTGTGCCTTTCATTGAGATACCACATAAGACATATTTATTCTAAAGAAGTTACCATCTCACCTATAATGAAACAATAAAGTATTTCTGCTGGTACCCCTAAATTAGTAAAATATAACTGGAATACTAGAGAGGCAGATGTTGAGGACCAAGAATTAGAATGGGAATGATTTCAGAAGTTGAAAAATACTTACAGCGATTGAAAGGACTTTATGATGCAGACTTTACAGTTATCATGTATATATACATTGTATGTTTCCCCAGAATTTGTATCTCCTGGGCATGTCCCGGCTTGTTCACTCCCCTATTTCTCTGCTAATTGGCCGGAGAATCTGCAGAGAGGAGACAGCCTCCATTCACCCTTTCCTTCCCCGGTCCCTCCTGCGCTCCTCCCCCTTTTTTGCCTGTGTCCCTATCCTGGTTTGTCCCCCCCCCCCCCCCCCGCTTGTTTGTCTCATGCTCCACCCCATCTTCTGGCCCTTTCCCCTTCTGAACTGATAAAAAACCTCGTGTGCGTTGGAATAAAGGATTTTACCTGCACCCTACCTTGTGTCCCGGACTCATGCTCTACCACGGCCCCATCCCCCCTTCGTACCGGGCAGGCAGAGGCCTACATTACCTCAAATACATACACCTTCTGTTACATTAGTTCTTCAGGACTTTTCTTTCTGCGTGAATTATGTTGTCTAAAAATAACAATAATCACTTACAAATAGAACTGTGTTTCAAAACAACCCTTATGTAGACCAGGCTTAAGCTAACAGAAAGAAAAAAAATTGTGAAGAAAATGTATAAGAATAGTTATGCCTAAATTCATATTCCCTTTCTGATCAATACCGATACACTTTCAGAACTCAGCCATTAGGTAGTATGGCATATAAAATATAATTAGATAATAGTCCTTGCAATATCCTTGAAATCTTCCTTGGCCCTTTCTGGAAAGCTGGAAGGCACCTTGACATTTACTTGTGGCACCTTGGAAAGCTTTGAAGAAAAATTATACATAATATGTAGCTTCTGGTAAAAGTGACTGAATTGTAATGCATTGCTGCTGATAATACAGATCTATTTAACCAGCAGTAAATAGATCTGCACTGGTTGGTTAAAAGTGGGGAGAGGGGTGGTTGTCTGGGAGGATTGTCTCCCTAAAACAAAGATGCTGAGATGGACAGAATTCAAAAGGTCAGTAAGGAATCAGGGAAAGTAATTGTAAGAGAGAAAACCAAACCAAACCAACAAAAAAATAGCTCTTGCAAGTAAGCTCAGATCTGTCACATATTTACTTAAAACCAAGAAAAAAAAGATACATATCCAAAAGAAATATTTCTGGCTGAGACTCATGGTATGTTTCTTTTGTTAAACTAAAAGATTATTTAAAAAGTTTTGCTTGTGACTCATGTTGACTAGTAACTGTGCAACCATGAGAATAGAATGAGATATGGATTTCACTGGTGTACTGAATTATACAGCTGTTTTCTAGGTAGTATGGTTGAGACCAAAAAATAAGGGATAAAATTCCAGATTGAATCCTAACAATTTTAGTCTCTTCTGACCTTATTCTCTTCCTCTCCTTTCTAGTCCCTCTCTGCTCAAATTCCTAATATACCCTGTTATGATTCTAAATTTTTCTCTTCCTTAGCTTGTAATCCAGCTTCACCCTTTTCTTCTACTCCTTTTCCTTATTTCTGACGCACGCTTGCTTCCCTCTCCCTCCTCCTTTTTCTCTCCCTGTTGCCAGACCCTGTAAGCCCAAATTTTTTTAATCTCTGTGTTCGACTGTCTCCTTCCAGCGTGCTCTGTTTCTGAATCCTTGCTCTTCTATTCCTGGACCTTGCTTTGGCCATCTACCCCTGCTCTCCTCATCCCTTCTCCCTGTCTCCACTTGATTTCTTCTCCACTACCACAATATTTCTTTCTTGCTAGACTCTAAAGGAGGAAGTAGTGAAATCACAGAGACAGTTTCTCTGCTCATAGCTGCTGCATGAGACATGGGGTTGCAGGGGAGACTAACCCATGTGCAGAGGGATTATGTTCTGGTGCTGAGAGGATGCAATATCTGGTTGGGTGCAGCAGCTGACAGAGAGCACAGCCCTAGTGGAGCAGGCACAATGCTTCCTGTCCGACCTCTGCTGCACAAAGCCAAACTGCATAAGCATTCAAAGCTTATAGCTTTACCATGGAGAAGATGTCTGTGCCCACAGTTAGCAGTGTGTTCCTCAAGCAGCACCATTGTCTTTCCCATTCTAGAAGGCTAATACCTCCTCTAGAGCACAGAGGTACATAAAGCTATAAGGGTATGTGAAGTCAGAGAGCATCTCACTCATTGAATTACTTGTTTACGGACTCTTCAGTATAAAGAAATGTAGTGGGTTGGTTTTTGGATTTTTTAGGCCTTCCTTAGCAATGGGGTAGGAAATCTAAGGAAGTATTCCATATCATCCCTTTCCGTAACACAACATATAAAAGGCGCAGATAAGAGGCCTTCACTCTCTTCGCTCTTCTGGTGGCTGAAGACAACAGGTCCCTCTCACAGACAGTTTTGCTTGTATAGGCCAAAGCCTGCCTGCTCCGACCTGCCCTTATCTCTGTTCCATTCGGGAGCTGTCTGTCTCGTTCAGGGAAGTATTTAATTAGCTTTTTTGTATTTATTCGCTAGCTCTCTATTGAAGGTGTATATTTAGAAGATATTTGTTTTTAGTTCTTCCCTTTTCCCTTTTCCTCCCCACTCCCTCCCCCCGGGAGCTCCCTATCATGTGTACAATATATTCAAATTGTATATATATAATTGTAAATATATATTTTTAATATAATCTGGTTGATTTCAGTTTCTCTCAGTTTCTATAATTTTTTTCCTTTCCTCTCTTTGCTCAAAGGGGGAGGGAGGGGAGGGGCTTTCACTGAGCATTTGGAGACTTGGCAGGAAGCCAGCTCAAACTTGCTCAAGGAAATAACACATAACTAGGAAATTCACAATGAAGACAACAACAAAGACCGGACCCTTTCAGATGTCAGTTCATTAAATGCACTGCTCAGAGATAACCCTGAAGAGGGTCAATCTGAACTTGTAACTGATAAGAAGGAAAAAACAAGACTAACATCACTATTATCAGATACTAAAGTGGGTTTGTGATAATTTGTTAAAATAGTAATAAATTTTTTCAGGGGAAAGGCCAACAGTGGAGAAAGGGAAGGATCAGGTTAGATTGGCCAAAAACAAGCACAGGGAAATGGAGAGGAGAGGGATAAGGGGCCCAGCTGCCTATCTTCTTATTAATCCTTTTACTAACAAATTTTTTTCAGTGTAAACTCACTCCCTATCCTTTATGCGTAAATGCTGCAAGGTCTGCATGCCAGCAACCAGAAAAGGGCTGAACTGAAAGGACTCATAAATCCATGTGGCAGGAACTGTAGAGGCAAGGATACAATGCTTTGTGCATGTGTGTGTATGTGTCATTTGCTAGCACATTTTAAGCTTGACTAGCTGCCAAGTAGAGGGAGACCTGCACCAGGGAAGACTCAGGTTCTAGACCAGTGCCTAGGAAAGAGGCCCAGGGTCCAGGAATGTATAGTATGTAGAGATCATCCTAACACTTGAGGAGTCTATGATTGTGGGTCTATGTGTGAGAATGCAGCTAACAGAGGCAGCTGGCAGATACTGCAATTAAACACATGGATTCTGCTTCTGGACCTTCTGGAGACAAACTCCAAGGTCACTGGGAAGCATCTGGGAACCTTATGAGAAACTTGAGGGATGCCTGCTGCTGTCAGGCAAGGATGAGGTAAGGGGAATTACAAAGGTGTAGGCACAAGGAAGTTCTAGTAGCTTCTGTTCAACATGATTGGCATAGAGTGCCTGGAGCCTCTGTTGCAGCTACACGCTTCTTAGGGAAGGTCGGTGCATCTTCAGTCAGTGCTCAGGAGGGGCCCAGAACACAGCTCTCAGAGGCAGCAGTTTGTGCAGAAGAGTGTGCAGAAGGGAGTCTCCATTGAAATGCTGCCATTGTAATGGCAGTCAGACATAGTGGTAACATTTCATGGAGCAATTTCTCCAGCAGATGTGGAGCAACTGTCCCTGCCAGGGCAGAGGCTTTGATGTAGACTGAGCCTCAGGTGGTGGATGCAGCCCTCCAAGTCCCAGGCTGAAGGAACGAAGACAAACAATCCCCTCTGCCCTGTGAGAGGTGTGCTGTCCTGGAAGATCTGTCCTGCCAGGTGGAGAAGTTAGGGGAAGAAGTGAGCAGGCTGAGCAACATTTGCAAAGGTGAAAGGGAGATATACTGTTGAGTCTCTGAGACTCAGCAGCTTGAAGTGCCCAAGCCCTCATATACAGTTGAGAAGCAAACAGTGTCCAACTCCACTGTCAAGGTAAGAAAAACCTCTAAAGAAGGGGAAGGATTGGCACTGATGATTTCAAGAGTAAGACTCCTGCCCCGCTTGAGGACTTACATCTGTAAAATAGGTTTACCACTCTGGAACGGGAAGGGAAGCCAGGTGTACCTACAAGAAAGAATCTATTTCACTTACCTGTAAACCTTGCAAGATTACCAGGAAGAAATGATAAGTCACCATAAGAGGTGACTCCCTGTTGCAGGTGACAGAGGCACCCAACTGCCAGCCTCAGCAGTCATTTGGAGAAGTTTACTGCCTGATGGAGGCCAGGACCAGGGATTTTTGGAGGGAGATATTTATGTGAGTTTTGGTGCATATATCTGTGGGGGGGGGGGGGGGGTACGCTGCCAGTGTTGATGCTGGCTGGACCTGCAAACAGGAAGAGCAGCAACCACCTGCATGGGAATAGGATGAAGGGAACCCCAAATTGCACCCAGTTGGGCTTTAGCACACAGGAAAAAGGAATTCAGAAGTCTGCTGCATCTGGCTGGTTCATTAACATCCTTTTTAAAAGATTTTCCCCTAAAATCCCAACCAATATGTGACTTTATAGTAGGAAAAAAAAAATCTCTAATAATATTTAAGCTTTGTCAAACCCCCAAAGTGACATAATTCAGGTTAAACAGTTTATATTAAACAAAGTTAAAAGCAGCAAAGAGGAAGGAGTATGAAAGCCTTATTTTTCCTGCTTATAATGTCATTCATTGTCTCAGAATGAAAAATGTATTAATTGTCCTTCTGATTCAACAGAGACTATTACGCTCTTTTTTACCACTTATGGTAACACAGCATTAAGACACAAAGTGAATGATGATTTGAAGATTTCAGACACAGTGGGTTGCCACTGCCCCATCCCCCCTTCAGACCGTGGCATATGCACAGTGAGGATGTGTTTTCTTTCTGTTAGCTGACCAGTCATACAGGGTTGAAGCCCCTTGTCCCTCCTCAGGGTGATAGGCAAGAACTGTGCTCCCTGCAGGCATTGGGACACACAGTGAGGACAGGGGAGCTGAGGAAAGAAAGGGCGAATGGAGGCTGTCTCCTGTCTGCAGCTTCTCCAGAAAATCAGCAGGGAAGCAGGGAAGTGAACAAGGCTGGACATGGCTGGGAGATACAAATTCTGGGGAAACATACAATGTGTATATACATAATAACTATAAAGTCTGCATCATAAAGTCCTTTCAATTGCTGTACATATTTTTCCATTTCTGAAATCGTTCCCATTCTGATTCTTGGTCCTCGACAGTGGGTCACAGTAAAAAGAGACCTCATATAACTTCAATAAGCAATTCTCAGTATTTGAGGAGCAAGTGAACCATCTCATGAAGGTTTGGGGTTTTTTTATGAAGTCTGTAACTGTAGATTTACAGAACATGAAATTAATGCTTTTGCTAAAGTATAGGGAGCTCTAATTACTGTTTTTTATGTTGACAACACAAATTATTTCTAAGAGAAAAAAAACCTGGATTAATTCTATTTCTGGAGGCAATAATGGGTTGATATATGGCAGCTTCTGTCTGGTGTTCATTGTCATTTTTATCAATCTACTTTTTTAACAAGTAGATTGATAATTGGGTCACAGAAAGGAGCAGAAAAACAAGCAACATCACCCCATCCAGTTAATCAAACAAATAGAGAGGGAGAAGAGGCAGAAGAGAGTAAATAAGAGCAGGCTTTATAGGATTATGGCTGTCAGAATTTTAAAACAGTTTTGCACAAAAAACCTAAGGCTGACTTTCAGGTCAAGGAGCTGACCATGTGTAGTGTGCTATGAAACACATCAAGTTTTATGTTGAATGAATAACCTCCCTCTCACTATAAACTTTTGAGGATGAATTGCACTGATCAGATTTGCTTCATTTCTTCCAAACGAGAGGTATTATCTTCTAATCTTCTCTGCTAGCAAAGAAATACCAGGAAATCTGACCCTCTTTTGGATTCCTTGCTTTGCCTGCCTGCTGGGCCCTACTGTTGACAAGCTTGCTTACATTACATTTTTTTTGGTTGAAAAAGTAATGTGTTGCTTATATCAGGGGCTGTGACTGAAGTCCAGCACATCAGAGAAGCACAGGAGTGCTGTGAAGTAATCATAGATAAAAACAGGACATATTTGTAAACAGGTTGTGTGAGCCTTTTGGTTTTCATTCACCTGTGGAGAGAGGATTAATGCCTTATAAATAAAGCCAAAGGGGAAGATGTTGAACATCCTGTACTTGCTTCCTAAATATATGCATCTAGAAATGAATTTGCATTTTTTGTGTTTAGCTATATATTATTACATCAAAATCACTTTCTGCTGTAGCTTGTAAGGCAAATGAAGGGATATCATCAAAAATGAGGGTAGCCTCTGAAGCAAAATAGATTTTTTCAGCAGTTAAGATCCATGGTGATTTTTCAGCACGTGTATATATGTGCCAGATAAATTTTCTTGGTTGGTTTCAAGTGAAATGGAAAGGCGCTGTGCCCCCTTAACCACAACTTCCATTCCCAGTTTGCTCATCTTAGACTCTCAGGAAAACAAGACTGTCTTCTCTGAGAGAGAGATCTCCCCAAACTGTTTTTTCTGCCTGTTAATGCACAGTGTGTAAGGGGCCTACTCCAAAATACCCAGCAAGAAACCTAAAACTCAGTCCTAAGTATGTTTCCTGCATGGTTCATGAACTGATGTGATATGATAAATACAGACTGTATTGTTCTGTCATATGGCACAGCTCACAAGAAGTGGGTGTAGGTGAAATATCTGTGAAATTCTATAATTTTTCTGGATTTCATCATATTCAGCTTGGACATCCCTTGGTCTGACATCACAGAGCTTTCCAGAGCCATTTGTGCCTTTCTCTTCCCTGGTACCACACCCATCTCCTCCATGGCAGCATGGGTGGGTTCATTCTCCTCTCCTATTTCCATCTCATAACCAGGCGTCATATTTGGTCAGTGAGACTCCCAGTAACAGGCACCACTACAGTGCAATTAATTTGTGTTGCTTTAATTACTTATCTTAGAAGGAGATGAACTGCTATAGGAGGTGTTTATCAAAGAAATCTAAGTAACAAACGAAACATATGGTTTCATATGGTTGCAGTCAGGGGAGATGACTCCCACCACAGGCAACGTGATTCTGTAGTCCTGCCTTGCCTCAGGAGCCATCTGAAAAAAAGGAAGTTTCTGGAGAAGAAGGATAAAGAAAACCAAACAAAAGTGTTTTTAAGTAGGCTGGTAAAAGCCAAAACTGTAGCAAGATGAATGTTGCTTGTCATTACTCTGCTATTGCTGCCCTTTTATTTCTTCCTCTCTTCTGTTCCCTTTCTTTCCACACACCTCATGCATGTTTCCTGGGAGACATGGAAGGCAATTCACTGCTGTGTAATCCTTCTTCCAGGGCTGTTTTTACTTCTACTCAGGAGAGAAAAAGAAGATGATTTCACCATAGTGTTTATTTGTAGGAGCTAATGATACTGGTTGAAGCAGCTACATATTCCAGTATTTTCCTTATCATGGCTTTGTGAGAGTTTCTGTCTGGTCAGATTAAAAAGTTTTGGTCTTCCTTTGTTCCCATGACCCTCACACTGTTTTCTGATATGTGAAGTTCTTGCTGCTGTCATCTAGTGATAAGGAAGGAAAACAAAGCTTTTCCCTAAAATTATTTTTAAAGTATCTCTGTAATAAACTTCGCATAATCATTTTAAATCCTAAGGGAAAATTTTTTTGGCTATTCCTTTTAGTATGTATGAAAAATGATTGTAACAGAGGGTTCATCTTCACATGATAAATGATCAGTATGGCTTCTTTATAAATGCATATTGCATTGCATTACAGCAAAACCTCTTCTGACATAATGTGTTGCGTGAAAAAACTTTTGTGATTTTAGTTTTAGAGATTTAATCATCAGCCTGCAGGACAGCTGAAAAAAAGCAACAGACCTCTAAATCAAGTGACCTCAAATGAAGTTCTATCCAGAAAGGGAAAAAAATTGTCTCAAAATAAAAGAAATGGAATTGATTTTAGTTTAAAAGTTGGGGTTTTATTTAAATTTATCAAATAAATTTATATTTTCTTTTTCTACTGCACAGGCTCATAGCTTGTTTGTAATTATCAGCTATATCTGCATACTGATGAAATATAAAGCAAATAGTTCTCCCTAAAATTATTTTCTTGATACAAGTACATTTGCAGTACAATTAAAAATATTAGTGAGTATTAAAAGACACTGGCTGCACTCAGATATTCCATATTAGACCAAACATAAGCATTTACAATGCCCTCTGAGCCAGAAGAAAAAAATTACTATTAAAAGTAACATGCTTTTGGGTTAATGCTTATGTCATGGTCCTTGGAGGGCAATAAGTGGACCAGTTTTAAAGTTAGAGTTGGAACTGAGGTTGGGTTTGCCTCTCAGGAGGCATGCTTCGTTTCAGTGGGGAATAGGTCAGCAACAACCACTTGGTTGCTGGCTACATAAATCTGTAGGGCCAATTTTGCCAGGCTTGTCCTTTTTGATTTTAGTGTGACATAGGAGGAAAGGTATCTTAGTAAATAAGTAAAGTAAGTCCATCTCTTTGCAACACCACATGCCATAGAACTTGTCAGCGTTGAGTATCATGCTTGGAAATGCACTAGAAGCTTCGTAAATGAAAATTTCTCAACATTCACATACACACTTGCTATGATAGACAGTAACGGTAGAGAGGAGGTTGAAATGCCTTTTCCAGTGTCCCTGTCTGCCTGGCAGTAAGTCTGTTATACCGTATGAGCCTCTGAAAACAGAAAGCTGAGGGAATACTACATGCCATCTCTGTCACCAGAAATCAATTAGGAGCTTCAGGACAGGAGTCTGTGTAAACCCAGAAAATTAAAGTGAAACATATCAGGATAGTTAAGGCTGTAATTCAGAAAAGGGGAAACAAAAGCAAGTGTTCTGCAGAAATTGCAGAAAATTGTGGGTTTGCAACTTATTTTCATAGGATATCCTCTCTCTCTTCAAAATCATGCATAATTTTTTGAAATCCTAGTAATTTTCAAATCAGAACAGTTCCTAGTCCAGTTCTGTTCAGGGTATTGTGCTGTAAAAAGCAACATGCACATTTATTCAGATATTTTTGTCTCTTTGTCTCAGACATTAAGACAATCTTAAGATTGTTTGTTCCCAATGTATACCTATGTACAAGAGAAAGCAAAAGAAACGTCTTGATGTCTTAAAGCCACAGGAAATATTCTTTCCTGAAGGAACAGCTCCTCTCATTCACACAACTAGAGAAAAATACCTGGTATTTCAGAACTGATTTGTAATCCTCTTTTGTTGGTTAGTATCATTGTAATGACTGGTGATGTAAAATCAGCAAGATCAATGAAGATATTAGTAGATGTCGAAAGAGACCGTGCATGATGCATCTTCTCTCTCTTTCTGGAGATCCAGGATAAATAGAAAAACTGACACCTCAAACTCTCTCATAATATGTCTGTTTCCATAGTATTATTAGCAAAATACGGAAGTACTAAGATCTAATGGATGCCATTTTCAAATGCAGAGAGTGCAGGCATGTGGACTTTTGAAGACTTCCTCAACAGCCAATGAAGACTGAAAACATCTCAATAGAGTGTTCAGCTGACCTACTGTATACAGCTACTTCAGGGTGTGATGAATCCCGGTGTCTCTGTGTGCAACACTTCACTGCCATTTGTGGGAGCTAACTTAAGACTAGAAGTTTGACTTTTCAATAGTTGCAGTTAAGTGACATGAATCCCATCCAAAGTGAATACTGTAGTCCTGTAGAACTCAAGGAGATTGTTGACTTCAGCATATGCCTACTAATTCTTCTACCACGTGCAGAATCAGACCTTGCTTAATGAAACAGCTGCTGTGGTGTGTTTGAGAGTGTTCACAATTAGATGCTTCATATGAAGACGACAAAGCCTTTTCTTTGGCAAGATGTCTCTAACTACATTTTACAGCAGCTAGTCATAATTTTAGCTGCCTATAGCAGTTTATGGTCATAATAAGATAGTGGTACATTTAACATCAGCTGTTTAAAATTTTATAAATATCACAAATGCCAACCATTCTATAAAAACAAAAACGGAACCAAAATTTAGAAAATTTGGTGCAAGGAAGATTTGTAATATTTTAAAAAATAAAATTAGTGCTTTAACCTCTGAATTGTGGTTGTTAGGACCTGTAGTATATTGCTATAGCAATACACTGCAAATGTAATTTCAAAATATGAAAAAATAGTGTATGAAAAAACTTCATGTGAAAAAAAATCCCCAAATTGTAGAATTACAAAATTTAGGAGGGTTCCAAAGAACTTTTTCCAGGATTAAAAAAAATTGTCCGAGTCTTATTTTTCCTATAAAACCTTTAAGTCCTCTTTAGTAATGAAAAAACCCCTAGATTTGTCAAAATATTTTTTCCCATTGAAAATTAATCACATGATGAAAATATACCAGACAGGTACAGTGTGTACTGTTTAGAAAGACTAAGCTAGAATTTTGTGATTATGTACAGAAATAGCTTGTTAATATCATCTCTGTATGTACATAATCAGAGCTATTAAAACAGTGGATTAAAAAACTACAGGGAATTTATTTCTTTTTTTCCCCTTAGAAATCTAGATGGATGATGGCTTCCCCTGTGAAATCATTTTATCCTGCACTCCAGGATAAGTTCTGTTTTTCTCTGTCACATAACCTAGAAGATGAAGTGATCTGCAACAGAATTTTAACTATAGTATTGATGTATCCATGCAGAGGACGATCTTAATGACAGCAGGGTTCCTTCAAGAACCTGTATGGATCATTTACTTTTACAGGTTTTTCACCTATTAGAAGCTTACAGTCATCATTACAGATGTGCTTGTGAGCAGACATTTTCCCAGTTAACTCATTAACCCCCAAGGAAGTGGTGACTGTTCAATGCAAATGCATTTGGGTTGTCATCCAAACCCAGAGAAGAGGCCCAATGATTTAAATATGATCAAATATGTGCTAGCTTTTTAATCTATTTATATAGAGAACAGGTATCCAAGAAGATTTGCTACAGAAACAATTGATTACTTTGAAAGTTATAAGGTTAGAAGCTTATTTCTTACCTGTTTGGAAAGTGGTTTTTTTTAAAATCTTTTTTAAAAGGCATATCATGTATAGAGAAGATAATTAATGATATTCTGATAAAAAGAATTAGGCAATATGTTGTCACACTTTGTCTTTCACACAGTAACTTCTATGTTGCTTAGCATTTATTGAAGAAATGGTTTCAGTCTGTTTGGCCATACGAGACTGAAGGCCTCTGTACTCATGCTCCAGGTAAACATCATAAGCTCCAGGTTGTTGATTTAGCCAATGGTATAGCCCTATCTATTTATTTCTAAGTCACTGCATATGGGGATGCAGCATATGGGTACAAGGAGAAGAGTGAGAAAAGGCACAGCTTATTCACTTAAAAACAGAGTCAAAACTGTGATTTTAAAGAAATTTAGATATCTAATTCTATCTTCCAGACCTCACTGGAGTTGCAAGAACATTTATTGCATGCAAAACAATATATTGGATGTAGTCTTGAATTGTGTTACAGAGCCAGGGGCAATAAGTTACAATAAGAAATTCTCAATGTACTAATCTGCAAAGAAAATGAGCTTATCAAAATAAAGAAATAAATGAAATGGAAGCTTCAACTCTTTTAATCTTTTAATCAAAGGCTTAGTGGCAGAATGTTACAATGAAGACCCCACATTAGCAAGTCTTCATTACTTGAATGTTAAATTAATTAGTGTTACTATGGAGTTTCATAAATTCTTTAAACTAGCCTTGTCAAAATAAATGAGCAAAGTATGTTCTGTGATACTCTACCACCTCCCCCCACTTTTTTTCTGTTCCATTTTCTTCACATTATGCTTGCTTGTGTGTGCTTGATAGTTCACAGAATTGTTGGATCACAGATCAATGCCTATCTGTGTTAGTCTAAGCCTTACTAAACTTAGTGTGAGTTTGAGTGGGCACTGAGTGTCCCTATATAAATGAAAATAAGTCATGTTCTGCTGTTATAGCTAATTAGCCTGCACGCAGGGCCTGTCTTTGATGGTGTGATTGTACAGCACAACACAATTGGGCATCCATTCTGATTGGATTATCCCCATTAATGGCATAGTTCTCTTGTGAATGCAACTAAATCTCTGCCATGTGGTTGGGGTATTTTTTATTAATTACCTGCTTTTAGAAAGTTCTAATCTCTACAAGACATTGGATTCATAAAGTATGCACTGTAAAATCTGTTAGGGTGCTGTTATCAAGAATTATGACAACATTTTAAGATCATTTTATTAGTAGTCAAATGGTGAGAAAAGGTAAAATAATATTTGAGAGGGAGTTTGATATGTTTATTTAATGCATACACACATGCATGTATATAAATAAATAAGTAAATTATATATAGATACATGCATATATATGTGTTTTTCTGTTTATGCATACTTATGTTAAAACTTTAGGCCAAACTGTAATCTGCTACTTCAGCAGATGACCTCCTGGCTGTGAGCTCCATCAGAGCTCCATTTCATATAAAACTGACATGTGGGCTCCATTTTGTATAAAACTGACACAGCAGACGCCCCAAAAGGAGCAAGGAGGAGATGGAAAAATATTGCCTAGCTCAGGCAGTGTAACAGTGAACATCTGATATTAATTTAAAGTAGAGAATTCCTATGACAGCCTTTCTTTTAAGGTAGTGTAGTTCTACTCTGCTCAACATGTGGTTCTGCCCAATAGCCATACTGTTGAAACAGTACAAGATTTTTATCACAGGAGGCATAAATGGAAAAGCTCAGCAATGATTATTCCTGCAGAACACTTGGTACCCTTCAATTTCAATGACATTCTCCCATAAGGTAAAGAGAAAACTTAATATTTGAACTTGATCTTCAAGAAGGCAAAATCAGACTTTATTCATAAATATTATAAAGAAACAAAGGTGTTATATATATATATAAATGATAATAGTATTAGAAAATACTTTAGTGAAGAAAATTAAATGTTTTATGTCTATGTGCATCATCTGCATTTCAGAAATGTACAGTACGCTTTTACTGACTTTATTCAATATTGGAATTCCACTGGATAATCATGCACTTCCTTAAATTATATTAACTCTGTTTCATTTGGTTGGGCAGATTCTGTTAGAGTGTGCATGCATGTGTAGGAGAGAAGCTGCTGATGCTTTTCTAAGCTCTTCATTAATCTCAGTTTCAAAGTCTTAGAAAAGACCAGTTGCCTTTTTTTTTTCTTTTTGTAATTAGTGATACAGCAAATACTGCTGGCCAAAACATCACTGTTCTTCATAGTCAACATCCTATTGATGTGAAAGGAAATTGTTCCTCCTTCTACAGAGTTAAATGCTGAACCATCTCACTGACACTCTGACACCTTCAAAGTGCATACTCATAACCTGACTATGCACTTCAGTAGCAGATTAAATCAGTCCTGTTTCATTGGGGGCAGTAGGACGCTGCAGTCATAGTGGTAGACCTAAAAGCAATTTTCTCTGTACCGAAAAATGAATTTGTGGGGAGTCCCTTCATCTGTCCAAGACCTTGGAAAATAGAATTGCAGCAATACGTTTCATGCTTTTTATTTGTGCAGCACAGTGAAGGGACAGTTGTTTCCCAAAGGCACTGTTTCAATCTGTTTGTTTGGAGACTCAGCTCTGCATTGCTACCTGTCTGAAACTCCCAAACAGTACAAGCAGAAGATTTCTTTCTCATAAAAGTTTGTATTCTGCAGAAATTGGTAAGTATACCAGAGAAGACTGGCATGGTGTAATGCCACATTCTGGCTCAGTTGAACCCTTGCAGCAAATAAATACGAAAAGTCGTACCAGATGTCTGCTTAAAATCCAAGGGCTCTGCTTGTGAATCTTATGTAAGGTTCAGCATCGCTTGTTCTCACAGTTGACTGTGAAGTGGGTCTGGCTCTCAGCCCAGGTCTCTCACATAATGATTAACCTGAGACTACACGGCACCATCTGGTACTGTCTCAGGTAGGAAACATGTATAAATGACTGAGTAGTTACAGTTTTCCCTCTGTAAGCAGAGTAATATGTGAGGGATGGCACCAGAACTGCCTTGAAATATTTTGTGTACAGCTAAAACTTACCCTTGGTACTAAACCCCCTCCCTAAAATCTGTCTGCAAGTCTTTGCTTCCTGCTTTCTTTTACATCCTCTTCCTTTCTGTCTCCTTCTCTCTTCTCCCCTTCCACCCTTCCTGCCTCTCACCCTTTCTCCCTTTCTATCCTTCTTTCATTCTTTCTTTCTTTTGCTTTCTCTTGCACTTTTGCTCAGTCTTTCCTAAATGTTTGTTTTGAGTCTGGGGGCTGGATTATCAGCCATAGACCTAAATCTGCCCTGTTTTCTGCTTTTTGGCTGGAGAATTATTTCTGTAGGAGCTTTTGGTTAGAGAGAAGATAACGTAAATAACCAGCTCAGAAAGAGTGATGACTCTCGGGGCTGACACAGTTGCAACACCTTCATTTCTGAACAGAAAATCCTAGACATGGCTCTTTGGAAATGCCTCATGAACAATTAATGTTCACTCAAGAAAGCAGTGTTAAAGGGGAAAAAGGTAAAAAAAAAGAATTAGAGGCTTCCATCTTTTCCTTATCTCTGCTTCTTCCTTGGTGCTTGTATGTTTCAGTGGCTTAAGAACAGTAGGGCATGAATTTTTGCTGTCCTTCTACATTTTAAAACACAAAAGCTGACCTTCTCACCCTTCTCTGTGTTTCAAATGAATCTCTTCTAAAATTCCCCTTTAAAATCATAAAGTGTGAAATATGAAGGTCATAAAATGTGAAATAGCAAAGATTTGAGATTTCTTAGATTCTACAGGCCCAGTTTGCTATAATGCCTGCTCTGCAGCTGACGTGGTGGTGTGGCAGCTACTCCTCCAGTCAACGGTAGCTAGAGAGTGTCTCCCTACAGAGATGGAGCTGAATTATCCTCCAAAAGAGCTATCATTACTTTTTTTCACCCTGTGCCTGTGTATTTCATAAGCATGAAATCTCAAATAAGACCAAACTTAGAGGGTTGATAGACTTTGACCCTACAGTTCTAACCTTTCATGAGAACCAAAACCCATGGAAATAAAAATAAAATACTGAGGATATAGGATACTATAATGGAGAAGCGGCAGAAAGTAATATCTTGAGAATGTGTTAAAGACCACAAAACTGGCTCAGACATAGCCTGGGAACTTGATACTATTAAATATTTATAAAAGATTGATTCTTTCTTTTTCTGTAATTTTGCCAAAAGTACCATATTTTTCACAAATATTACTTCATAGCCTTTTCTAAAAATTATGAATTTATTTTTAAAGCATATTCTTATAAAAACAAACATCTTTGTGTAGACTTATTCTACATGTTGTAAATTAGTAACTTTTGGGCAGGTATGGTTAGGGTTCTGTTCTAGTCCAGCAGCCACACTCAACTGATAAGATACTTTGACTTCTGCTCCTAGAGGTTTCTAAACACAGGAGGTAATTTCAGAGGTCTGTTGAACAATGAAGGTAGCTAAAGATAGCTAAGCTAGCAAGGAAACACATCAAGTTTGGTTGTGATGCTGGAACGTAAAAAGGCATCCCTAACAGACAGGGAGGAGCCTCACACTGTAGCAGGATAGATGGAACAGTTCCCAACTTCTTAACCAGAAGTATATCTGTGATAACATTGCATAGAGTTTGACACTACAGACAACAAAGCAAGAGTTGTACCTGTCCCTGGATGTTGACATCAGGAAAAAGGAAATATTTACCTAGGTGTAAGGGGTTGTCACCGTGTTTAACAAACTGAAATTAAGAACAGTTAGATGTAGGCTGAAAGCAACAAAAACTTCCTCACATTGATATGTCCGATAATACAGAAGAGACCTCCAAAGGGAAGTTGTAAAAGAATAATCATTGCTAAACCCCAGAATGTAATGATCGATTCTTCATTGGCAGCAACGTGAACTAGGCAGCCCAACAGGGCTTTTCTATCCCTGGCTTCCATTATTCTATGGTAAAATTAGAAGGCAAATAAGCAGAGTTGTTCACGACAGCCTTATCTTTTACTGCCAGTAGGAGAATGCTTACCCAAGCTAATCATGCTGCAATATAACTTCAACATTTTATATGGGATATTATTATAGGTACATATCACTATAACATAGTGCTTTCATTTTGAGCCCATCATGGTGCTGTAACAGTTTTCTAGCAAAACACATTAAATTTAGAGGGTAAAAATGAGTGAGAGGTATAATACTCAATTATCTCTACTGTGGCTTCTGTTTTAGGGGTTTTAACATTAAACCTAGTTTTCCTTACTAGTTCACAATAGCAGCTGGGATTTACTTTGTGTGTGTATCATTTTAGTCTGAGGGTCTCCAGGGCTTTTAGATGCATGCAGCCTTTCCTATACTGTGGTATTTATTTTGCTTGCTTTCTTTTCTGTAGTTTTTAATTTCATTGAAATTAATTGCTGTTTAGACCAATGACTTGCAAATGTTAGTATACTGATGGGATGCTGGGGAAGAAAAAAAAATTAGTGAGCTTTCATGAGTTGTAGGGATGCAAAATATGTCATTATTAAAGCTGAAGCTAACTCCATTTGAGGTAGTAAAATAGAAACTTTAAAACCTGTGCACACAATACTAGAAATTAGATCCAAATTACACAGAAGGAACAATGCTCCTTAAATTGTTCACTGTGTTCCTAGGAACACAGTTTATGGAGTCAAAGATATACTGTTTTCTTGACTGCTGCTTATTTTGGGAAATAAATTTGTTTGAAATGCCAGAAATTATTTACGTAAAATGGAACCCCTTGTTAATCAAGGAATTCATCCACCACTCTGAATTCAGATCCAACTAACAACTAGACATGTGTTTCTGTAGGCATTAAAAATAATTCAGAGTCTAGATATCCCCCTTAAAAAAATATTATAATACCTATATAAAATTGGCCAAGATCCAAGGCTGGCAGATTGAGGGGCAGAGCCCTGCGGTGCTCAAAAATATGATCTCAGAATTGCAGTTGTAACTCTTCTTCCAGATGTACACATGTATACATCCACTTCAGATTTCTCAAGTAAGGAATCACCAAAGAAAAGCCTGTTCATTTCTCTGGCTCTCAGAGGATATGATTTCCATCTGAGAAGGGTTTTAGTCTCCTGGTGTTTCATTAAGAAAGCTTATGATGAAAGCCCTGTCCTAAAGGCTGTAATAGATATGCCTAGATAAAATTAGGTAAGATCTGATTTTGAATTTTTTTTTCAAATAAATTTCTATCTTCTACAAAATTTCTGTCCCAATGTACATGTCAGTTAGCCTTGTTAATCCAGAAGCAAATGACTAATCTGAAAGTCAACTGTAACATGGTGCTAATAGATCTCAGTTTTATTTATTAATTATTATTAGTTATATTCATTATTTTTAAATACCAGGTTAAAGAGAGGTCTAGAAGGTGCATCTGTTTCTATGACAGCCTTGTTCATTTAGCAATCACCAATGGATAATGTGAAGGTGACAGAAGGAGGCTGCATTTACTTGTAAACAAGCTAGGACCTCTTCTATTCTTTAAAGAGTAACTTCAGTGGCCAGTCCATCTGAGTCCTCTGAGACACTATATGGATACACCATTATTTGAAACAGAAAAAAACTATGATTTTACAAAAACAGTTTGAATTACATAAAAAATATACACAACTTCTATCACTGTTGTTAATATCTAATACTTTTGACTAAAAATTTCAACTGAAAAGTTCATAATGATGCCTTACTCTTATAAACGTTCTATTTTCTCCAGCACAGAAGAATCACAGAGTCATAGAATGGCTTGGATTGGAAGGGACCTTAAAGATCATCTAGTTCCAACCCCTCTGCCATGGGCAGGGGCACCTTTCATTAGACCAGATCGCTCAGAGCCCCATCCAACCTGGCACTGAACACTTCCAGGGGTGGGGCATCCACAACTTCTCTGGGCAATGTGTTGCAGTGTGTGACCACCCTCACATTAAAGGATTTTTTTCCTAATATCCATTCTAAACCTACTCTCTATCAGTTTGAAGCCGTTCCCCCTTGTCCTGTCACTCCCTGCTCTTTTAAATAGTCTTCGCCCATCTTTCTTGTAGGCTCTCTTCAGGTACCAGAAGGCTGAAATTAGGTCATCCCTAATGTTCCAGGTTGAACAAACACAGTTCTCTCAGTCTTTCCTCATAGGAGAGGTGCTCCATCCATCTAATCCTCTTGGTGGACCTCCTTTGGACTTGTTCTAACTGGTTGACATCCTTCCTGTGCTGGGAACACCAGAGCTGGATGCAGTAGCCCAGGTGGGGTCTCTCAAGAGCAGAATAGAAGGCCAGAATCACCTCCCTCAACCTGCTAGCCATGCTGCTTTTGATGTATCCCAGTATACAATTGGTTTTCTGGGCTGCAAGTGCACATTGCCAGCTCATATCCAGTCTCTCATCCACCAGCACCCCCAAGTCCTTCTCCTCAGGGCTGTTCTTGATGTGTTCATCCCCCAGCCTGTATTGACACAGGGGTTCCCCTGACCCAGGTGCAGCACCTGGCACTTGGACTTGTTGAACCTCATGAGGGCCCATAGGCCCACCTATCGAGCCTGTCCAGGTCCCTCTGGATGGTATCCCATCCTTAGGTGTGTCAACCCCACCACTCATCTTGGTGTCATCTGCAAATTCGCTGAGGGTGCACTTGAACCTTTCATCTGTGTCATTAATGAAGATATTAAGTAACAGTGTTCCTGACACAGGCCTCTGAGGGACACCATTGTCACTGATGTCCACTGAGACTCAGAGCTGTTGATCACTACCCTCTGGATGTGACCATCCAACCACTTTCTTATCCATTTTACAGTCCACTCAACACATCCATCCCCAATTTAGAGAGAAGGATGTAGTGAGAAACTGTGTCATAGGCTTCACAGAAGATGCAAAGTTATGCTAGGGGTCTGAATTAGATGAGAACTATACAACTGAGGGTTAGTGTTCTTTTTTCATTTATTTCTACTGACATATATCACTTGTAGCTTATTGTGTAATAGTGACAGCTAATCCTACCTGAAGTCTATCTTTATTTTAATGAGGAGAAGAACTATACTATCAGAAATTATAGAGTTACATCATTCAATTGTGATAATTTCTGGAGATGATAATCAGGAATGACTCAGCATTGGCAAGTTTGGATCACCGTTGTAAGACCTCTTCCCATAGTCCTGCTCTCTAAGAGCACCTGTAGATATCTGAACTTTTGGTGGAACAACATAGGGGAAGGAGTATGTGGGAATAGGCACAAACATCAAAGCCTGTCTTAATCTCCTTACCCAAATATCTGCCCGGAGAGCTCTTGAGAATATGAAGGAGAGTGGGGAGGAAGTGGTGGGGAGGAAAAGGTCATTATAGTAATGTAATGGAACTGGTTACTGATCCTAGACACAAAAAATCTGGGCAGAACTGCAGATCCATTTTATTGACATGATAGTAAGCTTAATAACATTAACATTATTTAGCCCCAAACACAGTTAGAAGTGTAATATTACCAAAGATAAAAGTGTATATGTGTGTATTCGTATAGCTGTGTCTCTCTCCACACACATCTTTGTGGTTAGAGTTGAATATGTGTGAATCTAGTCATCATGTATATGCACATACAAACCCATTTTCCTTTACATGCAAAAAATAGGCCTGACATCTACATCAAACAGAAATATATGCACAGCCTTAGCTAGTACATTTGATAAGATGTTAAGTCCAGCCGGATGGGAACAGAAGAGAAGGGCTGTATGGCTGTGATCCATTGCCCTGTATCATCCCTGTAGTGATAGAAGAGCTGTGTATCTCAGCTTGTAAGAAAACTTACAATGCACAGTGAGTATTTGAACAAAACATCAGCTAAATCGTTCTTTTCAAATGTTATTACTTACAGAAAGTCACCAGTATGATAAGAATTTAAAATCCTATTAGGCAATTGAGATTTTTTTCCTGTAATTTGACATGAAAGTCTTTTTGTTAATGACTTTCATATTGTGTTAGCTGTAAAGAGGGAATGAAGAAGTAGGCTCTGGCTGCGAGCCAAGTCTGAGATGCAGTCCTACCACAATAAATTCAAGAGTAAGTGGCAGAAGCATGCCAATGAGCAAAGAACTCCGATGAGCAGACATGGCACAGACAAGCTGATAGGAAAGTGCAGTGTTAACCTCCCATTTAGTCTATAACAAAATTGCTTGAAATTTGGGGGGCCGAGCACTGTCTCAGAGCTGGATTTTATCCTGTAATCTTGTGTAGACGCAAATGTTTCTTTAACAGGTTGAACAATGTCTGTTCCATGTTATTAGGGATCATTTTTACATAAATCCTCTTCTTTTTCCAGTTCATGAGCATAATTCCATCTTTCCATTGTAATTTTCTTCAGGCGGCTTACCGTCCAATATTTCTATTTTCTTTGAAGCCTCAAATATTTAGCAGAATCATGTATCTCAAGACCTCATCATCCCTCTTTGTGTGTGTGGAAAGAGAATAAAAGTTGTTCATTGTCTAAATTAAGCTTCAAAATGATGTATCTTCTTTTTAAGGAGTAAATGGAAAGATAAAATCAAAAGATTATGATTCTAGTTAGTACACCTATATAGACAAAGACCTAACTCAAAAAGAAAATCCATATCTAATTAAATTGAAAATTGCAGAGCAAATTATACATGTAGAAAAAAAGAAATTATTAATGTGTATATTTACACATCCAATGGCTAATGAAAACACCTGGTCTTGGGTGGGTATTTTCTTGTTAGTTTTTTTTGATATGTGCAGGATTTACAAATCTCTTCCCCCTGTGACCTACAACAGAAATTCAAAGTTTAAATGATTGCATAATGAACATGTTTATGCAATTCAATTGTTGTATCACTAAACCTTAACATAAAATTATACTGCTGAAAGTGAAAACAGCGCAGAGGAGACAGTAGTCAGCATTTATCTGGTAATCAAGGTACTGTACTGATAGTGCCATGTATGCATGATATAGGCCAAATACTAAAAAGTCATTTCTTCTGCTTTGTCTGCTTTCAAAAATGACACATTTAAAACAGCACTGTATAGGGAAGAAATCAAAGAAATGTCCATACATATAATAAAATTTTCTAAATCCTGTTTTTTTAGTGGGATAAAAGGTTATTTCTTAGTTTACTATAAAACAGACTTGGGATATAAATTTAGCATCTTGTTCAAATCAAATTTTAGCACTGTATTTCGGTATTTGCTGTCAATGTCTGAAAGTACTGACCCAGACAAAGCTGACTTGCATCCTCTTCATGGCTGTCCCAGTAATTATCTCAGTGAACTGCAAATTGTTTACAACTGGCTCAGTGCCCTCATCTATAAGATGAGGATAATGGTTCTCATGAAGATATATAACTGAAAAGAACAACTGGAAACCTAATATAGTAATATGCACCTTGAGTGAAAGAGATTAATAGAAATTATAAAGAAGAAAAAGTTGTATTTATACTACTAGGAGAAACTGCTAATAGATTTGGCGTAAATTCTGATTAATCACTGGGCTTTCTGATTTAATATCAGAAAATTTATCTTAAATAATGTTATTTGGCAAGTGATTGATCTAAACTGTTGATTATAATATATCTTGAAGACAGAAATACATTTGTATTTATAAATATGTATAAGCTAGGGGGTAGCAAAAATTAGCAATAAAAGATAATACTAAGTAGAAGTTTTGGGAAGGAAGGAAAATACATTAAAGAGGGAGCTCATACCTTAAAGTAAAAATTAACTTTTTTTTCAAAGGACTTTAATATATATATATTATTATCTTAGATACAGAAATTCAAAGCTTTTAGTAAAAATGTAGATAAAAAATTATTTTTATGCTGCTGAAGTGGCTCATCATTTCAACAACACTTTCAATATTTTTATGGATTTTCACCTCAAACTGCTCAAATTCTGTCTTGTAAAAGATATATTCCTTTTATCTACGTTATTTTTATCTTTTCACTGAATAGAAAAACCCCCATACCTTATAATCACCTGCAGTACACTGTTTGATGTCATCATTAGACAACTCAAAAAATGTAGACAGGTATGATTACTAGAGTATATGAAAGATTGATGATAGTCGTTACAACAATTTTTATTTATCTAAAGGAAAATAAGAAAAAATTGAATAAATTCCTTTAAAAAAGAATGTATTACAATCTTGGAGCAAAATTGGAGGCTCTAGATTTTTTTAGTTGGTTTGTTATTGCTACATGGCAGGTATACCAATTGATTTTACAATCTTTTCTATTTGGAAGCCACCTGGCAACCACTCTATCTCCGTCCTTGAACTCACTGTTTCGTGTTCTGAGTAGCAAATGGCACCACATCTTGAGATGCACTTAGCGTTAACTAAAAAAGATAACTGACAGGTAAAGTAAAAGATAATACAGATCTGAGGCTCAAACCTGACAGGCCCACAGATTCAAGTGCAAATTAGGCATCTGGCTCCTCTTGGCATCAGTGCAATATAGATACCTGAATACACTTGAGGACCTGGATTTGCCATTTTAGGGTACTACTGTCTTGTTCAGGGATGTGATCCCACATGCCAGTATGTTATAGGAAGCAATAAAGTGGGAGAACAATCACAGTTTTAGTTTTCCTTATAGATTTGATATTTTCATATGTCTCTTTTAGACAGTTTTGGCATTGATGCATGGTATATTTGACTCCATAAAAATTGTTTTAATAACCCAAAATGCTTTTGATAAAGTATTTAAAATATATCTCCATATCTTTCTAATACATTGTAATTCTTCCAGGAGACAGCAAGCATGAATGCTATGGGAAACTTTCAAAAATATTATAAAAGATCTCAGTAATGACAGTTCTTTCAAAATATACTTATTCATTAAAATCCTGTGTAGACTTTGTGTGGAGAATATTGCATTCAGAATCACGTTTCCCGCCTAAAAAACCCCCAGGCATCATCATGCCATGAGAGAGTACAACAAAATGGATATTTCCATAAAAATCAAAACAAACAAATAATCCCTCACAACACACTGATAAAAAAAATCCTCCTTTACTTCTAAAACCTTTATCAAGGGAAGATATTCACTTGGTTATTATCATTTCCTTCTAGAAATATGGATAAAATCTTTTTAGAAATTTTATTCACATTGCTATTCTTCCAAGCACAATAGGGAGAAAAAACCCTTCAATTACTTACTATTCACAACATTAGGAAAATTGATATTTATAGCAAATGCATGGGCACAATCTAGATCTGAATATGACATTCTGTCACAGTATGCCACTTGCTCAAAAATGCTTTTATTGACAGTTTCACTTGCTTTCTGGATTCATCTTTTTCTTCATAATCTCAGAAAAATCCCCACTAAAAAAAGAACAGTATAAAACCTTCTGAAAAATTAGTAAAATGCTCTGAGATGATCCAGCTGCTTTAAAGTTGAAGATATACTAACATTTATATAATCAGCTTTCTGAGGGGAAAACTTCAAAGCTTCCGAGCTACCTGAAAAACAGCACTGCCTGTAGCAGCAGGGTGAGGGGAAAGAGAGAGGATTGACAGGAAGAAGGACAGATGATAGGTGGGAAAAGGAATTACAGGCTTTTGCTGCCCCTGGCTAAACATAGCAGTATTTACTATTTTTAAAAGAATTAGGCAAAAGAAATTGATGTTGCTCTTTTTATCACTGTCCATAACTATTTAATAAGAATGATGTGCTCTGATCTGTTTGTGGATCTTGACGAAAAGGGTGCAAGAAAACTTCTTCCACCTCCTGCTCAACTCACAGTCCTCATTTCAGTACAGCTACGGTCCCCTTGCTCTATGCAAATGAAGAGTTTTATCCCACAGAGAGCACTCTCTCCCATCCCCTGAGAAAAAAGGTAAGAATTTGTCTCCCTTCTCTATAGCACCCGCTGCATGTTGGTGACATGACTGTATTGCCTTGGTAGGTGGAGAAGTGAGAGAAAGTATTGCCCACTGGGGAGGAGAGGCACTATCTCCCCAGAGCTCCCTGAGAGGAAGGATGCTCTGCTTTACATCTGGCTGGGGCCTCTGCCTTAGGCATATATTTTCCCTCTGTAAGTGAGCTGAGTTGGTGGTGAGGCAGACTTTGTTTCAGAGATTTACCACTAAACACATACTCAAAGAATAGCAGAGCTTTGAACAACATGTGCACAAAACCGTCTTTTTGCACTGCATGTATTTGCAGCTGGTACTTACACAAAGAAACAGGCAGAGAATAACAGGAATACCCTTTGGTGACTTGTACACTGGAGTATGTATTCCTTGAGTGGGCAAGGAATTCATAGAGCAGTGCTCATTAACACAGCCTGAGTCATTTTAGAAACGACAGCATACCCTCTTTTTTTCCTTTATACTTATTTTTAACCTAGACATCTTTTTTTTAACTCTCCTGGTAAAACAAGGTCTATGTTTTGGGTGGGCTGAAGATTTCTGAGCCAGTTCCTCAGCTGGCCTAATAAAGCCCATTTACATGAAGTCAATGGGGCTAAGCCAATTTACACCAGCTGTGACGCCGTGCCTCCATGCATCTGTATTCATAGGAATGAATGCCTGGTGCAGTTTTGACTGGTGATTGTATAATGCCAGGTTCTAAAACACTGGGTTCTCACTAATCACAGCAGAGATAATTATTACTGTAGGCTTGATTCAGGCTCTCTTAAATCATTTTCAAATTGTAGTTTGGTCAGATCTAGACACTTAAAGATGAGTCTGTATAGATAAGTGCAGTCAAATGCATGTATTTTGCCCAGCACACTGGGAACATCCTGCTGTGGTGATATGTACCATGTCCTCTACCCTGTTTGGGCAGCATGGTGGCTTCTTTTACAATAAGGTTGCACAAACCTACAGTATGTCTACTTCGTGCAAGTCAAGCATACAATAGGGACTGAACAAAGACAAAACTATTTGCATTTACCCCCAAGTATTTCAGACAAGATTTCAAGAAGCCTATTTACAAACATCACCTGGTCCATGAGGGTATCTAAAATTCTCACACTGTTGTTGATGAATAAGAAGCACCTATAATATCCTTCAGATTTCTTCTGTTTCGGGGCATGCAAACTCTCCCCAGAGGGCTCCATCAACAGCATGCTCCTGCCCAATGCTTAGGTCCCTCAGGAAATGCTAAGCTCTCCAAGAAGCCCCCTAAGTCCTATTCCTTAGAAAATGCAAAGCTTACTCTTGAACTTACTGGTTTGGACATTCCCACAGCACACTGCTGATCTTTGATTTTTGAAGCTCTTCTCTGTCTGCTAGGCCTTGCAGCTACTCTTCAAATGAGGTTACAAACAAGATGAGTTTATTCCCAGCCTATTCTATTTAAACTGGTTTCATGGACAACCGGGAGTGCAAGACATGAAATGTTAGGCAGAGATTAAGGAACAGAAACTCTGTCTGATATGATTTTCTTTTGATGTTGTTAGTGCAGATATTATTGGAATCATAAGATCAGTTTTGAAGAGCTCATCAAACGTGCAACAGTCCATTCAATGAAATTGAACACAACATTCTTGGGTCCAAGAAGACTTGCTCCCTACCTCAGCATCTTCCTTTATTTCTCAGTGACACTGAGAATTTTTACAATATTTGGTTTATAAGCCTCTTCAGTCTGGCATGAAGCCAAGCATGCTATTTTCATGCTCCATAGGCTACCCTGTGTTGATGGTGGCACGTTCAAACTATGAATATAACAAAATTATTGAAGCACTGGATTAGAAGCCTTGTGCTGATCCACGTAATGTTCAACAACCATCACCATCTTCAATGACTAACTAACTTGTGGTGACGTTGTCTAGTAGTTGCATATTAAACTTGAGGGGTGGGGGAAAGATGGGTAAGCACTGGATAAAGAACTCAAGCTGCAATTGCTGCTTCCGAGGTAAGGGGTATGCATTTCTCCATTAGTGAGAATATTTGTTACATTCATTCAGTTCAAAAAACAAGGAGGGAGAAAGAGGAATGTAAGCTTTAAAAATTCTGCAGGTTTATTTGACTTCTAATAAGAATACAGAGGAGAAATGTAAGGATTAAGGGAAAAATATAAATGAGAATTAATACATAAAGCCAGCTTTGAGGCTGCAAGGCTCTACCGGAATTATCAGGTGTGCTTGCAAAGGAAGTATTAGCATATACATTGCAAAGCAGTGGAAGTGCATTTGATGACAGTTATGAGCCCATAGGAAATGTACAGAAAAAATAGGACTTTGGGGGTAAATTCAATTTTAGCACAGAATGCCCTGGTTCCTTCCCTTTCTAATACTGAGTATTTTTTTTATCTAGTGCATTTTGATCATGGTTTACCTGATTCTTCAGTCTGCTTCCAGTGTCTATAAAAATTATGATGGTTGTGGGGTTGATATAACTTGCATCAGCTGTCAATAAGCTGCTGAAGAATCTGTCCAACTAAGCACAGCCAGGGTGCATTGTGTTCTGACCACTCCTGCCCGATCTCTTACATGCTTCTGAGATGCGTTTAAGGCAGGCAGGGAAAAGGGTTGCTAGGAAAATGATGTGCTGCTGCCATTGTGCCTCGTGTGAGGGAGATCACCTAAGGAGGAATGTGTACATTCTTGCTTAAAGCTGTTAAAGGCAGTAGGACTGGAGTCCTGAAGGGATTTGGTCATTAGTATTGCAATTCTTAAAGGTAAATGTGAATACATTTCACATGCAAAGCACTTGTGTGAGAACAGTCAGAAAGTTAAACACAGGTAGACAGCAAAATGTTAATCTATTCCACAGTAAAAAACATAAGAGCAAAAGTTGAAGTGTCTCTAGCGGCTAAACCACCCAAAAAATTCCGCAGTCTGTTTTGTTGATCATTTGGTCAGTTAGGCACTATCAATCTGTGTATCAATCTTCAAAGCCTAATTCTCTTTGTACGTCTAGACTAGACATTACCTTAGGATATGGGTTGTGAAAAACTGGCAGCAAGGTGGAAGGATTAAATGGGACACTATAATCTCCCTCTCTACCACCTACCTTTATCTCCTTGTATTTCTTCTTTATTTGTATTTTTACCTAGTGTTTGCTTTTGTTCCCTTGTGGTCTTCCCCCTTCCTCTAGCTGCACTTTTCCTTACCCCAGTTGCTCTGCTCTGTATGCACAACTTGGCTGGAAGCAAAACTAATAAGATTTTCAATCTACAAAACCCATATGGCACTTTCTGTGCTTCAGAGACTGTCAATCTTGTTCGTCTCAGTTCTTGGTCATTCGCAGAGGGAAGGGAGGAATGGGAGGAGCAGAAAGTCTCCTGATAGTCTAGGAGTAGAAAATATTCCCTATCAGCATTGCTGGGTTGTGAAGGTAGATGCAGAATAGGGAGAAAAAGAGAAGCAAGGCTCAGTGCACAGTGCAGGAGTCCGATCTATTAATGATGTAGAAAAGAAAATACAAAATAGTATAAATGGAAACACACTAAAAAGATAATAAAGTATATTTGAAGGAAATAAATAGGGTAAATAAAAATGATGTGAAGAACATTTGGAGAAGCAAGAGCCATGTGTTGGGAGATGGAAGAGACGCAGAGCCTTATGGCAAGAACTAGAACTATACAGTGATGTCAGCTAGTTGTGTGGGTAGATTGGACATTCACGGGGCTGGAGTCCTGGGGCTGGAGCTGTGAATGAGAGGGCAGAAAGCTGTTGTGAAAGGAATGAAGACATGGCCAAAAAGAATTAATTGTATATGGAAAATAGCTTATATTATATAGCTTTGGATCTCCTAGCCAATTTCAAACAACTTCAAAAGATGGGTAAAGGGCTCAGATAATATTATTTTAGAGATTTAGGAAAAAAAAAGTAGACAGAAATAGGAAAGACCTTATATGCCAGGCTAAAGTGACAGCCAGCACAGAGTTGCAATACATGTGACATTGAGAGCTATCCCTTCTTTTAATCAGCAGATCTGACCTGTTGAGAAGATGTTCAGGGCCCATACAAGGAAAAGAAATGGATGCAGTTCTGCTGGAACTACTAAGAAACATTGCTGAAACAGACATTGAACTCTTCTTTCTTATTGACATCATGCAAAAAGTCCAGAAAACTCAGCTAAATACACAACCAAGGTGTCTCATTCTTTGTTTCTTGTACCTTGTGATTTGTATTCGGTTATTGGCATAGAATATAAAAATAAGTCCTGTGAAACAGTAAAAGTTGGTATTTACATATTATCATTTTTATCTGCAGGAAATTAGGCTGCAGTGGGTTGATTCTGACTGGCTGCCAGCTGCCCAGTAAACCAGTCTCTCACTCCTTCAGCAGGACAGGGGGAGAAATTAAGATGAAAACTTGTGAGTCAAGATAAAGGCAGTTTAATGAAATAAAGCAAAGGTCAGATGCAGTAGAAAAGCTAAAAAAAAACAAACAGAAGATTTATTCCTTACATCTCATCAGCAGGAAATGTCCAGTCAGTTCATGGGGAGGAGGGCCTTGGTATAGGTAAAGGTTGCTTTGTAAAACATATGCCTTAATAACAATGCCTCATCCCCACACTTTTCATAGCTTTTCTTGTTGAGCATGACACCACATGGTGTGGAATATCCCTTTAAGATCAAATTGGGTTAACTGTGTCAGCTATTCACCCTCCCAACCCCTTGCCCGCCCCAGCCTCCTGGCCTTTGACGTTGCATTTGGAGAGAGTGCCTTGATGTTGTGTAGGCACTGGTCATCAGCCAACAGATTGGTGTGTCATCAACACCTCTCTAGCTACAAATACAAAGCACAGCACTGTATGGGTCGCTATGAGGAAAAATAATGCCATTCCAGCCAGACTCAATACATAGGCCAAACTCAATAATGGTCATAAAACCCTAGAAATTTTAGTCAGAAGGGACCTCTAGAATCTGCTTTTCCAGGCTCCAGCACAAAACAAGGCTAGATGAGGTGAGCTGTGGCTTTACCCAATGAAGTCTTGAAATCTTTCTGGGCAGAAGGGTCCACAGTGACTTTGGGCTGCCCAGTCCAGTACTACACCATTTTCCTAGGAATTTTTTTCCTGGCATCCAATCTGAACCTCCTGAGCCACAGCTTGTGGTCATTGCTCTTTTTTGTATATCTGTCTTCAATAAGAATTGTTTGGCAGGTACCCTCATCTCAAAATGTCAATTACCTTAAATGAATTCTGAGTCCATGGTGTTTAACTCCTGCTGCACTAGTGCTCTATAGGTACTGACAGAGGATGGCTTTATGATGAGTTAGAGCCCTATGTAGTTTCACCTCCTTCTTATTTAGAACAAAGTACTTCTTACTTAACTTTAGCTTTATATAGTCTAGCTGTCAAACTTCAGATGTAGTTTTCCTTGTAATTGATGAAGAGAAAAGGCCACCTATCTTACTTTGCTTACATCTAAAATTCGGTGGTGTGTCACTTATTGTTAAGGTCAATTGCAAAATTACAATGTGCTAGTTTGGCTGAATAAAACCAGGTTGTTGTTGTAAATGATTTCAAAACTAATTGAGGCTAAACTGACAGATAGAAAGGTAGACATATAGAATTACCATCTTAACGATTTAGAAAACTGAAGTATATTCACATTATGTGTTTTTTCAGTTCAGTATGGAATGTCTTATATCATTTGGCTTACTGAGGGTTAAACTCTGGGCAACTGGGAAACAATAAAATCTTTCTACAAATTAAATATCTAAAATATGACTACTGCTCACTTGCTCTATAACTTCCACTGGCACAGATGTCCTGTATGTAAATAGGAACCATCCCACAGCTTAGGTGCATGTCTCTGTTTTATCTATTGAAAAAGCATTACATTTCTCTGCTTCTGTGGATAATTGATACTAAATCTGTAAATCTGAAAGTTTTCAAAGCAATATAAGTTTTTTGTTAATTCAGTATGCATTTAAAAGTTGCAACTAAACCTTCACTTGTTTCCTTCTGTATTAAATTACTCTGTCATATTTCTAACTCATTGTTATTCAAGATGTGATCACTGAGAAATATCTTCATCTCTTCCTGGAAAAAATGTCTACTTAAAATAGACTGCATCTTTTACAGATTTTGCCATTATTATTTTGCTCACTTTTAGTGTTACACATAAATATTGATTTCTACTGTGCTAAAATCTTCAAAGAAGTATTTGATATTTCCTCAAAAAATATCACAAAATACAAAAGAAATCTCAGAAATTGAGATTTGAGAAGGAATTTATGTAAAATGAAGTGTACATTTATGAAATGGTATTTTTATAAAATGAAATAGAGTCAAGAATTTTGTTGGAACCAGTAGATTGGAAAACATTCGCAAGGATAAGAAAAAAAGCAAATATGTATGTGGTTCAACAGAGATTTATTGAGTCAATGTGGGAATGCCTTAGGTGAGAGAGGTTCCCTATTTTAGAACAGTTAATAACTCATTGTTCAGAATGAATGTTGGATATAATACAGAGCAGCAATATGAACATGAATTATTCTAACCCAAATTTCCCAACTACCTATTAGTTTCCTCTGGTTTAATAATTATTTAATTACAGAAAATTGATTAACTCCCAAAGGAAAGACAGGAATTGTCAGATTTATCTCACCTAATGTTGGGTGACTATAACGTAGAGTGTTATATTTGAGTTGTGTTACAGTGCCCAGTCATAGAAGAAAAATGGGTACTAGGAAGTCACAGTTTTATACAATGGATCTACTGCAGATGAGCAGGGAGATTTTTGTTTTATTCTAGCACAGATTGAAGGCAAATATTGAAAATATAGAAATGTTTTGTGAAATAGATGATATGTTTTCCAAGTGAATGGAAACTTTAAAACACCTGTATAAGCCAAAGAGATAAAGTAAGACATGTTGAATGGATACCTAGAATCAAATACATGTAAGAAGATGATGTTTAGTTAGAAAATAATTTGTCCATTTAAAAGTTTTCTGTCACACAATCACCAGCTCCTTTCAGTGATGTACCCTTTCTTCTGGTTACAGGAAATTTTGCAAATTTTGGCACTTACCTAGGGATCTTCAATGTTCCACCTGCTAGACTGAACAAAGTTTGATACTTTTCTCTTTTTCCTTATCTGTTTTGCTCTGTACCATGTTGCTGTTGGCCTAGGCAAGTGGTCCCTTTGGAACAATTTTAGGAATTCTCATCCTCGGTATTGAAAGTGTCACAGTGCAGATAGAACCAGCAAATGGAAACAGCTGATGTGGCCTGGTATGTATATTCACTTCCTCTCAATATATCCATGTTCATAACATCTCTGAAAATGTCTTCCTTTGCATTCTCTTGTTGACAACAAAGAATCAATGAGAATCTGAAAGTTGTCTTTAAGGAAAGAACTGCTTAAATGTTACATTTTCCTTTTCAAACTGAGTAGTGGTAGTGAGCAGATTCCGGGGAGAAGAGGATAATCTAATTAATATGACAGGCTAGGAATTTTTCAGTTAACTGTTCTTATTTGAAAAATGTTGCTTCACTGAAGTAAAACAGACTATTTGGTGAAAAATTTCCTTTCAAATCTATTTTGAAAAAAATCTCTAAGCTTTAGAATGGGGGAAAGAGATTTTAAAGTGACTAAAAATGTGTTTGGTTTTAGACCAAATATTTTTTCAAGTAAACTAAAAGTTGATAACAGTTGAAAGAAAAATAAAATATTTAAAAATAAAGAAGGAAATATTTGTTATAATGTGCATGCATATATATTAGATACATGTTTCTAAAAGTAATGAGAAACAAAATTTTACCTTTTAATTAAAAATTCGTTATCTAAGATATTTTTATAAACCTGGAAAAAAAGAATTCCTGAACACACCTAAGCCTTAAATCTTCTTATTATTTCTTTTATTTAGATTGTATGTATAATTTTTTTAAAACACGTGGTAAAAGAAAATTCACATAGTCATTTAAGTCAATATTTGGTTTAGAGTAGTGAATTCTCCAGATCACCTGCTTTTGAAGACAGGAAAAATACTCATTTAAAATTATTCTGTGTTATTGAACAGACTTACTCTGCAGTGAAGTTATTTTCTTCAAGGACAGATTGAGTTTTAAGCCTCTGTGATTACTTATAGAGCTAGATTTGTGCTGGTTTTTACCTGATTGTCATTTGCATTGATGCAGAGTCATTGCTACTTGAGTGTAAAATACTGTCATTCTGAGGTGGTTGATATTTATCCTACTTTGCACATATATACATCACTATACGTAGAGCAAAACACTGCATTATTAGGCCAGCGGTTTTACAGATATAGTTAGAGGAATACTTAGGTTATTTTTCACTGTGTTTTTTTACTGATATAATACATTTTTCATTTTATAAAAGAGGTTAAATGTCTTTTTCACTGTGTGAAAAAAAATCCCTAACCCCTAAGATGCTCAGCAACAGAAACACAAACAGCATTAGGTTACTGTCTTTTAAATTCTTACAGATACAGTTTACAGACGTTTCATAACCCTTAGTAGCATGTCTTTTCTGTAGGTGTTAGGCATTCTCCTAATTAATCATTGCAGTGTGGGAGGGAATAAACCCAAATGAAGGAAGAACATATTCACTTTGATCAGAGCCTTTTTCACATTTTTTTTTAGTTTAGCCTTTAAAGGCTCAGCTTAGTTACCTAAAGATAAAATTTTTTTAGTGTTTGAAATGCCAGAGATCATATGAGGTATCCTCACAATACTGTAAAATAAAATAAAAAATTATATCTTACTGGAAGACCAGCTGAAGGACAGGTGGGACAGCTTAGGTCATCTCAAATGTGCCTGTATACTGATGTTTATGCAGCTCAAGACCACTATAAGAGTTTCAGAAGTGCACAAAAAAAGTAGTAGTATTGGTTGTTATTCTAAGAGAAATACTTCCTTAGAATAATCCTGACTCTCTCAAGCTAGATCAAAGACTTTGTTCGATACAGATCTGATATCAGTCTGTCATGAAGTAAAAACATTAACCTAAAGTACCTTTGTGTGTTTCATAACTGGAGCAGATTTTAAGGATGCTGTTGCCTAAAGAAAACTCAGGGAGAAAAAAACCTCGGAGGCAACTTAATTTTGGAGGTAAGGTAAGAAAAGGATTTAACGGTGCCTCTCAGGCATAGAGGTTACAAGACGCGCGCAGCGCTCCGATCCAGTGTTACAATTTTATGATACTGTCTGTCCAATCCCTGATTTTATCCACCCCCTGGCCTTTACCCCAGTCCACCCCTGACCCACCCCTTGGGAATTGGGTCTGGGGTCATCCTGAGACCCTTTTCTTCATCACCTCAGTCTTCCTCGGAGTACAGAGGGCACACAGTCACACAGTTCTTGACTGTATCTTGTGGTTTAGGCTAGGGATTAGATGTTCTTAAACAGAAGAGGCCTACCTTGAAGAGAAGTCTAAATATTGTAATGGAATTTAGGGGGGGGATTGATATGGAGAACATGGAATGGGGTAAGAGGGTTGGGTATCTGTGTTGCTACTGTGCTAAAGGGTGAGGGAATAAATGCAGCTGTTTTAAAACCTACATTTGCAATATAACTACTCCTAAAACTTATGAAAATGAGAAAAATCAAAAACCTTAAGGCAACAATGCACACAGTCAGTTACCACAACTAAGTTGACAACCCGTCTTGATAAGTCCATAAGGTGACCAAAGTCTTCTGGTAAAACTCTACTGTCCTGTTTTGAAGCATGCAGAACATCAGTAGCCGTGCTGAATCATAGTTCATGTAAAGTTGCCATAGATCAGTTTTTCTACTAGGGAATGAAGCAGAATTAATGGAAAAGTCTTGGGGCGGGATATGACCAGACCTAAATCAAATTTTTTCTCTGTGTCCTGCAGCTAGCATTGTAGCTTGCAATCAAGACAGATCCCTCTCCCTGGTATACTGAATGTGTTTCTCCAGGTTATCAGTAATTTCTAAATAAAGTTGAGGCTGTCTCTGAGTCTGGGCTGTAGACCAAGATGTAGTTCTCTTCCTCAAGCTTAACTGTATTATTTGGGAGAGGGATGGCTGGAGACCAGCCATGCAGACACGGATCTGGGGGTGCTGGTACGCAGCAGGCTCAGTCAAGATCCAGCCCTGTCAGCCAAGAAGGCAAAACACATCCTGGAATGCATCAAATACAGCATGAGCCAGTGAGAAGACGAGACTCTCCTGCTGTATTCAGCATTGGTGAGGCCTCACCGTGAGTACTGTGGGCAGTTCTGGGCCCCACAATTTAAGAGGGATGTGAATGTCTTCTAATGAGTCTGGAGGAGGGCAACAAAGCTGGTGAAAGGGCTAGAAGGAATGTCCCATGAGGAGAAGCTGAGCACTTTGGGCTTGTCTGATTCGAAGAAAAGGAGACTGAGCAGAGACCTCATTGCTCTCTACAGCTTCCTGAGGAGGGGAAATGGAGATGGAGGTGGTGAGCTCTTCTCCATGGGACCCAGTGATAGTACAGAAGGGAATAGTTCAAAGCTGTGTCAGGAGAGATTTAGAATTAACATTATGAAGCACTGCTTTACCAAGAAGGTGGACAAACACTGAACAACTCTTAGAGAGGTGGTCAATGCCTCAAACCAGTCAATGTTTAGGAGGCATTTGGACAATGTCCTTGATAATATGCTTTAACTTTTGGCCAGCTCTGAAGTGATCAGATGGTTGAATTAGGTGGTCATTGTAGGCCCCTCCCAACTGAAATATTCTATTATTCTATTCTATTCTATTCTATTCTATTCTATTCTATTCTATTCTATTCTATCAGAAAAAAATTAAACTAAGTCATCATGGCAATTTTCTTACATATATTTCTAAAGTCTGCAGTCAACTGTTTTGTTTGTTTCTTTTTTTCCACAGGTGGCACCCTGGAAAATTTGCAGTCCAAAGGGACATTTTAGTATCTAAAAAAAAATGTAATTAATGTTATGAATTGTTGTAAGATTTGAAGATTGTAAGATTTGAATTGTCATAAGATTTTGCAGATCAGAGAAAGTTTGACTAAGCATGCAAGCCTCCCAAGATTCTCTAACTACTGATGTTAATTCATGTACCTTGAAAAGATAGAACTATGTTTTACAAAGGGAATTCTGTCTTCAAACAAAATTAGACTACTTGCCTAAGGCTTTGGGCACTGTTCTGCTTTCAAAAAATCAGCAGGCCAGAAAAATACCTTTGATGATGGTGTCACTTCAAACCATATTGACAACATTTTCAGTCATCTTAAGGTTTTCTCATCTGTCTATCATGTTTCTATCATTGTTAATGGGTCCTCTCCTCTCCTTGCCTCACCTCGCCTTGCTTCGCCTCACCTCCCTTGCCTCCCCTCCCATGCCCTGCCTCTCCCTCCCTGACGGTGTTTTTTTTCAGTTGCAAGTGTCCAATATAATGTGATAGTTGGGCTGCAGTACATGACACTGAGGATATGTGTTGTATGCCCAGAAGAGGCTGATGGATTTATGTGTGTGCATCCAAAGGCATACTTCTACAACCTGTGTGGATGGCTATATAGGACACAGACAAACACAGTGTGGTGCTGTTCATACTGCATGTGGGAAGTAAAAGCAAAAGCACGTATCTCTCTCTCTGTTCACTTCAGAGGGTGCTTCTGGTCAAACAAAAGACTTTGGGAGGAGCAGTGGAAATAACCTGGACTGAGACTAAGGGAAAGTCTATCCCAGCTGTTCAAGCAATTGTTCAAGCAACATTGCTCTCTTCTGCTGTTTCCAATGAGTCTCTACTTCCCAGCTTCCCTAAGCAGTATTCTGACTTTTTTCCAACAGCAGAGCTTTATATAGCTCTTTGATTAAATTAGAGAAAAAACGCACCTGCCAGAATAAATAAGCAAAGTCCAAGGAAACAAATCACCCTTTCCCACTGGCTCCTGTGTCCTCCTCTCCTGTGTTCTACTCCAATTTTTACCTGAAAACATTGATTTTGCTAAATTTACTTTTTTTTTTCCCATTGGGAAAATTGAAATTAAATGTTTTGTGCCAGCTCGACATTCATTTGTGCTGGCTAAGCTCCCTTGGAACCTCATGGGAGATGTAGCTTTGTGCACTTTATGCCCCCTTCCTCCCTGTGGGCTGAACTTCTGGTCTGTACTGCATCTTCTGTAAGGAGAAACCCAACACCTTTCCTCCCAATCTGAGTGTGTCTCTGTATCTCCCTGTCTTGCTCTGTTTCTTTCGGGAGAGATCCCATTTCTCCTTTTCTCCTGAACTTCTTTTTTATATTGGGAAAACTTTTATTTTTTTCCTTTCCACTTCTCTCTAAGCTTTGCTGCCGTCAAATCCACAAGACCTTTACCTATCACCAAATGTATCCTTTGGATACTTTGTTACAGGCTGATAATGAAGACATGTTTTGCTCAATTGATCTCTTTATATGTCAAATATGTTTTTTGCATTACTACAAAAGGTTTTGGTGCATCAAAGAAGGTTTGAAAGAACATTGGATCACTCTGTGCAGTTATCTTGAGATTCAGAACTTCTGCAGTTGCCTGGGATGAAAATAAAAAAAAATTCTTACCTTTGAATAATTTGGGATTTGTCTAGATGAGATTTTTTGTGTTTTTTTTTTTTTTTCTTTTGAATTTTTTTTACAGAAGCCCTATAGATTGACCACATCTGGGAGTGGATCCTTGGTGACAGAACTTATACACATGCACAAACTTAGATAAACCTGTTGCTAGATGTGGTGTCAAGAGGATATTTTTTTCCAGATTAGACTGACGGGGATTGTTTTTTCTTTCCTTCTGCCATATATACATGGCATGGTTTGCTTTCTATTGTCATCTGTGTGATTCTTTTATGAAAAAATTTGTATTCATATCCTGTTATAAAGTAAAAAAATTGGGAGTGTCCTTGTCCTCTGACTGTGTGTGTCTTTAGTGAAAGTAGTGTACATTTTACATTTTGTGTACTTTCTTTTTAGTCTGTGTAGAAGGCTTAGAAACACCTGGAAAGGAGGTGGGGAGGTAGGGAGGGAGAAAAAAGACTTTTTTTGCAATCACATGACTATTAGCTCTTTAATAGTAGCAATGTGTTGGCTTGACTGTGGCTGGACACCAGATGCCCACCAAAGCTGTTCTATCACTCTGCTCCAAGACTGGATCAGGGGAGAGAAAATGTCATGAAAGGCTCATGAGTCAAGATAAGGACAGGGAGAGATCACTCACCAATTTCAGTCATGGGCAAAACACACTGGTCTTGGAGAAATCGGTTTCTTTTATTACCAATCAAATCAGACTAGAGTAACAAGAAAATAAAAACTAAATTTTCGTACAGCTTCCTCCCACCCCTCTCTCCATCCTGAACTCAACTTTACTCAAAGTTTTCTTTGCCTCCTCCCCCTGAAGTGGTGCAAGTGGACAGGGAATGTGAGCTGTGGTGATCTCATGATGCTCTGCTGCTGCTTCTTTCTTGGGAGAAGGACTCCTCACCCTCTTCTAAGGTGCCAGCATGGAGTGGTCCACAGGCTACAGGTGGATATCAGCTTTCCTGTGGACATCAATGGACGCAGGCAAACAGACTGCCTCACTATGGTCTTCACTGTGGGTTGCAGGGAAATCTGCTCTGGCATATGGATCACCTCCCCTCTCTCTTTCTTTACAGACCTCAGTGTCTTCAGGGCTGTTTCTCTCACATATTCTCACTCCTCTCTCCATCTGTTGTGCATTTCCCCAATCTCCCACACCCTTCTTAATCATGTTACCTGAGAGATGCTGCCACTGTCACTGATGGACTCAGCCTTGGTCAGCTGCAGCTCTACCTTCAGCCAGCTGGCATTGCTTCTGTTGGACACACAGAATCACAGAATGACAGAATATGCCGAGTTGGAAGGGACCCACAAGGATCATCGAGTCCAACTCTTGGTCCTGCACAGGACCATCTCCAAGAATCACACCATCTGCCTGAGAGCATTGTCCAAGTGCTTCTTGAAGTCTGTCAGGCTTGGTGCTGTGACTACTTCCCTGGGGAGTCTGTTCCAGTGCCCAACCAACTCCTGCATGAAGGACCTTTTTCTAATATCCAACCTAAACCTTCTCTGACTCAACTTCAGGCCATTCCCTTGGGTCCTGTCACTGATCACCACAGAGAAGAGATCAGTGCCTACCCCTCCTCTTCCTCTCACAGGGAAATTGTAACTCCAATGATGTCTCTGCTCAATCTCCTCTTCTCCAGGCTGAGCAGACCAAGTGACAGCCACTCCTCATATGGCTTCCCCTCAAGAGCTTTCATTGCCCTCCTTTGGACACTCTCTAATAGCTTAATATCTTTCTTGTAATCCAGTGACCAAAACTGCACACAATGTTCAAGGTAAGGCCATACCAGTGCAGAGTAGAGCAGGACAATCCCCTCCCTCGATTGGTTGGCGATGCTTTGCCTGATGGCTGCATGGGCCCCCCAGGACACGGTTGGCCCTCCTGGCTGCCAGGGCACTGCTGACTCAGATTCGACTTGCCATTGACCAGGGCCCTTTCTGTGGCACTGATTTCCAGCATCCCATTCCCCAGTCTGTATGAACATCCAGGGCTGCTCCATACCCAGTGCAGAGTCTGGCACTTTCCCTTGCGGAACTTCATATGGCTGGCGATTGCCCAGACTTCTGATTTGTTGAGGTCTCTCTGCAGGGCCTCCCTGCCTTTGAGGCAGTCAACAGCTCATCCCAGTTTTGTGTCATCTGAAAACTTGCTTAGAATCCCTTCCAGTTCTGCATCCAAGTAATTTATGAAGATGTTGAAGAGCACAGGGCCTTAGATGGAGCCCTGCCTCTATCAGTGAAATAGTATGTTAGGAAGGCAGGCTCTATGGGGTTATAGCTTTCATTCATGCACAAGGGGACATTGAGAGAACAGGAAAAGGTAAGGAGAGGGGACCAACAAAGCTCAGAGGATGCTATTATCCAGGAGGAATTAATATATGTCAGAGAATGCTGAGAACTGTTGATTGAAAAAATATTTTTATCAGCAACAGGCAAAGAGAATTGATTTTTAACTACCGTTCAAGACTCAGAGAATACAGACAAAAAAACCACTACAGGTCAGATAAATCAGTACATGCTAGTGATCCATCCACCAATAAAATTACACCCATTCATTCAGATGAAATAATAAAAGAAATAATAATAAAGATTGTGACGTCATGGAAGAGAGGGATGTGGGAAAAAGTAAAGCCATTGTGTTAATGACATACTATGAAAGCACAAGGACAAAGAACAATACTTAAGCAAAGACAGAGAATATACAATTTTCTGACTGAACCTTGTAAAGAAGTCAAAGCTGAGTTTACCAAACAAAAATGCCAGATGTAGTTTGGAAAGGAGTGCTGGGTAAATCCAGGTTAAAAGTCACTCTTTGGATGTTATTCAGTTTAGCGAATACACTTAAATGAAAGTTCTGCTCCCAGGATATTTTTGAGATTAATTGGGTAGATCTAAGAGAGCCAGAAAATTTTCAGAGTTCGTAATGGATGATGTTTTAATTTGGCTTAGAGGATTTAAATTATGCAATAAGAGATTTTGGCAAGATTTTCAGAGAGGAAGAAGTAAACCAAAGACTTAGATTAATCTAACAAATGTTCTATGCATTAGACAGAGAGGGACTAATGCTTCACTGTTTTGTGCCCTCACTGTAACTTTGAGAAACTGCAAGGAGAACTCTGCTTTAACAGCATCAATGGTGCTGTTCTAAATGAGTATGTCAAATAGGAGACAGCAGAAGACCATGCTGAGTGTGAATCACTACCCACAGATCCAGGTGAAACGGAGTTATTCTCTCACTAGAAGCTCTTTGCGATACTCTGATAGTACAAAGGCCATTGCAGGCATTTTAAGTATAATGTAGGTTTTTGAGTAATAGTAAAAAAGTCCTTTAAATTTCACCTTTTGGAGGGAAAAAAATCAATCTTTTTCTTTTTGAAATATGTTTTATTTGTGTGGTAAACTGGAATGGAAAAGTCTGGAATTCATCATTAAAATCTATTTAAAACTGTGTGAATTATAGACAGAAAACTAACAGAATAGTCTTTTCACAACGGGTTACAGAGAAATTATTTAAATAACTACATGAGATGAAACAGCTTTATCTGTAAAAAACAATTTATTTTAAGTAAAGTAACAGAAAAATCTGATATTGCCATTTCAGCATCAAATGGCTTCTCTCCAGCTATTTACAGTGTAATTGCCATCTCAGTGGCCAATTTCAGTTAAGTTCTGAAATATTTTTCTTACATGCTCTATCAAAGAATTACAAGAGTTATAAAAAACTTCAAACACAGCTGCATTTGGGGCAGTAGGGGATAGGAGGAAAGCAACCAGCACCATTGCCTAAAGCCATAGGCCATAGGAAGCTATGTTGGAAAAAGTTCAATCGTTCCACCCTTGAATCGAAGGAGAGAGAAATCTTTCCTGTTGTGTCTTCCCAGTCTCACTAAATCATTCCTGTCCACAAATCTCCCTTGGCTCTGGAAATCTGTGGAGAAATGTGCAATAAAAATATTTGTATATGAAAAGTGTTTAAAAAGGCAGACTTCCTATTTTCTTAGGTTACAAAATATAATTTAAATAAGGACCAAGTTAACAAATTGGTATGTATGGAAAACAATAGTTATCCACAATTCAGTACCATAAATATTTCCAATTAACATTTTAGCATGAAGCATATGTTTAAGAACTTAGGTTCAATTCAAGCAGAACACCATTTGGGATTTAACTGATAGGTATTTTGCAAAACTCTACAGCATGTTGAGCAAACAGCAGCAAAAAATGTGTGACCAATTTAATCAGCATGTGCTTTGGGAGTGGCTATAAATATGTTTCTAATGAATACCCAACTACCCTTGTGAAATCAACATTTATATGCTGTTTTTTCCCTCCCTTCTCCACCTGCCTTCTGAACCTTTTAGTCTGTGGGTATTCACTGGTGAAAACAAACACAAAGAAACAAAAGCAAAACCTACATGCAAGGGCAAGAGAGGAGTTCTTGCAGTTGAGCAGTCTGATAGAAAGGAAGGGAGGTTACCTCCTCATCACCTTCAACTGGATTAACATGCACACACACATGCACGCAAACACTTACGCTTGTAAACAGATGTGTGTGGAGTAGTACCAAAGCTTCTTTTACCTCGAGAGTTTTGAAAATCTCTGTTCTAACCTGGGAAGGATGGAACAGGCATTAGGGAAGTGCTTCACAGGCTCTGTTCCTCTAAGACAAATAGGGTCAGAAGATAGCTGTGATCCTAGTGGGAATGAGGAAGGGATTTTAGTCACCACTCAATGCTAGATCTTTTCAGAGGAGGACAGCTGTCTGTAGACTGATTTCCTACATTTTTTGCAAAAAATTTGTCCTGGATCTATTACCAAAATGCCAACAGCCTTTAATCCACTGTGGCATGTTACTACAATCTTTCACTCAGAACAGCAGAGCACCGTTTTGAAGGTCTTCTGTCTTCGAGATGCCACAGCAAAAGTTGGTGGTGTTGGAGTGGTTTCTAGCACTTGGAAAACAGAACCTAACAGGTGCGGTGTACCTGCATGCCAGAGTAGGTAAAAGAGAGGACTAAGTAGCTATTGAGAAGTGAGACTGTGCTTTTCATATTTACCGACATTAAGTAAAATGTTCTTGCTCGGGAGAAGAATTTAATCAATCAAGAAATGATTTTAAGCACCGTTAAAATCGCTTGTTGTCTCAATTCTATATGTTAATGGAATGATTCATGTGGCTTCAGTACTGCAGGTTGCAATCAGTCTTTCCAGTAACTAAACACAATCCTTTTAACTAGCATCCTGTAAAATCCACATTAAGAGGCTACAAGCCTACTTCATTAATCTTTTCATTAAACTACCATTCACCCATGAGACAAGAGGGGTACTAGGCATCTGTGGGCCATTTTATGCAGATTTTACCCTTTAAGTTTCTAGAACACATCAAAATAATAGTTTAGCATGCATTGTTGCAAATATGTCTGACAGCATTTCTATCTTCATCTGATCAAAAAAAAATGCATATAAGCCAATAAAAGTTCTGTTCTGGGGATTGGTTCATATCTAAAATTTTTATGAAGTATTTGAACCATTTCCTTTTAGGAGATATGGGTTGACAGCTTGTATGACAAGTTTTAACCCAATGGGATTTTAAAAAGATGATAAATTAATCCTGAAAATCCAGCTTTATAACAGAATGCCTTATGGGCTCTTACCTGTATTGCTAGTGAGAGCTGTTAGAATACTAACAGTTTTTCTAAAAGCCTTTCAAAATATTTTCTTTTCAAAATTCAAACTTTGAAATAGTTTAGTTGTAACCAAGTGCCAAAGCCATAGCACTGGAAAGGAGAAAAACTCCTCTATTATATTTTTTGTTAAATTCATTCTATTAATAAAAAACATTTTCAAACCATTTTGTTAAAAAAAAATCTGCATAAAAAAATAATCCTTTAACTTCTGTTCAGCATTCCAACTAAAGATCTTGGGATTCTTTGCCAACATGAATGAACTTAGGCTCTCAACCAATATGTGGAACATATAATTGCTCTATTTACAGCTGGATAAACAGAGTCACACAGTGAAAGTGGCTAAAGTATTGCAGTCCTTCTTCCCCATTCAACTTCCACAGTAACTACTTATTCATTCCCCAGAATTCACATGAAAATTATTTATATTCCCATTAATATAATTAATCTACTACATTTGTCTGGAAGATTTGGTTTCCGTTCCATGTTTCAGGAGAGACACAGGAATGTACCATCCATAATAGATACTAGGAAGCATTAAGTGTCTTAACTAAACGGAGGTGTCCACCAACAAAGATTCAAAGATTGAGATTTGTTCCACCTCTCTTGTGAGCCATCCAAACTAAGAGCTTAACTGCCCTGCACTTCTGTAGGTAGCAGGGGAAGATAATGATTCAAGCCACAAATTAAGATCTATAGCTACAAAGTGAATGGCTAAAAGGAAAACAGATTCGTTTTCCCCCTATTCGTTAGTTTAGGTAGCACCTCAGTGCACCAAAGTGCAATGGTTTTCAGTGTAACACATTTTTTTTGATGCTAGAATACTAGGATGCTTTTTCTCCCTATAAGTTATGCAAAGAATTTCAAGTTTCTCACGGAGGGCTTTAGAAGCCTTTCCATAGCCCTGGTATTTCTCAGTGGTATAATACCTTTGTTCAGAGAGCAAGCTAAAATCATATACAGATAAGTAGCAATATGAAGGATAGGATGAGATGGGATAGAATAGGATAGGAGAGGATGGGATGTATTAGGACAAAAAGGATAGCTCACATTATTTATTCATTGTTTTGTCTTGTTCCTAAAATACATTCAATGTCTCTGTGGTAGCTTTTGAACATCACATTTACTTCCTACTCGTACTAGTGATATATACTGGAGAAGTCTACTGCCTAGTCTCCTTTTCAACCCTTTCTTCCTATTATGTAATTTCGAAACAGTCCCAAAAACTTTATCTTTACTACTAAATCAAAGTGAATTCACTTACTCAAGCTTTGTTCCCTGTCTCAAAAGACTGGAACCCTCTTAAATAGCTGCAAAGAATTGAACTTGCTTAAATAACTTCAATTGAGCAGAAAAAGGAGAAATCTAATCTCCCTACGCATCTCCGTGGGTGCGAATATAGTTAACAGCATAATCCTGGTGCATTTTCACTGTCCAGAAAGGTAGCACTGCTAGATTTATTCCATCTATGCATTGCAGAACTGTGCCCATGTTAAGTGGGTATTTGATTGTATTCAACAATTGCTGTTTGATCATCAGTGGCTGTGAATCCACTTGTGGCAGCACATAAAATTCTCCCTCACTACCAGCATCACACTGGGCCATTTAGTTCCTTCAGTGCTCCACTGTGTTGACATTCAGGTACATATTGTCATTTACAATGCACTCAGGCATTCAGGGGATCGCATGATGATCTGAATCTCATGACTTACAGTCCCTGTGTCAGTTGCTCCAGTCAACAGGGATTTTTTTTAAGCAGAATGTCAGCCAGTGAGGGATGTCAAAGTCTTTGAAAGACTATGTCACCGTTCTAGCCACATTAAACAATGTTTTCAGAGTTTCTGTGGCTCCTCTGCTGTCACCAGTCAGCGTCTACCTGTCTAGTAGCTTAGAACTTGAGGAAGGGTAAGGCAAGAGCACAAATAAAGGCATATCTAAAGACTGTGGGACTAACATAATCATGTATGGCTTTTCAAAGGGGGCAATTTTCCATTTTCAGGTCTTGTTTTACTATTGTATGAGAATTTCTGCTTTTCTTAAACATTACAGGGAAATAAAATATGTTCATAAATATAAATATGCGCATTGAGTATTCATTTTCAAAACCACCTGGGAAAACAGCTTCAGCAATTTCCCATTAATGCACTTCTAAATATTGAGAAACTTATATTTGTGACTTTTCCACCAGAAATATTATTATTTCACTCAGCACCCCTTCTGCAATTGTAAAATGCCACTCTTGCATCCCCTTTTTTCCAATGATTGTTTCGTGCTGTCCAGAAAGTCTTCAAGCTGTTTTAAATTGATTTGCAAATGCAACTGATTGCTTATACTAGCTCTTCATACTCTATTTACAGAGAGGGTGATCAGACATTGGAATGGGCTGCCCAGGGAAGTAATGGATTCTCTGTCCCTGGAGATTTTTAAAAAGAGACTGGATGTGGTACTTAGTGCCATGGCCTAGTAACCGCAGCGGTAGTGGATCAAGGGTTGGACTTGATGATCTCGGAGGTCCCTTCCAACCCAGCTGATTCTATGATTCTAAGATTCTATGTTATGCTCAAATTCTGGTTTATGGACAAAGATGAAGCATACCGTATAAATATATATATGAAATTGAAAAATTATTGTTAGCGTAAATGATATTTTAACCCTGCAGTTCAAGAAGCATATTTAATCTTGGTGTAATTTTTCAGAATAAGAGAGAAGAAATAATAATGCACCCATAATACTTGTATGGAGAAATAAGTCTCAATAATATTAATAATGCAATTAAAATTGTAACACACTTCTTAATTTCTGTCCCTTTTTCTGGTGTTATGCCTACCCTTCCACTGTTTTTTTAGATCTTATACTACTGACTACTTAAAGTAGTTTCTTAAAACAGCTTTGGACTGCTAGGGAAGGCAACACCACAGTTGTCAGCTTGTCCTTCTTGTTCTGGCAGGAATAAGATGTTGGTGGCTTCTTCATTCTAGGATCCACTTGGAGTTATTTTTATATGTTTGCTACCATTCTTTAACACCTTTACTATGTCTTCATTCATCAGCAGCTCCATGTTATATCTAAATTTATTGTATATGGTGGCCCTTATGTCTTAGTTGCTATTTTTGTTCTCTTTATTACTCCTAAACCAGTTTTACTCAGATCCACATCTATGTTGCTGTTACTGACCTACTGACCATAGATGAGTTTTTAACAGCCATGAGATGTTTAGAGCTGTGGGTTTGTCAGTGCCAGCCTTTCCTCCATTCCTTGTCTCATGCCAGTACACCTCTGCAATAGTCTTCCTTTACTATCCTACCAGCACCGTATTTCTCTACATCACTATCTTAGAGTCAAAAATCTCTCCTTATGAATAGAGCAACTTCTCACTACTGCTGTCTATACTACATAAAGATAAGGAAAAGTGAAACAAATTAGCCGTAGACATCTGGGCAGTTAGAGAAAATGCCATCATGATTAACCAGGAGAAACAATGCTACAGGCAGGTCAAGAAAAGTTGAAGCAGAGCAGGTTTGGCAAAGCCATACTTCTGCAAATCATGCAGGCTCAGTGCAAAACATAAGACCTGTCACTAGCAGTCACAATGCCATGGTGCAGGGCGTATGAAATGCACGTGACATATATTGCGGGGTAGCAAGAGGAAGTCAGGCATTATTTTAGGCAGACAAACTGGGGGGGTGCAGCAACATTAAACAGGGTTAATTTTTCACCTGTTTCAGTTCCCCAATGTGATGTTGCTGAGGAGACTGATGGGTAATTTGCAGCTGATTCCAGTTAGTGCAAGGATCACAAAATACTAAGTGCAAACATTTTAAAATTTTACATGAGCTTAAAATCTTCCTACAAAACAATATAATGAAATCTTTTGTGAAACAAACCCAGAGGCATTGATGTAAATGATTCTAAAATATTTTTTTTCTTTTCTGAATGAAAAGCAGTGCTTCAAAGTCTGGTACATTCTACCACGGCTGTGATCTGACTAAAGAAACCTCAGTTGTGGTCATTTTATACAGCATAATGATATTATTATTTCAGAGCAGCAGAGCCCATCTGGTGGCATTTAAACTATGGAGAAGCTGTCTTTTTTAAAACAAAATTAAAAAGGACTTCTTTTTGCATTAATTATGAGAATGATGTCAGCTCTTTTGGTCTTTTTTGTTTCTCTCTTTTGCTCTTTCTGTCTTTCTGCCATTCTGCTTTTCTTTTCTGAGTGCAGCAACAGATGCAATAAATAATAAAATAACCTGTGGATTGGAAGATGGCCCTGCGTATCCATGTTTTCTGATAAAAAATTTGTAGCATTTTTATTTCTGCTTAACATATGAATTCATCCTGATCCCTGATGAGATTCTACACAGCATAAAAACATCCATCTTAAATAAGGTGTTTATGGAAATTCCTCATATCTTCTATCTAGTTGTTGTTAGGTTTTATCAGTTGTGACTGAGCTCCCTCAGGATGTAAACATACGACTCGAACTAATTTAATGCACTAAAAATTAATATTTGTTACTTAAGACCCTCTCCATCTCTGAATAAATCTGTTATTGATAAAGGTGACATGAATTGAGAGTACCTTTTTCTCAACATTAAGAGAAAGGTGCTATATAACGTTTAAATACTTTTGTCACAGCCTCATTCTGTTTTCTTTTTTTTTCTTTTTTTTTTTTTTCTTTTCATGCTAGTTAAAATTGCAAAATATTAGGAAACTGCAAAAGGAATATTTTTCTTAAGGCTAGCAGAAGTGAACTGCCGAATCTGAGTCTGAAATGACAAGCACATCAGTCACTGACACAAAACAGCTGCCAGGCCTCTTTATATGCAAGTCATTCAGTGAGATATCAAAACGTGGAAAATATAATACTACTACCAACATTTCTTGTTGAATTAATGCCCAGGTGAGTTCTTCTGAAATGCTGCAGTTGTATCTTAGGAAAAACAAGAAGCAGTAAAGCATCATACTTATTAGGACCTAATTTGCCACAGCAGCAGTCAAGTGCTTCAGCCTCTCCCAGTGGCAATGGGGAGGGAGGACGGGGGATAGGGAAACTTAGATTAAATTCATAGTGCAGTGCACATTTAGAATTCAATATTGACAGCTCTAATTACACACACCTTTCCATCACATGTTCATCAGCTAAGAGGGAAATGCTAGAAGCAGCAGTATCAACTTCTCATGGAAATAAATAAATAAGTGCAGAGCCAAGAACTCCGGGGTTACTGACCTCCCCCTTTCTTTCTGGCAAAGCCCCACATTTTTTTTCCCTGCACTTTTTTCTTTTTTTTTTTTATTTTTCAGATTGGAATAAATTAATAATAATAATAATAATAAAAAAGCTGTCTGGATATTAATCCTTAATTCAAAATATAATCTTAAAATGCTACAGTCAGTGTATTGGATGCGATATACTCTTAGGATATTTGCCTTCCAGTAACTTTTTAAAAACAAGGAATCTCAGCAACTCTTCAGGCTTCTTCCAAAGTAGATGAAGGGAAATAAGCAGCCTGAGAAGGCAAGTATTTTAGAATAGGTTGAACCATTTAATGGAAATTATTTCTCTCTGTCAGCAAAAGAGAGAATTGGATAGCCAAATGCTGGTCGAGGTGAATCCTGCTTCTTCAGAATATACCATTAAGAACACAAGAAGTCCACTACTCAGCACAAGATCAAAGACCTCCCTGTATGACATTAGACATACTTATGTTCTCTGTGCAACTGTACGTGTTAGCCATAGTCCAATTGCAGAAGTTTGCAGCATTGGAGCAGATGCTACAGTCAGTTAATTTTAAATATGATTTCCACCAGCATAGAAGCTGATTGAAGTAATTCATCAGCATCTCCCAAGTCTGGTAAGTGAGATAACTCAGTCAAGTTACAATTCACAGGTTACAGATAATGAGGAATGGGGTTTTGTTGTATAAGATACTGTTCTCAGTAAGAACAGCTTACGCATTGTTCCAACAAGCAGTTTTTTTAAGTGGTTACATGTAGGCAATTCTAAACCTCACTAGTGTGGGCACAGCTCCCTGCTTTTCTTCTCTGATTTCTGTATATTTAATTTAATAAAATTTGTTGGATTTTGAACCTTTACAAAGTATGGTTATATCTTTTCTTTGAGCATCGTGTCTCCAGGGAGATTAAAGAGGTATTATGAGCTAGGCTATACATTAACTACTGCAAAATCTGGTTTGGTTCTAGTATCTATTTGAGAGTGTGTAATTCACATGATCTATAGGGTTGCAGCCAGCCCTTATGTAATAAATTGCCTGTGGAGTGTGCCAGGAAGTTCAAAGAAAGAGTCACTGGTGCATCTTATTCATGATCATATGAGATCACTGGTGGAGAGCTGAAATGTCATGGACATATGCCTAGCTTAGGGTGAGTTAGGACAAGTCAGTAAAGAATTCTTTGTCTGATTTTCCAATTTGTAACTATTTATTCAAAATTTCTTAAAATACAGAGGCATGGTAAAACTGCCATGGATGAACTCTCCAGTCTCTCACATTTCAAATAATTTGGCCACATGAATAATAGTGGAACACAAGCATCCTACGTGTGTTCATGGAAACCATGATGCATTTTCCTTGTTCATTTTACAATATTACTTCTCTAATGAATGAGTAAGTTTGAAAGATTTGTTTAGCAACACTCGTAACACAAATGTCTTAAAAGGGAAAATATGAATCAATCCTCATTGACATGCAAATCTGTATTTTATCTATGGATGCAGCATGAAATGTATTTGACATTTTTCTTTTTACAGAAGAAGTAGATTGTAGAACTTTGCAAGCTAGCAGAAGTCTCCACCTTCAAAAATGTCCAAGACTTTGCTATATCTTCAGTAAGAATAATCCTTTTATAGGCATTTTGAATATTTTAATATGCATATGATTCAGATCCTCACAGTTAGTTGCAGGATCCTGTTGTTACCACACAGACTGTTGTAAAGATTACTACAGCCTTTGCTGTATCTCCAGCTGCAAATTTCTTTTTGTCCTCGTTCCAGATATTACTCATTACAAAGCACGTTGTCTCAATAGATGCATTAAGATTCTGACATGCCAAAGACTATTCTGTTAAAACACTCTGATACTTGGACAAAGGATGTTATTTTTTATTAAAAAATTGAGCATCATGCATTTAGCAGGGTTCCATATTTCATTTATCTGACAGTCTTTCTGTTACCTTACAGGCACAAAGTACTTGACAAGGAGTATTCAAACAATTTTCAAGTTAGGTTGCTTGGATTTGCATCTCTACCTTGGGGTATTTTTTCAGGGTTTTGTTTGTTTGTTTGTTTGTTTGTTTTAATGTGTGTGTGTTTTTTATTTTGTGTTGGTTTTTGTTTATTTGGGGTTTTGTTTGGGTTATGGATGTTTATCTGTTTGGTTTGGTTTGGCTTGGTTTTGATTTCTTTTGACCAATGGTCTTCCTGAATGTACATCTGACAGATAAGAAGTTCTCATATTTTCTGGCCATTTACAGATGCTGTGGAAATGATGCATCCTCTCTAGGAACAGGTTGTTAACAGAATTATTTCCTTAGTCTTCTATATAGGTGAATGTAAGGCTAGTCTACAGTTCTGCTTGCTTTCAGAAAAAAAAAATGAGAAAGTCTTTAATCAGTAAATTTCCCATAGCACTGAAGTACCAGTTAGCCTTTTTTCAGATGAAAGCACCAGATATAATTTTCTTCTTCAAAGGGAATAAGTGCAGCAGGTCTGAAAACCCATCCGACTTCTTCAGCCCATATGTCATATTAAAATTCCCTAAATATTATACAAAAAGCCTAACTGTGTTCCTCATTTTATGTCCATTTGTGGCTAAGAGGAATATGAGTAATTACCAGCCTGGTTTAAGTGAACAGGTTGACTGCATGGTATGGAGCTGTTCTCTGGCTGGATGCTTCTGTCTCCAAAGTAAATAGCATGTTCATAATTCAGTATTTCTTTTTAGAAAGCATTGTTTGAAAGGTATGCTTTTGAGTGGATTTTAAAAACTTTTCAAAATGTGCATATACTAGAATAGAAAATGCAGAACAAAACTGCAAGTTTGTGCAGTACAGTTAAAAAAAAGCTTTTTTATAATACTTGCAGGAGGGTTATTTATATGTCATTTGATTTTTAAAGAAGTTAGCTTAAGTGTGGATAAGTCCCAGATTCAAAGCTACAGCAGCTTTATATTTATCCCCAGGTTAGATTTTGTTTCAAATCTTCCTATGGTTTGTATGTGCTCTTATAATTACATCAGTACTGCCTCTAAAAGCCATTTCTCCTTTTAAATATGCAAAATTTATCAGTGATCAGTAAACATCTGTTACCAGGTATGTTGTAGAATATTGTCTCTTCAGGAGGATTGCACTTAATCTGTTCCAACAGCTCAAAAGATTAAAGGTATAAATACTTTGGGGAAAACTTAGTTTTCTTGTTTACAAATATTTTCATCATGTAAAATAGTTCCTCAGTAGATAAAATTTTCAAATTTCTACATTGATATATTATTATGTTGATGAATTTCATCTGACAATTCTTCTAATCTTTCAGTTACAGTGGAGTGATGCTTTTACTCTCTGTTGAAGAAATTAGATGAGGTGAGAATGAGTACTATTGATTCCTGTATTAGCAGTACCTGATGGAGTGTGTTTTCCTCATCACAGGATGCCCCATCATCATGACAGCACTGCCAAAATTGTTAACATTGTGTTAGAACTGTGTGTCTGGGATAAATACACAGGCAGGTCTAAAATATATATTTTCAAAAGCTCTCTGGGAAGTAGAAGACCTCAAGAAGAAGGGATAAATCAATTCACACTTGTTGATAAGCCCAGGAGTAAATGCTATTTAAATAAATTACTGAAATAGGTTTATAGTTGTTTAACTGTGAACCTGTTCCCTACAATTACAGCATTTCAAGTTTTGAAGTGAACCATATGTTGATAAATGCTCAGATACTTAGACTCTTTGCAGCATAACAAACACGCCAGCTGTATCTACTTGCATTTTGCTCCACTGAGGAACTTAGGTGTCCCAATTCAACTAAGTATTTAATCACAGTCTTCTGTCTTCTTTCAGCATTTTGTTGAATTTTAGTACCGAATTCAAAAGTGAAGTTAGCACTGCCACATGCGCTCTCCTGAGACCCTAATGAAGTTAAAGGACTGCTGTTGGGCTGCAGATTTCACAGAATTGGACTGTAACACCCCTGCCTCAATGTCTCTGAAAAACCTGCTGTTACAAACTGTTGTAGTTTAACCCCAACCAATAACTCAGCATCACACAGCCACTCGCTCACTCCCTCCCCAACACTACGATGGGAGAGAAAACTGGAAAAGTGAGAAAATGCATGGGTTAAAATAAAGACAGTTTAATAAATAAAAAAAAAAAAACAAACACACAAGCAAAGTAAAACAACAAATTCATTCACCACTTCTCATGGGCGGGTAGGTTTTCAGCCATCCCTGGGAAAGCAGGGCTCCATCACATGTTAACAATGACTTGGGAAGACAAATATCATCACTCCAAATGTCTCCCCTTTTCTTCTTCCCCCAGTTTTATGCTGAGCCTGATGCCATATGTTATGGTATATTGCTTTGGCCAGTTGGCGTCACCTGTCCCCTCAGTGTCCCCTTCCAACTCCTTGTACAACCTCAGCTTGCTTGCTGGTCTGTGGGGTGAGAGGCAGAAAAGGCCTTGACTGTGTGCACACAGTGCTCAACGGGAATGAAAACATCCCTGTGATATCAGCCCTGTTTCCATCACAAATTTAAAACACGGCCCCATACCAACTACTGTGAAGAAAATCAACTTTATCCCAGTCATAACCAGCACACAAACCCTTATAGGTATGGGATGTTCCACTGCCAGATGCCAGACTTATCTCCTTTGCCCAGCACATTTGATCCCTGTATAGAATCCAGTATCAATCCATTGACATGAAAGTGATTACTCCTGAGAATTCTTGAAAGTATGTTTTGAGTTCAATTTCTCTGATCTACTAAATGTGTGCGCTTGTTTTTTCATTCTTTCAGACACTGTGAGGTTACTGCCTTCAACCTCATATATAATTCCCTTACAGTTTAAGACTGTATGTGCATTGGTACACAAATACAACTCATTTATGGTTGTTTTCCTTATAGTCAAATTTAAAATCAAATTTCTTTCAGTTACTCCAACAGCATCCCCTACTTTCCTTGGGGTTGAATATATATGTGTATTTTGATGGAATATACCTACCTTCACTAATCTCTCTAATGATATGTGAAGGAGATTTCCTAGGTGTGGCAATGATGAACAGAGGTCAATTCACTCCGGCTTCATCCATACCGTCTTTCTAATGCATATGAGACAGCTAACCTGATCTCTGTGCTGAGAGTTATTAGCTGAATCATGTAACATTTTGCTGGCTATAGGCCTTTACAGAACTTACCCATTTTACTTTCCAAGGGAACTAGCTGATTCACCTGTATGCAAAAATCCAGAAAATAATTTCCAGTGTGAGGGACAAACGGACTGTGAGTGGATAAAAAAGGTGGACTGTATACTTTTCAGGGAAGTTGTACTTTTGAGCACTTCAGTATCCCAATTCCAACATTTTTACGTTACTTTTTATCTAAGTTGCTTAGGATGTAAGCTTAGTGTGTTTAGGTTGCATGACTCTGTCTACTCCCTTTGGAGTGTTGAAACACCTAGATATTCCCAGAACACATCCATTAGGAAAGGCTTTACATCAAAGTCAGTTGGAATATAACAGAGTATGTGTATTCCTTTACCAGCTAAGTAATGGCAAGGAAATAATTTGACATTTGAAAAACCCAAATAAAACTTCAATTCCTTTTCATAGGTAATTATATAAGCAAAACAGAGTAAATTTAGTATAAAACAGATTGAGAGCTCCTTCTCTCAGACTGTCCAATAACTCAGGATCTGATGATACTAAAATTTTAGGGTTTGATCCTCATAAGATAATTTATAGGTGTGGGTTTTAAGTGTTCTCAACTCAAATTTTCATGTCATTTGTCTAGTCAGTAAAGTGAGATATACTAGAGGAAGAAAGAGTATCAGTATGTGTCTTGTTTTTCAAGAGAAAGTGATTTTGTGTCTTAGTTACCTAATTTAAATATAAGGTTTGTATCAGAGAAGAAGAATGAACAGAGATAAGTAGTTCTGTCTAAGTTAAGACATCAACTGTCTTCCAATACCAGAAGTTAAGACCTGGACCCTGAGAATTCTGGAGTGTATAACTTAACATCTACCTGTTCATCATCAAAACTTTTACATATTTCATATATAGATTACAAATTTGTTATCTGGAAGTTGGATATTACAACCTGTTTCTTTTGGCATTTAGCTAAGCCAACATGTTCACTAAGACTGTTATAAGGGGAATAACTAAATTCAATTCTTCTTTTTGAGGCCACTGTCTTAATAATTTTGTAGATTTTCTCCTGCTCTGTATGCTTCTGTCTCTGTAATACACCTGGCAAATGTATTTATGGCAGCTACAGTTTCAAGGGCTTATTTCTGTTCTGGTGTCTTTGCCGTAAGTGTTATTCAAAGAAAACAGTAAATTGTTGACCTTATGTTCATGTATGCACAAAGCACATGAACAGTAACAAAAACTTTGTGGTCTGGATTATAAAAGTGAAGATTATTTCTCTGGTTTGTAAAAAAGCAATCACATCTGCACATTTTTGACAGGGGTCTTATGCATGCTAACTAAATTTCATTTTGAAAACATCAACTTAATGTAACAGTCACAGCCAAAAACTGCATCCTTATTCAATTTTAATTGTTTTAAGTTCAGAAATAGATTTGGCTCTTTCATTCACCTTTACTAAAATTCCACCTCTATAGATCTATGCAGATAAAAAAGAGAAAGAATATTTCCTTTGTGTCTGCAAGTAAATATAACAAGTTATTACACATACACCTATGTTCATGCAACATAGTCTTATCTGACTTAGTTTCAACCTAATTTGCTTTCCCCTTCATTCTGCAAATGTCATAACCTTCTCTTATTAGCACACCATGAGCCCTTTTCCTCTGGTGCATGTTCTTTTCTTGAGGTCATGACAGGTCATACATTTCCCTCGAAAGATATGGTTATCAAAGCACCAATCATCTAACAGATACATGTTGTAACTATGGAACCATTCAAGTGTGTTGCTGTCATAATCCATTGATGAAGGTCACCAGAACCATAACTTGCCTTGTATCAAGATCAAAGTCCCTGAGTACTCCGTTAGCAGTCATGTAGTTTGGCTTTCATGGTCCATGGTACTACACCTAATAACATTAATTAACTATACTATCAGAAATTTCCTTTGCATGCTTTTACTTTAAATGTTCAGGTTGAGTAGTACCAATATATTTTTGTGTTGGCATTTAACAATAAAAGTAGTTTGTCTGAAATAAGCAGTATAAGATTTTTCAGCTTCTCACTAAAGGTCATTTTGACCAATTACCTTACAAAAGAAAGGTGAAAAAGAATGAAGTAACACTTATTGTAAATCCTAATTGTGGTTCATCATAAACTAGATTGCATCTGTGAATGTCATTTTGCTTCCTTATTTATAAGAATGAGTTTATATGTTGAATCATGCTATTTCTCTATAACATATCCAGGCACAAATGGGAAAAAAGATAGAAAGTTATAGAAACAAAAGCCATAGAAAGGCTTGAGTTGAAAGTGACATTGAAGAGAATATTGCAGGCATTCTACCCACTAGATCAGGTTGCCCCATCCAATCCGGCCTTGAACACTTCCAGGAATGGGGCATCCGCAGCTTTTCTGGGCAATCTATTCCAGTGCCTCACTACCCTCTGAATGAAGAATTTCTTTTGATTATCTAACCTAAATCTCTCCTCTTTTAGTTTAAAACTGTTCCTGCTTAACCTGACTATCAGTCCATATAAAAAAGTCACTCTCCCTCTTTATTATTAGCCCCTTTTAGGTACAGGAAGGCCACAAGAGGGTCTTTCCACAACCTTCTATTCTCCAGGATGAACAACCTGAAATTTGTCAGCCTGTCCTCATATGAGAGTTACTCCAACCCTCTGATTCTCTTTGTGACCCTCCTCTGGACCCACTCCAACAGGCCCACATCCTCCTTATGCTGAGGATCCCAAACTTGGATGTAGTATTCCAGGTGTGGTCTTAGGAGGGCAGTGTAGAGATTTAAGTATATATGGAGGCAATTATGTATCAGTAGGGTGATTTTTTTCCTTCTTTCTTTTTTTTAATAATTACAGATTTCAAGTTGCAGTCTTCCTGAACTCTATCTCACTAAAAAAGATTTCAACATGAATTTCTGCAAAAACTGAAATACTAGTGGAAAATAACCCTCCAAAAAAAAATTGGCTTTGTTGAAAATAAGTTCTTCACAATGTTCTTGCAATCTATCTAGTTTGATCAGATTTTATGTGAAAAAATCCAGAAGAAAAAAACAAATGAAATGACAAATTTTATGCACAATTAATTGGCTGTTTTAGAGTAGAAATAGCCTTTAGGTAGAAAAAGAAATATTCTAAACCAGTTGAAAAAATAATATCTTGTAAACTTTTCATCCTTTAAAGAATCGATGACAGTTTTCCAAATAGTTTAAAAGATATTCTTGTTACCTTTGCATATTTCACTGAATGCACATTCTGTCTAATAGTCTGTCTGCTTTACTGTTTGGAAGTGTTTTTGTTCTCTGCTTGGGCAATTATATTCCTCTTCAGGAGATAAAAGATAAAACACTGTAACAGGAGAAGTACACCTGTTGGTGCACTGGTGTTGAAAAGCTCCCACAGTCCACACCAAAGGTGTTTGCATTTCAAAGCTGAGTGGAAAGAACAAGATAAGGAATACCGTAATTTCAATTTCTGCACGTGTGCGTCTCTATGTGGTCAGCGAAAACTTGTGAGAGTTTGTTGCAGTTCCTAGGTAATTTTCTTGGGTTTTTGTCAGAGGAGAACATGAAAACTGAAGAAAGTCCACAGTGCAAAATTATATGAAAAATGGAGGAGGGGGAGATAATTTTTAGGTATAACACTGATGTGTAGCCCCCTAGTGGTAAATATGAACAGTCTGATCAGCACGGGTGCTCATCTGGAAATTAAAACTTTTTCTGGAGCTTTTTTTATTACACAAACTTGTGCTTCTTGTAAGCAGTTTAATAGCAAAAAACAGGGAAAAGTGACTATCTTCAGTATGTCTTAAGAGAACAACTTGCACAGATAAAGTGTTCTAGGTAATAAATATGTCAGTCACATTTAGACCGCAAATGGATCTTGCTCATATTTTGCTATTCTTCCCGTTTGCTTACTGAGCTCTGAGTTCTAAATGACTGTGAACTGTACGTTGTGTTTGATTTGGGAATATGTGCATATGCTCCGCAATGAGCATAGTCCCTTTCGAAGATTATTTCTACGACATACAGGGTCTGGGTTTCAATATGTCGTCTTTTACAGTATGATACTCTCATACGGCAGCTTGGCGAAGTTAGTGCCATTTTACTGTATTGTATTCCAGCAGAAGAATTCAGAAATTTTTACTCCAACCTGAGGAAATCACAACATTTAGGATGGCTTTTTGACTGATTTTAACTGGTAATTCATGTCTTTAAGCTCTTCCTCAACTGTGAAAATTGTGAATTTGCCTGATGAGAAATTAAAATCTAGCATCAGCTATAATCGCTTGAAGCTGAGATTATAAGAAAAAAAAATCAAACCCACAAACTCACATTCCCCCACAACATTCCCTAAACAACTTGTGAAAAAAGGTAAAGTTGAATCATAGGATATTCCAATTTCTGTGAATGTCAGTCACCAATTTTCATGGGTTTTTTTTCCTGTTTTTCTCTGCCACACCCTTCAAAACATTACACTATAATACCATCTTCAGAGACATAAGGGAATTTAAGGATTACCCATTTCTTATATCCTTGTCCCTAAAATGAAAAATGAGAAATAAAACCTGTTTCTGACAAAATGTAGCCTTGATGCCTTGTGTCATTTTTAGATATTATAAATATTAATATTAATGCATTATTGGAATATAAAACATTAAATTAAATAAATCACTTTCCCATGTGGGAAGAGAAGAACTGAAAAATATTTGGAATAAAAATGAAGAACAAGAAAATTCTGGTTTTATTTTTTTTTTTAATGAGGAAACACTATATTAACATAATTTTGAAGAAAAGTTTTATGGAGATCACCCTAATTTTCCAGACAAAGTGTTGTTTCCCTTTTTCATGCTGTACAAAAAAGTCAATATTCACTTTTCATTTTAAAAGAACTTAGTAAAGTGATATCTACACAACAGACTCTAAGAGCACATACCAGTTGCCAGGTCTCTGTGCCTGCCAAGCTTGTCCTGAATCCACAGGTGGATGGTGCATATGCATGTCCATCACCCCTCTGTGCTGTGGTTTCAAAACAAAGAAATAATTTGCACACTTATGCTAGAAGTGTGATGTACAGCGGCCAAGTTCTATATCAGTGATTAAAACAGGATTAGAAACCACACCATGTTGTTTAGGATTGTTGGTATCCATGCTACTTATATCTACTTCCTTTTGTTAGCAGATGTACCTTGGAGAGACATTTAAAAAAAACGAGCAATCCAACAATTCAGTGGCGTGAATGAGCAAGGATCTATGTCTCAGGTTCACTCCCTAGTCTGTTTTTATTTAGCAATACATGTATAAATCCTCTGCTCTGGATGGTCAGTGATCCCGAGACGGGTCACAGCAGGCTTTAGCAAATACAGCCAAAGCTGAAGATGTGGCCATACAGAGGAAGGAATAACACTCAGGTTCAAAGTTCTGAGTGTAAACAAGAGAAATATAATTGGTTTTGACCTCAGTTTGTGCAAAGATAACACTCAGTTTCTATATTTTTTATTGCATTCACATCTGGAAGTCCTGGATTTGAGTTAGCCTGAATGAGAAACCACTGGCCTGTAGCCTGAGTACTGCGGGTAGGGGCAGAGGGATGGGCATGAAGGAAGAAAAGGATATCTGAGATGAGAGCTTGGTCTCTTAAGGCATTCTTATTCTCACTTATCTTTAGGCCCACTTGGATCTGAACTAAGAATAGAACCCTAAATAATCATCTCTAAAGAAATCAGGCTGAAGTTGAACCACTTCTGCATCTGCTTAAAATACACCGAAGTTTCAAAAGCTTCACAACATTCAACTGAAAATACTCATCTTCTCTGGGTAGCTACATGACTTATTGAGTTAATTTTTTTTAACTGTTTTGATGAGTCTCAATATTGTATTTGCAAGCCTGATCTATCAAATCTTTATGTCTGACTTGGTTCTATGTAACTGGGAGTGTGATAGGCAGATGTTTTGGGAAATTGCAGCTTTGCTCAGCTTACAGGCATGTCCCAGTCAGATTTTGTGCAACACCCCAGAGTTTTGCCTAGCTCTTGTCCCACTTGCTTCTGTGCTTGTGACTGCTTAAAAAATAAAAATGGTAAGGCAAGCTCTCTGAAAAAAGGAGTCAAGGCATCTATTCTTGGGCAAGTAGTGATGTATAATGCAAAGATGGCACCAGCATGCTCCCTGCCATTGCTCTTTCACCCTGAGCAAAATTAGAGCATCTTGTGAATGGAGGGAAAAGCTGCTTCAAATTATGTGTTAAATTATGCTCTAAATTACACACATTTGTTATATGTTGCTGGAGGCCTGTTCTATCTCTTCTTCCAAGATGCTATCTTAGCACAGGTCAGTCAGACCTAAAGTCTGTTTCCATAAACTGAGCTCACCTCAGTATAACTCCCTGGGTACTGAGTCAGCTAAATAGTTATTTTCCTTACAATGCAAATGCTCTCCTGTGTGTGTGTGTGTGTGAGGGATGTTTTGTGGTTTGGGGAATTTTAGATTTGTTTTGGGATTTTGGCACCTTTTCTTTGTTTGTTTGCTTTAAAATAAATATAGCTAATAACATTTGCTTATTTTGTGGTTTGAGATCATAGGTGTTTTCCTTGCTTGATCCCTTCAATTTTATTTTGAGCAACAGAGCAGTACTTGAGATCTGAACTCTGTATAAGTTCAACGTAGTTAATTTTACGAGGCATTTAAAAGATGTAGTTACACTGCAATCCCTATGTAATTACAATGTAATCCCTAAACATATGTGTCACCTATGGTTTTCAGTACTTCTGTGTAAAACATTTCTGGGCTTAAATTTAGTCATTACTTCCCACAATAAAGCTTTTTGAATTTACAAATGAGGTAAAGCCAGGATTTTTAGATCATAGATTATGCAATGGTAATTACTTTCTTAAGAGTGTCTCCCTTAGCAATCAGTGGGATTTCTCCAGGCTAGGATATCTGTTATCAGCATGACTCATCACTGCAGTGGGTCCTTGCAGCTATTCAGCACTTAGCTCTGGACTGGCTAATGAAGTCAATCTTATCTTTGTGCTGTGAAACAAGGACTGTTTGTTTGTAAGCAGTTACAAGTAAAAGGCACAGAAACAACTTACAAGTCAGTATTATAATGAAGAAGAGTTTTTTCTTACCCTAAAGTTCTGAAAGACAGTGTACTATTCTGAAATATCTGCAAAGACCACTAGACATTGTTTGAACAATTTTTTTTTTCTGAGCTTTCAAATTAAAATGTTTTCTCTGAGAGACAAATATAATCTCCTTTGTAATTTAAAGTGCTGGATGATATGGTTAGGCCCAATAACAGCTGTGATTTCTTTAGGGAGAGTTTAATCAGTTTGTTGTGACATGGTACCAGGAACTCAATTATGATTGATCACTATTGCTCAAAAACTGGCCAGAAATGAGTCAGTGCAAATAATTTAAACAGTGCCTCAGAGCTTCAGAACCTCAGAAAATGAGAGGCCTCTTGAAGCTGGCAGAAATACCAGCATGCTTCAGGAATGGAAGGGTTTCCAGCGGCTTCACAGATACTACCTTGGTGGTATTTTATTCCCAGCATGGCCAGGGGAATTCTGTTATGCCATTACTCAGTGCAGTGGTTGCCAAGATTAAATAAAGGATAAAATAGATCATTTGCTGAAGCCTAGTAATCTAAGAGACCTTTATGCTCATTGATGGGTAACTAACATGTATCCTGACCACAAAATTTCATCAATGACGTTTATGTTAAATCAATATGTCATGGGTGATCTAGAGAACACCCTTTAAAACCACATTGAATCCAAGGCATCAGGTCATCAAGCAAATCAATGAGCCACCGAATTCCCAGGTAAGTTATTTTAGTGGCTATTTGCCTTTGCAACCAGACCTGTCTATCTCATATTGGCCTTTTTAGCCACCAGCACACTTGTAGCAAATGTGGGTAGAACCCTTCCCAAATCTTCGTTCGCGAAGCCTAGCCACGACCTGCCTTTGTATTGGTTACATAGTGACTTCCACTTTCAGTCACTATATCTAGTTGTACTTTTCATCATGCCTTTACTGACAGAAATCTTCTTTGTTGTAACTAACAAGTGACAGGACAAGAGGAAACAGCCTCAAGTTATGCCAGGGAAGATTTACATTAGATATTAGGAAAAATTTCTTCATTGAAAGGATTATCAAGCTGCTCAGGGAAGTGGTTGAGTCACCATCCCTGGAGCTAGTTAAAAGACATGTGCATATGGCACTTGGACACAGGATTTAGTAGTAGATTTGGCATTGCTATGTTAACAGTTGAATTTGATGATCTTAAAGGGTCTTTTACAACCTAAATGATTCTATGATTCCATCCATAACAAGAAAGATCTCTGAAAGATTTTTCCCTGGTTGCTATCACATAGTAGTCTCTGTGTCATCATACTTTAACCAGTATTGTTACCACTATTGTAAAATGGTTTGCTGTGGGCTCCTTCTTTTGAGATGATCCAAAATCATTATACTGTAAAATACCCTAATACGGACAGAATCGTAACATTAATATTTACCCTATGCCTCTCAGAATCTACTTGTGTCCCAATAGGTGGTCAGCACTCACTACAGTAATGTCCCCATTCTGCTGGCAGTGATCAAATCTGGCTTTTTTCTTTTTTAGGTAATTTACCTGAATCAAACTCCTTTAATAACTCATTAAAACATATTTTCTTGACCCTATATATTTTTTCTAAGCCCTGATTTTCACATTCAACTTTTTTATTTATTTATTTTTATAATGTGGACACTAGAATCATATAATATTCTAGTAATAGCTTTACTAGTGCTGCAGATCAGCTTTCTACTTCTACTCAGTATTTCTTTGCTTATGCATCCAAGGATCACAGCTACTTTTCCAGATGTCATATTAAAGTAAGAGCTCATCACTGTGAGCTATTTAGTTTCCCAATTACCTGTTTCTCAAGTAATTCGTTTCTATAATATTATCCTTTATGCTGTATATTTTTGTCTTGAAATAGTAAAATGGGAAAATGTGGAGAGAGAAGGAGTGAGAAAAAAAAATCTCTGAAAAGAATAAATACTGAAAAATTTTAAGGACCAGGTTAAAAAAAAAAAATAAAAACAGGGGAGAGAATCTGAGAATCACTTTCATATGTAAGAGATAAATTTTACAGTCACCATGGCACTGATATACTTAAATAGAAGAATATGAGGCCTGGAGATTAGAGAAATAGGAATAGAATAGGAAAGTTTGTCAGTAGGAAGTTGTTTGATGTAGTGCTGAAGGAGACTATAACTCTTTAGAAAGGAAAATTAAACTGTTATAGGGAGAAGGGTACAAAGTCTGGTAAGAAATAACCAAAGAAACCATGAGAGAAAACTAAAGACTAACAGGAGAGGAGAGATCTGAAAACCATAAAACAAAAAAATATGAAATCTAGGTGAAAGCCTGGAAGAAAAGCTGAAGAACCTTCAAATTTTGTTATCTGGTGCTAAGCAACAAAGTAGCTATATTGCTCAAAAATAGGAACTCCAGGTAAAGAAGCCATACAATACAGAATTCTAACAATTTGGTTAAAAAAAGGCACCTTGCTCAGTAGAGGGAGACAATCTTCAGGACACGTTCATTGCTGAAAAAGGCAAAAAATAGGAAATACCACAGTGAATTATTCAGTACATCTTCACCAATCTCTTCTATATTCAACTATAGAAATTGCAAAATGCCAGTCATTTGGTTCCCAGAAGACACCATGCCTCATATGCTTTTGAGCTCATTCAACACTGTTATGCAATGTCTAGTCTCTGTAAGAAAGTAACTCTTTATTACCCAAAGGTTAACTTTCTGAAGTCACCTGTGTGTTAAGATTATTTTAATATATGAGCCAGAGCACATTATTTAGAACTCCTATGAGCACTGGGAAAAAAAAAATGTATGCATATTGTGACTTAAAATGCATCCAAAATTAGCTGGACTGAGGGCATGAAAGTACCAGCATAATTTATAATTTTTATACTGAGATTGAGCTTTTGTGCAGTTCATTCTTGCACCAAGCATTACAACTTTTTCCCACAGCATGGTTAAATGCATCTTTGCAGTCAGAATGAAGTGATTTCTAAGGAGCGTAGCTTTTAAGTGCTACCTTTTAAGACTTGAGAAGATACTTGGAATTTTGAAGTGACTTAAACAAACATTTCTTAAAGAAGTCATTTTAATGATAGTTGCTGTCTTTCTCCTACTGTGTAATCATTCAGCCACTTTCATCCTTGTCACAAGGGATGCAGTATATGTAACATGCACACCTAACCATCCACTGGAGATTCATGTTGTCCAAGAGAAGGTTTTCAAGGCTTCACATTCAAAATAGTACCAGAGACCCTCATCTGGACAAATGGATTGAAGCTCCTTTAAATAGCCAATGACACCTGGAGAGCTGAAGATCTGACCAAATCTATGTTGAGGTCAGCTGAGTAGCTCAGCAGACTACATTAACAGCAATTACTAGACCTCCACTGTCTGCAGTAGACATTTAAATGCTATAGCTGATAGGCAAACACCTGTGTTGAGACACCTAGAGTGTTTAAAATCTGCAGATGAATTTGGACAGCGCCTGACCACTGAATGTAATGCCCTTTGAAGTATCCCAGTGTGTCCTACCTGTGCTTTAGCTGCCTTTTCACCGAGTGATCCATGGCATCTCTCATAGGCCTTATTTTCCATTTCTGTTCATTTTAGGGTGAATCTATATAAAAGTCTTAACTTAGACAGTAATGTGCCTTTGGAATGTGCCTCCTGGTTGTGCCCATCTACTGTTTGGGTTTGTATTACGAAACTGTCTTGGAGTACATGAACCTGTTTCCTTTCAGATTAAGTTTAACCAGAATATGCCCTCAATAAGTGTATTTGAAGCTTTCTAGCCACGAATGTGAATTTTTTTACCAGACCAGGTTACAAAACTCTGAAATGTGTGTTCATCATTCACTGTTTCACTCTACAGACTTATCCCTATAATCTGGGACTGTATTTTGGGCTACATCAGAAGAAGCATGACCAGCAGGTCAAGGGAGATGATTCCCCCACTCTACTCCACCCTCATGGGACCCCCGTCTGAAGTACTGAAGTACTCTGCAGTTCCAGCACAAGACATGAACCTGTTGGAGTGGGTCCAGAGGATGGCCAGTGAAGTGCCTGAAACATTCGTACAGGGATGTAGATGTGACAGAAGACCATCAAGAATATCTGCTGTGTAAGGTAAATATACACAGGTATTCTTCCGAAGAATGCCAAGGCACTGGAAGAATTAAACAAAAAGGTTTCTTTCAGATGAAAGGACCACTGTTTTTACAGTGCAGCATACCTGCCCTTCGGGGGCGAAAACGTGAGTTCCTGAACCCTCAGGGCCCCCTGTATCCTCTCTGTTTCTCTCCCGTGTTCCCAAGGCCTCTGTGCATGTCTGTTAGGGCTCTCTCTCTCCTCTTACATACCAGAGGCTTGCTATGGGGTGGGGAGCAGGGAGGGGGGGGGTGAAATTGTAGGAATTGAGAGGCATTGAAACTGCCTTTGAGAAAGAGTTACCATTTAGGCAGAAAGCCTTCATAGTGAAAATCAAGTTTCTAACTTTTTGTTACAAATTCTTCTGCAATTGTATCCATCCCTACAGCTCCTTTCTGTAGGAACAACTAGAGACTGTAACAGTTACTCCAGGAAATCCAAAGTGGCATTTAGGTCTTTTCTTAGGTGAGAGAGTTTAGGCTGCCCCTGATATCTTCATTGTTTATATTACTTTTGGAGTCTATGTATGTTACTCAGACAGCTCTGAGCATGGTAGTACCTATGTATATAACTTTGTGAAAAATTTCACTGAATGCAATTAATATCTGTATAATGGTTTATGAACAGGATCAGGCACTACCTGTTCATGTCTGAGTTTTTCTTTCTCTTGGGTTTTTTAGCAATTTTCAATGACTTAATTATCAGTTCTCTCTCTTCAGTTCATCACACTGTGTTGATGGAGACATCCAAGTGAAAATGTGCATTTATCTATATTTCCTTCTACTGCTTGTTGTTCTCTAACTCACACATCTCTACTGCAGTAACAAAGACTACAAAATCATTTTCAGCATAAAGAAACCTTCAGAAAAGACCCATGTTTTCCATTTTCTGAGAAAAAAATTGCTTGCATTACCAAAATTAAAACAAAGTGCAATTTTCCCTAACTTATCAAGCGTACATTGTCTTTGTTGGAGATAATTTCTTTTGCCTGCTACTTCCTGCCAGTAGCTTGATTTACTTTGAAAAACTGAGCAGTGGGTATCTGCTACCAGAGAAAAACAGAAGGAGTTTTCATATTTTCTGTAAGCTTCATATTTTTTAAGAAATAGTGCACTGGTATCCTTGCTGAGAACTGTATTAACAATTAAAAGCTGAGCATATGCTAGTGCTCATATGATACACATCATTTACACTACCTGAGTGGTTTTGCACTTCATAGACTCACTGTGTCTTCAGGCATTTAGTTCCTGATTCAGCAAAATAATTATTCATACTAAGTGTATATATTAAGTGTATTGGCTTTACCAAGACTAATGCACAGGCTACTCTTATGTTTTGCCATACATTCGTATGACCTTAAACAATTTAACTAAAACTGCTTGTAAACCAAATGTGAATATTTCAATGACTTAACAGCACTTTTTCTGTCTAAGAAACAGAAATTCTTTCATTACTGTTGAAAAAAATGCGGTAGTGTTCTCATCTTTTTTTTTATTTAACTCACATTAATCTTTTGTTGAAAATTATAGTGGTGGCAGGTGGGCATCTAAGGTGCAGGTTCTCTTCAACTTGACTTTTTTCTACTTCACATCTCTCAGGACAGCACTTTCATTAAAAGATTATGGAAAAGACTGACATTTTTTCTTAAACCTGCCACAAAAAAGCCAGATACATAATGCCAATGCCTAGCTCTTACTCAGAAATGCCGCTGATTTATGGCTGGGCCCTCACTAGGAGTGATGACTTTAGAAATGCAGCCAAGTCTCATATGACAGACTTTGTGGGTCCACTCAAAAAATGGGAGTAATAATAATTTCCAACCCTAAAGAAGCATTGTGAGGTCAACTATGTTAAAATGGGTTATTCATAGATCCCATCATAGTTGAAGTGTTTAAAAGTCTAAGTACTGTATTTGAGTGCTAGTATAAATGTAAGCTTAAATGCTAATGTAAAGTGACTGTAAATGTATAAGAGCAGAAGATAGTGTCTTACCTCCAGTTTATGCTTAAACTGTTCAGGACTGCAGAAGATAAAAAGAAACCAAGGTATGAAGTCCATAGAGCCATGATATTACAGCAGTTTTATGACACTGATTTACAAAGGCAGAATAGTAGATGAAATGAAAATGTCATTCAGTATCTGGAGAAAAAATGTTGGGTTGTTTAGTGCTTTTTTTTTTAATACCACTATTTCTCATTGAATGCTTAGTTTGAAACCTAAAAGGATGATTCACCACAGAATACCTTAGTTTTTCTGCTAGTAGAGTTGTAGAGTTCATTGATATCACTAAGGCAAAAGACTTTGATCTTGATTTTTGAAAATGTTACCTGTATACTTCGTGTCAGTGTGAAGTTAAGCACCTTATCAGTTTAAGTAGGTTTGCTGTAGGTGTCTTTTTGGGCTGTATACCTAAGATAGGGGAAAAGCTACTCAAAGAAGTAGTAATAACTAGATTTGTAAACTGTACTGCTGTAGAATAAGTGAAGTATACTGGTCCTCGGTTCCGTCCTCAAATAAGGTTGTTGATTGCCCTTGTGCAGTTTTTCCATCTGCAAAACAAAAGAAATATCTCCTATATTGCTGTGTGAAGCTCTTTTTAAAGAAAAGAAAAGAAAAATATGTAAAATCTAGGCATTACACATACACAAGCACATACATTCGGCAGTTTTCCAGCACACCCAATCTCCTTTACCCTTAGCCACATGATGGTCATGGATTTAGAAAACTTTTCAAAAAGCAGCTATGTAGTGAGAATTGTAGTTTGCTTATTAACATGCAGGCCTCTGCCAAACTTCTCTCATTTGCATTATATAAACTGTTTCTCACAGCTTATTTCCCCTTATTCAAGCAAACAATGACCTTTGTAACAATGAAATATATTAACAGGAGGAAAGTTATTTTATGACAGAAAGGACCAATTTTTTAACAAGTGTATGACCAACGTTTTTTCTCCCCTAATTCCTCACAAATAGGTTGTGCTGTTTCTGTTCTCTCAGCAATATTTTCCACTCTTTCAAAAGATGACAAAATTAGATCTTTGTCAGTGTATTTCAGACTTTTTAGGATATATAGTAACATATGAAACACTGGATTTTATTTAGATGGATTTTGCAGCATTTTCATGCTGATTGGAACTTAGAGAAAGAAGTGTATTTGTTTGTGTCGGTCTCAAAACATCTGTATCCAGAATAACAGTTCATGATTAATTTCCAGGAGGAGTATTGCTCTTTTGGTAGCCAGATAAAAAACTGCAAAATAAGTGTTAAACAAAAAAAAAATAAAATCCTTTCTCGCTTGTTTTCATAAACATCTAAGGAACCAGAAATTCTGGTTCAAGTCTATTAAAAATATTTTTCTTGAATTTGTGAATTTTATCTTTTATGATTTTATAGAGATGATCTGATTTGATGGCTCACTGGTGAAATTGGTGGATTTCCCTCAATTCCATTCCAGTACAACTTTGCCAAATTTTTGCCAATTTTTTTGTCAGTAGAAATGAACTTAAGTTCTCTAAGAAAAAATAAACACTTTCCTATAAATGCGGTAGCTGAGCACTCATCCATTGATAAAATACCCTTATTTTGGCATGTTCTGTAAGTATAGACTCTGTTTTTTAAGTTCTTTCATGAGAAGAAAACTCATGCCTAAAAAAAACAACATCAAACAAACTCACTTAATCTAAGTAAGGAGTTTCAGTGTAAAGAACTGAAGAGTTTGCATCTTTCCAGGAAGCTCGGAGCTAAATTATCCCCTCTTAAGTTAATATTTTGATTATAGCAACTACATTTAAATATACACATTTACTCGATTGTATGACTGTTTCTATGGACTCTTAGAGTGTGTGACTGACATTATTGGTTGATGTTTATCGTAATGCAGTTGTGCATTATACAGATCCACAAGCACAAATCACCTGTCATTGATGACCTGATTTTTTTTCTGAAGGATGCTGTGAATAAGGTGAAAATTATTTGTCGTAAGCTGTGAGTTTTGATCTAGCTAAGCTTTCCTGAGAGTAAATGGAGAAGTGAGTTATTTAGAATATGCCCGTGAATAAATTGTTGGGCAGCAATTTTAAAGCATTCATAGCTTTACTATAAATTTAAAATTAATTTTGGTAAACATATTGAGGTTATGTGAAAATTATTGCATTTTTAGCAGATAATCCTGCTTTCCTGAATAGAGCATCATTTGTTGGAAATTGAAGGAGAAATTGGTATTGCAAATTTCTCCTTGCTTTTCTTGAGCACCATATAGTCTAAAAAATGATAATAATGTAGTATGAAAATTAGATGTGAGTAGATCAGATACTTGTTCACTCATATGTAAGAAAACAAGAAAGAAAACTGGAGAAAATACTTGCAAACACCTCAGTAGTTCTTCTCTTGAAATTTTGTTATTGGCAAATTTATAATTTTCCCAAAGTAAGCATCAGTGAAAATCAGCATAAATGGATTCTCGTTAAGTGGTCAAATGAAGTTAGGCAGACCTCAACTATTGAGTAGTGTAATAATGTATTGCTATCTAAATCTAAATTGTCTCTAAATTGGAGATTGACCCTGTTTGGAGCTGGGATTTGGACCGTTTGACTACCAGAGTTCCCTTCTAATTTGAATTATTCTACTGAAAATAAAAAACTCCTTAAAATATAGCACCTTGAAAAGATTGCCTTTTTTTATTCTTTTTTTTTTCCATGGGCCACTAATAGTTGTTTAGCTGTGGTACCTAAATGAAGCTTGGAAAGTGGTAAGACAATTGTTCTTTAATAGAAGCAGGTGGCACAATATATTCTTCAATGCTACATCCATTTAGGAAAATAGGTCTCTTTTAATCTGTGTTCTGTTTTCACTAGTGACAGGTGTGCTTTTAACATGAGTTGTTGTCAGTGTGTGAAATCCTATAAAAAATAAAACCCAATATGTCTTGTAAGTTGAATATAGCTGGTTTTCTAGCTTTTTATTCAATACCTAGGGTTATTTTGCTGAGATAAGCTGTATGTGTTCCAGTCTGGTATTTGCAGGCAGATCTCTGGAAAACTTGTGAAGATTAACATTTTTTCCAATTGGAATGAATTAACTGATGGGACTAACATAAAAGTACCCTAAAAGAGGTTATATCTATTTAGCTGAATCTGTTTCTAAACTACGTCAAGCCATGAGATTTAATTAGTATGAATTTTTAAAATTAAACTAGGATATCTCCCATTATAGAAGTTCATATAGACATTTTGTGAATATATTAAACTGATATATAATCAACTTAGGCTACACTGGAAAAAAAACTTGATTTCAGTGAAAATTGTTCACTTCCTATAATTCATAAAATAAATGAATAATGAGGGAAAAAATTGGGGAAACATAGTGGTGTACTTCATGGATCATAAAGGAGTAAAAAGGGAATTAAAAATGTGCTGGCAATTACTCCTAATAGAGTAGGTCTATGTAAAGCCTATGCTAAAATACAATGTAAAAAAAATGCAGCTATACTTTTTTCAGTGTTCTGAAACTATAATAATATTAAAATAATCCTAGGACACCACGATCAACAGAGAACACTATGTGTTCACTGTAAATGAACACTATACACATGTAGGCTTCTGTACTTAACTTTAGAAATGAATTGCTAGATTCTGTGGTGGTTTGACCCACAGAATGCCCACCAAAGCTGCTCTATCACTCCCCTCCACAACTGGACAGGGGAGAGGAAATATAACAAAAGGCTCATGAGTCGAAATACAGGCAAGAAGAGATCACTCAACAATTACCCTCACAGGCAAACCAGACTGGACATAGGGAAATTAATGGAATTTATTAAGATTTAAAATCAGAGTAGGATAATGAGAAGTAGAAGAAATCTTAAAAAACACCTTCCTCCCACACCTTCCTCCTTCCTAGGCTTAACTTCATTCCCAGTTCTATTTCCTCCCTCCCAGTGGCACAAGGAGGATGGGGGTTATGATCAGTTCATCACACACTGTTTCTGCCATTGCTTCCTCCTCAGGGAGAAGAGTATTTCCCCTACTCCAGTGTGGAGTACCTCCCATGGGAAACTGTCTTCCATGAACTTCTCCAGCATCAGTTCTTCCCACAGGTTCTTCACGACCTGCTTCAGCATGGGTCTCTTTTCACAGGGTGCAGTCCTTCAGGAACAGGCTGCATCAATGTGAGCTCCTTTTATCTTCTTAAATATGTTATCTCAGAAGCATCACTGATTGGCTTGGCCTGGGCCAGAGGTGGGTCTGTCCTGGAGACAGTTGGCATGGGCTCTGTCAGACATGGGTTAAGCTTCTGGCAGCTTCTTGGAGAAGAACCTACCTCTGTAGCCCCCCCACTACAAACCCAATACAGACTCAGAGAATTCAGATTCAAGGCACGGCTTCAAAAAGAAAAGTAATGACTACAGAGTGCTAAAAAAAAAAAAAAAGTGTTCTCTATCCTTTTCCTTTTATTTAGTAAATCAAATATTGTTATGAAGAATCAGCAATCCTGTGACCCTCTGTGGGTTGAAGAACACAGAACCAAAATCAAATGCTCATCCTATGCAAGAGCTGCAGCGATGAAACTATCATTGGACATGGCTGTCTTGTCCTTTCTCTTTAATTTTGAATGAAAACTAACTGCAGCTCCCAGGTGTAGCACAGACCCTAATACAGGTTCCTTGGCTATTTTAAACACAAGAGTGTCATTACTTTAGTCAATAAAGTTAAGATAAACTTGTCAGTCAATTGGCACTTTGGGACAAGCATAGTAGCAAACTTTACTGGAAAGAAGTTTGTTTCAATAAAAATTTTCAGCACCAAAGCCATCTAATAAGGTCACTAATTGAATAAGGAATAATCATTTGATTTGTCCCAGAAAGACACTAACATTACAGACTTACAATTTTGTATAAGTACAGTCTCAGTATTAGTTTCCTCAAAATATTACTTTCTCCCTTACTACTTTATCACTATATTCAAGGAAGACAGAATTGTTTACCTCCTTTCTGACATGATCTACAGCTGAGTCATAGGCATGATTTGTAAAGGAAATGTTTCAGTCCTCATGCTAACTCGAAATTCACGGCAATGAGTTTTAAAAATATTTCCTTTTTTCTCATTACCAGTTTCCTGTTTATCCAGCAGTGATCAGCCTCCTCAGGACCATTTATTGGATTACCTTTGTTCCTCTAATCTCCGTGAATTTTCAAACACTTTACAAGTGCATGTGATTAATAAATCATGGGAAGAAGGTAGGGGGTTTTGGTTTTCTTTGACAAAGTTAATAAAAGCAGTGAAATATTCCAGTGATTTCTCTTGATTTTCATTAATATTTCTGGTGTGTTTTAGTGTAAAGCAATCATCCCATTTCACATTGCCAATCTGCATTTTGAATGAGCCTAAAGATTTGATACTTTTGATCAGACTTTAACACACATCCTTCTTATCTGAAAATACTGTTCAAAACATCATTTGGATTATAAGCAAAGTTTTAATTTGTACAGCTCATGGCTGTCTGTGTCATAAATATGCACATCTCTTCCCCAGCAAGACTTTTCTAAGCACATTTCATGGCACTTTTCATATGCCCTGGATTTGATTTGTTTTAAGGCATAATATAAATTCTTGCTGTGATAGAGGACAAAAAAAAAATCCTTAAAAAAGAAGTCTGGCTTAGTTACAAGGCTGCACTCCTCCTACAGAACCTTAAGTTTTATTAACTATCCAAATAACCTGTTATCATTGTTTATGCACAGAGCTCTCATTTTGTTCTGAGTATTGTATCTACCTTTTCTTGAAATATCTTCAAGTCTATGCATTTGCCCTCAGTTACTGGTGTGAATTCCTTCAGCACATAATGATAGTGTTTCACATTCTGAGCCATGAGCCCATGCTACCTGCCATGGAATACAAATGTGGACAAGGTGGTATTTTCATTATCCTAGGGTCAGTAGAATTTCAAGAGCTCCGAAATTACCTCTATCAGTGATGCAGGTGTCAACTTAGTTTTAATAAATCTTTGGAAACAGCCATGAGTTACTTCTAGGACATCTTTCCATTTCCGGAAATACATCATTCAGCTGCCAAACTCGCTATCAGTTTGTAGCAAATAGAATTTCATCCTTTAAATGCAAAGTCTCACTTCAGCTTCTGCATACCATCACTCTGTGATAGCTAAAAGTGTGATTAACCTGAAGTTTAGCTGATATCAAGCCAAATGTATGCTATTCCACTTTAACTGGAACAAGGTCTTGAAAAATTGTATTTTCTGCAGCATATGCATAAGGAATGTTATATTTACCATACTTCTGATTATTCCAGCTCTCAATTGGCATTACATTGTGTAAGGAGATTTTGACAGTTTCTCAGTTTCCATTTATTCATTATTTTGGCTTTAAAAAGCTGCCCAAAACCATCAAATCAAATAAAAAAGAAAATGCAGCCTCCCATTAAAAAGAGAATTAAAATATAGGAGAACATCTTGTTTGCTGATAATAAACTAATATTGTATTATGTATTCAGGCAAAAATCTAACTCAAGTTAATGGGAGAGCTATGGTATTTTAGTCAATGATGACTTCAAATGACAAATTCTTTTTAGACCTATTAGCTACACTAATTAATCCTGACAACAGCTTGAGTGAAAAAAAAATATTAGTGTCCTGCTTTTCTAATGTGAAACTGATATGTGTGGATATTAAATGGTTTTCCAGAAATGGTAGAGACAATATGAAATAAGATGAAATAAAATTCAGGATGGAGAATAACAAAATGGAAAAAAAAGAACATAATCCTGAGTGTTACGTGTCAACCACCAGAGTATTTTACAAGCCTGACATGTCAAGTTGATGGAAATCAGGAGATATTTCTATTAACTTTAATGAATCCTTTTTATCTGAAGTTTTTTTTTTTTTCCTCAAAAAGACAGTCTTTTGGTCTCTCTAAAAGTCCTAAAAGTGGGGGCAAACCTTAAGTAGTACTGTTATCTAAACAAATCAGGTCTAAGTATAAATGAAATGAGTTTCTAATGTTCATTATGGTAAATAAAGAACTGTTTATGTTTGGTTTTCTGCTTTGCAAAGATTTTGGTGACTATTGTCATATTATACATTTCATTTATTTTCCAAACATTTTTCTTACTTCTGTCAAATAATTAATGACCAAGAAAATGGGATCTCTGGCAGTCATACAGTCCAACTTTCCTTTAAGTGGGAATATCACTTACAGATTGCATCAACTATAGTTTTGTTCAGTGAAAGCTTAAAAAGCCCTTTGGAAGGAAATTCACAGTCTTCTCAAATAATATCTCACAAGAAGTCACGTTAAACTCTGTTAAATTTCATTATTGAAAATCAAAAAAGTTTGAAAAAATACACTATTTTCAATTATTTGTTGCAAAGTCTTTTGTAATTAATAGGGGGAAAAAATAAAAATTTGTGAACTTTGTTAATTTTTTCAGTGGAACATTGTATAAAATTAGTGCACATGCTTTGACCTTGATTTTTTATATTAAATACTATTACAACTATCCAGGATATCAATAAGCATTAATATTAAAATTAATATATTTTCATATATTATTTATTATGTACTTGCTAATTACTGGTTTTAGGTTTTGGTGATTATTCTACCTCCACATTTACCTTACCACACATAATAATTGTTAGGACTTCTTTTTCCGGGGAAACATCTCAGTTTGGAATGGACAGAAGAGCATGTATTTAAGTTACCAGAGAGGTATTCCATGCTATCTTGTAAAGCTTTGCATATCTTTGTTTTACCTTCTCCATCCTTATCATGCCATTATTACAGATTGTGCAGTAGTGTGTGTCAGGTTTTATTTGCCTTCTCTCTCTCTCTCTCTGAAGACTGCAATGTGTTAAACACCTCTAAACAATCATTACCATTTTGTTCAAAATATCACTTAAGCCAGCATTCAGCTTCATGAATTAGGCTAAACTGTCTCCAGTATTTCAGTGTTTTCTTATATAAAAGTACACTTTGCTTTGTAACGAAAAGCGTTAATAAACTTTTTACTGCATTTCTCTAGCATAATTTAATTACTTAGCAGCAATACCACTATTTTTATTGCTATATTGCTATAGACTGTCTAATGTCACAAAGGGCAGACTGCAGACTGCATGTGGTCTATGAAAAATTTTAAGTAGCTTACAAAGCCAGTTCTCAGTAGTGGTCCCTTTTGGCCAGAACCAGTTGATTGTTATCGTTGTGATAATTAGAGGACCCTTTTCAGCTCAGCTGCAATGCACAGCTGTTCAGGTCCAAAAGCTGCAGGAGCTGCCAATCACTCTGAACCTGGGACTGTCCCTTGTCAGGGAATTTGTCAGATGGCGAAAGACCCTGCTTCACACTCCACAACATGCTCTTCCACCCTTCCAGTTCAACCTACAAAGTGGCCAAAGGCTTTTGAAATTATTATTTCAGCAATGTGAAGCTTCTGGAGCCATAGATTAATAAAATTTGGACTCTAGGGACATCAAAGCAAATGTACTCACAATATTAAGGATATGGAGAATTGCAATTATGAGGTATTCAAAGTCTAAACAGCTATGCTGTGAAAAAAAGAAATATAAAAAATATGGAACACTAAAACGTAAGTACATTAACTACTCAGATAATGTTGTGAAGTCAGTTGTGTATGTATGCATTTTATGACATTTGATATTAGTTTATGGTAAAGAATTGCAAAAAAGAAAGTTCTGTATGTTTGAAGTTAATGGTTTGGGGTTCTAACTTAGTGGGGCTTTTTAAATTACTTTGTAAGGAAACTTACCATTTGTCTCAAGACATAATAAAGTAGTTATAGATATCAATGAGAGAAAGGTAAAGATACTGCCAAATTTTGTTGAATTCTTCTTCCCTCTTTTTTTTAACTGAGAGAAGAGTTATACACAGTGTAATAAATTAGCTGTGCTTTTAATCAGAGCTTGAATGTTTGTGAGTCCCAGACATGAACAACTATAACTATACAGTTTTATAGTTTTGACCTTTACTGTAAAGTACTGACTATCAAGAACTGCAATAGTAAAATATTAGTATTTTTCTGTTTCATTAACTGGAAAATATAGGAGACCTATGCTGAGAGTAAAATAATGTATCTATAAATTCTAAAAAATAGCAAACAAAGACTTGGAAGACTTACGTATGACTGTCAATATCTCAATTGAAAGACAATGGGTTGTTCAAATCCTGTTAAGGTTGTACTTACTAAAATTTGAGTGTGCCCATCAAGGCAATTACAGATTAATCCCTTCTATTTCTGTAAAGAAAAGGTATATCAGATTAGAACATTTCATATGGAAAGAAGCCAAGCAAGAATATAATCTCTGAGACCATTTAAATAGGTAATATCTGTACTATGTTCAAAGGAATTAACTGGTTGTTTAACCAATATAGTCTGCCTGAAATTTCCATCCAATGTCCTTTATGAATTCCCCAAGATGTTGAAGAAACTGGTTCCTCTGGAATCCATATGGAATCGAAGGCAGCATTACCCTTGTGTCCTAGTGTAGAACAGCTGGGACCAGTCCATCACTGTATGGGTGTAACCCAAAACTGTGTATTCTATAGCCTTCCATGCCATTTCCCAGAAACTGTTGTCAATAGACTATTTGCACCCTCTGCCCAGAGCAACCTGACTCATTAGGGTATAAACTGGGTGTTAAGAGGCCTGTGAGACAGAAGGGTGTTTTTGTCCTCACGCCCATTGAGGAACCCCCCACCCTGAGGGAGGTACTGGGCATTCCTGCCTGAAATGGAGGATATATAATCTTGGAGTCTTGGGACTTTTTTAACCACTCGTGGGATCCAGAGGAAGACTGCAGACCACCGCTCTCAACCAGACTGCAGACCACCACTCTCGACTGGACTGCAACCACCACTTTTCAACCAGACTGCAACCACCACTCTCAACCGGACTGCAATCGCCACTCTTGACCAGACTGCAACAGCACTCTCACCAACCGGTTTTCCCTTCTCCTTTTACTTTGGACTCAGGGGGGCCAAAGAACACCACTCTGTTCATTCCCTGGGGTGCTGGGTTATACATTTGGGTTTTGTGGGTTACAACCAATTGTTTGTCTGTATAATCGTACTTATTGTATTATTTTATTAAATTGTTATTCTGACTTATAATCTCTCTTTTGAGTTGAGTTCATTTCCCCCTGCTGGTTTACCTTTAAACCAGCACACCTTGTAACGTGATCTAGACTGATCATTTACGATCTCCCACATGGCAGAGTATGAATTACAATGTCTGGATCTAGTGTAACAATTATCCCATACAGTATGAAATAATTTTAGCAAACTGCAATGCATCTGTATCTTTACCTTTGTGGTGGTATGACCTTGGCTAGCTACCAGACTCCCAACAAACCTGCTCTATCACTCCCATCCTGAGCAGAACAGGGGAGAGAGAAAATATCATGAAAGCTTCATGGGTTGAGAAAAATCAGGGAGAGATCACTCAGCAATTACTCTCACAGGCAAAACAGATTCGACTTGAGGAAATTAATTTCTTGCCAATTGGCAAGATTAATTTCTTGCCAATCTAAATCAGAATAGGGTAATGAGAAATAAAACTAAATCTTAGGACACCTTCTCTCTACCCTACATGTTTCTTTCCAGCCTCAACTTTACTTCAAACTTCTCCCCCTCTCCCCCCAACCAGCAGTGCAGAAGGATGGGGGTTGTTGTTAGTTCATCACACATTGTCTCTGCCTTTCCTTCCTCCTCAGGAGGAGGACTCTTCATACTCTTCTTCTGCTCCAGTGTGGGGTCCCTCTCACAGCACTCAGTCCTCCATGAACTTCTGCAATGTGGGTTCTTCCCGCAGGCTGCAGTTCTTCATGAACTGCTCAAGTGGGCCTCTCCCATGGGTTTCAGTCCTTCAGGAAGAGCCTTCTCCATTGTGGGTCCCCCTAGTGGGGTCACAAGTCCTGCCAGTAAACCTGCTTCAGCATGGGCTTTTCTCTCCGTGGGATCACAGGTCCTACAGTAGCCTGCTCCAGTGTGGGCTTCCACAAGATCACATGTTCCTTCAGGGCCTGCTCCTGCATGGTGTTCTTCATGGACTGCAAAATGGGTATCTGCTCTGCTGTGGACCTCCATTGTCTGCATGGGCTCCATGGGATGCAGAGGAATCTGCTCCTGTGCCTGGAGCACATCCTCCTCCTCCTTCTTCACTGACTGTGTGTTTGCAGAGTTGTTACATATATTTTAAATCCCCTCTCTTGCTACTGTTGCACAGCAGTTTTTTTTCCCCTTTTTAAATCTGTCATTCCAGAGGTTCTACCACAGTTGCTGATGGGATCAGCTTTTGTAAGTGGCTGGTCCTTCTTGTTGCTGGCTGTCATTGGCTCTGTCAGACATAGGGGAAGCTCCTGTCATCTCACAAAAGCCACCCTTGCGGCTCCACTGCCACAAAAACCTTGCCACATTAGCCCAATACAACCCTGAAGAGTGACTAGTGTTGTTGATAGCTGAAGATGAGAAGGACATTCTTTTATATGATTTGGCATGAGGCACTACAGTCTCAGGGGCCCAAGAAAACTGGTTAATATCCAAAGATAACCTCATCCAAGCTCAACAGCAGTCCATCCCAAAGAGGATGTCAGACAAAAATATCAGGTGGCCTAGATGTATGAACCACACTCAAACAAAAAAAAAGGAAGTATAAATAAGATGAAAGCAGGGACAGATAACCTGGGAGGAATACAGAGGAACTATCTGACCATTCAAATATGCAGTTAGGAAGGCCAATGCTCAACTGCAATTGAATATGCCCAGGGATGTCAAAGATAATAATGAAAGGTTTTTATAAGAACAAAGGAGACAAAAAGAAGAATAGGGAAAATATGGGCCTATTGGTCAATGGAATGGGGGACCTGGCTACACAAGACATGGAAAAGGCTGGGTTACTAAGTGCCTTCTCCATCTCAGTCTACTAACCTTCAGACCAGGGAAAGGTTGGATCAAGGAAGACTTATTCTTTGTGATCAGGTTACAGAATATCTAAGCAAAGTGGACATACATAATTTCACAGGAACTGATGGGATGCACCCATTCTTGATAGCTTTTGCTTGATCATGCCAACTGGGAGAAGTGTTTGAGGACTGCAGAAGAGTAAATGTAACTTCTATCCTCAAAAAGAATAAGAAGAAGTGCCAAAGGAACTACAGGCAGGTCAACCTTACCTCAATCCCTGGGAAGATGATGCAGCAACTAATCCTGGAAAAACATTTCCAGCCACATTAAGGACAAGAAAATCATCAGTTGTAGATAGAATTTGTTTCACCAAGGAGAATTCATTCTTGATCAACCTGACAACCTAATATGATAAAATGATAGGCTTGATAGCCGAAAGGAGATCAGTGGCTACTGCCTACACAGATTACAGTAAGGCTTTCAGCACTGCCTCCTGTAAGTTCCTCATCGAGAAGTCAAGGAAATATGGCCTGGATGAGGAGACAGTGAGGTGGACTGAAAACTGGCTGAATTGCTGGGCCCAGAGTTGGTGATCAGGATAACGAAATCTAGTTGGAGGTGAACCAGTGATGTACCCCAGGGGTACATACCTGCTCCAGTCCCATTTAACATCTTGACCGATGAGCTGGATGATGGGGCACAGTGTACCCTCAGTAGTTTGTTCATGATTTCCCTTGCTCTGCTGTAGCATGCAAAACTGGGAAGAGTGGTGGATACACCAGGGTGCTGTGCTGCCATTCAGAAGGACTTTGACGGGATGGAGAAATTGTCTAACAGAAAACACATGGAATTCAACAAGGAAAGTGCAAAACTCTGCATCTGGGGAAGAACAATCCCAGTCAATGAATATATTTTCGGGGATGCCCAATTGGAAAGTCGCTGGTGGACACAAATTGAACATGAGCCAGTAATGGGTCCTCGATACAAAGAAGGCTGATGATTACCTGGGCTGCATTAGCAGTGTTGCCAGTAGATGGAGGGAGATGATCCTTCCTCTTTACTCAGTGCTGGTGAGCCCACTCCTGGAGCACTGTATCCAGTTCTGGCCTACACAGTACAAGAGAGACATGGGCATACTGGACACAGTCCAACGAAGGGCCTTGAAAAAGATGAAGGGACTGGATTATCTCTTCTATGTAAAAGGCTGAGAGACTGTCCAGCCTAGAGCAAAGAAGGCTTAGAGGGAGTTAATCAGTGTGTATAAATGCTTAAAGAAAAGGTCTAAAGAAGACAGAGTAGGGTCTTTTCAGCAGTCCCTGGTGACAGGACCAGAGTAAGTGGGCACAAACTGTAACACAGGAGGTTCCCCCATAATAACAGAAGACATTTCCCTAGAGATCCCTTGCAACCTCAACCATTGTTTTATTCTGTGATTCATCCTTTTTATCTAAATAAACAAGCATAAGTATCCTGAATTGGTTAGGTAACTGTGTCACCAGGATACAGAACCTCCTTCATTTAATAACCTCACTTTCTAATTAGTCAATTTTGTAATTTTTATGGTCAGGTGAAATGATGCCCAGCTACAGTTGCCTAAATAAGGAGTATTGAGATAATTAGCTCAGAATCTCCATCCTTTTATTTTTATTTATTTTAACTAAGAGCACTTGCACAACTTACATATTTTGTATGTGAGAGAAGGAAATATGATAACTGAATTTATTATCTGTTATTAATTTGTTGTCTGCCTAAAAGTTCATGTTTTCTATATCATTACAAATTAGCTATGATATTCTTATACTTCCATTGCAATTGGAGGAGAAATTTCAGACTCTGTAAGGGATAACAGTTATCTTTGCTTTCAGAGCAGCTAGCACACAGCCATTGCAGCATAGACTTCGATGCACAGTGCATTTTGAAGCTTGAGTTTAAGCCAGTGGCAAGACAGTTTCATCTTGGAGGGTCCCTGAACTAGTTAAAGGAAAGGTAACTGAGGCATGTTTGACCCCGTTTCATATTCATGTCTCTGACTGCTATGTAGCTGTGCCCATAGAGAATTATGGAACTAGTTTGTATCATCCTTACCATCTACAATAATTTCCAAATGCAGCTCAGCAAATTGCTTTCTGTATTTACAAACATTTTTTATTTTCTGCTTGTATTTCTGTATTTCTGTCCTTTGATGTGCTAGAATTCCATGGAAATTACATGAAAAAAGTATGGCTACTCTGTTGTCTAGTAAAAAGAAAAGGTTGAAAGTTTAAAAGTTGTCATAGCATGGTCATCTGGTTATTTTATATAAATGCTTATTATTGTCATGAAATCATTTTAGTTTTAATGAAGAATTTAGATCTTTTTTTTTCTCTGCCATTTAATAGACAAAAAAACCAGACCAACAAAGAATTTAAGAAACAACACCTACTTCAGATAACCAAATAGTTTTAAAAATGAAGAACTTAATCCTGATGGAAGAAGTTAATGCATGTGAATAGATTATCTGCTTTAAGGCTGCTAAATCCTATATAATGTGTTCAGCAAATAGATCTCAAATGCAATACAAACCAAGAGAGCTACTGCACTGGCAGAAAATCATTCTTTGGAGTTTGTAACATCTCCAAGCTTTAGCAGATCCCATCTGCCAGACAAATGCAACGAATACATTTGTCGTATCTGACAAGTACAAATCTTCAGGTGGATCACACCTCTAATTTGCTGCTGAGCAACAACAGAATGTTGTGGCAGGAAATTTCACGATAGCTTGAATTTCAAATTGGTATTAAGGTTGGAAAGATTTTAGGGCCTCAAAGATATTATTTTAGAGGTGAATTTATGTTCTGGAATACAGACACTTTACTGTATGATTTAATGTTGATTGTCTAACCTTGTGATGTGACTGGCAGAGCGAGGCAGGAGTGCTGTAATTCTCAGGCACTACAGAAGACATGGTGTTATCCAAATCCCAACGGAACTCCACTGAATTGATGAAATGACCGGGAAGGCCTAATTAAAGCTGTTCAGCTCAAATGTATTGATGTATTACATCTATTATGGTTTGGTTCAATAGGTCTACCCTATGAATGCTGGCAAACCTGTAAAGCAAACTAAACAAATTGCATAAATAATGCTGGAAGATAAAGAGACGCCCATGGAATTAAAGCTGAATCATGCAAAATGTAACAGGCTGCCCTGTGAGCTTATTTTCATATAATATTATATAAAAAATATTGTTTATATCTTATCAAGTCAGAAAAGAGTCAAGCTCTAAGATTGAAAATTATTATGTATTTAGCAAGCACAATATTTTTGATTCTGTCGTTCAATATGTGATTCCTAAAAATTAAAAGGTTCTTCAGATATTACTTCCTTTCCTATGATTAAAATATTTCTGAATATATCCATTATAATGAACAGGAATTCTCATGGTGATTCATTTATGTCTGAGTTCTGTGGGCAATAAGGTGTTAAAATCTCATATTTTTTTAACTATTTCAGCAGGATTATGTGATTTCAAACTGATTTATATTTAAGTTGCACCGTTTTAGCAGAAAGCTGATATAGAAAATTATTTTGCATTTTCTGCTGGTGAGTCATGAATTCAACAAAATATATAGAATGAGAAAGACCAGTACTATTCACAAAATGAAACTGAAATCTTTTGCTTGTCTTTATATACAAGAAGATGGATAAACCTCATCAAAACTTTTCAAATATCAAACTTTGATTTAATACTTAAACTTCTAGAAATGTTAAAACATTTCTGCTTACTGTTTAAAATAAACATGAGAAACTGTTTTCATCTTTGTAATTTGGCAATGTACAGAAAAAGGAAAATATTTTTTAAAAAAACAGTAAGCTTGAAAATGAGAAAAAACCCTTTCATTTCAAATAGATCAGACCAACTGTGACATTTTCAGACTTAATTTTTGTATTTGCTAATTTAAGAAGTTTATATATGAAAGTTTTGCTTCAACCTAAATCAGGTTTTTCTTACTTTTTTCTTTTTGGATGTAAAATTGAAAAATTCATTATTTGCCTAGCTCTTCTCTACAGTACATTATAGAAATCTATGTATTAACAACTATAGCTAATCTTGGTGAATTTATAAGTCTCTTTTAAAGACAGGATGCATGAATATACCTGACAGGAAATTTAAAAATAAAATTAATAAAAGGTATGATGATTTTTTTCCCCCTTTCCTGAGACATGGATTTCTTCTTTCAAAGGAACACGTCCCAGATATTTAATATCTTAAGTCTTTTATGGTCTCCTGGAGAAACCTGCTGCTCCTGGCTTTAATGGGTGTACTTTTCACTGGATAAAAAACTGGCGGGATGGCCCAGCCCAAAGAGCAGTGGTGAATGGAGTTACATTCAGCTGGTGGCCAATCACAAGTGGCGTTCTTCAGAGCTCAGTGTCAGGGTCAGTTCTGTCTAATATCTTTATCAACATTCTGGATGAGGAGATTGAGTGCAACCCCAGATGTTTTGCAGATGACACCGAGTTGAGTGGGAGTGCTGATTTCTGGAGGGCAGGAAAGGTCTGCGGAGTGATCTGGACAGGATGAATCGATGGGCTGAAACCAATGATAGGAGGTTCAACAAGATCAAGTGCCAGGTCACAACACTTGGGTCACTGCAATGCCATGCAAAGCTACAAACTTGGGGCAAAATATCTGGAAAGATGCCCAGTGGTAAAGCTCCTGGGGGTGCTGGTTGACAGTGGCTGAACATGAACGAGCAGTGTGCCCAGGTGGCCAAGAAGGCCGATGGCACACTGACTTGTATCCAAAACAGTGTAGCCAGCATGATGAGGGTCTGATAAGAAAGAGATAAATTTTACTGTTGGACACAAAATAGCTAAACAGGGTTTCTGAAAGTACAGGTTGATGAGAAACTTATCTAAAATAGGCCTATAGAATACATAAGGAAAATTTTTAACTATTATATTGAAAGAGACTTTTGGTTGATAGTGAATAGTCATGCCCCTTTGCAGATATTGCTACATATGCTCAGTGTTTGAGCTGTATATTTTTCTAAGAAAAGACACCTCTTACATATGTCTTCAGTTTTAAGCAAAAGAGCTGTTCTGAGCCTTCATGTAGAAACATCCTGTCACTCAAATTTAAAATAATTCTTTCTTTGTGGAATACCAGATCCACCTCTTTATAAGCCAATAGGAGCCTTCATCCTTTCTTTTTGTTTTTTTTTAACGATTCACTCAAGATGAAATTTCTTCTACAAAAAAAGTCTTTTTGGTTTTTAGTAGGCTCTGGTAATTTATAACATTTCAGTATGTCTTTATAGTCATGACAAAGACTTTCAAAAGAGGCTAGCAATTTGGAGTGCCTCAACATCTGAATACCCAAGCAAACGTATTTAAAGAAACTGCTTTTCAGCTGAGATTGCTTGGAATCTACTACTGCACTACTCAGTACACTACTGCACTACTCAGTGAGAGTCCTGTCTGTGTCATGAATGGAAATAAATCCTCACTTTTTTTTTCAAATTCTTCTAAAAGACATTTACTCTTTGACACAACTTAATGAATCAGTTCTTCATTCAGCTGCTCATGTGGAATTTTTGTATTGAAGTTCCCTAAATGGCTCAGTAGGAGTCAGGACTCTTAGAATTACACACATAATTATTAATAAAACTGATTAGCAATTGTTTAGTTCTATTAGCTGGATGCTATAATTGTATTTGTATCAATATTCAAGCTGTGCCAGTTCTGAACAATCCTACCTCCAGCTGAGATCACAGAAAATGATGCACAACCTCGAGCTAATATACTCTTCATCTCCATATCAAATACAATGACACTACAGTACACACTAATGTAAAATTACTCAATAACATTTTGAAAGGTACCATCTGCCTTTCCTTTAAACCTTTCAAGATATACTGGTACAGAAGCATGACAGGGAAGGAAGAGGAGAGAAAAGCCAAAACTAGAATTTCATTTTATTCAAAAGGTCTTTTTCAAATTTCAGTCAGAGGGTTTTTGTGCTTCTAGTCTTGACTAAAGAAGCCACTCACCACATGACCCAAATTTAATTCAAGCTATTCCTTCAAGCTCTAATCAATGTCACTTGGAGGGGTTTTGCTGTGATGTTGTTTATATATTCAGTTTGAACTATTTTTCACTTCAGTGTAATAATGCTTCAGAAATAGGGCTGTTTATGAACATCATAGCTGTCACCTGTCATGGAAAAACTGCTTCCAAAGTGTGGCCAATTAGATTAACATTTATGTTTATTCACACTTATAAGACCCTCATAAACTAACCAGAAAGTTGTTTCCTTGTGTGTTTCTCCTTCACAAAACATGAGTCAGAAGGTCACTCTCATTGCCCAGTGGCTTAGCTCATTCCCTAAGGATCCTCTTCAAAATGGGGAAATAAAACTTCTCTCTATCATGTGGAATAAACCACCAATGCACCATGTAAATGTCTGATAGGAATGTCTTTCAAATAACCACAGTTGCACAGAGAATGTCCATTTTATATTGACAGTGATCTGGCAATGATCTGAACAAGGATTAACCTTGCTTTGACAATGTTTTCTTTGGTCTTATTTGCATTACAGGTCAGCAACTGAATGATACCTGTCAAACTGTATACAATCACATCTCAGTAAACAATGATTTCTGCATGCCAGGCTTTGCTTGACAGTATTTTTGTCTGACAAATGCTAGCAGCAAAAAGCCAATTAACTGCTTCCACCCACTGTTCTTATATAATTCTCTGTATCTTTCCTTTCTGAGGTTATGGGGAACAGCAGGGACACAAGATATTTGTTCTAGTTTTGTCACAGGCTTCACATTACTGTAGATTAGAGTCTGCTCAGTCACATCACATGGCACAATGCAACCTAAGACATTAGAACGTGCCATGGATTCATCTTTGCTGAAGAAATATAAGGTGACATCATGGTAATTTTTTTTATTTATTGGAATAGGCAGCCACTTCTGCATGATGCAAAACTGAAATACAAAAGTAAATTAGAAAACGGAACCAACACCTCTGAGCTTTCAACAACTGTGCTATGGATTTTTCTTATATTATAAAGACATTTCATGCCAGACTAACCACGAGAAATTATGGCTACCTAGTCATGGGTGCTTCTACAAGTCTCACTTTCATTAACAGGCAATGTGTGCCTTTGGCTTACAGTAAACCCATGTGGGGAACAATTACATCCCTGTCACACTGGTACACAAAAGAACATAGAGAATACATGTGAACAGCCAACAATTTCTCAAGAGGTTCAGGTAACTTACTGAAATACTTAACACTAACTCTTACATTGCATATTTATTTCATCCTTTAAAATCTCATTCCCCACAGCAAATACATTGAGGTATATTAGTGAGTGGCTGAAACCAGAACTGTTTATTCTACCAAATAATCCTATGGATTTTACTGCAGTGGGATTCAGCCCTGCACCATCCATGATTAACATTCGACTCTGCCAAAAAAAAAACCCAACAAAACCCAGTTGCCAAAGCTAATCAAAGTCTAATCTTTTGCAGCTTTTCCTTCAGTCCCAAGTCATCAAAAGCAAATGTTAAAACAGATAAAATGATTAAAGCTATTTTAGAACAAGGCAGGTGGACCTGTGTTTCATGTAATTTTATATAAAGTTGCGGTCCATTTAATTTATCTTCACAAAACTTCTCATTGCATTGAACAATGCTGTAACCCAAAGTTAATTCTCCTGAAACCAATGGCATAGATTGCTGTTTGGACTTTGATCTTTTTCAGATACAGACTTGTTTGATATTTATTGATAAATATTTTTGTTAAAATTGGATTTTGTGAATCAGATGCTTTCTACTCACTGAAATGTGTTAGTGAGAATGGTATAATAGACTCCAGAGATTTATTTGGTTATTTGATTTCAGAGATACCTACTGCACTTTGAAAGGCCCTTAACTATCCACTGTGATCTCCAGCTGCTGCTCCAGGAATTCAGGAATCTCAATGCCAGCCTTGTATAGGTATCTTATACCTTTATATGGATATTCTGTACATCCTGTGTCTTAATCAGCAGCTCTGTGCATTTCTCAGATACCTTAGCACTTCTCAGATAGGTCAAGACAAATGATTCAAGTCGTATGTTTCCATTGCTTATGTTGGGAATTTGCATACATGGCTCACATATTGATACATGAAATGTGTGTGGATATCTGAATTTGGCTCTAAACCATATTCATCTGTACTGTAAAAGGGATCCTTGTTAAGACTATTATGAAGATTTTTAAGACTGGATGAGGAATGAAATACTGCCTTCACTCCACAGCAGGAACTGTGGTATTGAGGTAGGGTGACTCAATCAATTCAGTCAAGCTTATGTAGTTTCATTTAGATATGTTACTGTTGTGATTTAGGAATGGTATTCCCCAATTAGTGTTCCCACTGAAGCACTTCAAACCATGTGCTGTGCTGTTCACTCACCACCCTCTCCTCGTTCCCCTCCCCCTGCAGCAGGCTGGAGGGGAGAATTGGAGGCAAAAAAGGTGAAGGTTATGGGTTAAGAACAATTTACCAGAAACAGCATTGAAATAAGAAATGAACATTAACAGCAACAATATTAATAACAGAATATACAAGTGAGGTGATTCACATGCAAATGCTCATCATGCTGAACCTGGCAAGCCCCTGATCTCTCCGCTATGCTAATTGACCAGAGGGAAACTCTTCCCTCTGTCCCCTGTGCATGAAGAGTTTTAGAGTGACCTCAGGGTTCTAGCCATGCCCCTCCTACCTACTGCAAAAATTAACCCTGTCCTGGCTGGAACCAGGACAGTTGACAGCACTAATTCTTACTTCCTTCCAAAATTACTTGGGCCTTGACTTAGTAGAACATATAATCTCTTGGTTAATATTTGTCCTGGTTTCATCTTCTTCTTAGTAGCTGGTACAGTGGTGTGTTTGAAGAGTAACGTTGAAAACACACTGATGCTTTAGTTGTTGCTAAGTACTGCTTATTCTAAGTCAAGGACTTTTCAAGTTCTCAGGCTCTGCCAGTGAGCAGGTGCACATGAAGCTGACAGGGAACACAGCTGGGACAGTTGACCCAAAGTGGCCTGGAGGATATTCCATTCCACAGAATGTCATTTTCAGTGTATAAACTGGGGGGAGTTGGCTGTGAGGGGTTTGATCGTTGCTTGCCGACAGGCTGTGCTTTAATCAATGAGTGGTGAGCAATTGCATTCTGCATCACTTATTTCTCTTGTGTTTTATTCCCCTTTCTCTCTCATTTTATTATTATTATTATTAATTTTTTTTTCATTGTTAAACTATTCTCATCTCAAACCATGAGTTTTACTTTTTTACCTATTCTCCTCCTGTTGTGGGGAGTTAACAAGCAGCTGCATAGTATTTGGTGGCTGCCTGGGGTTAAACCACGACACTATTTTACCTGTGATTCAGTTCAATGCATAATTTAGGACTTTTTGATCAGATTAATCTCACCCAACTGGTTACAGATTCAGACATCTAAAGGTGTATACGTATTCATGGCGTACAGTGCTATGTAATACAAATAATTTGGTGTGTAAAGCCCAATTATAGAATCACAAAATCCTTTAGTTTCGAAGAAGCTTCTAGATTCAGGGTGTCCAACCATTAACCTAACATTGCCAAGTCCACCACTAAACTATGTCATTAGTACCACATATACACATAAGGAGATGTGACTTCTTACAGTCAAGGGCAGTCTAAAACTTGATTTATTTACCTGAACATGGACATCTAAAGTCAACTGAGTTTTCCTAAGTTACCCAGCCAGGCTATCAACTGGCTCTTGGAAAGATCAGAAGTCTTCTGTATATTCTGGGCCTCATGAGCAGGTAATTTATAGATACCTCAGCTATCCTTGGATATATCCAATGGCACTAGGTCCTTATGTGTGGGCAACAGAGTAAATAATCAGTTGAAAAAAAGAAGAAATCTGCAGAGGTAACTAAGTTCTTCTATTTTACAGTGGGATTAATTACCCCTTGAAGGGTGTCTCTTTGGATCTATGGCAAACATGAACACCTAACTTAGTCTTAGATGGGAAAGCTCAAGTGATCTGAATCTTTCCCTTACATAGTGTAACATAACAAATCAATTGTCTTCGTGCCAGCATTTTTTTTCTCTCAGTAGGAAGGATTTTGTTTTAAATTATTATAGCAATTCATGAATAACCATTAGTACCATCTGGCAAGTTTTCAAGATGACTTGTTTTACTACAGAATGCATGCACTGGCTTTGATACAGTGACCTGCACAGTGTTGTTTTTGACCTAGTTTAACTGAGCAGAAACAGTACTAGAAATTGCATTACTCATTTACCTGAGAAAGCATTTTATAAGGTGAGACAAGATAATAACATAATAACGTTTAATAACAATCTGTGGTTTGGTGCATTAGAAATAATAATATAAAAATCTTCTCTGACTCTAATTTAAACTCTTACATGGTATGAATTACTTCATTTTATTGCAAAGGTGATTTATAGAACTTCAAAACTTGAGTAGATAAGCAATTTTCTGTAAATATCAGTGTCCTAAACTTCCAATCAGCATTTTTTTCAATGACAAATCATACTGTAGAAAGAACTGAACCCTGATATGATGAACTTAAGTAATTTTTTAATAACAAAAATAATTAACTTTTTTTAGTAATACAGTATATGTAATGAACATGTGATCCATCCAGTGTTAAACTCACTGGTACAACTCTTTGAATAGGTCAGGCAAGATCCAGGAGTTTAAGAGAGAAATCGTATTTTATTACTGTCTTCAGGAAGGTCTCATGCACGGATACTTTAGTTCGTCTGAACAGAAGAAAGACTTCTGGAATCTTTAGATCCGTACTCTGGACTCTTTTAGGATGACCGAGCTCTGATTCATCATATTTACTACAGTGTTAATGTGCCTGTTCCACTTCAGGGATGAGATACTACAGCCAGTTCCACTGTGTTCAGTGGGAGGTTTTGGTACAGCTACAGCAAATACTGCATGAGAGTAAACCTTAATGTTTACCCTTTGCAACTGTTACAACAAATCAAAGTTAATTGTGCTAATTTATTTTTAAATAAAAAGCATGGAGCATGAGTATTCAGTCAGTGTTGTAGAAAGCCACCATAGTAAGGATATAGAGACTTTCTGTAGAGAGCATTAGTAATAAAATGACCAGTCTGGATCAAATAAAGCCCTCAGCTATGCTTCATACTTAATTACACTCAAAGTGGTTCAAAGCTATTTGCTATCTGTGTCTACTCTAATTTCTAAACTGATGTTCATAGGGCTGACGGAATGTTAATAAACAGCTCACACTGCTGATCAGGATGACCAGCAGCAGCACCAGAAACTAAAGGAGTTTGCTTTTTTGTATTTCACTTTCACTGAGGGCAATTAGCTGGTGTATGGCTTAGCTGTCAAACAGCATAAGTCCTTTCAGCACACTTGCAGCAGAATGGGAACAATGCGACTTGGAAGAAACCGGTTGACATAAGGTGGAATTGCCTGTGAAAGGGAAGAGGTTGGCTAGTTTTGTTAGATGTCTCCAGAAGAGAAAGGAAAGCATCATTCTCTGCATGGATCCTTACGGCTCTCTGGGATGGCAAGCCGCTGATGATGACAAGATGCCATCTGTTGAGAAGCTATTCTGGAAGAAAACCAGAGCTGCTGGAGGATTTCACTGCACTGCAGTGAGCAAATGGCACATTTGGCATATCAGGGGCTTGAGCATGTCTGCAGGCTAACATGCCCTTACACACGCTAGCTTTCTGACTCTAATAGATAACAAGAATGGGGAATCTATAATTATTTTGGGAATTCCATTGTTTATTCTGAAAAATAAATAGCTGAGTTAAATTAATGATCTCCACTTCTAATAATTTCCAGGAACAACACGTTTTTTTTAGCTGGGAGATCACAGGCCTCTCTGTTAGGGGTAGTTGATTTGATACTTATTTCATGTGAAAAAAAAAATCATCACACTGGCTAGACAACCAATATCTTATGCATTCACAGACTCATAGAATCATAGAATGTTAAGGGGTTTGAATGGACCTTAAAGATCACTTAGTCCCAATCTCCCCTGCCATGTGCAGGGACATCTACCACTAGACCAGGTTGCTCAAGGCCTTATCCAGCATGACTTTGAACTCTGCCAGCGTTGGGACATCCACAACTATTCCTTTTGGATACATTTCTGTTTAATTTTCTTATAAACACACCAAACTTTCAATATCAAATCCCAAACAAATCTATTTTATTAATATGAAACTCGGAAAATGTCAGATAAATGAAATATGCTTGCCCAAACAAGTTGATAGTTTGTAGATATATCTGCATATCACTTATTTTACCCTACAAAACATCCAGTTATGTCTTCAGTCTTGGATTATTTAAGTTTAAGGAAAATAAAATTCAATAAAATTTCAATTCTGCTGCTCCTTGTATTATAAATAGGAATTAAAGTAACCTGTATTTCCTACAGAAGAAAACAAACAAGCAAACAAAACAACCTTAAACCCATATGTAGAGTATCCTAAAGAGCTTTTCATTAGGGTAGGTTTTGCATTTAAAATATTCTCTAGACAGAAAAATAATGACAGTAGTGTAACATAAGCCTTGATGCTATGAATATGACTGTGACTGGATGCTCTCTGCAACTGATTTTTTAAAGTCCTCTTAAGTTTGAATTGCACAGTACTAATACATAATAGTATCACTAATAGTTTAAAGTTATGTGTTAATCCAGGCAGGCTAGAATAGTTCTGAACTGGAGTTGTCTTTGTACTTTGACACATCTTTATAAACTTTCCACTGCTTGCTTTGAGGATACCCTTTCCATGTCTGAGTTTGCTAGTTTGTTTAGGGATCACAGCTTCAAGAAATCCTGTAATAATATTATCAAATCTTAGACCTCTCAGCATCAGCCAAGGTTGTTAATAATGATCTTAGCAGACTACAGTAAATCATGATCTATGCTGTATTTCTCTCTGTATTGGGTTAAGATTGTCAATTAGGGCTCTGACCTGCTCCATATTGAACTCAAATGAAACATTGTCCATAGCTACAGTGTGACAGGAATTCCCAGAGATCAACTGTGCAAATTACTGATTGTATATGGAGATAATTAGACTGAGTTCTCAACTGGATTCAAATATTATAGCTCCAGTCTCCCATTGAGCTATACTGTTTTTCAAAAACTGAGGTTATAACCACAGACATCTGTTCATTAAAGTGTTATATGGAACTTTTCAATTATGATCTAACCTGATGTCACTTGACATTTTCTTCCATTTTCTTCCTTTCATAAACCTGGAAGACTCATTCCATTGCCTAATAGTTCCTTGCTTTAATATTGACTCTGTTGAATTGTCTGGGCACATTCAGTGGCATCCTGTTCCAGGGTCTGATGAGTTCTGTCTTTAAGCACAATTTGCACCTAGCTAGGAAAAGTAAGTGATGATATGCCATTTTGTTGACTTGTTGTTAAGTACATATATTATGGTAGGAAAAAAAAAATCAGTTCATTATTTTGCATGCTTCTGGCTTGTGAAGGGCTTGGGAAGACATATATGTATTCCATACTTATTCTAAATCTAATGACTTGAGTATTTTAATATTGATTTTATGCTCAACTAAAGTGCAGAGGACTAGTCTGATTCTTTCCTAAATCTGGAGGAAGTTTACTTTGAAATGTATTCTTTATTTCCTTTCTGGTAATAGTGGTAATAATAATAATAACAGCAGCAACAACAACATCATCAACCAAAGAAACAGACAAAATTCTAATTTTCAATTATCCCTTGAGGCATACAATAGTCTATATAATTCTCTTCTGGAGACACGCAAATGAAGACAACAGACGAGGGAACAGAACAAGAAGGAGAAAGGAAAGGGGGATAAGAAGAAGGAATGTAAAGAGGGAGTGAAGTTGGAAAAGGAGATAATAGGGTTAAAGTCCATGCACAGAGATGAAACCAATAAAGCTATGCCATTTTATATGACAACTGGGATGGGATCTTCTGTACATGAGTTTTGGATTTTCAGTATGAAACAAAAATGTCAAAAAAAAAACAGACCAAGAGATCTGTCAGTTACTACTTAGCACACATTTGAAAGTACTTACCTGATGTATTCCATAGGTTAAAAGATTAGTCTTCACAATGTTTTGGAGAAGAGTCATCCCTAGTGAATATAATTTACAATGGTAGCTTCAGCTCAACGAAATTCAGGTATTTATGGTACAGATGTCTTCAAGTAAGCCAGGTAGCTCAATTCATTTGCCCACATAAACATGTCTAACATCATATGAGTGTATTCAGCCTGGCCTCCAGCTGCCATTCCAGGGCAGCAGGTTTCCAAGAGGTCTTATGCAATATATGACTGCTATCTCCATGTGCATGTCTCCATGGGTACTGCATGGCATCTCAGATGACACCAGACATTTAAGTGTGCACAGGTGAGTAGACATTTAGATTCTCCTTAATTAAAACGTGGTTTAAGGAATCCATCCACCATGTAGGCAAGTATGTTGCTATAGCCCACATTAAATAAGGTGACTCTGTATCATTCAAAAAGATGCTTCAATTCCATCACAGTTAAGGCACACCATTAGTCCAGCTTTGCCTTTAAAGCCAATGAGAGGTTTACAGATAAATGTACTCTAAATAAAAGAAATGAGAAAACTGGAAAAAGAGGCAAAAAGGATGAATAGTATTTCAGAAGCATAGACTAGAAAAACACACAATAGGAGAGACTGTGAAATAAAAATAAGAATTTTGTCTTAGATATCTTTTAATTAAAAAGGCCCAACATTCAGTGCTAAAAGTAGGCAAGTTAAGCTCTGATTCAGTAAAGTCTATAAAGATATGCCTCTGTTTCATTAGACTTTTGCTGAATCTTACAAAATAACACCTTTTCCACTTTGGCTAAGGAGGTTTATATGCTCTTGACTGATAGCCTTAAACTGTAAATTGAGGGACAATAACTGGATCAAAGCTGTAACGTTTATCATAAAACTACTAATAGAGAGAGAGAGATGGCTAGGCTTCGCAAATGAAGATTTGGGAAAGGTCTCTACCCACGTTTGCTACAAGCACACTGGTGGCTAGAAAGGCTGATACGAGACAGGCATGTCCGGTTGCAAAAGGCACAGCAGAGAGACTCCTTAGGTGGTAAATTCTGCAGGGCACAATTCTTTCTGCATTGTCTTTTCTCCTCAAGAGTGATCCTGCGTGCTTTCTCAAAGGCATCAGCAGTGTTATAGATATTGTGTCTCCAGACCTCCCAATTGGAGGCCAGAGTAGAGAGTTATGTTGATCAATATGGCCAAGGTTGAGATGTTGCTTCAGGGAGTCCTTGTATCTTCTCTTCAGGGCTCCTCTCATGCGGCAGCCGGTGGCAAGTTCACCATAAAGCAGGATCTTAGGGAGGTGGTGGTCCTTCCTCCTTGAGATGTGCCCAGCCCAGTGCATCTGTGTTCTCAGCAACATGGCCTCAATGCTTGTAACTGCTGCTTGTTCTAGAACAGATGTATTAGTCACATAATCTGACCAGCGAATGTTTAGGATTGTAGGAAGGCACTAATAAAGCCTGTGCTTAGCAGTGTATGAAAGGTCTTCCCATTTCTTTAGTGCAGCGATTTTCAAGGAAAAAACATTTTAATCCCAAACATTACTTAACATGAATATTATACCTCAGGCATTGTGTTTTCACAACCATTTTATGTGCAAAATGAGAAATCAAACAATATTTAAATCAGTAAATGCTCAGCTGTAGAAATTGTTAGACTCTACTAGTGATCTCTGAAGCATGGGAATTATCTCACTGAGCTCTTACTTAATTATTTCTACCTTATTATTCATATTTTCATTATGCTTGTAAGCTGTCTTTTCTGTAGTGTGTTCCGTATCTTTTCTCTCTGGAGCTGGGATTGTATTAAATTACTGTACTTTACCTTATCCAGAATGTTTTACAGTTGCATTTTAATCACTTTAAGATGTTTCATTTTTGCATATCCTGTTAATGGTACTGACATATTTTCTATCATATTGCATACATATATTAAATGTGTACTTTTGGGATAAGCTATTCAGAGCTAGGTTTGGCTGAACATACTCAATCAGAGGGATTAATTTTATAACAAAATAATCTCCCAAGGAGTAACATTAGGTCTTTAAGATGACACCCTGGATTTCACAGAATGGGTAAACACTTGATCAGGCTTTGCTTTTATGGAACACACTGAGGTACCCCAACATAGTAGGATTCTAAATAGATGTGCTTCCCAACATATGGATAGGTAAACCCAGCCGCACATACGTGTTTCTGATGATTTCAGAGCTTATTAGTTTCCCTAAGCATAGTTAGACAGACCCCTCTCTAGTACTTCCTAGTTTTTTACAGGGAAATAGATAATTCCCCTATAGTAATTTAGCAATTAAATGTCCTTCCTTACAGTCCCTACTCTTAGTAACAGAGTTGCTGTCCAGTTGCTATTAGAGACATTATTTAGCTGAATTATGCACTGGGGATTGGGCATTTATTCCACACAAAAGAATTTTTCAGGTTTCAAGTAGTGTTTTTCAATAAGAAACACTGCTGAAGTGGGCATTATAAAGAGTCAAGGACATATATGAGTTCTTACCTTTGCCTCTTGCTCCAGTTGTCCAATGAACATTCACTGAGCATTCACAGAATCACAGAATACAGAAAGGCTGAGGTTGAAAGGGACCTCCGGAGGTCATCTGAACTCCCAGCTCAAGTAGGGCCACCAGGAAGAGCTGACCAGGACTGTGTCCAGGTGGCCTTTGAATATCTCCAAGGATGGAGACTCTACAACCTCCTTGGGAAACTTGTACCAGTTCTTGGTCACCCTCACAGTAATGATGTTTACTGATATTCAGGAAATATTCCCATGTTTCAGGGTGTGCCCATTGCTTCTTGTCCTGTCATTAAGCACCACAGAGAAGAGCCTGTCTGTCATTTTTAGACCCTCTCTTCAGCCATGTTATGGCCAGTCTTCGCGAGCGAAGATTTTGGGAAAGGTCATTAACCCTTCCAGCCTGCGCAGTGGATTTTTTTAGGTGAGACACAGCGTGCGCTGAACTGAGCCCACCCTTTAGTCCTGAGGTTCATCTGCCGGGGCCGAGCAAAGCTTGGACAGTGGCAGTGAGGTCCCCAGGATGTAGGTTTGTTTAGAGTGACCTTCTCTTAGGTGGATTGCCTACCAAGGCTGACGAGCTCCACCTGCCCAGGGGGCTGGGAATCGAACCCGGGTCGCAGTGATGAGAGTCAGGCACTCTAACCACTAGACCACCAGAGGCCCAGCCATGTATATACATTGATAAAACCCCACTGAGCATTCTCTGCTCTAGTTTACACTGTCCCAGGTCTCTCAACCTTTCCTCATAGGACATTCCTGTCCCTTCATGATCTTTGTGGCACTGTTTTTTTTATTGTCTACAGAATGTCCATATCTTTCTTGTACTGAGGAGTGCAGGACTGGACACAGAAGTAAAAGCGTGACCTCACAAGGACAGAGGGAAAGGAGCGCCTCCCTTCCACCTGCTGGCAACACTCCTGCTAATGTAGCCCAGGATATCATTGGCCTTTTTTGTGTCAAGGGCACATTGATGGCTCATGTTTAATTTGGTGTCTCTCAGACTGCCAGGGCCTTTTCTGACAAGGTGCTTTCCAACTGGGTGGTCCAACATGTACCGGTGTATGAGGTTGTTCCTCTCCCGGTGCAGTACTTTGCACTTCCACTTATGCAACTGTTCCTGTCAGCCAACTTCTCCATCCTCTGGTATATTAAACCACTCCTACTAGTTTTGTGTCACTGGCAAATTTGCTGAGGATACACTCTACCCTACGGTTCTGGTGAACGGGATTATTTTTAGGAAGGACTTGCACAAAGTTTCTGGTTCTTTTATCTCTGAGAAGGCCTTGGACTTGGGAATTATCTCTTGAAAAACAGGATCCTCACAGAAATTGTGTTTGGATAGGCATACAAAGTAGAAATGGATTAGCAAGTGTATCTTAAATATTGCCTCAGTTGCCTCCAGTTATAGTATCCAGATTATTTGATAAATTCCTGAGTTTAGTTTCTAAAAACCTGACTTTCAGTCCTTATGCTTGTCATTTGAAGATGCTCTTTATTCTTTGAAAATCAGAGATGAGAAGTCAAAGTTCAGAAGATTTTTTTTTTTTTTAAATATACTTCCTTTAGTTTTGGGGACATTTTAAAACATCTATAGTTGCAAATGTCTATACTTGAATCAGTTAAAAAAAATGTTAGAGCCACTGGAGAATGGTAAGCACTGCAAACTGTTCCATCTGATTTACTTCCTATGACCACCTTAAGGTGAAATGAAATATCTGAATTTATTCTGAAGAAACCTATTTCTGCACATTAGCTATAATGATACTCTGGTCAGCTGGATGGGGTATAATGTATATATCATTGATTCAGAAATTGAGACAAACATATTTCAGGTACACATATTCTTTTTTTTCTCATAAGAGTTCTTTGTGTTTTATAGGGGTGATTGTTTCCCCCTATGTTGTTTTCTTGGAGATGGTCAGTGTATTCTACAGTACGGATGCATAAAACTAACACAGGATTATTATCTTTGAAAGGGAAAATCCCTTGCTGAAGCTCTGAAAATACACTGGAAAATATACATTTGTTGCTGGGACATGGTTGATTTTCATTCAGTAAGAAGAGTTGCCTTGGAGATTTTCTGATTTTTCAACTACATCAATTATTTTAACAATAGGTACAACTGACCTGCCTTCACCATGTCTCTAAACCTATGTGGACAGCAGCCCTACTGTCACAAGGCTAAAGGTACATTCGTTTAGCTATTGCCTGTTTAGCTATTGCCTGTATGTGAGTATGTGAAAAGAGGAAACAGCTCCTTTAAAGTGTCTGGTCAGGGACCTTTCCAATACGAAAGGGGATAATGAAAAAAGGATGAAGCCATAAACAAGGATATGTAGAGATACAAAAAGGATTGACAAATTAAAAGGGAGGGAGTCAGACCTGGTACCACGGTCCGAAAGGGGAGATGGGGCCGTGACAGAGCACAGGTTCAGGAGACCAGATAGGGTGCAGGTGGAATGCTTTACTAAAGCGTGCACGCAATTCTTTATCAGCTCAGGTGGGAAAAGGGCCAGAACATGGGGTGGAGCATGAGACAGACAAACGGGGCAACAAATTGGGATAGGGATACAGGCAAAAGAGGGAGAAGCGTAGGAGGAACCGAGGAAGGAAAGGGCGAATGGGGGCTGTCTCCTCTCTGCAGCTTCTCCAGCCAATCAGCAGGGAAGCAGGGAAGTGGACAAGCCTGGGCATGCCCAGGAGATACAAATTCTGGGGAAACATACAATGTGTATATACATAATAACTGTAAAGTCTGCATCATAAAGTCCTTTCAATTGCTGTACATATTTTTCCACTTCTGAAATCATTCCCATTCTGATTCTTGGTCCTCGACAACCTGGTCTGTCAAACTAATTGATGAGAATTTGTGGGAGTGTGGGAACACTTCTTCCAGGTCAGTTTTCTGATCAGAGACCTTGTCAAATGGGAAACTGAGGAAAAGGGGAAAGCAAATACAAAATACACAAAGTTGACAAGTGAACATAATGGAGACAAAGATAAAAACCAAACTTGGTCAGTCATGGTAGCTAACGAGCTATTGAGAAGCTGCAGGCAAACTGGGATTTCACAACTGACAACAATGCAACCTTGAGCATCCTGGGTGTTGGAGGACATCAGTGGGACTATAGCAGGTGATGGAGAAATGTACAGGGGAAGCAGATCAGGGAGGAACAAAGAAGAGGTAAACAGAAAGGGGTATAAAATGGACCAACCACATGTAAAAGGGCCACCGCAGTCTGCTCCCAGTCCAGGCAGAGGTATCAGGTAGGAGGGTCTGTGCTGGTATTCAGAGGGACTTGTGAGCATGCTGTGTCCATGGGACAAATGTGTGAGTGCTGTGTCTGTGCAGCAAGCACTGAGCGGTGAGTCAGAGACCCATGGGGCAGGTAAGGGGTGCTGGAATCCATGCGGGAGTGCTGAGCGGGCACAGGGGCCACAGCAGTACTTGGAGAACTCATGAATATACATATACTTATGAACCTTATACTTATGTGGTGTGTGCTGCACTAGCAACCTTCTGTCTCTACCAGTCCTAGAGGAGGTCCTAACTTAAAAAAAAAAAATCCAGAAAAGCCTAAGTAAAGAGAGAAGGTGGAAGATTTTGAGATTTTGATAGTGACAGATTTTTTTCTCTTGTTGACAAAACAGCCTTATAGAATTATATTACAAGTGACAAACCTATAAAAACCCCCAATCTATAGAACTCCTACCCATTTTCCTGTTACATAATATGTACTAAAAGATGAGTGAATTTATACCTTTGGTCAATTGCTTGAGCAATTCTTGTATAAATATTCTGGTTCCATCTGTTTAATTATTACACGCCACTCTTGTTGAGGCAACTTCTCTGAACTTTCTCACTTCACTGTTACTGTAAAATAGTTGTGGTAAGTCAGGGATACAAGAGAATTTATTTTGTGGATGAACATATGAATAAAGAAAAACTGAAGTGATTTATTATCGGGACTCAGTTGACAAAAATAATCTTTCCCCTACTGCAAGTTTTCATGAATCAGCAATGAAGAAAGGTCTTACTTTCATTCAAATTTTAAGGGTAACAATAATTTGCAGTAGCTCCAGTGAAAATGGGTAGGAGAAAAATGAAGTCCCTTTGACATATTTAAGAAGTGAAGCTTTAGAGGGAGAGGAGACAGGATGAGTCAGGCAAAGGAGATATTCACAGTAACGGTAGATCTGCACAGTGAATGAGAAAAACATATGCACATATTTAATACTCGAACATAATAGCCTTAAAATATACATATATGTCCACTTTATACTGTAAGGGCAATCAGTACCTTTTCAACCATTATACAAACATATACAGATTGTAGGAGTTATTTTACTAGTGAAAATATTTATGAGTACATTTGGGCTATTTTCACACTTGGAAAACTGTGTGTAATAATTCATGTGACTTTCATAAGAAGCTAACTAAGCATGGCTCCTTGAAAAAGTCTTGTGGGTCTACTCTTTCTTCAGCACAATCATAGGAAGATATTTGAAGGTATATTCTTCTATAGATGGCAAGAGACATCCTCCAAGACAAAGGCCAAGTAGCAGTTCCTGTCAGTCACTGATATGGACCAGCCTTTGCTCACATTAGTAACCAATTTATCATGTTTCAGTCTATGCTGGGAAGAAACAAAAACTGTGCTGCAGTCCTTGTGGATCTGGGCACATCCAGCAAGTGGGTGGCTTTTAGGTATTCTGCCTAGCCACCCTAGTTAGCTGAGCACTTCAGCTAGCTATTGATAAATCCTGATACACTTACCCTATGATTAATTAGTGCTTTAGCCTGCCAGCGTGCTGCAGATGAGTACATTCATTCTTCTTGTGTCTGATCAAATGCAAAGACTGGTGAAAAGTAATATCTGACACAAAATCAAAGGCTGCTTTCACATAGTACTGGACTGGAAAAGCAGGAAGAAAAGAATATTGTTGCACATTTAGGTCACAATAGTTTGGCATAAACATTGAGAAACACTGTCAGGGCAGAACTCAACACTGCACTGACGACTAGCAACATCTTCTCTGGCAAATCTAACATAGTAGTCTGAGTACAAAGAACATATGGATATTTTGTCATCAGTGCACAGTGAGTTAGTGTGAGCCAGGCAAACTCCTCTTGCGTACTAACAGGAACAAGTTTCTAGAGTCTGAAGGTACTTTAATATGTTAGTATGAGAAAAAAAGATTTGGCATGTTTTTAAAAAGGTTCTTTCTTTTGAGTTTCCTTTCTCAACATATGGTATTTGCGCAAAAACCACTTCTTCTGTTGTGTTCTAACATGAGATTTTACACTTTTTTAAGAGCAAGACATTGTTTAATTGTCTGCTTAAGAGTATTCACACTACATGTCCCTATTGTTACCTCAAATTTCCAGTTGTTTTCACTGGAAATATTGTGTGTTTTGTCTCCTATCCAAACTCTACTCAAGTCAATAGATTACTCTGAATGCAGAGTTTTCTGGACCAAAACATTTTTCCTTGGACAGCTAAAGTTTATTTGCCTGACATGTGTGCCTTTAGGTCTCCCCTCGTCCATTTGTTCCAGGAGGAAGGGGTTCTGGCATTGAAGATACTAGGAACAAGGTAGACCTAAATCTGACTCTGATCAGCAACCAGAAATAAAAATGAAAGACTTCTTACAATATTAAGCAGTGCCAGAGTCACTTAGCAGTATTTTAAATACAAAATGGCTGAAAGCCTAAGAGAAAACATGACTGAAATTATAAACAAGCAATTGAACCTTTATTTTGAAAAGTATTAGTTTGCTGAAACAGAGTGACAAATTCTAATGAATGTCCCTTATGATTTTACAGTGTGACAAATCATCTGTGAAAGTAAGGTGGTTATAAAAGACACTGACTGTGCAATACGAATGCTAAATGAAATCAGACATCCCTGTAATCAACATCAATAAAAGTACCATAACTAATTTTACTGCCTCAAAGAGCAGCATAATAAAATATACCAAAAGAAAGAATCCATGGTCTAAAAATATTGCTCACACATACAAAGATGTGTACATAAATATATACATTTTTAATTTTGAGTAAAATGCTTACAAGGGTAAAATGAAGATATTTACAAAGATAGTCTTATCCTATTCCTCGTTATTTCTTTTGACCTCATGGGGAAAAAAAAGCACCTTTAAATAAGTATAGAATAATTTTCAGTGGATTTGGGATGATATCCAGAATCTTACTTTTTATCCAGAAATAATCTCTTCAGATTGCAGAATACAAGATCCCACCAAAAGTTTTAGAGATATGCAGTATAGAGGAACTATAGTTAATAATGGAATAAAAAGGAAATGGTGAAGAATAGATATACTGGAGCAAGAATTGGCTTTTTTGCTCTGAGTTTAACGAAGGGATTTGAGGAAATGATGCAGTGGGATTTCTAGGATTTACTATGATACAAATCAGGAAAACAGCATATGAAGGAAAAGGATAAGTGAGTGTCTAAGGAGTACCTTAGATAAATTTAGTATTGAAATTTCTGATTTTGAATTATATCTCAACATTTAGGTATTGTTTTGGGTAAAACCCACTACCTTGGGGGAATAGTACTTTGATTTTATCCAATAGAGAAGATACTCTAGCTTATGTTAGAGTGAAAAAAACAGCTTCTGATTTTTCAAAACTAATGCTTTTTCTCTTATGCAATTTCAAGTCTCAATGAGAAGGATTGTCTTTGCTTTCTTCTTTCCCCACAAAATGTGAAAAGCATTTTTTCATATTTTCTTAGGACAGTAGTAAATGTATTCTACTTTCAAATTTACTATTGTGACAAATTTAAAATTTTGGATGTTAAAGCACAGCAATTTTCTGTTTTACCGAGGTAGTATTTTATCAAGTCATAAAACAGTTAACTGCACATTTCTCTAGGAAATTCCAGAATTGTTTCACGTCACTGCAGTGACAAGACTCGAGAGTCACAAAACTGCTGCTGGTTTGTCTTGGTGAGAACATGTACAAAATCCCCACTGGGTGCTTCTGCATGAGCACGAGAGCTGATCAAAATTGTCACTGCAAACATTTTACTGTGAAGAAAGTAAAAGAAGAGTGATCTTAGGGAGGAATAAAAAGGAGGTGGACAAAGTTTTTGCTTCAATTCTGATGGACTGAGAATGATAAAAATTGCCATAATTTGTTACAGAATTATTTTAGTAGAAGTAAGGTTGTTTGTATCAACTAGGAAAAACATGGAATAAGTAATTCTATCTTGAGCCATAGTGCCATTAGACATATCCCTGCAGAGATATGCAATAGGCACATCCTTCAATCAAAAGTCTAGGCCACAATATACCTGTAGCATTACAATGGTATCTTTAACATTAAAATTAAACCCTGTTGAGAAAGAGGTGAATTTTTTCTTGTTGTTTCCTCAATTACTTTTTTTTCTCTCTGTAATCCCTTAATAACATTTGTAGCTCATTAAAAAATATAGAAAAGACAAACACAAACAGTGAATCCTTCATGTTTTCACATTTTTTTCTTTAAGAAACCTGCACCTTCTGAACTGTTTGAGCATCCATCTGATTCACAGAATAGTGCAGAATAGGCTTTCAAAGGGAGGCATCCTGCCGTTGGCATCTCTCCAGGCCTCTTCAATAAAATACTAATTTCAAACAAATTTAATTACCCCCTTTAGAGTTTTGGCTTTTGCTTAATTTGTATAAATAATTTGAGCATCTAATTAGCTCTCACTTTGTATCACATAAAATAATTGGGACTGCTTTGTCAGGCAAAATCTTCCTTTCAAAATGAATTACTCAAATGCAAGTCTTTGCTCTTAGTTCAGGAATTACTTCTAGCTTCATCATCTCTTTTTTCTAAAGCTATCTGATGTTGATCAGTATGGACGCCTCCTCCTCTGCTGCTGGATGCAGACACCATTGACTTACTAATATCTGAACAGTATCGCAATCCAGTTTCAGCTTTCCTGTGTTTTTGCTTCATCACTGCAACATCTCAGTACCTCTCAATCTATAATATTTTTTTTCCTGGCAGCTGTGTGTTCTACAAAGGATAAAACAGAAAAAAAAAGAAAGGAAGCATGTTTGATATGTTCATTTCAAATTTGTTTATTATTTTAATTGAAGAAGAGTAGATGAGGTTAAACCAATGGAGGGTTGTTCATTCCCATTGCAGAGCTTGGGAAGTATGGGCAAAGAGCATCCAGACTTATTCTAGGAAGACCTAGGAATTCAGAGCTCACGCAGAGCTTGAGAAATTGCTGAGAGGAGTAGATGCCTCAGGCAGCCTTAGCAGAGGTCAGGCATACAGGACTCAAGCTGTTGTAGAGAGCCTTCCTGGAGAATGGTCAGGGCACTGCAGAATTTATTATGTTTTGAAAAATCACAGGGATGACAGAGTCTTGTACTGGACTTGTTTGAAAAGAATGTATCTGTGAGGAGAAAATTCTACTTCATTTTTCCTTGTGTCCGATGTACTCAGTTCAAGCATAAAGCAGCTGGAATAAGTGTAGTGGGTTGACCTTGGCTGGATGCCAAGCACCCAGCTGCTCTATCACTCCCCTTCCCAGAGGCACAGGAGAAAGAGCAAGGTGGAAAAGGGAAAAAAAAAAGACAACCCGTGGGTTGAAATAAGACAGTTTATTTAAAGCAAAAAAGCAAAGTGAAGCTTGTGTGCGCAGAAGTGAAGGATAGCGGGTTTTATTCTCTACTTCCCATGAACAGAGGTGGTTGGCCACTCCCGAGAAGCAGGGCTTCCGTACGCCTGACGGTTTCTCAGCAGACAGCCATTAGACAATGAATGCCTGCCCTCCTGCTCCTTGCCTTAGCTTTTATATCTCAGCTGACGTCATATGGTCTGGAATATCCCTTTGGTCAGTTTGGGTCAGCTGGCCTTCTTGTGTCCCCTCCCAGGATCTTGCCCTCAACTAAGGTAGGAATGTTACAGTGTTGGTGCTGTGCTCAGCAGTAGCCAAAACACCAGTGTGTTATCAGCACCCTTCTAGCTGCTAGTGCGAAGCACAGCACTGTGAGGGCTACTGTGGGGAAATGAACTCCAGCTCAGCCAGACCCAGTATATTTGAGATTCCATATTTGAGATATCACAAGACTTGAAGGATATCCAGCCTCCCAGAGCAACAGGTGGGGCTAGGTAGAATACTCAAGAACATCTAGACACGACACCTCAGGTATTCCCAGATGCTTAGCAGTCTTTGTTGCTTAGGCAAGTGAAACAAGACATGGAGTTTTATCTGTTTAAAAAAGTTAATGGTCTTAGTTTACGGTTTAGTGAAACCTCACTTTCTGGACCTTGAAAGTCCTTTTTTTTAAATTATTTTTTTATTTTTTATTTCCTCTGGGATTCTCATTATAAGGAGAAGCTCTAGGCACATATACTTTCAGGCTCTGACAAACTCCGACTTTATGGTGAAAGCCAGAAAATGTTTTATCTATCATGATTTCTAGCTTCTTTTTCACAAGAGTGCTTTTAGTAGAATAAGTACTATGTCATATCTACCCAATCTGTTCATCCTAGATGGCAATATATACTTATCAAATGAAGCCAAAAGAGTAGGGTTCTTGCAAATAAATGGAAGGGATCCAGACATTGTAGCTTGTTGGTGCCTAAACTTTTGAAAGGTCTGCATTTCTGTTCATGTTCTTTAGGACCGTTCAAGTCTCTATATTATGCAGTCACTAAATACAGAAATAAAATACAGAAATAAACAAACTAGCATCCCAAAAGTAGAATTATCGGGAGAAAAGCTTTGCTATTACCACCTCCTCACTGGAAGAGTTTCATATATCTGTGTAATACCTGATGCCTTACTGGTTACTGTAAAGAAATTGAAAATAATTGTGACTGATTATCTCAGAACCAACAACTTCTTCACCATCAAGCTACCTCCATTTTGAAGAAAGAATCCCTTCATGGAATGATTCTTTTTCATAGAAGTAAACTAATGAAGAAGTTTACATGGTAGCAGCGAAAACTATTAATATACTGGAAGCAGGTATATATATCCTAACAAACTGTATTTTTCATATAGCCATGAAAGAGCCATCATTGTTTTAGAAGTATGAAGATGATGGTCACCATTGCCAGAGTCTGAGTAACAGTTTTTGGCAGAAGACAGGGATAAAGAGCAATAAAAGTTTAGTAGGGTTAGTATGCAACTGTGCTGTAACTTATCGCTTGATACCGTCCTGTGGAAAAGTAAATTTAAATAAGAATGTAGGAACATAAGGAATGCAGCATCAAACATGTTTCTGACAGTGGTTAAAGCCAGATACTGCACTGTAGGTTAGAAAATGCCCACAATTGACAATTAAGCAAAAAAATACCCATGGTAAAAATAGAGCTAATCCTAGATCATTAGCAGCTGTCTTATATCTCAGAGCCAAAGTCAAAGTTTATATCCCTGAGACATTTTTATCCTAGCTAGTGGAAGTATAGATATTCTCAGAGTAAGAGAATTTAGATAAATGCCAGCATTCATTCAGTTCCTACAGTCTTTAAAAAAGATGAGCATTTTGCATATACTGTGATATACTGAAATGCCAACTGTCACATATTATTTTCGATACATCTTCACCCAGTCTCACCATAATGAATGCTGTTCTTCTTATTCCAACTTCCACATCTTCTCAATATTGACACACTGATAGTTCATCACAGAGCTTTTCATAGGTCAGCTTCCACTGTATATTTTCCAGACAGTGTGCTCTCAAAATGAATAAACTTTCTGGTTCCTTTCCTATGTAATATCCTAAAGGAGGCTTTGGGGTTACTACAGATCTTCTGGTTCTGTGATACACAGGACTCTCAAGTTTGCAGTCATTCCTAGATATCATTACTTAGTATACCATGTATGTCAAAAAGGAACCTTCTCTTCATGTGCAATCTTATGGATCTTCCTGATTCATGAGGTACCTACTCTTCTTAACTGACTTTGTTCTGTCAGGTTTTCCTTTTCTTTACCATATGTGTTCTTCCTCCACAGTTGTAATGAAGTTACAGTATTTATAAGATGACTAACTCCACAAGTGACAAATTGCTGAAAATTTTTTAAATTGAACTCTATTTCGTGCATACAAAAATTAAATACCCTGTAATTTTAACTTCACGTGGAGTATCAAGTGCTACAGTAAAATGTATAGGTTCTCAATGGGAAGACTCAGACAAATAAAAAAAGTTGTGCTTAATACAGAATTAGGTCTATGGAAGACTTTGTGTGCCATGCTGGCTTTGAAAACGGTGAAATGTTCTTTTTTTCACACACAAGATGAGTTGTATAATTTTATAGGTTTGGTGGAATTTTTCTTAACTAAATAAACCTAGAAAATTTTTCAGCCCCTTTAAAATAATAACATTATATTTTAGTTTTTACCTTTCCAGATCTCGATATAAACATTAAAAAAATCAATTACAAAATAAAGAGTATGGACTCTTTCAATGTCTATAATCTAAAGCTCCTAATATTTTTGGCAACCTTCAAAAATTTATCAATAGGACAAATTTGGGAAGCACAGATGACATCCAAAATGTTCCAAAGAAAATGCATCTCTGTAGTAAACGAAAGATTAACACTGACTTTAATGTTTGAGTATTAAACGCACAATTCAAAATCCTCAGCACTGGGTCTCCCAAGCTGCATAAGTTTCAGAATTCATAGGCCTCTCAGAAAAAAAAGGTCTTCATAGTTGTTGCTTCCTTACAAAATAACATTGACACCTCAGGGATGGTATTTTGTTTGCATCTGGGGTAAAATGCGTTGATTATGTTAGAAGATATATGCCACAGAAATAAAATGTATTATTCTCACTAAAAACCTCATACTTTCCTTTTAAGAATGGTATAAAGGCAACATGACCTATAGGGCATTGCTAAGACATTGCCGAGTGTCGTGGATATCTTGGGAATCGTCTGCTTTAAAGGTATTATATACTTCCCACTTACTTTCAAGATTTCTGCTTTAATTGAATTGTAAAACTCCCCAGTATTTCACTGTTAAGAGCTAGCCCAGTATTTTTAAAATATCTTTATGAAACTCAATTCTCTGTTAAGAATACAAAGCTACAGCACTTGTTCTTGTTTGGTTTGATTATGACTAGATAGTTAAATTGAGATATTATGCATAGGAAACTATTTATTTCTTATAGAAAAATCTAATTTCATGCATGAGAAGTTGCTTCTTCCCCTTTTTGTCCACTTCTCCATGTCTTATTAAAGCAATAATTTTTTTGGGGTAGATTTTTAGATGACAGCTATTACTAAGGTCTCATACAGGTAGTTACTTTATACATAATATATGCCTCACAGATTATATATTGGAGTTAACCTGCTTGGCTTCCAACAGTTAATCTAAGAACTCTATTACAAAAGAAACAACATATTGAAACAAATGAAATTCTTCAGTGGATGAAAAGGTGTTTATAGGAGATTGTCTCAGATTTGTGTCCATTTAAGCTAGAATGACTTAAATGTTTCTTTTCATTCCAGGATTTTATACCAAAGCAATTACACTACAATATACAACAAAAAAATAACATGCAAGAAACTAGAACTACTGCCCAAGTGAGACAGTTAGTAGACCCTGGAAAGGACAGGATGCCCTTTACTTTCTTATTGCAATACCTTAGCTGATTGAAACTAACAGTTGTTTGAAGTCCATAAGGACTGTAGGATTAAGACTACAATGAGATGTTCATTAAGTTGATTTTGTTGGATTTAAATATGTATAAAGCTCAGCTTTGCAGGGAACAGATGGAATCCAAAAACCAGAATGTATTTTATTTATATATATATATATATATTTCTGTACGGATGTATAGTTCCTATTTTTTTTTCTCTCAGTGGGTACTGTGCATTGGAATTTGCTATGGAATAACCTAGATGCACAGTGTATAACACAGGAAATGACGAACAGCAATATTGTGTCTTGAGGTAATGAACATAAAATTTGTCTCATCTAGCTTTAGACAGGTAATAATTCAACATCACAATCCAGACAGCCCAGGTAGCCAATGAAGAGTAGGGAAACTGCTGCAAGGACTGCCATCTCATCTAAATTGTCCTCAGGTTGTACCAATATCTTTTCATCAACTAGAGAGGGGTCGAGGATAGTTTGCTTAGATTCAGTGCACAGCTTTTGTGAACTAAAGCTAAATGAAATTAATATTTTGGTGCAACCAATAATGTTTTTGTTTAAGGGATAAATCATTATTGTGGAAGAAAGTACAGAAAAGCTGTAATTCCTTTTGTCATTTGTGCATGTGGATCTGCTCTTGTGGTGCACAGACTATTAGAAAGGAGCTCAGATCAACAGTTTAATTTAAGTTCCAAGTACTTACTTGAATCAGCTGAACTTTATCTTTTACAATGAGGAAAGAAAGGACTGAAGTGGAAAAGGGTAGATAGAAGAAAGGTGACTGTTAAACAAAAAACGAAGAGTGAAAATCTCTGTAAAGTGAAAAAATATGCCCAAAGTATATTGGTGCATATCCAAAACAAAACATCCAAAAGCTGTTTCTCCTCTTTCCTCCCCCCTGCAACTCAAAAAGAAACAATCAACCAAACCACAACTGTTTTTCTTGAATAAGTCTTAGGAGAAAGGCAGAACAATTAGAAACTTTAAGGAGCAGAGACTAGCTACATTACTTTTACTACCACACTTTTGAAGCATTATGCGGAGTTTTTGCATGGTTTTCCTGGGGCAGCTGCAGAATTCAAACCCTCTGTACTGTATATTAAATGGAAGGGTTAGTTTCAAGCATTTGATGTATCTGTAAGAAATAGATTTCTTTGCTGTGCTTTTGCGTTTGATGTGCAATCAAAATCAAGAGGAGAGAATACAATCATTTGAAGAACTATGATATGAGCAAGGAAATTTTACATTAATCTTTCATTCAAATATTCACAAAGCAGAAAAAAGTTAAGAAGAAATATCAAGAAGATGTGATAATAGACCACGAATGGAATAAATAGGAAAATCTCAGTTTGAAGGAATTAAATCTTAAAGTACAGGATACAGCAATGACAGAGGAATGACAGAGAGAGACATCATTCTGACATGTACATATCCACACAACTTAGGAAATATTGTGAAGCAAATCTTTTTGTAAAATGCTTTCAAAATGCCCACCATGACAATGACATTTGAAAGACAGAAAGGTGTTCAACAAAGAGGGAGAGTGATAAAGTACAATGAAGAACATGGAGAGAAGAGGATACAGAGAAACAAGAAAACTTGAAGAGGAATAGGGAAGTAAATGGATAAAAATGCATTACATCTGTAAAAAAATGAAGATAAAAATCACCAGAATGATTCTTCCTTCCACTTTGCAGTTATTTTTTATTTCACTAAAAAGTTTTTGTGATTATAAATTGACATTAATTGTGATTCAAAGGGATAAATATCACCTAAGAACTTGAACTAGCATAAACATCCTTCAGTGCTTTTGAGTCAGATTACTCAAATTCACAGACTGTGGATTAGAACATAGTGAACATTTTGTTGGGTGCGGGTGATTAAACTCTGGGACAGGTTCCCCAGACAACTGGCTGAAGTCATCATCCTTGGAGATGTTGAAAACCTGACTGGGCACAGCCCTGAGCAACCTGCTCATGCTGATCCTGATTGAAAAAAGAAGTTGAACTATACAATCTCCAAAAGTCCCAGCCAACCTTAACTGTTCTGTAATACTCTGAAGATTCTACCACATCAAGGTATGAAAGAAGCAAGGACTGCTAAAATCAGCCTTAGGGTATTCATTCTTTTTCCTAGTGATTTATTATGCAGCTTGGTATTCTAATTAAGAATAGAAAGGCAGCAAATCATAATTGTGCTTTGTTTTGTAGATTTTATTTTTCAAATGAAATAAAAAACATGGTCTGTATTGCAACTGTCACAAATTATATCATTTTTCTGCAAGATGCCTATTGAAAGCATGGAAAGACATTGTTTTGAATCATTTTTCTTAGTAAATAAATATAAGGAAAATGTTTTTATCACATGAATAAATGGTTATTGTTTCCTTCTGAGATGATATGTCAGATCATAGTTTTTATTGTCTGCAAGGTATTCCTTTTTCTTCTCTGTTTTAGTACTTTTTGATTTGGATTTTAATCTTGGAAGGAAATCCACTGCGATATACGAATATATAAAGAAATATTTCTAGTTTATCATTTTGGGGGTAGTATTTAATTTCATATTGATTTTATTCTGTTCTCCTTTTCTTTCTTGGAAAGAAAAAAATGTATATATGAGTATAGGTCATTTATTTTCCTAAGCATATGTCCTGTGTTTCTCAACTCATCATCTTTTTCTTAAGGTGCAGACAAACACTATTCATATGAGGATGCTCTCATCAACAGAGATTGCTTTATTTCAGATGAATTTGTGACTACATGTTTGATTAAGCAGCAGGTGGTGGCCCATTTGTTAAAATGGACCATTTGTTGTATTAATAAGGTAAACATAGGTACCTATTCATTATGTGCAAGGTATTGTCAGTTCGCAGGCACTGTTCAAATCCTGCCAGCCTTTGGTTTGGAATCAAACCTGCATATGTCATAGGGCTTGAAATATATAGAGAGAAAAATGATGGAAGACGGACCGTTTTGCAGCTGTTAAATAAACATAATCCACAGGGAGAATAGTTTTATACTTTGTCTTTGCATTAATTATTTAATTTATCTTTGATGTCTTTTTTGCACAGTCATGAATGAAAAAATCCTCACGTCCTTGAAAAGTTTGGAAAATGCAATATGAAACATCTGTGAATAAGGTCAGTCCTAAATGAAAGACCCTACTAAGATGCAGTGTTACCTTGAGCACATTTCTTACTTAGACAGTTTCCTTGACTAGGACTGGCACAGTCCCAGTTAGCTTTAAGAAAAAGGTTTGAATCTGTCTTCACCCATCTGTGGGAATCCAGAGAGGTCCCAGCTGACTGGAAGCTGGTGAACATCCTGATTTTCAAGAAGGGCAAGAAGGAGGACCCCGGAAACTACGTGCCTGTCAACCTCACTTCAGTGCCTGGTAAAGTTACGGAGAAGATTATTCTGGGAAGTATTGAAAAACACCTGAAAAACAACTGTGTCATTGGTCAGAGCCAGGACAGCTTCATGAGGGGAAAGTCCTGCTTATCCAACCTAATTTTCTTTTATGACCTGGTAACCCACCCAGATGATCCAGGGAAGCCAGTTGATATAATTTTTTTGGATTTCAGTAAAGCTTTCGATACTGTCTCTCACAGTATCCTTTTGGACAAAATATGCAGCACGCAGCTGGATAAACACATCATGTGGGTGAGCAATTGACTCACAGATTGAGTACAGAGGGTAATAGTGAATGGGGAACATCAGAATAGTGACCCGTCACTTGTGGAGTTCCACAGGGCTCCATCTTGGGCCCTGTGCTTGCTCTTCAACATCTTCATAAATGGATGAAGGACTGGAAAGGATACTAAGCGAGTTTGCAGATTACACAAAACTGGGAGGAGCTGTTGATGCCCTTGAAGGCAGGGAGGGCCTGCAGAATTGATCTCAACAAATTAGAAGACTGGGCAATTACCAGCCGTATGAAATTCAACAAGGGAAACTGACGGATTCTGCACATGGGATGGGGCAGCCCCAGATGGATGTACAGACTGGGTAATGAGATGCTGGAAAGCAGTGCCATGGGAAGACACCTGGGAGTCCTGGTCAATGGCAAGTTGAATATGAGTCAGCAGTGCCCTGGCAGCCAGGAGGGCCAACCATGTCCTGGGGGCATCAGGCAAAGTATCACCAGCACGTCAAAGGAGGTGATTGTCCCGCTCTGTTCTGCACTGGTGCAGCCTCACCTTGAACATCATGTGCAGTTTTGTGCAACACAATATAAGAAAGTTATTAAGCCATTAGAGAGTGTCCAAAGCAGAGCTCTCCAAAGGAGAGCAACAAAGACGGTGAAGGGCCTTGAGGGGAAGCCGTGGGAGGAGTGTCTGAGATCACTTGGTCTGTTCAGTCTGGAGAAGAGAAGAGAAGACTGAGAAGGACACCTCATTGCAGTTACAACTTTCTTGTGAGGAGAAGAGGAGGGGCAGGCACAGATCTCTTCTCTCTGGTCACTAGTGACAGACCCAAGGGAATGACCTGAAGTTGTGTCAGGGGAGGTTTAGATTGGATATTAGGAAAAGGTCCTTCACCCTGTGGGTGGTTGGGCACTGGAACTGGTTCCTCAGGGAAGTGGTCACAGCACCAAGTTTGACAGAGTTCAAGAAGTGTTTTGACAATACTGTCAGGCCCATGGTGTGACTCTTGGGGATGGTCCTGTCCAGGGCCAAGATTTGGACACGATGATCCTTATTGGTCCCTTCCAACTAGGCGTATTCTGTGATTCTGTGATTCTATTCTGTGATTCTGTGTACATGTTTATAAAAATGCATTTTTACTTGGTGTAGCCAGGAAGATATTTAGTATAGTTAGACACTCATTATTCAAATTCCAGTACCCTGCTATACTGAAAGATGTTAGTAACCAAACATGGCACAGGGTTTGAACAACAGAGTTAGGAAATTGTAGTTCTGTTTTTGTAACTATAATGTCCCAAATCTTTTGTCTTATTATATTTTGTCTTAAATTATCTTATTTCTGATCTCTCAGATTAGTTCCACTTAGCAAATAATTACTAGTAAAACAGGATTTTCATCTCCTTCTTATATACTAAGTATTTATTTGTAGACATTGACAAAAATGCTCAGAAAAAAATTGTTAGCTTTTGCAATGTAATTTAGTTATCAGATCTTATCTACTTGTCTTTAGAAAAATTGTGAGCTGGTAAAACAGGGCACAGTCATGCACAAACAGTAACTGGTATGATTTATGATAGCCTTACCTCTAAATCTTCTCAAATGATTTTTTTAATTTGTCTGTAGAAGACCATAGGTATAAAGAATCATATTAAGAGATGCAGTTTTATTTGGCAATCAAAGTAGGTAGGAATGCCGTGTACTTTCTAGCCTATGATTCTATTGTTTGTGTTAGTACACCTTCCCAGGATAATCTTTTACCACAGGTGTTTTTTTTTCCTAACCTCCCAAACTTTCTAATCTATATATTTTAGTATTTGTGCTGTATCATAGGGAACAGAGAGTAAAAGGGAAGGAAAGGGAGTCTAAGAGATGTCTGAAATTATGAGGGACCTTAAGATCATTTTTAGGTAATTGTTTAATTTTATCACGTGATAAAACCCAGGAGAGCAAAAAGACCACATCCCACTAACAACTCTGGAAACTTTTGAGCCTGTACCACACAGATAGGTTACATATTTTATTAAATTACGCAAATTTTTTAATAAAATCATTAAACTTACAGACTAGATTTGGACTAAAATGGTACTTGCTTTTCAAGTAATAAATTAGAGAAAAAAATCACCGAGAAAAAAATCACCAAGAAAAAAAACAAGGGAAAATATAATTGTTGCTAATCAGCATACACAAACTTATAACTGAATCAAATGATCCATGCAGCTGATGAAGGTTCTTGAAGAAAATTTTATTCTTCTTCCTTCCTTTATACTGTGAATATTTTTTTTGGTTATAAAGAAAATTAAAATTAAAATCTACCCTTCTAGATGATATTTTCTTAGTGAGATTTTATTTATGAAACTTTTTAAAGACTATGAAAACCAATCCCAGCAGAATTATGACCTTCGATCAAACTTATTTAACCAGCATTTGCATATTATCTGCAAAAATCTGGCATCAGTTGTGGCACAGATGAGATCCATTGTTTTCAAATACTCACTAGCATAGGTAAAAGCTTACATTCTGCTAGTTATGAGATATATAGAGAGAAATGTATATATATTCAAGACATTTTTGCAAAACATGTAACTAAATTTTTTGCTCCTCTTCCCTCCTCTAGTTTCCCTCCCCTATGATTGCAATGAAGGGTAGAAATTTTGTCAGACTGGAATAAATGACATAGAAAATCATGCAGAGTGATTGCAGAAGGAATGAAAACCATAAGATTGTAATAATGATGCTTCTCGTATTCCATAGCAGGTGAAGGACTGGACACATTAGATCAAAGGACCCAGAAAAGCAGAGAAATTAACAGAAAACCAGGTTCCTTTTCCCCCAGCCAAGAGCAGAGCTCCAGCAGCAGCTGATCAGTCCAGCCTTTGTAAGCAAGCAGAAAAGTCTGAGTGAACAAGTGACTCTGGGCTGACAGATGCCCAAGGGGAAAATGGCATTTCCCATTGTCTTGATGACCACCTGGATATGTGAAGTTGTTCTCAAGCTTTCTATTATATAAATGTCTTTATATTGTTTCCAAGAAACCAAAATTACTCATTATATAGAAACTAAATAATATATTTCAGGGTCTTAAAAATGTCAGGATATGTATAGGCTGCTGAACAAAAGAGAGCTGGGGAGTAAGTGTAGGAACTTGATTCACAGTCATCTCCCACAGTTAACTGTCAGCTCCTGCAGACTGCTCCAATGAACTTCCTTTAAAGACAAATCCTGAGCATGCTACCAGGCGTCATTCACTTCAGAGACTGCTCGAGAATGAATGATCCTGCACGGGATTTGTTTCCCTTTTTCCTAGCAGGCTTTGAACAACCTTATATCTTAGGATACCTAAAACATACTTTCAGTTTTATGTGATAAAAAAACCGGTCCCATATGATGCAAAACAACCCCCTCATTATTTTTGAGAATCTGAACGGGAAAAAATATACCAAAACCCCCATACTTTAGTTCTTCAGGAGCATGGCTTGAGTCAGAAGAACCACAGAGGCATTTAATGACTAGTGTGTAGGCTGTCAGTTCTCTCTACTGGGAGCAGGTATGAGAAGAGTGTGAACATGAGGCAGTCTGGGTCATCTGGCCTCAGGAGCAGGGAACAGACTGTTCTTCTATTTATCATAATAAGACAGTGCTGGGGTGATGACTTTCTCTCTCCTCACTCATGAATACAAGATAACTTGCCCAAGACATCTGTGAAATCCTCAAACCACAGTACCATGCTATTTTGCTATTTTACATTTGTTAGGTTTCTGTTACAAGGTAAATTTCATTGTTTTCCTTCTTCATTGGATTGTTTACCTACTTAGATTCTCCACTTAATTAGAAGAAAAACTTCTAGCATGCTCACCTCTGTATCCAGGTTATCCTCTGCCACCTTAAGGGATCTGATATAATATTATTTTAAAAGATATCAGAAATCAGTTATGATTCTTTGAAACAACGTCTGGGCTCACCTTTGAAGTTTGGCCAAGTAATGTGATCCTTGAAAAGCTGTGCACTTCAGTTTACATAGTCTAGCCAGAGAACTTGCCATATGGGCACAACAAAACAAATACAATTGTGCTTTTGATGGCTAATCTTATGATGTTCAGACAAAGCCCTTTGACTAGCATATGCTGCGTTTCCCTTTACAGCTTAGAGTCAACAGGAATAAACAACTTTCACCCCATTCATCCTTTGAAGATACTAAGCAGATCTTCTGTCTCTGCAGGACCTCTCCCTTAGTGACTCCTGCCATGAGTGTTTGGCTGAGATTGTTTCTGTTATGCAGCCATCACTTACCAATGCAGTGAGTCCAGACTTAACTTAGATAGTTCCACCCTGCTGTTTTTGTAGTAAGTTTTCATATCATATTATTGTAGATTTTTTTCCAAAGACAAGTCATTTTAAGAAGTAATTTCAAACTTTCACCAATAATTTATCTATTTCAGCTCTTGTTTTAGGGTTTTCAACCTTATTTATTTCAATGCTGTTAAAGAGATGATTATTTCAACTAACCAAGATTTTTTTGAATTAGTTTCCGATTACCTTTTCTTTTGTACTGCTATGATCACAACACTTAGTTTAAAAAAATCAATAATCAATATAAAATAATAATAATGAAAAAATATTAAATAAGAATTCTGAAAGGAATCATGATTACATTGTTAACACTTAGAACATCCTCAGCCTAAATCCTTTGTGAATGGTTGTAGGTCTTCTGTTACCAATTTATGCATTGGTTAGTTTGCAAAACTTTCAGTTATCTCCGATGTAAAGAAATACTCAAAAGTCCAAAATTTGCATAGTATCAAGAATAGACAGAAGTGATAGATGATTGATTTAGCTGTAATTCATGGAGGTTTGACTCCCTCTGAATAGTTGCATGCTACAATAATTTATTAGCATGTGTAGAGCAAGTTCAGCCTAGGTAGCCTAGTACTAATTACAGTTTTTTTCTGCAATGAGTCTGTGATTTTGAAATCAATGGGACAGTAAGTGGAGCTCAAAAAGAATTTCCTTTTTTTTTTTCATTTATTAACACTATATGTCATGAATAAGACAATTGATAGTTGTTTTAATATCTGATATTTCTGCTGTCAAAAGCATATTTTTGTCTATGAGAAGAAATGGTGGTATCCTACTTTTCACTGAAAGCATTTCTGCTGGCCAACTTTAACCTTCACCAGCAAAGTGAATTACACTTGGATATAGTCAGTGTAAAATACTCTTACAACATTCTTTCTCTTTTTTTTCACCCATTTTAAAACTATGAACAGGAGGGTCCTGACAATAGAGAATCATGAATCCTGTTCCTAGAAGAGAAAATCTTTCATTAAAAATGAAAATATACCACTGGAGATAATTTTAAGTGTATTTATTGAATTTATTTTCTGATGGAAAGAAATAAAAGAGGAAAGAGAAAAGCATAGTATACGGAGATATCATAGCAAGATTAGAATTTGGGCTTTGCCACTTATGCTTGTGGGTGCTGTGAGATTTTCAGAGGAGAGTTTTACTGCTTACTAAAGTCAGATAGAACAGATAAGAAAGGAAAGGAGGTTTTTTTTTTTTTTATACAGGATTGCTTGTCTAGTTATGGTTATGTTTAACCCAGATAGAAGAATATCTTGGGATGAAACCAAGAATGTGTTTTTATTCATGTGCCAATAGATATCAATTATTCAGCATTTAGAAATTCTCAAACAATGTTAAGTCTGGAGTCCAAATGAAGAAAGCTTTAAAGCTGTAAGATTGAATTCAAATGCATAGCTTGATATTTAGTTGTAAAACTTCAGAACAGCTGATGCTGTACATATATTACCCTTTAATTCCTTACAGACTCAATTCAGATCGTTAATGGATCACAACTGAAAATGAGACTCATAATTTTAAGCTAGTCAAGCCTTATATTTTTCCTTTGATTTTTCATATCAGCCATTGTGAAAGGATTAGCAATCTGTCTTCAGAAGAAGTTCAGGACTAGAGTGACACATGCCAAGGCAGGTAAGAAGTGAATTACCAGCATTCTCTGGAGATACATGCACACCTGCTCGTTACCTCCGGTCCAAGGCAGGATTATTAGCATCTCAGTTTCCTAAGCACTATATTCACTCATACATTATTGAGAGGAGAAGAAAAGATGCACATATGTAGAGGGGTTTGAATGTCTTCCACGCTACTTAGCAATACCAAATAGCTGCCTGAAACCATAGAGAACAATTTAGAATAAGAAAATAAGGAAAGACATAAATTTGCAAAAAGCCATCAAGATGAAGAACAGAAAATACATTTATAAGACCCAGAAGTAGAGAATCAGAGCACATACCAAGCTTGCAGCAGTGACAAGTTGCATTAGCTGCTAAGACCATTTGGTCAAGTTTATGGTTTGCTGAAATACTTCTTAAGTAATGTAATGCTGGATAAGAAATTCCTGCTGATTTCTGATGTTCTTTATTTTCCTTCCTTTATTTTTCCTTTTATTCTTTCCCTCCAATGTTGAACATAATTGTATAAATATATGGAATTTCATGAAAGGAAAATCTAGAAAGGAAATGCAAATTCAATGAGCCTGTTTGAAATGTATGTCTTGAAAAAAAAAATTTTATCTTGAAGACTGTAAACTAAAATTTTAAACATGTTAGGGACAGTATGCCATTCACTTTCTGTAGTAAAACACATAAGAAGTACTAATGATTCTACATAAATTGGATGATGCCACTTTCCACTGAGTGCTCCATATCGCTTATAAAAAGAAGATATTTCTTTCTTTAAAAAAAAAATGAAGAAAGACTTCACCATGATAATCCTCTCTTTTTTTTTCTCTTCAGACTGAACTAATAGTGCTACCTTTAGATGAAGTCCTTTTTCTTTTTATATATTTATGTGTATGGCCATGTTTTACAGAAGCATTTAATAATCTTGGATCTGATTAAATAGACACAAAGACACAAAGACAATAGACTGATACAAAGGCAGAAAGACAAAGACAGAAAGAGTAGTGTACAGGTCACAGTGAAGCAGGAACAAAAATGCTTCAAGTTTTGTGAATAAGGTTAATATGTTAAAATCTACAGCTTATTTTTCATGTAACTCCTCAGTTATCTGAACAGAACAGACCAGAGATGACATAGATCACATAGTCTTCAAAGCACACTTAATTGATCTTTCTGTTAGGTTTTTTGGTCCATAATTTCTCAGGAACCTTCCCAGTCATGTTCTACTATTTGATTTGGTCATCTGAAAAATGTGAGATGATTCTATAGTCAAATTTTAAGATATTTTTCTCTTAATAATCCTAAATTCTAGGAGGTATGAGGTTTTTCATATTTGAGATCATAACCCAAACAGAACAATAGAATGAAAGAAACAGTAGTTACCTGGAAGATGCAGTTGTAGCTACCTAGTTAGAGGAAAAATAGCGATTTTGGAAATATAGGCTAGCTGGAATCTTACAGAATTTGGCTGTTCATGTTGATAGCACTCAGTCATTAGCAGATAGAGAGGAAACATTTCTTTTAAACTAGAAGTCAGATTGTCCTGGAATTCCTATATTGAATTTCTTGGTTATTACTAATGAAAGGAAAGTTTTACTTTTATAATATCTATTGATAGATCTTGTGGCTGAGAACTGTAAAGAACTTGGCAAACAGAAGCAAACAAGCAAGTAACAGGAAAAAAACCAACCCCAAAACAACCACCCACCCAAAAATATAGAGTAATATTTGTATGTGTTAATCTTAGAGTTTATCTGATTTTCACTTCTCTTTATTTTTAAGTACATTTTTCAACCTTGATAAATGACCAGGGTGAAAAAAAGCCTATACGGCTTGGGATAAAGATCTTTTCCGAGAAACATAGAAATTCAAACACCTCATTTATTCTTCTCTCTAGTGCTATCAAAAGCAGATTATAAAACAGGAAAATACTTATGAATAAAATAAAAATATTTGTATTGAAAAGAGTGCCTTAAAATATTAAATACTTTTAGTAGCATAAAATCTTTCTTAATTTCAAAAGGCCTGTGAAATATTTCAGATTTAACTTTTCATTGTGCCAGAATGTTAAACATTATTTTCTCAGATAAATCAGCTGTACTCATTCAGAATAGACTTTTTTATTTATTTTATTTCTACAACTTTTCTTTGTATTTTTTTTCCCAGGTAGAGTTTAAATCCATGCCATTTCCGGAAAGGTATATTTGCCTTTAAGAGTTTAGGACACTCAAGGTAGTGTCCACACCCTCTGGTTTCAAGAAAAGTTTGTGGGTGGAGCTTTCACTATTTATCTAAACTCTTGAGGTCATGTTCATCTATTTGAAAGAAGTATAATTTTGTTCAGGGAACTCACAGTAAAATGTAAAATTAAGCAATTTAGCTGGAGTATTTGCATAACAAATTATCTACTACAGATTTTCATTTTTTGAAGTCCTAAAGAGGGGACTTCTGTCTGGAAAAGGCTGCCCTATCCACAACTACATGGGAAATGAAGACTGAAAAAAGAGGAACTTTTTAACAGAGGCTGGTGGAGTTACCAGAGGAAATTGAGTACTAAGAGAGTGTAGACTTACTAACCCTAAAGATAACATTTCAAGAAATATGTGGATCAAGGAAACAAAAAAACCCCAAACCCAAACAACTTGCAGAATGACAATTTGTATAACTACACTAAAGTTTTCTTATAAGAGGAGTTCATAAGAGACTAAAGAGCAAGAGATGTAGGATGGAGTCACAGAATGGGACTCCGGGCACATTACTCTGATTCTGCCAAGATCCTGGGGGAGCTACTGCTGCTTTATGCTAACATGTGTGGAGAAGCAGACTTCCTACCAGATCCTTCTGCTGCTGTTGTAGTGGTGTCTCTTTAGTCTCCATGCTAGAGATTCCACATGTATAGGAGGAGAAGACACTAATGAGAAACTGTAAAAATTAATTAAAAGGTCAATAAACTTCTATTTGTGCACATAAGAATATGATTTTTTTTTAAATGAAGCAAAAAACTAGTGATGAGTTTTATATTCTACCATAAAAATAGAAATTATTTAGTGAAATTCTTTCACTAAAAGAAAATTACTTTTTTTTTTTTGATGGATCATATGATTTTACAGCACCGAATTTACTAATAGTAAGGGAGTTCCTGCTACACTCAGTGATAGAGTAATATTCAGTTGGCACATTTGAATAAAGAAAATAAAATAAATCTAATATATTTAATGAGGTATAGATTTAACACTACCCTGAGATTTTAATCTCAATAATACTTTCATGGTGTATCAGTAGAATATGGGTCAGAAGAACAAAAGGAAATTAAATGTATCATACTAATATCACCTGTACGTCTGCAATATAGGTGTGCCTATGTAAATATGTAAAAAGTCTTTGAATCTATCAGAAGGAGTTGAATCAATAGCTCATATTCACTTTGAAATAGTTGCCTCATCACTCAAAACTTTTGATTGTCTAAACCCCAAATATACAAACTGTGATAAGAAAATATTAACAAATGTGTTCCAAACAGAACACATGTGTTGTCCCTGTCATGGCTCTCAGAAACTCTTGATGAGCTTATCTTTCCAAGACATGTAAAGTTTGAAGGAACAGAAAAACCAGGCAGACACAGAAGTCGTCTGAACCTAAGGCGGTAGTAAACAGAAGGACAAAACTTCAAGCTAAATCCATGTTGGGAACAAATATTCTGAGTCTAACATCATTACGTTAATTAGCAAGAGTGTAGAGAGAAAAGAGCAGTTATCACGGTGGTGAAGTGAGGGGAAGTTAACAAGGAGGGCAGTGATAAGGTCATTAGCTCTTGTGAAACAGGGAGAAGAGGTAACCGCTTATGGCCTGTGAAACAGCAATGCATTAGCAGGAGCTGAGATGTGGGGTAAATTTCAGGGGACCATAAAACTAATGTTCTGAGAGTCCAATTTTTGTGTAGAAAAGTGTATAACACAAGTCTGTAAGCATTTCCTTCACTGTCTGGTTACATGTGCTCATGAGCTAATACCTTTATATTGCCCGTGGAATAGAAACAAGATTTTTAAACACAGATTTTATATGGTGTGTATCACTGCATTATTACATAATGAGATTCCATACAACAGATGGTTCTGTATTTCACAAGGAATATATTGTCTCCACCAAATTACTGCAAGTTACTTCCAAAATAACTTTTATTCCCATTAATAAAACTGATTTAATGTATTCTGTATTTACGCTCTTTTTGGGAGGCTCATCAGATTTAAGCATTTGACTCATATATATGTCTAAGTATTAAAACATTATGATCTGTCCTGGGTGATAAAGTGAGGCAGTTTACAAAGTAAATGGCAGCTACAGCCACTCTAGCAGTCAGCTAATAGTATGAACATATTTCGGGGCATGGCATCATTTCCCAGAATGTGACACAGAAGCACGGAGTTCTCTTAGAGGCCACAATCAGCTGTTTATTAGTGTCAGAACAGTGCATAACAATGTGACTTTGTTTATTCCAGAAGTGCCTTTGTACTGTACAAGCATTGCATAGTGTTATTTGACAATGAAGAACTTAATATTTTGCCTGACTACAGCTACAGAACTTTTAAATCAAAGTACTTCACTCTTGAAAATGAAACAAAAGCAATGTGAATGATTCTGTTCTAATGAAGTGCAGGGCTTCTCTTGGGAATAAAAATATGATAATTCTATAACTGAAGCATTCCATGTAAATTGTCAGCCATTCAAATTAAAGAAGTAACTAATGAATAACTGCATGAAAGATTGCATGGTGATTAGCAGTACAATATTTAATATCAACTGATGTTATCAATCATTTCCCACTGTAATTACCCAAGGTGTTGAATAGAAAATTGCTTTTAAAGAACATTTCAATAAATGAAGTAGCAATGATTACGGGTAACTTGTAAAAGGGAGTGTTGCCACATAGTTAGAAGTGGCCAAAAAAGTTTTGCAACCTGGTGAATATTTTTAAGATTTTCTTTTTCTGTACCAAAATGAAACAAGTGTTTTATGAAAAATTCGTATGCAACATAAGTGAGAAACACATAGAAAAACAGCCCTTAACAAACACCTGATAGTTAGTCAATAATGAACTTGTCAATAATGAAAAAAATTTATGTACGTGGTCAGCCCTGATTGCATGGCCTAACAGCACAATATTCACTGCTGGACATAGAAGTGCAAATGTGAGTTGAAAGATTGCAAGCACATCAGCCTTTATTTTTGGTAATGCAAAGTTTAGACACATTTTTTAAAAAGTGTTATGTTCTCACCTAAAACTATGCATGTATCTATATATTTATTTATTTAAACAATCTGTGATAACACTATTATCTGATTATGTTATTCAATTAATTAGTGCATGCTAACACACTTTTTAAGAAGAGCAAGCAGAGCAAGGCTACTTTTCTTCATGCATCAGTAAAATGAAGAATTACTTTTCTTGGAGTCTGTGAAACTATACTGATGTAAGACTCTTTGCATGATCTCTCTAAATTTTGCCTTTTGCAGGTGTTCTATTTGATTGATTTAATCATTAATTAGAGTTGGGACTTGCATCTGAGTTTCTTTTATCTCAGGTGTATGTAAGTGACCATCAGACTAATAGGTATTCTGAAGTGGTAAGGGATATGTTTCTCTTTGGTTTTGAATTGAAATTTCATCTGTGAGCTAAGAGATTTTTCACAATATGATTTTAAACCAAACAATATTTTTGCTTTAAGTTCCAGATTTGACCACCATCTCTACATGAATTATGTTCCATAGATTTTACCTTAACGTGTATGTATGTAGGGATGAGGTGGGCCGGACATCTCTAAATTAGTAGAAAACCACTCTGTTGATTCATTTGCATTTCATTATATTTTTACAGAGTACAAAAGTTAATTTCACTCCATGTCCTTCGAATGTGCTATTTGTCTCTCAACTAATTTACTTTTTAATTGCTGTCACAGAATCATATAACAGTGGAGACTGTAAGGGACCTCTGCAGATCATCTTGTCCAAGACCTTTGCTCAAGCAGGGCCACCTAGAACCAGAATAATGTCCAGATGGTTGTACATTTTTTCACATATTTCATCATATATTTTTAATTCTCTACTTCATTGAGATAAATTCATTAGTTCCAAGGCCAGACAAACTATTATGAATTAAAAGCATTAAAGTGGAAGAAAATTCATGCATCCTTACATTTTGTTTCTGGAATTGTAGTTGTGGAATAGGAAGAACAATAATACTGACAGTCTTCAAATAATTAACTGAAATAATGCCTAGGTGAAGAAGTAAGTGTTCTTATTTCCTACATGATCCCTGAAGAGAACAGCTAGAAGGAATTTCAGAACAGAAGCCTAATCACAAATTCTTATTTTTCTGTGTACTACAGAGAGACCTTAAGAGGGCTGTCCTTCTAATATTCAGATTTTAATTTGGTCCTCAAATTAGTGAGATTAATAACTTTTTCTGTTCTTCAAAACTAAATTCTTGGTTAGGACAGTGTGAAAGGATCAGTTTATTCCAGGTTCATTCATTAGAATGACTAAGTTTTATTAAAAAATGAAAAGCAACAGACAAAAGAGAGTATGTTAAGGATGCCTGGAAGCCTGCTGTCATGCAAAGGAGATATCTAGTTGTAGAGTCTGCAGGAGAGACTTTCTGAGCGTTTTGCTGCACTTTTTCTAAGTAGACTGTTACCAGAGAATCTTCTTTTTCAATTTAGACACAAAGGCTTTTCATGAAGTGCTCAGAAATATATTTTCAGAAGACTGTTAGCTGAGTCAGGAAGACAGCTAAGCTGTCTTAGCAGGACAGGAGCAAGACATAAAAAAACCCAGAAAGACTGAAGAGATTTAAGCTAGTGTTCCCTATTCAGATCCAAGACTATACAACTTTCTCACAAGTCTCAGCTGGGAATCCTTTTCTACACTTAGGCATATAAAGTAAATCATTCACTACAGTAAGTCATGCCCTAGTAGCTGAACAGAAGCCTTTATCCTAAAACAAGGATTGGTAGAAAACAGAAGCCTAAAAGTCTCTGCCTATGCTGATTCATTTAAACCAAACCAAAACAAAAAATACCCAACTAAACCAAAAGGAAAAAAAATCAAAACAACAACAAATGAGCAGTCTAGATTAGCTCATGTTTATACTACTTCGTTCTACCCTACACTACAGTACATATGTCTTGAAGATGGCTAAATGGACTAATCCTGAAGAGCTCAGTGAGCAAACATTTGAACAGGGTTCATGATTAGGGATTTAGTGCTCCAGCTCCAGTGCTTCTGGAGCTTCTCTAGCTTTACTCAAGGTCTTTTTTCAGTAGAGAAAACTGAAACAAAATGGACATGACTGCAAGAACTTTCATCTCTGAAAACATAGCTGTCGTACACCATGATTCAGAGTAGGAGTCTTGAAATGCTTGCTATCTGTGTAATAGCTGTAGATATTCAATTGGTTCATTTCAAATTATGACACAAAGAAAGATGAGTAACTCCAGTGCTGGGACGCAGTCATCAGTTTTGAAAAATGTCAGCTATGCATTAGGATGCCTACAAGCAGTAGGGAGATGCTGGAGTACTTTTAAGGCTCCAGACCTCCTGTTTCCTGTGAGTTGACCAAAGAGAGACAAAAAGTACACTACTGATGAGTAATTCCTGTTCTTGATACTCCTGATGACTTCCTTGAAAGCAAATGATCAAAATTTACTCTTCGTGAAATTCGATTGAAAACCCAGTCTAATTCTGAAACAGATAAATGACTTGTCCATGAATCTGATGTGACTCTCTTGACAAGTCTTGTGCTACTGTTGTCTTGAGTTGTGTTTCTAAGCATAACAAATGGAAATTGCTTTATTAATTTTACTAAAAATATGAGTGAAGAAGGCATGTTTAATGCCTGCTGAAATGTTCTACAGCCTTCCTCCTCCCTTGCCACAAGCAGATATTTGGTTTTTTTTTAGCTGAAAAATGTTTAATAAATTTCTGCCTACCCCTCCACTTCAGGCCTTCTTCCCTCCTCCCCAAAGAAGCTCAGTGGCCCTTCTTATTCTGAAATTCTTGGTAGACCATTGCTACAAAATCCCTAAATGATCAGAGTTTTAAAATAAAATCTGATTTTTTTTGGTCTTTCTTTTTTCTTTTTTTTTTTTTTTCCTTTTTGAACACAAATAATTTCAGAGAGCTGATTTACAGTATGGTTTTACTAACAGTTGTGTCAACAAAAATAAGGAAGCAACAAACTGTAATATTTAACTGCACGTGACCAGATAGAAAGAGACAAAACTGGAATTCTGAAATAGTCCTTTTACTAGAGGAAATATTTCACCCTTACTGCATTAAAGCCCTAGGACGAGATGACACAGTGATGCTGAATGAATGGCTACAAGAGAGCATATGCGAACACTCTGCTCTGGTACATGAGGCATTGCTTTATGTTTTGCAGTATAATGCATACAAATTCAGATCTAGTCAGTTTACTGATAGTAAACTGGAAAACAAAACAAACCAAAACCCACAGCCTCTAGTAGCAATTCCTGAAAAGAAAGGAAAAAAGTCCTCAGGGTAGACTGTCAGTTTACATTGCAATCTTAATAAAAAAGAACAGTTGAAAGGAATCAGGCCTTAAAGTAATAACCATGTCAGAAACTGCATTGTAAACCCATATCACAGAATTATTTTGATTTATGTTTGTAGTATAGATAGAAATACCAGAGAGAGAGTACAATGAAATTTTAGCAGAACGAAGTCTCAGAATTTGGTCTCTGTACAGTTTGCTACTCAAAACTCTTGCTCAAGAGGGCCATAAACCTACTTTAAGGGAAGTTACTAATTTGTCTACTGTATGTTGAGTTACCTAATTGTTGTTTATATTGATGTAATTGCTATGATAAAAGCAGTAAAATGAACTAAACTAGATTTTCAGAGCTATAGAATGATACCCTCGTTAAATTAAGAGATAATCACTGAATACGATCTGATTGGCTATTAACACATTTCCCAATGTTAATTCTGCATAATAAAGCATGTTTTACATCATGTAAGAGGGAGCACAGATGGAATGATGCCAAAAATGAACAGAGCTGTTGAAAGTTTGATTACCCAATGCATCCCTTCTTTACCATTTTCTGATTTCTCTGTTTATAATTTTGGCTCTTTATAAAATTTCAGAATCAAGCAGCTTTGAGGAAAAAGTCTAATACTCACAGCAAAGTGATGGGGAGAAGAAATACCCAAATTCTATTAAGTATTTGAATAACTCTTGTTTTGACTTTTTGTTACTAAATCAACTTCTCTGTGCTTGTTTCAATATTTGCAAAATTCCTCTTCTTGCACAGCATGTTCTGAGTTTAAAACTTAAATTTTTTTAGTGACTGTCATGTGAGGATCCTGAAATGGCATTTGAATATTAAAGAAAAAGTTTCAATGCTGAATAAAACAGCTATGTCCCCCTAATGAGAGAGGACTGATGTAGTACTTGCAAATATGCATGGTGCATAACAAAAACTGAATCACACACTGCAATAAGGAAGGGATGAGAGGTAAAACAAACTCTTAGAAAAAAGTCTAGAAAAGGCCAGAATGTTACTCAAAAAATACTGCATCTAATAAGGAGAAGAAGATCTGATTCAAAACAAACAAACAATCAAACTAAAAGTCTGGAAGATTGACCAAAGAATACAAAATGGAAGAGTATACCAAGTAAATCTTTAGTAGGTATGGGTAGAAAATGGCTAGAAAAAAGATGTTCAGATTCTGCTAAATTAATGTTGAGGGGGAATCTTTCAGTTTTGTGTGAAAAAATAAAGAGCTAGAATAAAAATACCAGCAAACAAAACTGTCTTAAAAAATAAATTACAGCAAAAAGTCCTTTCAGGACCAACACAAGGAACACCTTGAGCTCTATATTCTAAAGACCTCTGCCTACTGAGTTCTGTAAAAAAAACAGAAAACAATTAAAACCAACTAAATTGGATAAAAAACCAAAAGCATTAAAAGGAGAACTGAATTTATGATAACGTCTGTAGGTGTAAAGCCTCCCCTTTACAATTGCTGCACATCCGTCTAAGCACAGCAGTAAATAACAGCCATTAGCAACAAAAACCCCAAAAGTCAGACCATATCAATTAATTTCTTACTGTGCACTTCTGTAGTGAGGAATGCTTAATATAGATGAATTATAAAGTGAATGCATGTTTGACATCTTTTGGTTCTTTTCCTTTGAAATATGCACTTAAATGTTAATATTAGATTCCATAAACAAAGGACACCCAAAACAAACATGAAAGAACATAAAAGCCCTGAAGTTGACAGTATAAGTACCAAATCTGATGGAGCACAGCAGTTATAGAAACATAAAACATGTTGAAAACATAATAATTATAGCTAGTTAGAGATCAAAGAGATATGTGCAATAAAAGCAAACATAAACAATCAGATAAGACACATTAAAAAAAGAATTCTGCTGTAAATTTGAATGAAAGCTATGGGATAATATTTGGCTGATATAATTCAATTAAAAATGAAATGGTTTTATGACATTGATTTTTTGTTTATTTTCTCACTTCAGTTTTAAAATTAAGCTATTATGTGTTGAGTATGAATGAGCATATTTTAGATTTATATAGGTTTTATGATTTGAGTATATATGTACATACACATACATGCACACACATATGCATATATATGCACATGCATGAACACACATATATACACATATTTGCAGGTGTGCATGTGAATATTCTTACAATTGTTTAAGTAGAGATTTTATATGACATATTATGAATAACTGTTAACACGAGAAGATCAGTTGTTACTATTCTTAGATTGTCCATAAGGTAATATTATGGAAGGATGATACTTGAAATCTCAGCAAAACAGGGCCCCTGCAAGGTGAGATATACCTATTACACAGCAAGTTTCATGTACTTCATGTTTTGCTTTTTTTTCTTGAGGAGATATTCTGCATGATAGAATTTGCCAGAATGTCCACGGTAATAGATATCTTCACCAACACAGAGTCTACCTCAGAAAGTATTGAACATCAAGTGAATGTCTTCTAACTTTAGAAATCACTCCAAATACTAAAGGAACTACACTGAAGAAATGTCTGTTTGTATCCACTAGCTATATAAAAGGTCTTACAGGGATCATCTTGTTACAAAAGTCTACATTCATCCTTTTGCACCCCAGCTGTACGCAAACTAAGCTGACCCATTGAGAATAATGACATCCGATTGCTTTTCTCACAGAAACCACTAACATAAATATGACAGGGATGAGACACACCACCGTGTGATTGAATTTGGAGTATGGATGGTTCTTGCCTTTTTTGGCAGCAGGAAGAGAATGTAGGACCATATAGTCTCAGCAGAAAGGCTTTCTGTCATAAGAAAATCCAGATGTTGCTGACAGAAAAGGATGTTTCCTGGAAGCTTTGTCTGGTAAATCAGTTACAAAATTAGCCAAGTACCACAGAGCTGCTCACTCCCTCCCTTACCAACAGGATCTGAGAGTTGGAAGAACAGAAGCCAGAAATCTCATGAGTTGAGATAGAGACAGTTTAATAAGGAATTCAAAAGCTGCACACACAAGTAAAGAAAAACAAAGAATTAATTCACTCCCTCCCATGTGCACACAGGTGTTCAACCATTCTCAGGAGAGCAGGGCCCCATCATGCACAATGGTTACTTGGGAAGATAAAAGCCAAATCTCCCTTTCCTTCTTCTTCCCCCAGCTTTATATCCTGAGTATGATATAATCTGGTATGGAATATCCCTTTGGTCAGTTGGGGTCACCTGTCCTGCCTGTGTCTCTTCCCAGAGTCCCAACTTCCTTGCCAGTGTGTGCAGTATGAAAAGCAGAAGAGGCCTTGGCCTTGGCTGGCTTTGGCTGCCCAGCAATAACAAAAACATCTCTATATTGTCAATCCTATGTTCAGCATGAATCCAAAACATAGCCCCATACTAGCCACTGTGAAAAAAGTTACCTCAGCTGAAACCAGCACACACAATTTAAAATACCTGCAGAGCAAATTCTGTCACAAGCTGAGAAGGGATAAGGACATGTAAGAGTCCTCAAAATCAGAACATGAGAGGCAAAAATCTGAAACATTTCAGAGTAACTGCCAAAAATAGATTTCATTATCCTTCCTCATGGCGTGTATTCAAGTTTATGAGGCTATAGCTGCATTAGCCTCAAAGATCTACCCTTAAATGGTGTAAACAAGAAAACAAACAAAAATTTATAATTCTCTAGAAATTATGACTTTTTAATTAATTAATGATCCCTTATAGTGATCCAACTAATTAGGTTAGAAATAGATTGGCTGAATTGGGTGTGGTTTTGAGTAAGAAAACCAAAGTATTTCCTACTAGCACACCTGGAAAATAGACTGAAATTTAAAATGGGTCGTACTTGGCCCAGAATAGCTGTTTCCATCACATTTATTTCCAATCTCTATTTAATCAGTATCCTGAAATTGTCAGAAAAGTTTAGAACATTCTGTAAATAACAACCAGGAAGTTCTGAAACTGCTGTCACATTTGCCTGTTATATGTTATGCTTTTCTGATAACAGAAGAGGGGTTGATAGCATCTCATGTATTTCTCGGTTGCTGGATGGCATTAATTTATACTATTTTTTTTTTGGAGTAAGTCTGTGTACAGTGGTTCACTAGAGAGACAAAGAATTATTTATGGACTATAAAATGTAAAGTTGCTAGAGAAGTCAGATTGTTCCTTTAAACTTCTGCTCTTGAGGACCTAGCTACTCATATACTCAGTAAAGGGGAAGGGCAAGACAATTATTTCACTAAAATTTGAATTCAAATGAAATTAATTTAATGCATTTTTTAGTTTCAGTTTTTCAGGAATAACTCATATATGTCTCAAAGAGTAAGTTGGGAAAGTTTATGTATGAAAAATGCTGTGTTTTCCAAAGAAATTTTTTCTTCCACATTTCTGTGGAACTGCTTTTAATACTGCTTTCTATGAAAAATGTGTTAGGAACTCTGTCTTACAAGCAGAACCAAAATTTCCAGTTCAAATAGAGAATCAAACTTAAAAAAACATACAGAGTGGGTAGGGCAGTGAATACTTAGTAGGAAACATGACACTTCTAATTCAAATTTCTGCTCTGTCTAGTTCAAATCTGTGGCTTGAATCTTTGTCTTCTACATTGCAGATGAGTGCCTCAACTCAGTTTTAAAAGCCTTTTGGAGTTTTGCTTCTTTTTCATATGGAAAAAAGAAAAGAGAGAAAAAAAGAGTGCAAAGAGCCCAAAATTTTTTAGTGAACTCCAACAGTCAAGGTGCAGAATGTTCTTTGAATGTGTATTACTGGGAAATAACTTGAATCTGATTCATACACGACCCTGTCTTCTGATCAGCCACACATCTTAGTTCACTTTTGGGATCTTCTTTAGAGAAAACTAAGTAATGTCTTCCAAGTAAATCAGAGCACAGCTCTGAGAATCTGCTCTCTACAGATAATGTGGATGATGTTAAACCAACTCTTTCAACTACTCTTGGCAACTACATCACCAACCTGTGTTCCTGTTCCAGTGGCTTTTTAGGTAAGCACCATCTATTCCTGAGCACAAGCCCAAAGACATACAACATGCTTTTGGAAACATGCTGTAAAACATCTCACTTCAAAGTACTAACCACTGTACTAACAACAGAGCACCATTAGCTTCTCATGAAAGAAGGCTTATGGCTCTATCTCCCATGCACTTGGGACTTAAGACAAAGCTCTCTTCCCTATTTCATACTGGCACCTGGATGCCTCAGAAGGTATTCTCCAGGATAACTCACAAGTATCTAGTACTCTCCATGTGTCATATAACTGTAAAACCCTTATATGTCACAGGTAAAATTAAAATAAGGTATTAAAAAACGTATTTTGCGTGAGCAGGCTAAGTTAAAGTCCCCACTGTAGAAGCTCCCTTCTCTTTAATCCCTAGTTGCTGGCTGTTAGTCCTGAAAAGTCAAGGTATTCAAGTGCACTTCTTGCTAACATCATTTCATTACCATCATAGGTGGGCAGAGATTACAACCTGAAACAGAACTCCCAGTTGATGATACAAGAATTTTTTTCAGCCACAGTAATCACTCTGCTGAAATTTGGCTTGTGATACCTTGCATACAGGAAAATAAATAAACTCACACATCAATAACTCCTTCAACCACATGGAATTCTACTTACCACATGGAGTTCCACTTACCACATGACTGAACATACTATTGATTTTAAATTAACAGCTATCCAGCTTTTTCATCAATCCAAAAGTACCAATTTTTTCTATTTCTTTTTTTTTCAGCTCCCAAACTTTTTCTTTATCCTTTCTGCCCAGCTTTCACTGATAAAGTCAAAAGTGGGTGTTTTCCAGTGGTATGTTGTTTTAGCCAGTGTATCATTTGTATTCAGAAATCCCACATATGAAAAAACAGCACTTTCTTTATGGCGTTCATGGTCATTTATCTGCAGTACAACATAAATAATTTTCTCCAATTCAAATTAATAGCTACAAATAATATGTTGTTGAAAACAAAAAGTTATTGCAAGACATAATCCAAAGTAATGTTTCTTAACAGCAAAATTTTGTAGTTTAAGGGACTGAATCCAGCAAAGTTCAGGAGTTTCCACTATCTGGGTCACTTAAACTAGACTGACCAGCACACTGTGGAATAAACAGTAAGGAACAGCCCTGTAGTGGTGAAGAAATGGGGTAGATAACTGGAAGACTTCCCTATTTATCTTATTTCTCCTTTTTTTTTTTTTTATGTTTGCAGTCAATATGGAATTCATATAAGGCCAAATGAGTGACTGGACAGTTGTGTAAGAAAAGGGACAAAGAGAGAAACTTTATGTTGCAAGAGGTCTCGTAGAAAAGAGATATTAGAAAATAAACAAAGACATTGAGAATAAAATTTTATTTTGTAAAGAGAGGTCCTGTAAGTATTTTTTACAACCGCAGCAAAGAATATTTATACAGTAAATATCATTGTATTTGTTGAGCTTAACATCTGTTATTCTTTCATATTGATTAAAATACTTTAAATATCAGGACTCATGTGACCAAGACAGCATCAGCTTGAAATAAACTGTTGCTCTCTTGCTATTAACTGAATAGTTTGCAGAATTTAAAAAAATAAGAAAGAATCAGGTATTTTTCATGAAAAAGCAGCAAATGGAAACAGGCAAATGGATTTTGTTGGAACATAAAATATGCAGTCCTTTAAGGCCTGTGGGTTTTTTTAATAATCTGCAAAGATTTAATAATAAAATCATGATATATTTAAGAAATAGGAATAATTTTTACAATCTCTTAGTTTTCATCTTTAACATTACAGCAAGTGCAATTCCTTTTACTTGCCTCTATATTTTTTTCCTAGTCTAACATTTTAAATGAGAATCTCTTTTATACTGTAAATCTATTCCAATCCTATGATATTTTCGGACTTTATGCTTCTTTTTTTGGTAAGGGATACTTATACCCTTACTGGGTAGATTTAGGAAAGCAATAAAGTATCTGAGATTAAACTAAAGCTGCCAAGTTGATCTGCGACAGAGGTTAAATAGAGTGATGTTTGTAAATCCTAGAATGGGCGTCTCATATTCTAATAGTTGTACTTCCACGATGAAGTATTATCCTTTAATGTGTTTTAAGCAGCATCTGTGTGAATGTATTTCATTGTGAAATCCCTTGGACTACTTTAAGTCTAATATATGTTGGCAAGTGGGTGGCCAGTTGTACTTGCAATTATCCACTGCTGTGGGAAACAGGGTGTTGACCCCTTCTGTGCCTTGAGGCTGGAGCTGAACACAAACTTCAGAACCAGCCAGCAGCCACAGGCTGGGATTGATAAGGCAATGCTCCAAACAGACACATTGCTTAAACAATCTTTTCTGGACTGGTACCCATTTCTGTATGGCTTTCACCTGTTGGGTTGAAGAGAGTTGTGGCTGTCCTGAACCACAGTAGCTGTTTCTTGCAGGTATCCATTGCAAAACTCCTGTTCTCATGGTCTTAATCATTCTTTCAGAAGACTAAGGGAGTATGAAACATGGGACATGATTTAAAATTTTGGAAAAAAAAAAAAAAGAGAGCTAACAGACTGCTAGAAGTTGATTTAAGGCTGTATTTCCACAGCTTTTCTCTACCACACAGGGGAGAGAAGCCTATGACATTGTGTGTGAAAGAGAGAGCAAGGGAGATGACATACTAATCCCTCTTGTAAGCAAAAGAGTAGAAAAGTGTCTAGAGAAGTGATCAGATCTCTGACCAGGAACAAAAGGGAATAAACTGTTCCGTGAAAGAAAATAAAACAGATCAAAAAGAGGAACAAATGGTCATGGCTGAGTCTGTTTACTAGTTTACTCCTGGGTTTATTCAGCTCTGAGTCAGAAATCCCAGGAAAATGTAGGAAACAAGGTTTTACACAGCCTGTCCATCATCTTTTGACATGCTTCTATGAACTACTGAATGCAGTAATAACAATCAAGTCCTGAAAACTTTGACTTTGCTAAACAATAAAAAAAAAACCTGAAAAAATAGTTTTGCTAAATTTCCTTTCACAGTAAACAGATTTCAAAGAAGATCATTTAGGTTTATAGGCTGACTCTACAAACTGAATTTGAGATCTTTTATTTTAAAAATCACTGTGTAACACTTGGTGTTAGACACAGTTATACTACATCTGATTCAATGAGCTGAAGTCTGGGAACAAGACAGCTTACAAGTATAGCAAATGTCTAGTTAGGTTTTAGAAAGCTCTGATCAAAAAGCCTGGTTTAATTATGTACCTCATTATTTCTTCTTCTTTCTTTAACTGTTGTACCTTTCAGCATGTTTTAAATAACAGTGTTAAAATAAACTGTTTTACCAAAGGATGATTTAACTGCTCAAATATGGTACCAGGTGCCCTAGGGTACTTGAGATGTGTATTATCTTGGTAGAGACAACACAAGACTGCAGGAAATCCACGCCTTTCTAGAGATGCAGCTGGAAGCCGGGAAGGATGACAGAAGGTACCTAGCCTGTTTTATAGCCACATACTTTTAGGCAATTGATTCCAACATCGGCTGTGTCTTACTGTCATTATAAATGTTCCTGGGTTAGTATAAACTTTGGACATGCAAAGTTTATCAGCAGTTCTATTTGTGAAATGGCAAATCCCATATTTGTGAAGATTTACGTCATAAGTAACTTTAAATTGAAGAGGTTTATATGGTTTAAGTAAGCCAGAATTTGGCAGTAGTGTTTTCAATCCATCATTTTTCTTTTTCAGCTATCTACATCAAATCCGAATTTTTTGTTGAAGTGATTTTGTGAGTAGAGGAGATGAGAAAAACTGTGGCCACAAAAAAAGCAGGTAAAAACCCCTTTCTATCCTGTCTTATTTCTCATTTCTGATTGTTCCTTGTTACCATCCAACACTTTCAGTGCTCTCATGGTTCAACCTGGGTAGGCACCTAAGCACCACATAACTATTTGCTCACAACCTTCCCTCCCTGCTACCACAAAAACAGACAAAAAAACCAAACCAAACAAACAAGAGAAAATTCGCACACAAAAAACCCCACAAATCTACACACACACACACACACACACAAAATAAAAAAAATCAAAACCAAGAAAAACAAGTGAAAAAAATCCAATTGTTCACCACCAACAACTGATGCCTAGCTAGTACCCAGCTGGCAACAGTAGTCCCCACAAACCTCTCCCCATCTCCCTACATTTCAATTTTTATTGCTAAGTGTGATGCCATATGGTATGGGATATTCTTTGGGTCAGTTTAGGTAGCTGTCCTGGCTGTGTTCCTTCCCAGCTACTTGAGCATCTCCAGCTTCCTCCTGGTGGGGTGGGGTGAGAGGGAGAAAAGGCCCTGGCTGTGTCAGCACTGCTCAGAAGTAACAGAAACATCTCTGCGACATCAACGCTGTTCTCAGCACAAATCCAAAACACGGACCCATAGAAGCTACAACAAAAAATATTAACTCTATTCCAGTCTAAACCAATGCAAGAGCTTATGGCACGTGCACTGCAAATCTGCATTCATTTACTATTGCCAATATCATTTATGCTCCTTCTGAATTTAGGAAGTAAAATGGTTTCCACGTAAAATAAGTTATCCTTTATCTTCTTATTTTCACTACTTCCATTTTTTCCCCTCATTTTCTTCCTGTTCCTTCTAGAATTTTTAAATTTCTTTAAAAGTTTTTTTTCTTTTTCTTACATGTATCAATATTATTTATATTCCTTGCTAGCTTGCTCTGCTCTCTGTTTCCCTGTCTGGATTATACCAGAGTGAATTTTAATTGTCAGTTCTTCCATTACCTCAGTCTCAATTGTACATTTCCTAAGTGTTATAAAATCTCAGACAAAATTCCACTGAGCATTTCACATTCCTGACATTAAACCTAGTGCATTTTTTCTCTGCTAAGAAGTCTCATAAGTATGCCAAATCTGAGGATTTTTTGTTTGCTAGATAGTGCATGTTCTCAATATCAACTATGTTTATACCTGTCTCAAGTCATTGCATTATACACAGAACTGCCTCTAACCATGTAGGCTATTTAACAGAAAAACAAAACCAGAAGAGCTAAACAAAAAAAGACCCCTCTTTCCTCCATCATCTCCCTCCCAACAATTCAGAGTTCCTTGAAAAAAAAAAAAAATTCCTTTTAGGCTTTTGCTTAGTTTCTTTTAACATCAGTATCAAGGTAATTACTTTTCCCTTGATAAAGATTAAAGCCAAGCTCTAAGAGACCATGCTGAGTGTACTGCCATATCTGCTCTAACTGCCCAAGAGATCTGCAGCTACATCAGTGAATTACCTGACTGCCTTTATTATCCAAATTTCTATCAAAACTTTCTCTACTGTCATTCCAAGTGTTTATGCCATTTTTCTCAGCAGATTCTGTTTCATTTCTCAGTAATGTTGCTATTCTTGCCTCCTGTTTTTTTCTTATCTGTGCCTTATATCCTGACACTTTAAATCATCATGCTCTGTATTGATTCAGTAAAGTGCACTGTTCCACTCATTTTGTATTGTACATGTAAGTGAAAATCAACAAGAGTGTTTATGGGAAGTGAGAAGGACTGACAAATATGTCATTCTCAATTCACAACTTTTACACTGATTAATGGGTGAGCACTCAACAATATGAATAACGATCGCTGGTTTCACAACTGTCCGTAGGTGCCTGACTGAATAGGATTTTGGTGCCTGAGTCCCTAGTGAAATCAATAGAAATTAGAATTGTGGTCCCTAAATAGCTTTGTTTTCCTGTCTCCTGTAATAACTACCAGTAGGATAGATATAAGTTTCTCAGTGATGTTTAAATATGTGTAAACAAAACATAGACTCATAAATTTACAGTGAGTTATGAAATGAGAAAGATTGCTAAGAGCCTGATCCTTCAAATTCTCATGCTTGTTATGCTCTAAGTATAAATAAGTAGATAATTTTATTAATTTTTATCACATTCTTTTCTTTCTTAATGACTGCACAATAGTGACAAACCAGAAATCTCATCATCACAAGACCCAGAAATCCTGCAATTTACATTTTCTATGAGGAAATTAAGAGCTTCAGTGGATGCAAGAATTATCACAATGAAGACTTTAAAGAAAACGTTCTGTGTACATTCTCTAAAGAAAAATGCAGGGGGAGCTGGAAGTGGCAATTTATTTACCCATGAAAAATTTCAGAATCAAGGAAAACACACATTCCACATTCAATAGACTTTGATGGAAATTTATCAACAGGCTCTACTCAAAATCATGATATACTAGAATGTCCTTAAATGAGAGAGTAAAATTTCCAACCAAATAGCTTTTAAAAAGAACCAAATCACAGAAACAGTATGTATGTATAGAACCAGAGCAATGTTCTACTATATCAAGTGAAAAAATGGATTGTTATCCAAACAACCTTGGTTTTCTTATCTAACTTTAATTTCAGGTCTCTCTTAGTCTGTCAAATTAGGTGCAAGAATTGTGGCCCCCTGAATTTTTCAGTAAGTAATGATGACATACTGCCATTTTTTTTCCTCAGGATAAGAAGTAATTGTACTTTGTCATTTCAGTTTTTTTTTTTAATTATTATTTCTAAGTATCTATTATAGTTTCATTTGGTTTTGTTCAATATAGTAGTGCATATCATTTAATATATTGAACATCTGCAGAATATTTGACCTGGGGGAGTAAAACAACAACCATGAAATGCATGCTCCTGATACAGCAACATAAATATATTACTGACTATTAAATGTAAATATTTATCCCCATAGTTACTGCTGCATGGCATCTTACTTTCCACAGCTATTTATAATTCTATATGAAAAGTCTCTTAGGAAAAAAAAAAGTAGTACCTTTGTATAACTATCGACTTTTTAAGTGAGCATCAGTATACTACTCTATTTTGAGGCATGGCAGATACTGTCTTGGGAGAAAGTGGTTTCTAATCCTTTCTTATCCAGCTTCATCAATAAAGAAGATATTTTAGGTTGACTATTCCATTTGTTTATGTTATGCACTGTCACTAATACCTGTGCAAAACAAGTTAAAAAGAGATGCAAAGGCATAATAGGGTGCCCATAGAGGTGGTAGTTGCCCCGTCCCTGGAAACATTCAAAGCCAGGTTGCACAGGGCTCTGAGCAATCTGAGGTAGCTGAAGGTGTTCCTGTTCACTGCAGTGGGGGTGGACCAGATGGCATTTAGAGGTCCCTTTCAACCCGTTATCATTCTATGATTCCATGAATATTCTACACCTAGACAGAGAAGATGTAAGAAGCTACACCAACTTCAAGGCAATAGAAGGGCCAAAGGATTACTTTTCTATGGTGTTCTGTTCCTGAAAAACTCCCACGATTGTACAGTAAGACAGCTTCAACTCCAATGAAAGATCTGAGTGGTTGTTCAGTTAGTAGGTCAATCATCTTTGAGAGCTTCCTGTTTGTGCCAGCGTTAAGGCTATCACTGTGGACTGAGTGCACACTGCAGTGTGGACTGAGCTTCTGTTTTCTCCCTCAGGATCTATGGGAAGCTGTATCAACCCTTGCAGAAGTTAAAGCAACAAGGAAAGCCTCAGTATCATTGCTCACTGCTTCAAGAAGTTTGTAGCAATGGAGCATATTTGTGCTTTGGCTTCCTGCCTCCAAAAGAGTGGCCCACTTTTTAAATGATCCTCTGTCTAATACTCTCCTCTGAAATATGATAGATATTATTTTAGCAGAAAATATTTTATGTTGATCTAATAATTCTACAGTAGCCTCTAAAAGCTTATCCTCAGTTAATGTGTGTGCACTCCTAACCCAGCCCATAGTGAGACAATACAATTTATTGCAAATTTCAAAGGAAAAATTTGCATGTAATCTGCATTACTTGGCAACTGAGCTAGGCCAGGAACAGTTGGGCTGTACCTTACCCTGTTATGTCTTCTTTACTCAATCACATGTGTTTGAGTCTTCTGTCAGTCTCTGGAAATGCCAAATACCCATGTAAAGTTTATGTTTATGATCATGAAAAATGTATCGAATGCATATCAACTTTTTTAAGAAGACGATGCCTGCAAAATATGCAATACAGTCTTCTGTTTTTCTTTCTTTCTACTTTTAATTCCACATTTCTCCATTTATTTCATGGAACAATGCTGTTTTCTTCATTGACCTGAGAGTTATACAAGATTCAGAACACGAACAGTTAACTCATTTCCTTAATATATTCCATTCCCTTTTTTTATCACCTCTCCTTACGGTCACTGGTCTTTATGTCAGCTCGTTTCTCTTATGTTATGCCTTTAATACACTTACCCTACCACTTACATGACTGCTCATCTTCCTCTGTCACTTTTTCTAAGTCTAAAAACAGTCATGTGTGCCATCAGTGAAGCTCACATATTCATTTATCGTTTGGAAGCAGGCTGTTACTTTTTTCTAAAATCTGATCCCTTAGCACTACAGCCAACCAGTGCTTGCAGTAATCATTTTCCACATTCTCTCCCCTAAAGAGGATTAATCCTATCTTTCATACTTCTTTTTCCATCCTCTGATAAAATGTAAGGGAAAACTCTGTTTGTGGTCAGCACTCCTCAGGCTGGTAATTCTGGTTCAATTTCTTTTTCTTTCTTTTAAACACACAGGTGCTGTGTTATGTTAGCAATCAATTGCTTTACAGCCAAATTGGTTGGGGAAGATATTTTTAGTTGGGACATTTAACTGGTACTGAAGAATTATGGGTTAAGTTGCTCTGTTTGTTGCAGATTTTTCTGTCTGACTGTGGGCAGCTCATCATTTCTCTGTATCTCAGTTCCAAGTCAGTAACATAGAAGAAAAATATTTTCTTCTTTTCATCTTTTCTCAGAATGTTCATAGAAAGAAACACTTTAACACTTTAAATAACTATCAGTTAGGATTTGAAAGCAAGTATTAAATATTAATTACAATTATCTGCTCATTTCTCACAGAGAATAGCAGCTGCGATCTTTGCTGCCTAGTTTTCTTGAAGCAACTTTAGAGTAATGAGTTGTATTCTTCCCTGGTTTTTGACACAGAAGAGTTATATGAAGATACTTCTTTCACACAACATCCTTACCCTTTCCCCCAAAAAAGAAGAAAAAAGTTTAAATAACCTTTTAAATGAAATATAGCAATAGTCCAGCATTTTAAGGATGAAAGTGCAGTTTTCTAAAAGGTCAGTTCCGTCCCTGAAAATGTTTTCAGTTTAGACAACACATTATGAAGTCCGTACAATCTAATAGCAATTTTCAGCACCACTAACAATAGAAAGTAAATTCCAGTCATTCACAGTAAGATGGCAATGTGGTGACAGTTGATGCTTGAGTATGTGTGCTTTGAGTTACTGCAAGAAACTGCTTGCTGAGGGGAGAGAACTTTTCCCTAGCTGACTGGATGAATTTTAGATATAGTTGAAAAATAAAACCATAACAGATTATAAAGTGATTGCAAATCATCAGCTGTGTGGCAGTTTCCCCGACCCTCATTTAGCAGACAAGTATCAAAATATATTAAATTAATAAATTCCAACAAAACAAATAATCTCACATTTTCTCCACAATTGTATTTGACAGATGTTTTTATCTTTTACTTCTAGTGAGCCACTACCATTATGTTTTATTTTCCAGATGTATGTCCTTGTTCTCTTAAAACTACAGCAGTTCCACTACGCAGTAAAGCTATAAATTCATAGAACTGTCTTCTGAAATGCCTGCTTGTTTCATAATTCCACTTCCATATCTTTAGTTATTCTAAAAAAATATTGAACTGTCAATGTGAGGGTCAGGAGATAGAACACTTTGTAACTTCTCTGCCAATGCCTTTGTTTAACTTGGAAAATAAGCTACATCACCAAGGGAGTGATGACATCAAGGATATATAGAGTCACAAAGGCATTAAAATGTTAAAATGTTAAACACAGTATACGGCAGACAGTGCTTAAGAGACAGAGTGGTATATCCACATGCATTTACTTTGGGTATCCACCAGCAAAACATTATTAAAACTTGTAAAGAATACAAAGCAGCCCACAAGGGTTCTGCAATTTAAAATAAATAAATAAATAAATAAAACTGTTCCCTGCTCTCAGAATTATTGTCTCACAGAATCATCTGCCTTTTGACCTTGAAAACTTATGCATGTTGTCTGACCCTGTTTTGCTGTCAGTTAGTTTAAATTTCATTTTATTATTTTCTTTTACCTGGGAATCAGCAAACCTTATGGGGCTTTCCTGGAATTTTCAGAGCCCTTTCTGGGTTTTCATAATATTGAAGGCAAACATTACATGTTTTCTTATAATTTCCTAGGAAAAAGAGAGAATGATTACAAAATATCTTGCCAAAGTCTTAAAAAGAAAAAGGATCATATAATATTTATTAATACCTAACTTCAGTTTATACTTAAATAGATGTTTATATTGACAGATAAAACACTGACCCATTTGAATTAGAGCAATTTTATGAACATGGATAGTGAATTATGAAGCCATAATAAGGTCTGAAGATGAATGCTTTTGTGTTCGTGGGAGATCCAATAGTAATATATGTCAGGGAGAGAGAAAGAAAGAGAGAGAGCCCATCTATGCTGGGACTTTGTCAGACCAAAGAGATGAAGGTGTTATATTAGGCAAGGAGAAAGGGAAATCGTGAACATTTTAGGTTATGTTCAGGTGTATATTGCTTTCTGGTATCAAGCCAAGGCTTGTTATCTACAAAACTCCACAAAACCTCCGAAGCCCCTGCCTTAATCTTGGAACTTTTTCTGATTCACAGTTTAAGTCTAAAAGATTTGAAGCTCTCAGTCCAACTGCACTGGCAGAGCTTAGGGGTAACCACAAAAATTGTTAATTAAAATTTAATGGTGGATATAGTCATCAGGCATTTGCCTACAGGACACCATACAAAGTGCAGATCACAGCCCATCTTAAACATATAAGATCTTTGAAAAATACTACTCTACTTCGAGGAAAACATCAAAGTCAGGACACAAAGAATGGAGCATTAGTGCTTTCCTCCATTTTTATCTAGACTTGGGGAAAATCTCTTTATGAGGGCTTATTCTACAGTCAACTTAGTTTATTTACCCCTTTTTCTTACTTGCTTTTTCCTCCTGTTGAAACATTTATAAAAGTAAAACAACAAACATTAGAAGAGTTGGAATTCATTAGAAGAATGAGAATTAGAAATCACACACAGAGAAAAGGCCGGTGTGATTTTCTGGTTAGCTCAGTATTAGAAGTAAAGTTTTCTGAGGGAGGGATGAGGGTGAAGCCAAATTCTTACCTAAATTTGTCTCCCATTCATACCCCTGGAAATCTTCTGAAGATGCTTAGATATAGCATATCTATTTTTTGGCACAGCTTTTACAAGATAGTTTGCTTTTTAAAAAAAAAAAATAAATTTTACATTTCCCCAGGTAATGATCTTATATATAGATGACATTGCCCTTTTCTTTGTATTTGAATATTGAGTATTTTGCTGAACATAACCTTAAAGAACCATTCTGCAAAGGTACTCTTTCTATCCCGTTGCTTTGATGAAGTCACCCTTCTTAGAATTCTATGCTCAGCTTCTACTTCAGATCTATCCGTGGCACAACTGTTACACTTTAGACAATCAATCCCAGGCTTATTCCTTACCTGTGTCTCATACCTAGCAGAAAGTCCTTGTAAAAATCCCTGTGGTTGATATTTCTACTCTATTCAGTATATACATTTTCCAACCCTTCTTGTCTCTAGTGTCTGAACACAGGTGAATCATGAATTAATAAATATATGTAAAATTTGTCAGTTTACTCTGTATATTTTCTATTGACTAATATATATGTGTAATGAGGATAGCTGTATATCTTTTCAGACCCAGTTGTTGAAAAAACTGAAGATAAGGAGAGAAAGCCTTTGAACTTGCTGGATAGATGGAAAGACAGTATGGAGAAAGGAGTCAGGTTTTTTCTGCAGCAATTAAATACTCAGAAAATTATATATTTACACACAAATCGCTACAAGCACAATAAGTGTGCCTTGCCAAAAATAATTTTTGTTCTGCAGGGTAGGTAATTCTGTGTATCCGAAGAACAGAAGGCTTATTCACATTTTGATTCTAACACAGCTTTTTAAATTGTCAATTTTCATCAGATTAGTACATAATTGGACCCTTTCACTCTTTTTATAATTTTTCCTTTCCTTTCTTTTTTTTAATAGTTTTAGATTGGACATCACAAAACAAACAAAAACACAAATAAAAAGAAAGCCTTAGAAAAGTGATATTATTTTCTTTTATATCCCCAACAGGAAATAATAACTTCAACACAGTGTAAGGCAGATAGTTGTTACCAAATAAGTGCACATAAAAAGATTTTTAGTATCCCACTAGGCACCTATCTAATATAATACCAGAGAACACTTCTTTTCTGATTCCATTTAAATATTGAGATAAAGAAGTTATAGCATTCGGTTTAAACCTCAGGACTAGATCCAGGCAGACAGGACAGCAAATAAGACTTCTGAAAACCTAGAAAGTAGCACAACTAATAATGCCCCAAAGGAAGTGAAATTCTCACCAGTTCATATAGAGAGAAAAAAAAAGAGAGTACTCAAAAAAGACTTCTGATGCCTTAGCATCAGAAAGGATCTAAAGGTATTGCTCTTAACTTTTGACCTGGCACTATAGTCCTTTGAGACCTCTGCCTTCTGGGTGAAAGGGAAAGAAGAGACGGTTTCACCTGGGCAAATAAGAATACTATATTTTTCCACTCTGTGACCTTGGCTATGTGATTTACCTTGTTGGGGAAAATAAGCAGCAGCAGTCTGGGCATATAAAGAAGATGTTGAAATTTAGGCACTACTGAAATTGGTTGGGATTTTTATATATTTAGACTTAAAAATAATGCAGATATCTAGCTACCAAGAATTTTTTAAACCAGTATGATTCTCAAATCACACTCCTAAGAAGGCAAAAGTCTTCAAACAGCCCCTGAAGCACTTCCTTTTGGACCTATAAATAGTTTTATAAATCTGTTTCACTGAACATTATTTCAGAAACTGCAGATCAGCTTTCATCTGGGTATTTGTTTATATGTAATCTGAGTATTCCTTTTTAAGTAATTGTGTAATACAAGGACAACATACTATTTATCTACATATCTAATCTTGCTTACATAATGCAGTACCATCCATTAATATTAGTTTATCTTATTCTGCTCAAACCAAAGAGACATTAAAAATACCTGGTTGGAATTTTGATTCTGTTGTAGCCCGTTTATTTCAGTGGATTGCAAACAGTCAATCAGTTTCCATGTGCTTGTGCAAAACCTTGGCAACAGTTAAGTCTTGTGTCCTATATTTCTTCAATTTCCTTAAATAAATATTTTTCTTTTTCTGGAATTCAAAGTATGTCTTAATGAAAAAAGAAAATCAATATTTTTATCTTACATTTATGAAATTTACCTTTAATTCGCTTTAATTAAGCTGTTAGGTCAAGTCATAACATATATTGGTCTTTTAGGTACCAGTAAGAGGCTTTCAATATCTCTATAAGTAAGAAAGAAAAGTGGGAAGAAGACATGACCTGTTGACTAATAATATGTCACCCTAGAACAAAGTTCAATATGAGATTTATGCTTGAGAGCTGTTAGTTATGCTGCTGATTCAAGATATGTCCTGCTCAAACTGTTTATGATGATGTAATAAAATGTGGAAGATATTTGTTGTGCAGTCTCTTAAAATTAGAAAGGAGCACTGGAGGTAAATCTAGTCCAACCTCCCTGCTCAAGCATAGTTCCCTAAAGCACATCAGTGAGGACTGTGTTTTGAATATCTACAGGGAAGGTGATATTGTCAACGTCTCTGGGGAACCAGTGCAAGTGGTCCATCATCCTCACAGGAAAGTTCTTTTTTATGTTCAAGTGGAATTTCCTGGTTGTCTTTGTTCATGGGAGTGCTGGTTTTGGCTGGGGTAGAGTGAATTTTCTTCAGAGTGGCTGGTGTGGGGCTATGTTTTGGATTTGTGCTGAACACAGGGTTGATAATGTAGAGATTATTTTGTTATTGCTGAGCAGTGCTTACACAGAGCCAAGGTCTTTTCTGCTTTTCATACTGCCACGCTGGCAAGGAAGTTGGGGGTGCATGGGAGGTTGGGAGGAGACACAGCTGGGACAAGTGACTCAAACAGATCAAAGGGATATTTTACCAAAGCATCATATTCCAGACCATATGACATCATGCTCAGTATATAAGCTGGGGGGAAGAAAGAGGAGGGGGGGATGTTTGGAGTAATGGCATTTGTCCTCCTAAGTAAGTATTACTGTGATGAAGCCCTGCTCTCCTGGAGGTGGGTGAACACTTGCCCTCCCATTCCTTGTTTTGCTTTGTTTGTGTGCGCAGCTTTTGGCTTCCCTATTAAACGGTCTTTATCTCCACCCATGAGTTTTTTAGCTTTTGCCCTTTTGATGCTCTGTCCGATCCTGCTGGTAGGGGAGTGAGCGAGGTGCTGCATGGAGCTTGGTTACTGGCTGGGGTTAAACCACAACAGTGGTGTTCATTGAACCCAGGAGAAAAGTTTCTTATAATATTGCAAGCTTAGATACCTTATGTCAGAGACCAGATTCATATCTCACCGGGTAGTTTGAGTGATGGGTCAAATAAAGCCATGTCTGGGGGTGGGGGGGGAGAAGGGCTATCCTAGGCCTGCAGCCAATATGGCCCAGAGCACATGGCAGGGAAAGCTGTGTGGCTAGGCTGTCAATAAGGTCTGCCTGGTTGCCCACCCACACTGTGCCCCCTAATTGTCTGTGGCACCCCACACTTTGGCAAGTGGGACCATGAGTGGTCAGTAAACCAAAAGTCCCGCCTAGAGGGAGTGGCCACAACAGCCAAAGTCTATAAACAGACACACAAGAGGTTTCCATATTGCCTTGGCCTGTAGTTCTCCTTGCCAGGCAACTTGTCACCTTTTAAATGGTAACTATGTGTTTCTGTCCTCTCTTTCTCTCTTTATTGTTTCTTCTCTTGATCTCTCTTTCTTTCCTCTTCTGGGCAACTTAAACACCTATTTTCTGAATTTCACTTAAGTTTGTGTTGGTGTTTGCCTAGTAACTTGATATTAAGTGCAATGCTTCTGTGAATTGCGTTCTTTGCACTGGGCGTTGTAGTGAAATGCTTTTCTTTGGTTTGCATGTTATTTCTGTAAAACTCTTTTTGCCAAAACACCTATTTTCTCACCAATTTAAAAGAAGTCTCCTAGAGAAAAGCGTGTAGCCTTTTCTCTGGATGTGAACTCAAGGTATCAAAGAATCAAAGACTTTGCGAGAGTTTGTGTAGGCAAAATCTCTTGAAGTCCAAAATGAAAGTGTAACACCTGGTAAAAGCATGGAACTTCTGAACCAGGGTGTAACATTTAAGCACAACTTTCTGGCACTGAAGAAATTTGAAACCACATCTTCAGTTTAGTGTATGAGTATAAATGAAATAACTTCCAATTTTAATCTTCATTTTGGACGTGCTTGAAAAGGTCAGATGGTGCATGAAATGAGTGAAATTCTGGTCTGGCAATAAGACTACATCTATACTATCTCAGCACAGTATATATCATAGCTAATGGCTAGATACTCTAACATTTAAATAATGTAACTGCAAACAAACTGATTAGTGGGAATGCTGTTTGACCCGAGCTAACTTCCAGGTTTTACCTGGGCACTGTCTGAGATGGACTGAGCTTGCGGAGGATAGTGCTGTGCTAAGGACTAACATGAAGGGCAACTGCAATACTAGTGCCTGGGCCCATGCTTTGGCCCTGGTGATTTTACTGGAAAACAGCATAGCGTAAGAGTCATGAGAGTGTTCAAAGAAAGAAAAGGAAAATATACAAGTTTTTGAAACTGCAGCTGAACAACTTAGTGTTTAGCAATGCCTGTGCTAAACTGAACCTCTTCATCTGACCTTTATTTATATCTTGGAGATTTTTCGCTTGTGTTTTAATCAAAAAGATAATTTATCCAGGAGGCAAGATGACATTTCAGTTTCTGTAGAAAATAAAAGATAACTAGAAAAAGAGAGAAAACATCATCTGGTTTCACTGTATTTTTTTAAGGAGGATGTTTTAGAAACCTTATCTTAGTAAAACAAATAACCTTCTCCTTCAGCTATGAACAATAGCAACAAAAACCTCTGACTACAGTCTTAAAATCTGCAGAATAGAAAACTCCTTTATAGTCATAGAAAAATATTGTAAAGCTTTAGAAGATACAATGACTGAAGCCCCAGTCCTTGGTGAATTATGATAAAAAAGGGAATGTCCCAGTGGCTGGCTTTAATTGTTCTTCATGAGCTTGAAAATGCCATGTAAATGTGAAAGATCCAGTTACTGGATTACCTATGTGTGTTTGATAAAAGATGCATCAATCATTACTAGTTATGAGTTGTTTCCATGAGAGGGCTTAAAAGGGAAACGCAGCTTGGTTTTTGTGCTGCAGATAGCACCCAATAAAGATGATGCTGCTGTTGAGCTGGCTGCAGAACTGTCAGCCCTGCCTTTTGCTCTATCTTTCTGAAAGTCTGTTTGCTTTGTACCAGATAAGGATGGAGGTACTTGTTGATAACAGGCAGGAAGGAATAATGGGATACAAATTTTGCTTATGATATTTGGTTTCTATTCCGTCTTTCTCCTTTTGCTTTTAAACTCAGTTTTTCTTAAGGTGCCCTTACCAGTTTCACATGCTCACTCTCCTCAAGTCTTGTTTCTCTGTGCAAAATGGATAACAAGTAATACTGTAAGAAATGCTTCACTAATTCCTTTGAAGGTCAAAAAGGTAGAGGCAATATTGTCACTGAGCTCTAGTACTGAAGAACAGTATCTTAGCCATCAGCTTTGAAGATATTCAGAGGCAGTCATCCTTTCATTTGTCACATTGCATGCAGTGTAAGGAGTGAGTGAAAATTAAAACTAAATTAATTGCTAAAAGATTAGTTTTTCACTTTGATTACAAGTTGAGCTCCAACAAAATCTCCAATTAAAACTTCAAAGAATGTTTTATGGCTTCTCTAATGACAAGAAGTACTGAATATGTCCCATGTCATCTTATCTCATAAAACTATTCAGGAATGACTATTCCTGAAGTTCTTCTTTTGCATGATGTAAACTCAAAACACCTCAGAGGGACAGTAGTTTTAACTTGGGTGTATGACATCCTGAGTAAGTTCCTGAACTACTAGATAAAATCTCTTTCTAAGATTTTCTCACTAGTGGTTTATGGGATTTTTTGGTTGGTTGGTTGGTTGGGGTTTTTTTGAATTTTATTTTTTTAAATGAGGCACCCCTTGAGGCAATAATAAAATTTCCCCTCTTTTTCCCAGGAACTTTTTTGTGAATTCAACCTGAAATATCTAATAGCTACCTACCATATATTTAAATAGAATTTACTTTTTTTGTTGTTGGTGGTGGCTTGGTTGATTGCTTTTTTGTTTGTTTTCGCAGAAGAAACATGCTTGAGTCAACTTAGAACATTTATACCTAAATGACATTCATGTACAGAGAGACGTTCACGTATGTAGCAGCATTATAAATGCTGCATATTTCATTGGAACTCCATGAATCACTGACAGTTCGCTTTTAAAGGTACATGGTCTGGGCGAACATAACAGGTTTTTTCATCCATTTGGACAACTATGGAACTGACAGCAAGATGTTATCTTTCAAAACTCAATTCTCCCTTTATTTACACCAGCGTGATTCAGATTAACTCTACTTGCTTTTATGAAATTAAATAAAAATAAATGCTACTGTTATGAGTAAGACTGAAGTTAAAATCAAGTGCATTTGACAACATTTACTATGTAGTTGAAGGAAAGGAACAATTATATGCTAAAACTGATTTCTAATTTTTATTTTTTGAAATCACAAACTTTTACTGCATTTAGGTTCTGCTTCACTACAGAAAGGAAGGAAGCAAGCAAGGAAGGAAGACCCAGACACCAAAAACCAGGAATAAAAAAACCTTTATTCTCATCCCATTGACACTTAGAGCTCCACTAACTTTAACACGTTATTCTGATGTACACCAGAACAAGAGAAGAACCAAATTAAATGTACCTCCAACTGTAAGTAATATTTACATGTGTGTGCACATGTGTTATACCTGTGTGTAAGAATGAACACAGAATCTCCAAACTATTTCTGTACAATATTAATACCAATCCTAGTATATGGGGAGATATATTTTCCAGACTTTTTAAAATATAATAATAAGAGGCTTCTGGTCTGATTCTTTATCTACAGGTAGATAAATATTCACAAATATAATTGTGGAAATCTTCATATCCATGAACATTTTCTTTTCCTCCTCCCTTCCCTCTGTGCACATTTGTATGCTACTGGCTCTTTTGCCCAAGAAATAGTTCTCCAGTCTTCTCTTTGCCACAGCACAAAGATCATCCCAAGGCTGTCCTGAAGTTCATTTGCTGAGGTTATACAGGGCACTGAGTGCCCTGACACCAACATGCTGAATATAAGGTGCTGCCGGAATTCCATCTTTGAGTTTAAAATTTTCTCATAAAATTTCTCATCCATTACCATTCTTTCAATTTGTGTAAAACTTTCATTATGAGTTTTTATTCCTGAAATACGTTATTGATTCTTTTAGAGAAATCTTTTACCATTTTTAAAAATATTGCTCTGATTATAAGTTTTATCCAGTTTTGTAGTGTTGAAAATTTATCAGTGTCTGATTTCACATCATTGGGTGTCAGTATACACCCAAATGCAATTCTTTTAAATTTTAAATAAATATGGCAACACCTTTTACAGTTAGACTTGCTATCCAAACAAATTCTAAAACTTCCCTTATCATGTGAGAATGTTGACTTCACCAGGAACTGAGAGTACTTAGGCCCTCTGAAAAATATCACTAATTTCATTTGAGACCTAAATAGGGAGGTAAGTGTCTGAGGGAAGCCCCTGAAACTAAGAAACTGCTGCTCTGAAATCAGGCTGCCTCTAACCCTGTATTTTACAAGTAGCCTTGACCCCATCTCACTATGCTAAGGTATACAGAAAGGACCTTCCAGGTAAGGGATTTTGTGTCCATATGCAAGTGCATTGCTGAATTCTAGGACAATAAGATCCTGTGGTCCTCTAGTGCTTTTGGAGGAGGCTGTAGATCAGGACAATCTGAGGAACCTGGAGAGCAATTCAGCTTACTCTTAAGTAGACTTTTAAAGGCTGGCCTTTGATTTGCTCTCTAGGCTTCGTTGGCTGTATTGATTAAATCTCTTAAGTACATAGGAAATGTATATACCCATCTCTTCTTTAGACATCTACATTCATGTAAATTAAATCTAGATCTAAATTCCATTCCACCAAATTATTCTTACTAAGCTTATATCAATATAAGTATTGAATGTTATGATAAGGAAATCTGCTGCTAAATCATTACTACAATTAGGGCTGACTTAGCTTTTGTAATGTGAAGACACAAATGACTTCTATCACTCTGTGAGCCTCAAAACACTGATAAGAGAAGCCAACTTTTCCTTAGCTGTCTTATTGCTAATTTTTCGGAAGGCGCTCAGTCAGACACAAGGAGATGAACTTTTAAAAGTTCATTTCTTTTGAAAAAAACTTCAAACTTCAGACACACTCCAGATGTTTAATTCCCACGCATGCTGATTGGCAAAGATAAAAGTATGTTTTAAAGAAGTTATTTTTTTATTTAATACAAATGGACACCTATGTCCTCCTATCTCCTCAAAATATCCATGCTTTACCTTTCTTTCTGCTCATCTTCACATCCACACTAAATGTGCTGTTGTTCTGTTACTCCATGTGTTTATCCTGACCACCATACATCTCTTCATCAGAGCAAAGAACAGAAGCTCAGAAATCTCTGGAGTAGCAAAGCTGCCAGAGAAGGTAAAAGCAGATTTTGGAGACTGGCTTACCCGGGGAGTCTATATGTCACATAAGACTTCCAGCAGGTTTGCTGAAATGGGTCTTTGTGGGAGGAAAAGAGCTGCTTTGGGAGCAATCAGGATCCCGGGTGAAAGCTTTTTCTCTTCAAACCAGCTGCTTCATTAGTCCTCAGAAAACACTGATGGGATTGTTTCAAGTTTTATGCACATTTGCCTAAGGCATTGAATGGGCACTTCTTTAAACAGAAAAACAAATAACCAAATCACAAATGATTAAGAGAATAATAAAACGGTGATTTTTTTTCTTGAAACCTAATCCCACCTGTACTTGGATGTGCAGATGTATTTTTAGTTCACTAACAGCTGTCCTAGCAAGGGAAGTCATCAAAAACCTGTACAGGCAGATGATAGAAATAGGACACACAAAGTCCCCTTCCCATTGTGGGATGGAAATGTCAGCAGCTCCCACACAAAATGCTTTTATAGTTCAAGCCTGGGACTGCCACTCTGAGTAACTAAGTCTGTACTTGTTTTAAAAATTCCAGAATAAGCCAATATTTTTTTCTAGATCTTGGTTTCTCAATACAGGAAGGTGAGAAACATCTTCCTTCCTTTCAGCACTTTCTGTTACCTTTTTTTTTTTTTTTTTCCTAAGTTGTAGCATCTCCAGGCAGAGAGTTGGGCATATCTTAATGGGCAGGCACCTAGCCATCTCTGCATGGCCTCTGCATGGGGATGCAAATAGAATAGCACACCAAAACTGTCTCACCATGGTCTTCTATATAACACTGAATTGAAAAATAAGACCACACACCATAGAATACATTCAGTTGAATTCTATATTTGAATGTATGCAAGAATTACATATGCAGTTAAATTTTAAAGTCTTTTTCAAAGGCAGAACCAGGATACTCCTTTGGTATTTCTCCCTTTAACTTTTTTTAGGGAGTTTAGTAAACAGTGAATTTTAATTTGGACAGATTTAGCCAACTGTGGTCAAAGAGTGAATATTTTATTTGTTAGGAAAAGGACAAATGTTTATAAAAGAATACATGCAAACTTATTTTCAGAAACTGATATTTCAGGTATCTAACTGGATTTCTTCTGTGTTTATGTCAGAGGACAAATAAGTTAAATGAAAACATTTGTATTTTATTTCTAGTTTCAGTTATTCAACTTCTGTTCCAGACGCAGACTGACATTTGGAGGAAACTATGTCTTTACTCCCACAGTTATCTAGCCGAGGCATATCAGTAAGGAGGTTCTTTATAAAAAGCCTTACAACCAACCAAACACCCACAAAAAAAAGACCTTCCAAAAAACCCCCAGCAAACTAGCATGCAGCTAAATCAAAGAGGATGTATTTCTATGTGGTTTTGACAGCACTTACCATAAGAAGCTCTATGGGAATGTAGTCTCTGTGTTCAGTATATGTCTTCTATATGTCTTCTATTAAATGGGGTGATGGGATTGGAAATTCTCCAAGAGCTAGCCTGTCTTTTTGATAAAACTGCTCATCTGTGGCACCTTTGCTAAGAGGTTGTTGCTGTTTTTAGTGCTTCATGTCTTACTCCAGAGAAAGAAGCACCTGTGAGCTCCACTGCTACATGCCTGTTATGTGACTGCAGCTATCTATTATCACAATATTTGCTTTTGTACACCTTCAACCTTTCAAGGAGTTTACCTGTTTAAGGTTATTTTACAAAAGGCACTCTTGAGGAAGCATGGTATAGCATAAACACTGTCTGGAATCTTTCATGGATTTTTTTTTTTTTATTTCTATCTTTCTTATTTTCTGCCCTATAACATGGAAGACAATTCATTCTTCCTTTGGTATGATGTACACACAGCATGTTCACCAAGATGAGACAGAAAACAAAAGGAAGGCAGAATGCCTTTCCAACCATGACTGATTTATACCATTCCTGGAATTCAAATTCGTTATTAGGTCAGTATTTCAAACCAGCTTAACTGGTTTTGTGGTAATTTGTATTTGCAAAGCATTTCTGGTCCTATCAGTAAATCTGGACCTTCCTTCTATTCTACTGAGTTTGCTTTTGGCTTAGCAATGTAACTGTTGCAATGAAGTGTACCTTCTGGCTCTAACAAACAATTCAAATATTTTCTGTTCCTCTGGACTTTTTTTGGTGCTTTTCATTTTCAAACAATCAAGAACTTAAGTACAGGAAGGTGGTGTTGCTGGAGGATGTTGCATTTCTCTCTCTTTTCTGCCCATGTCAAATGCACCCCTTGTGGTAGTAATCAAGGGAAACAAGAACAAAGAGAATAAGAAAGAGAAAATAAAGGGAATAATAGAACTAGATCACTCTGTGATTGCACATGAGTGCATAGCTCAGACCATTAGCACAAAGAAGAAAGAAAGAGCTTTTCATCTGTTTTAAATTGGAATGGGGAAAGCTAATCTATTAATTTCATAGTACATACAAATTTCCTCTGACTTCAACAAAAAATGCTCCTATGCTGAATAGGTAGAACCAGAAAAAGAAGTAAAGATAAAATAAAGACAAAATGCTCTCAAAATACATCAGGGATTTATAGCTGGAGTAAGTACTAGTTGCTGTTAACTGAGGAAAAATATGTCCCAGTTAGCCATTCAGGTGGTGACAGATGTTTTGTGGAAACAATTTGGGCCTGTAAGAAAGAGAGAATGTTGGGCTCTAATGCAAGTGGAGACTTGGCCTTTGGTGGAAGGAAGAGGTCCTAATAAGGACAGAGAGTTAATCAGATCAGTTAGACTGTGGTGGTTAACTGTATATTCATTTTGACAGCTTACTATCGTGAACGACAACATATCACAGAGTCAGAGCTCAAGATGCCAGCAATACCGTGGGAAGGTGAAACAACTTAGTGAGTCATGGATTTACTAGGATGGCTAATGCATCTGAGATTTGCTGCCCTGTGGCCTTTTAGCTCTGAATCATGGCATACGTGTGATGCAGACTACGTGAAACGATGACAGCCATATGTTTGTGCATCCAGTCCAGTTCAGACTGTAGCCGTATTTGGCCAAGACAGTAATATGAAAAACAAAAACCATTGTGGTCAAACTATTTAAAAGGAATGTTGGCTTAAATATTCTTGCAGTACTGGAACACAGTTTAGGGGAGCAGCATCAAACCTTTTTGGAGGATGCGTAACACAAGAGTCAGCAGGAGAAAAACATAATCCTATACAGATTATGCCGGACAGCCTGAATGGTAGTTCACCTTATTTGCAGTGAAATACGTACAACATAACAGAAAATTTATCTCATTTAAGGAATAGCACCATTTAAGTGGCTGCCATATTTATATTATATCTGCAATATAATATTGAGTTCAGCCACAGCAGAGTCCAGCATCAGTGTCCCATTCCTGCCATATTTAAGTCCTTTGAAAAATATCCTATTTCAATTCATTCATGACCCAGAATTAGTACTTGGACCTGTTTTGCAATAACAGTAGCTGAAATCATAAACAGTTAACTTTTGCTTATTGCTATCTTCTGAGAGCAAAACTGCAAAAAATGTGCATTTGCTCAGGTTTACACGCCACTCCATGGAGTCAGTGCAATTCAGAGAGACTGCAGCATGTCCTAACTATTTCTTCATTTTGCACAGGTGAGACAAAACATGCTGTGGAGGTTGAAGTGCCATAACCTTCTTATTGTATTTATTCATCTGGAAACTTAACTAAATAACTAGGATGCAACCACATAGGGCCTTAACATTTAACACCGAATACATTGAACCGAGTCCACACCAGATGGCAACTAGCAAAGAGAGCAAAACAGCAGTTAAGCAGAAATCAAAATTATTCCCATACAATTACGAAAAGATGGGAAGTCTGTATTTTCAAACTGGACTGACACATTTTCCTGCATTCATCGTGTGTGATAATTCTATACATTGTTTTACCTACCGTTCTGCTGATGAGTTGGGTATCTTAGATTACACACCTGAAAGGCATACTGAAAGGAGTTACATTAAAATAAATGAGCCTATTCGTTTTCAGAGCTTTGAGAGAGAAAGACTTAAACTTTCACAGCAGGTGGAACTACCTATTTCATTTAAAAATACTACTAGGGAAAAGAAGAATCTAATAGCTATCTGATGTCAAGAAGGTGTTATAAAGAATACTACATCTGGTATCTACTTTGGACTTTAAAAGAAACAAGAAAGACCCTGGTATCTACATTTCATTTACATTCAGAGCTGACTGGTAACCTATTCCCTTTTTTCCCTGTGTCATCCTTCTATACCTTCTGCCCCTGATGTCAAAATATCATTTCTAGGGTAAGTGTCAGAGGAAGAAGGCAGATTTTTCGTACACAGAGAGTTCATTACATACTTCTCCGTAAAGCTGAAATGTCGGATGTTGGTCTTAATGATTAAAATAAAAAACACTATTTTGTGTGTACCAATTAAACACACATTGCAAAGAATCATGAGGATAAAATTATACCACACAGTGTTGGGATCTCTGTGTTTATGGGAACATTAATAGATGTATTTTGTTCTCACAGTGGAAGCACATTAGCCTTTTATATTTTAAAGGTCCTTCCATGGAATACAGGTGCGATGTACTCTTACCCTGTAGCCCTGTAATAGAGCACTACCATTGCAAGAAATAGACCATAAGCTTTGCACTGAATTTGCAAAAATCTCAGGACAGAGGCTTGTCAGACCTGCTCTGTGTGAACTGATCTTGACCTGCCTGCAACATTTGTTCGCTCAGTTTAGCTGTAACATGCTAATGCAACTCTATAGTGTAGAGAAATGCAGACTTGGTATGGTAGCAGAATCCCTGAAAGGTGGGGATGCATGATGCACTGTAGAGGACCACAGGAGTGGGATGATAAGGCATTGAGTGCAGGCTGGCACTGGAAATCCTTTAGGAATAAATATTTCACTCACAGTCAGTTACAGAAATGCAGACCTGGAGCTGCATAAAACTGGGTTCAGGGATGACAAAGGTAGTAAATCCAGCTGTAGAGCAATGAGGGAAGAGGAAAGGTGTAAAAATATGTCAGCAAACCTAGAAAAATGACCCCATGTGGACTCTACAGTGAGGAGAAAGATACCATCAGCATGAACACCACATTCGTTCTGGAAAAGGACTCTGGCTGCTGATGATTCAGTGTTATAACACACACACACCAGAATGAAATCACCAACTTTAGGATTTCCAAGAGGAGTGGCAAGGTAAGCACACCACCAGAAAAAGGGCTAGAAACTAGGAAGTGCATATATAGTAATTCCAAGTGTATTATTATTGTTTTTTCTTTGAAAATTAGGGTTTGACAAATAATGATTATATTGTTATGATTTTAGTTATGCTGACAAGAAATTATTGTCTTTATATGTGTGCTTCTTTGTTAAAAGTAAGATTTCAAACATTAAAATATGCTTAGCAGGACTTTTGCATTCTCACTAAGAGTATGCACAAGTGGCCTTACAAAGAATGTCTGGCAGTTTCCTGGCTGTGGAGAGAAAAATCAACCACCTTCCAAAAAGATAGTGCAGCTAAAGCATCAAAAATACAGACTTATCCGTGCTCTCTTTCCAGTGTGATTAAATTCCAGTTAGCAAGGACCACCTCAAAAGTGAGAGGTTAATTCAGTTTCCACAATCCATTCGGCAACTTGACTTGACAGCGTCACAGCCAATAAGCATGCCAATTAGTGTGATGTATTTCTATTAATTTCAGCATTAACTACAAAAATAACTAGTCCGGATATTCTGGAAGTACTGTGATTTGAACATATAATAAAACTGAGCATTGAATTAATCTAAATGGATCTTAATTATGCATATGAAAAAGTATATAACTTTGGACATAAACATCTGGCTGATGATGGGTGAGGGACTGGCTAGTGTTCATTTGTAACACAGCTCACTATTAGTTGAGGTGCAAACAACCCATTTCATCATGAACAAATGCCACTGACAGACGTTATTTCACATCTCTCTTCAGAGCATTTTGTCCTCTGGATGGAATTTAATCTCTGCAGCTAGTGTCACTATGGTACTGCTGGTGACTACAATGGGCAACGTGGCATTATCCACAAACTGTTATGCAAGCAAAGATTTGCACATTGTTTACCCATTACTTGTGTGATGGAGCCTTAAATAATCTTTTCATTTGATGCGGTCTTCCTAATTTCATTTGAAATAATATATCAGGTTTTTTGCTGAGAGGAGATGATTTCCATAATTTTAGCTAGAAGTGAAAATATGCATGGAAGCAAGAACAAAAATTAATCCTGAAAAATACCTGCTGAGCCTTAGCCCATGATTTTTAAACCACAGTTCTCATACTTGATTTTTTTCTCTTCATTTTCTCTTTTTTTTTTTTTAATTTGGTCTCATCTCATTAGACGAGTTTGATGTTACCCCTAGCTCTTCTCAAACTATTATTTCCATGTGCAAAAGCTTATTCCCACTGAAGACATTTGCAGTCTCACTGTTTAATGTAAGCAGGTTTTGACCCATTGAATATACAAGGCTTTAAACAGTCCATTTTAAAAGACATTTTTTCTTATGCTGTGAACCCCTGAGGTACTATGCCAAGGTTAGGAAGCTGTGCATAGTTATTTTTGTGCTTTATAAAATGTTTAACATTTTCAGTGCATAAATCATTTTTAACTTTACCTAATTTCAGAGCATAAAGGGCATGTCAAACTTTACTAAACTGAAGCCCCAGGAAACAGTCTATAACAATGATGGATTTTTATAATGATATAACCCTTAATGAATTATTGTAGTTCTTTAACAAGGTTTTAATAAGAAATTTCTTTTGCCAGCATGGTTATTAGTTCTCTCATCTGAACAGCCCTGGGCCTGTCTGACATAGAATTGTACAACATAATATTTCTTTCTGTGTCAATCATATAATACTACAAATCTCCAAGCCTGAATAAAAGAACTAACTTTTCATTTCTTTGATTTTTTTTCTTTTTCTAACCATAACGGTCGGGGTTTTTGAATATGTAACTTGAAATAAAGATGTGTTGACTATGATACAACTGTTGCTTATGTGTAATGGAAGAGTGCCCACTGTTACTTAGACACTTTCACTGCGGTACATGATCTATTAAAACTGAGTGGATGCTTGTCTGCGTACTTATGCACATTTTTATGGATACATTGTTCTCTTTTCTTCTTTTTTAAGATATTTCTATATGTCTGAATGATATTTTGAATATTCTGAAAGACATTAGTCTTTTTTATTTTAGTGATCATACTTATACTTGTCACCATATGTTCATGTATGTGTACACATAATTATTTACTGATATTCACTTGAGACAATTTAAATACATTTTTAAACCTTAGCTTTAAAATACTAAAAGAACATTAAACCTTCAAAGTTGAGCAGGGAAATGTTAAGAAATGCCTGTCCTATCTTTGTTCACTCCTCTTTTGTATATGTTATGCTACAGTTATTAATTACTTGTTTAATTATTCAGGAGACACTAAACTAAAGCTGACCACAAAAGGCTTCAGAAAAAAACTTACAAGACTCACTGACTGCATGGTATAAAGTAGTATGGAGTTTCATGTCAAGGAGTGTAAGTCAATCAGCATGGTTAAAATGGCAGTAAATGCTCAAATGCTGCAATGGACTCTAAATTCATTACTCCAATCAAGAAAAGGATTTTGTAGTCATTGTATATTTCTCAGAAAACATCAGATCAATACCCATCAGTGATCGTAAAGGCAAGTGGAATGTTAGCAATTATTAAGGAAGGATTTGAGAAGAAAATATGGAATACCATATAACCATAGAAATGCATAGAAATTCACTTTATGATGGTACTTGCATCTGGAATACAATATAAACTTCTAATCCCTCATTTCAAAAGGATATATGAGAGCTAAGAAAGGTACAGAGAAGAGTGACAAGCATGATTAGAGGTAGAGAATAGCCTATGTCCAAGGACAAGTTAAATGTACTCAGAATCTTAGGGGGGGGAGAATAAAAGAAAAGAAGGAAACAAAATTTAAAAAAAGAATAACTGAGAAAGGCTGTAATACAAAAATATTAAGTCAAGAGTATCATAGAAAGGGGAAATATATCTCATGCCAGCAATCAGAACTCCATGCAGATGATTAAATTATTAGGTGACAAGTCTACAAGTGACAGAAAAAAGTATTTTTTCACAGGTCACATAATTTCATTTTGGGACTAATTGCCACAGAATATTTTGGAGACCACATGCATAAATGGGTTTAAAAAAGTGATTATACAAATTAATGAAAGAAAATCATTAAGAGCTATTAAACATGATGAAGTGATTCCCCAACTCAGAAAATCCTTAAAGTATATATTGCCAGAAGCTGGAAGGACACAAAAAAGAGAGGGTTTATTCCACTTTAGCGTTGTGGATTTTATTTTGTTTTGCTTTTTTTTAGTTGGTTATGTTTAAATTCTTTTCTTCAACTTCCCTTACTGATGACTTCAGAGACGGGATGCTGGGGTAGATAGACTTTGGTCTTAAACATTAAAGACATTTTTATCTTTATATATTCTTTTTACAGATTAAAATCTTCAGAGAATATCTTATAATTGCCTCTGTGTCTTGAAAGTGTAATCACAAAGAAATTCTATGCAATGTTGACACAAGAAACAAAAATATGTTTGTAAAAAGTATTTTACAGTGTATCTGGTTAAAGCCTGAAAAGGCATATTCTGATCATATAAGTGGGTTACATTTTATTTTTCCAAAATATGTGACCTAACCAAATTTGAGAGAATTTTGATTAAATGGCAAAAGGAAATTCAATAGTAATTTCTACCCTATATTATGTGTTGGCCATAACCTGCAATTGAGTCTAAGCTTGCCTTTTGTCCACATTTTTTTGTTCAAGCCTTGATATGAGAGTAGGCTTCTGTTGTTCAGGTATAAAAGGAATAACCACCGAGATAGGATTTTGGACATATTTTTATATAGTCATGTTCAATTTCTTACATCAAATGAGATCTTGAATACAAACACAACATTTTTATGTTTGTTCTCCAAATATTAGGCTTTACTGGATTAGGCATTCCTTATGATCTGCACTTTTTTTAGCATTCGTTTGGCCAGAAAACAAACTTGTTCAAAAGCTGCAATTTTATTTTTCTTCTTATGTACTGTTGTGCTGAAATGTACAGCTACTACTGGTGCAGCCACACTGTATAACTGCAATTTCTTCTTTCATTGGGCAAAAAGCATCTCAGACATAGCATACACTTTTTATTGCATGTGTTGCATAGATAAACTAGCCTGAGTTGTAGGATACTGTGGTTCTGAGTCATGCTGAATATTTCAGAAAGGAAATAGGTTCCCCCTTAGCATGGGGGCCTTTCTGTGGGATACAAATTAAAGTTTGGATAAAGAATATGGACATGAATGTTTGACTTGCACATCTCAGGATAGTACCCTACCAGCTTCACTACTTTTCTGCTAAGGTAGGCTACGCGGTCTTGGACATCCTTAGCTCATATTTGATCTAGTGAATGTCACTGTGAAGATGACATTCAAAATGGGTGAAAACTGTATGAGAATCAGAGTTTGGTAAAGGCTTAGCCTAGTCATAAACAAATTGTTAACTGTAAGGCAACATCAGTTATTGGTGGGTTAACCTTGTGACTGGTTGCCAGACACCCATCCAGTCTCCCTCTTACCCTAATTTTCCCACAAAACAGGGGTAGAAAGTACAATGAAGAATCTCACAGTCTGAGATAAGGACAGGGAGATCATTCACCAGTTATGATTGCAGGCAAAACAGACTCATCCTGGGGAAAAGGAATTTAGCCTACTCACAATTAAAACAGATTTAGGTGAAAAACAAAAAACTAAACCACCTCCCCTCCCTTCCCTTTTTCCCAGGCTCAACTTAACTCTTCTCCCATGACCCTGCACCCCAGGTGGCACAGAGGGATGAGGAATGTGGGCTTGGGAGTCAACCCACAACAACTCCTTGCTGCCGCTTCTTTCTCCTCACACTTTTCCCCTTGTCCAGTGTGGTCTCCTGCATGGGCTTCAGCTTCCTTGAGAACACATCCACCTGCTTCCATGAAGGGTCCTCTGTGGGCTGCATGAAAATACATGGTTCACCTTGGTCCTCACCACCTGTTGAGGGGAATCTGCTCTGGCTGCTGGAGCACCTCCTCCTTCTTTTTCTTCTCTCACTTTGGTGTCCACAGGGCTTCCTCACACATTTTTGCCCTCACTCCTCACTGTCATTCAATGTTTTGCCCTTTCTTACAAGTGTTTTCCCAGAGGTACCACCATCTTTGCTGAAGGGGCCTGTTGGAGGTGTCTGGAACCAGATGGGACAGTCCCAGCCTCTCCTCAGAGATGCAGCCTCTGTAGCCCCTGCCTGCTGATGCCTGAGCTCTTGCGCCTGGTACAGTTTTATGGTGTTACAGGTGCCTCTGGAAAATAAAACATGCCAATTTTTCAGCTTCTGTACTGCTTCAGCTGAAATACAGCAGCACTCTGTTTTCACTCTTCTATACAGACATGATCCATGAAACCTAGGGTCAAATGACAATTGAGCAATGTTTTTGTGGATATCATTTTTGTACTGAGTCTAGGTGCTATGGAGTTGATTTACTAAATAGTAGATTTTATAATGCCGGAGTTTGGATTTGTGACTGAAACAGTGTTGAAACACCAGTATTTTAGCTCTACAGCATTAACTCCTTCTCTGTTTTCCCTCTGCTGCCCCAGAGAGTAATCTTGGGCTTAGCAAGAGGCTTGGAGGAGAGACAGCCAGGACAGCCAACAACAACTGACCCAAATGATATTCCATATCATATAACATTGTTCTCAGCAATAAAACTGAGAGTTTTTCCAAGGTAATTCTTGCTCATTTGTCTGCTGGTAGAAGGTAGTGAGTGACTGCCTTTGCATCAGCTTTTCTATTTTTTCTTTATTTATAAACAATCTTTTTCTCAATGAACAAGTGTTTTGGTTTGGTTTGTTTTTTTTCTCACAGCTTCCCTTCCAATTCTCTCCTCCATTCTGGTACATGGATTGAGTGACCCCATGGGGGCTTAGCTGCCAGCCGGGGTCAGCCCAGAGGTAGAAAATGGTTCAGATTTTTGTGGAAGCCAAAAGCTGATGACATTTGAGATGATTACCTCTGCACTAGATGATTTATGCTTACTTTACGCTGAATGGAAAGAAGCAGAGACTGCTAGGACACTTCATATGATTCATAAGATCAATGCAGGTAAGGCTGATCCACTGGTATCTTATTCACAGATTTGTTTGGGTTCCAGGTTCTGACTTTGGTGAAAATAGACCAGCCAGTTTGCTGCTTAGGTAACTGTACATGCAAGATAAAGCAGGAATATAAGTAAGTATCTTAAAAATTTTTTTTGCTGTTCCTACTGTAGGAAGGCCTCCATGTTGACTTTTTTATGGTTCAGCAATCCTAGCAGGATGAATCTGTATTTGTATAATCAATTATGTATAAAAATCAGGGCTGAGCAAATAGATATTTTACTTCAATAAGTCATTCTGGGAAGGCATTCTATCAGAAAGTGATTCAAATCTTTCAATACTAATGTCTGTTCAGTTATAAACTTTTCAAAGGGAAAACTTTAACACATAAATTCAAATTATTAACACAGAATACTAGAAGGAATTACTGATACAGACATACAAAGACCAAGTATATATGTGAGACATTGGATTATTATACTAGTTATTGACTTGGACCAACTCAAGTGTGTGTAGGGGGGGAGAAGGGACAGGTTGAATTTCAGAAAGGTGAAGTGGTGCCCTGTTCCATACTTCAGCCTCTTGGAGCCTCCTTGGGAACCCCTGGGGCATCTGTCAGTCACTGGACACCAGGAGCACTGCCCACACCACACCCCCTGTAGCTCCTAACCCAGCCTCAGGATAGCTGGCACACTGGAAGTCCCACCTTGGGGGTGGCCACAAGGGGCCAGAGAGGATGAAACTAGCACGATGCAGCCATTGCATGATCACAGCCCTACCATCTCTTGAATTCTTGCTAGCTGAATCTATGGTGGATCTACAGGTGGTAGCTATAATTCTCTCTTTTTCTTTTTTTTTTACTTCTTCTCCCAAACTCCTGTCTTGATATTTGGGTAACTTAAAGCTGAATGGGTTGGGTTTTGCTAAATTGTATGGGCTAGCATGTGCTAAGTCAGTGCTCTGTGGAGTGCTTTATTTTGGTTGAATATTGCCTGAACTTTTGCCATCTTCCCTTATTTTCTAAAATTTGACAGTACAAGTGTGTTATTTGACCTCCTGAAAAACACGTGCAGCATCTTCTCCTGTGCACTATCTCAAGGTATTAAAAGAAATGAAGGCCCTTTTAATATATCCGGAGGGTGGATATTTTTGGTGCTTTGTATATTTTTAAAGTAAAACTCCTTTGATAAGCTCGTAGCTGTAATCTGGAGTCTTACAAAATGTCAAGAACATGAGACTTCATTTTATAGTTTAAGCCTTTTTTGTGTCTTATTTGGATCAAATTTATGTGAGAAATTTGCATAAGTCAGGAGAGATCCTTATTATATGATTCACTGTAACTCATTAGGGCTTTTGTTTCCATACATAAATGAACTCTACTGATGTAAAACACAAATGATTGCACTTGATTGACCCTGAAGTTATACATTCTTGACAAAAAAGTATGGAGCATCTTGAAAGCCACATGCCAACAGATGTAAAGGAGATGAATTCCACTATAAATATGGTGATTATTACTGGCCAGCATTGTGAGCAGCAAATTTTTAAAGCATGCAAGCAAAGAAGGTGATGAGACAAGATTGATCTCAGAAATATTGATCTCATCCTGCAGCTTTGTGTTTCAGCACATCATTCACTTTCAGCTCTCTGTCTCAGTGGTAACCAGCTTGAAGAGCTTGAACTTCTTTCTGTGTTACAGCTACTATTCTGTGTACAGAGTTTTTGCAAAGAACGATGGGGAAGAGACCCAACATTCTTTAAGGAAGACCAGAACCATGGCATTCTTTTAAAATACATTCATGCAGTATCTTGATTAAATAAGTTAAGTTTGGTTGTACACAGATTTATTTTAATACTCATGGTTGGAGTTATTTCCTATACCAATATTTTTTTCTGGACTCTTTTCAGCAGTATGTATATATATAAATGTGTATAAATTTATGGTTTCATATAAATGACTATTTACAATATAAAATATATATTCATATGTAAATATAATTAATAATAAGGATTATAATCAATAAAAGCTGAGCAAGAGAGAAATCGGAAAGACGAATAATCACTTAAGATCTTTGCAAATGCATTATTAAGCATACTAGGCAAGCTATGATATGCCAGTTTGGATTAACTACTTGGAAGAGGACCAGACTACGTGACTTCATTTTCTGACTACAATGTACCAACAAAGATTTGAGATCTGACCTGGACTTCTTGTATTTTGTCAGTACCATCTATCCCAGTTGAGCTAAAGAGATGTTTCCCACTGTCTGGGTCAGTAGGAGCTGTCATAAGTATTTCTCAGTCAGCAGGGGTCATTCTTGAGCCAGTGGGAGCTGTCACAAACCATTTTGACATAACATGCATCATGCTGGAAGTGAGATTGACCTCTCCAACCTCTCTTGCTATTATATGCAAGTAATCATGCCACTCCACCCATGTGGTAGCTCAAATTCAGTTCAACTCCACCACTCAACCTGATACTGTTGGTCTGACTATCTTTTCAGCTGCAACAGCCATTTATCTGTGGAGCCTCACCCAAATCAATGGGATTATTCTAGTGGGAAGTTATTCTGGACTGCAAAATATGGTCCTTTATCTCACACCATTTTACCCTGCAAACCATCAAAGGGGGAGTTTGGGTTGCATTTGAAAAGACTGCAGGATAACAACAGATGCTCTGTTGTGCAGAGCAAAACATCTGACACACTAAGTGGCTAGTTCTGAAAGTGCACTGGGTTTGGCAAGTAGGGTCTTCCAACAGAGTTTTCTGAGAAAAAAATCCCTTGCACTATGAGAAAGTCAAGTGTTGCAGAAAAGAGAACCCGATGGATGCTATACTCACTGCAGTGGGTGATGGGTAGTACTGGAGAAATTTTTATCTTTTATCTCTGAATAAGTTTTCAACCATGAACCCTGTCGTGAAGGAAGTGACTAAGCTTTCTCTTTCAAGACAGAATAATGGAAACTACTTTTAAAGTAACTTCTTAAAGTTACTTTTCTTTATCCAGTGGTTCCTGGCTACTTTATAGCTGAATATGAACATCTACACAGAACATGAGCCACTGTTGCCCTAAATTTCCTTTTTGGTTCAGGGGAATCAAACCCCACAAAGCCTATCTTGCAGAAATGCTTCTACTTTGAAGTACTACCTGGGAACAACACGAGTATGAGTGACGAGAAACTCTTCACTGATCCTCTAAAAGCCTTTTTCCTGTGCCATGTATGTTTAAAGATTAATTAGATACACAGGTACAGTCTGCACTACTGGGAGGACTAGAGCAGGGTTCACAACTTTGAACCCTATTTTAGATTGTGATACTTATATATGCCTCATCTCACAATAGACAGTCTGTGGGAAAGAGAGTTCTGTACCTTTTATCTAGTAGTGGGTGGCTAGAGTTTCTTCATGTATGACATCTATATATCCCACAGCAGAGATTTGAAGATCAGTCTGTGGGACATCTGCAGTAGGTCAGTCTCAGTTTCTATTGCTGAAGTAGTTCCACTTCATGTGAGTGATTATGGAGTAAATGGTCCTTGTGATAGCATAAGAGTGTGTGTGACTCCATGACCTAACGACAAGCCTCAGTGTACGTGATGAAGAAGGAATATCCCTCTGTAATATACCTTTACCAATATATATATTTAGGAAAAGCTTTCTGTGGATCATGAATGAGGACTTTGCTCTTCTTAGTCACATGGAAAGTTCAGATCCGGAAAGGCAAAAGATAAATGATCTCTGATTTTCCACTTCCAACATCACTGTTCCTAGTGTTATTGTTAACAGCTAAAAAGAAAAAGGATAGGAAGCTTTAGGAGCTCGCTTTTGTGTGGTCCTTTTCAATAGGAGCTATGTATATGACTGAAGACTGACATATCCTCAGGAAAATACTCTTTGACAGGTAAGGAAAGGGAAAAAATAGGACAATTTGCTTTTTTAAGACAAGAAACTGGATTTGATGACACATTGCAGCTCCTAGTTCTGCAGAGAGTGAGACCAGTGCTACTTCTAATTGGTAGGGGATCCTGCTTCTGTACTTGGTGGCATAGCCATAATAAGAATGCCAGTACATAGTGGTGAGATGGAATCATGAACTGAATTAATATAGAGATTTTGTGCTTAAGAACTGAATGGATGGCCGGACTGAGAGAGTGGTGGTGAATGCTGCTGCATCCAGTTGACGGCCGGTCACTAGTGGTATCCCCCAGGGATCAGTGCGGGGCCCAGTTCTATTTAATATCTTTATTGATAATCTGGATGAGGGAATCAAGTATACCATTATCAAATTTACAGATGACACCAAGTTGGGGGGGAGTGTAGATCTGCTGGAAGGCAGGAGGGCTCTGCAGAGGGACCTGGACAAGCTGGAGAGATGGTCTGATTCCAATGGGATGAGGTTCAACAAGGCCAAGTGCTGGGTCCTCCACTTTGGCCACAACAACCCCATGAGTTGCTACAGGCTGGGCACAGAGTGGCTGGAGAGCAGCCAGGCAGAGAGGGACCTGGGAGTTTGGATTGACAGGAAGCTGAACATGAGCCAGCAGTGTGCCCAGGTGGCCAAGAAGGCCAATGGCATCCTAGCCTGTATCAGGAACAGTGTGGCCAACGGGTCCAAGGAAGTGATTCTTCTCCTATATACTCAGCACTGGTGAGGCCACACCTGGAGTACTGTGTCCAGTTCTGGTCCCCTCAGTTCAGGAAGGATATTGAGGTGCTGGAGCAGGTCCAGAGAAGAGCAACGAGGCTGGTGAAGGGACTGGAGCACAAGTCCTATGAGGAGGGGCTGAGGGAGGTGGGGCTGTTCAGCCTGGAGAAAAAGAAGCGCAGGGGAGACCTCATCACTCTCTACAACTTCCTGAAAGGAGGTTGTAGCCAGGTGGGCATCAGTCTCTTCTCCCAGGCAACCAGCAGTAGGACAAGAGGGCATGGTCTTAAGCTGTGCCAGGGGAGGTTTAGGTTGGATATTAGGAAGAAATTTTTTACTGAGAGAGTAATCAGACATTGGAATGGGCTGCTCAGGGAGGTGGTGGATTCACTGTCTGTGGAGATTTTTAAGATGAGACTGGATGTGACACTTAGTGCCATGGTCTAGTAACTATGACAGTGTTGGATCAATGGTTGGACTTGATCTCAAAGGTCTTTTCCAACCCAGTCGATTCTGTGATTCTTCCAGTACTTGGTCATACAATGCCTTGTATCTTTTTTTCACTTGGTTGCAATTAGTAGCACAGTTCAACAAGTTCCACCACTGGCTTCTGTTTTAGTCTATTTGTTCGAAATTGAATATTTGGTCTCATGATCCCATTTGATATCCAGGTCTACCTCTTTTCTCTATGTCTTTTCTCCATGTCTTTTCTCCATGTCCTGTGTTACTGTTTGATATAATTCATCCCTATAGAATGTATCACAGAATCATAGAATGGTTTTGGTTGGAAGTGACCTTAAAAATCACCTGGTTCCAGCCCTCCTGCCATGAGCAGGGACACCTTCCACTAGACCAGGTTGCTTAAAGTTCCATCCAAAGCCCTGTATTATGTTTCTCTCTGGAGGTTTTATGTGGTCTGTTATAGTCTCTTTTCTCCTCCTCTCCATCTAAGAAAATTCCACGTATTCCACATTCCCTCATAAACTAGTTGTTGTGATTACAAAGGAAAATTAGACAAACAGTCAGATTTTAGTGGAAAGCAAGATCTGCCATTCAGATTGCTGTAAACATCCACAGGACTGGTAAACAATCTCTGCTTTTTGAAGCAGAACTGAGATGTTCTTCATGTTGCTAAGTGGTGGAATGATACAGAGCTTCAATGTGGTTGATCATAGCTCTTTCCATTCACTTAGCCTGCAGTGAAGCATTGTGTGCTAAATAATTCTATCCTAAAAATCAAGCAAGCAAGCAAACAAAACCAAACTTCCAAACCCTAGACCAACCTAGTAGAGAACAAATCATATAATAATAAAATTACACTAGATAAGATCGTGTCATCCTCTTCCCTGTGCCCCCATAACTTTCAAGCAGGTATACTTTATCCAGACTAGTCTTCTTCCATTTTATTATATTAATTACTCAACATACACCATATAGCTGGGAAATGTGTGTTCAAGGACCACTGAATGCTGAATTTCCTGAGTGCATCACAATTACAGAAACATCTATGCTAAATGACTTTGCCTTGAATCACTGTGAAAATCTGCTCTATTCAGCAGCTTTGTACAGATCTGATCCTTACATGTGCTGAAATGGTAATGAATGTTGGTTTTCTCTTTTAGTTATTGTGACTGTATGTGACCAACATGAACCTGGTGTCTCACTATCATGTGAAAATCCATTTTCCTTTTTCTATTTAATGGTCAAAACCTGTCACTATTGTAGATTTACTGTGGTGACAATACAACAGCAGCAGACTCAGACTCATGTTTGAAAACTACAGAAGAATGCATACATTACACTGTAGCTTGACAGACCAGAGAGAGGCAAAATACAAATAAAAGGAATGCTTTGTTTGCTTGTTTTATCTTACTTTTTATTACCTTCTGTTGTTTTCATTTCTTAAACTTCAGTTGTGTTTTTAGCAAAGGGTCACATAGATGGTTTATCTCACATTATAGACCAATAATTTCATCACAATTAGCGTTAAGCTTCCTAGAATTAATTAGGTTACAAGGGACCTCTGGAGCTTATTTAGTCTGACCTCCTCCTCAAGGATCAGCTGTGAAATGATACCAGATTACTTCAGATTTTTTCCAGCCTTTGGCCAAGCAATTTGTTACAGATTTAATGGTTCTTTGTGCCAAAGATAGTGCCTGTATGTTTAATTTCCTTTGCTGTCAATGGTGGTCATTGCCTTCTGTTCTTTCTCTGTGACCCTCTGAGAAGAATCTGGCTCCATCTTCTTTTTAGCCACCATTAGTCAGAGGAGCAAGACTGCAATCCCATCCCTCCACAGCCTTTCTTTTTGAGTTTAGACAAATGCAATTCCCTCAGCCTCTCTGTGTACCTCCTGTGCTCAAGCCACCTGTTTTGGTGACTCACCCTATTTTGATGTTGACAGCTTGCTGAACTGAGAGATTCAAAACTAGACACATTAGTCTATATGCATTATTCTATATCATCTGAAGATGATTTGGGGAGGACTCCAAAATGGTCTAATTTGTCCAGTGTTAACTTTACAACTTTGAACAAAGTGTGTGTTTACTTGGAGTAAATTTTGCAGAAATCCTGCTTGTTGAGACACCTGAAAGAAAGATGATGTAAGGAGGGATGGGAGACAAAATATGTTGATGATAGATTAAAATAGAGAAAAATTTCTTTCCAGTTATTTACTAGAGCTCTTAATATCTCGAAATTAAAATCCTAACTGAATGGAATCAATTTTTTTCAGAGCTGTTGTGCATCTGAAAGGCCTTGAGTTCAGAATATCTCTAAATAATGAAATCTTGATATTGCAGATTATCATCTCAATTTCGTAGTACACATCCACTCTTTAATAATATTCTGTGTGGCTGAATTCCTACATGGCTGAATGAATTGTCTCAGGAAAGCACTTCATGGAAAAAGGAGTTTGTTTTATTTATTAGGTATTCTCAAGATTTCTGAATAATCTGTTGCTGCTTAATTGTTTTCTGACATTTTCCATTCTAATACCCATTATATGGAACTAGATGGACATTGTTGTCCAGTATCTCCATGTTATAAAAACAGCTCATTACTTACAGAAATCTGGGAATTAACTAAAAATAGTCATAGCATTGTACATTTGCCTAAAAAGGAAATAAATGGGTGAAAATTAATCCCATGGTCTGCAAAGACCTGGAAGAGAAGAGCACAGCAGGAGGTAAAAGGAACAAAGGTTTTCCTAGCATATGGAAGCATACAGGCTTTTCAAACAATTTAAAGTAATCAATATTAAAGTTATTTGCTGAGTGTTTTACAGCTTTATGCTTTCTTTCCCTCAAGCAAGATTTAACAATAATTCCTTTTCATCCCTTCAGGATGCTCTGAATTATATACAGAAAAGTCTTTCCAAGCATAATCTCATGTTTGGAAAATAATGACCTTAGGTTCATGTAAAAGTTTAATATAATATGCCCTTATTTCTGCTACTGTTGATGTAGTCAATAAGCATTTGGGCTTATTGCTACACTTGGGCTAAACAAATGGAGTGCTGTAAATTGTGTTTCAGGATACTGTCATTTTGAATGCACCAGAGTTCCTCAGCACTTTCTTCAGCCAGCACACTCATGTCAATCATCCACCTTTTGGTACATCAGGGTTTTCATTAGTTTTGTAACTGCCTGACCTTGTGCCAGACTCAAGCAGACAGGTAGTTCATAACCCTTTACTGTCAGAATTAGCATTCATGATACTACTTAAACTGCAGAGCAAATTTAGAGTTCATTATTAAATGAGGCATATGTTACTACACTTATAACTGATTCAGTCTAGTTATTTTTAGTTTGACCTTTTCTGTATTCATCAAATCAACTTTGAAATAGACATTGAGGTACCCTTTACTGTTAGCTATAAAAATTCTTAGAGATAGTTTTTTTCATTGAGCTTTCTGGCAAATTCTCATATATCACCTTTCTGTTAGCTTAAGTATAAAGAAGAGAAGATGGAATCATGTGGATGTTAATGACCATTTTCTTCGGCTGTATCCTCCCTCTTTGCCTTTGCTTTTATGCTGAGAACTGAAAGGCTAGTGTTATCAGTTCAGGATAGCATGGAAACTTCCACTGAGGATAGCAAAAATGTGTGAGGGTAGAAGTATATATTAAAGAGCATTTAGTCTTAATATAGCTTTATAGACAAAATTTCCCCATTATTACTCTGATTTTCTGGCTATCCCATCCTCCTTCCTTGAGGTAATCAACTGAGGACAAAGACAATAAAAATTCAAACGCACTGGAACATGACAGGCTTAAAAACTGTTTCATGTCATTTTCCTTTCACTGTCTTGGATTTCTAAATTCTAACATGGAAAATATCTTCAAATTCTATAAACTTATTAGGTACCACAAAACATTAATCCTTAAAAAAACCCTCTTTTTGCACTAAAAAAACCCCCTCACGTTTATCACTGAAGCCCTCACTCACTGCTTCTCACTAATGCAAAAGGATAAATGTTCTGACAATATATTAGAATACATACTTATGAAAACATTATTACATTGATAAACCATAGTATTAGCAAATATATTCAGAATTGAACTATTTGTATACGTAGTAGAAAAGATATTTTATCAAGCTGTTAATTACATGTTACTTTATGGTTCACCGAGAGTCCTAAGAACATGTGACTGTTCACATGTTTCAATAGTGAAAGTACTTAGAAATTCACTGAAGTAAGGTCAAAACCTTCAATCCTCTTGCTCATTCCTCTTTTCATCTCCCTTTTTTTTTTTGTAACTAGTTATGCAACCAACTTTTTAATTAAAAAAATATGCAATTATAATAGACAAAGGTTTTAAAAGTATTCAAATATCCAACTTTGACGGAAGTCGATGGGAGCTGATTAATAGCTTTTAAATCTAACCTGGGCTATCGTTACCCTTATGGGCCATTGTGAAATGGGAACTGCTGCATTTTGTGTTGAATAGAGAGTTTGAAAGTTGCATCTGCTCTTATTTCTTTTTTGGTAGGCACCGGTCTCACTTATTGCCACATAATAATTTTGTACTCTGTGACCACAGTTATGTTATACAACTGCATACAAAAGCAGTTTGTTGAATTAACACTTTGGGGCATATGGAAAACAACAAATCACAAAAACTGTAAGAATTGTAACTCTGAAATGTACTGTTTGAACTTCCAGTTACTGTATAATGTAACTGTAGTTCATTCCCTTAGAAAACCCTAAAATCTAATTTAGCTGTATGTCATATTCTCTCTTCTGCATGATCTAGATGAAGGCTTCAGTTCATATTCAACATGACAAATTCAGAAACCTAATTAAGACAGACTGACTCACCCTCTGAGAAAGTTCAGAGGCATTAGTCTTTCTTGAGAAAGTTGAGGAGGAAGAGTGTAAGAGAATTAGATGAGTAAGCAGGACTTACTTTAGGATAGCTGGTTTGCCTCCCAGCACTATACATTGGAAGTGTAGATGCATCCTTAACTAAGTCAGGTGTCTAGTACAGTCACTCTGAACCTGGCAAATAGTCCTCATAAAGGTACGCTGTGGTACAAGCAGGAAGGAGGCACACTGGGACAGAGCTTACTGCACAGCTATCTTACTGGGGGAACCAGACTTGGGCAGAGACATGATGGTGCTATCATATGAATCAATTTGTAGGAAAAAAAATGCAAACTTGATGCATGATTACACCTATTTCATTTACCTAAATATACATTTTGGAGCAGACTGATTTCTGTATGAATAATTATCTTCTTTTTCTGGTATCTCCTTTATATCCTCTAGAATGTAGTACATTCTAGATCCTAAAGTCTGTTTTTCATCTTTTATGTAGCTAGGAAACAAAACATTTTAAGTGATGTATTAAAAAATTAAATAATATACAACATATAGAATAAAGCACATCACAGTTTTGTGGGTTTTTTGCAAGATTTGTACATGTGTTACTAACAGTGTTACTTTTTAGCCTTCTAGAATGTTTCAACTTAATAACATTAAATTCCATAACCATTTGAAGAAATGAAAGAATTATTAGTTTTGTGCTGTTTATGGGACTCTGCTTACATTTTAATTTACCTTGATTTCTATGTAAAAATTCAGATATATACAAAAATAAAACTTCTGAAAATCAAAGATGGAAGTGTGTGCTTTTAACTTAGGTACCCAATATATTTTGCTTAAATTTAAGAAACCACCACCCAGGAGGGCATTCTAGGGTGCTTAGTTTAAGCTTCTTGTTATTAATTCCAGAGGGAATGGAAGAGAAGTCTTGGACTGTACACTCCAGACTCAGACCTCCAAGCTTCATATGAGGAGGCTCAGCTTTGCTATCTGATTGATGCTTTCCTTGGTGACACCTTTATATGAAAAATAGCAAGCAGGTTCTCAGGTCTGGACTGAGGACGGCATTAGGTGGAAGATAAGTGCAGAACAGACATTCTGAACATACTGGCAATCTGAGAAATCTCAGACCAATCTAAAGGAATCTTAAAATTACTTACTCTCTGAAAGCTGATGAATTCAATTGCTGCTTGGGCATTAGAGTCTTGAAAAGGTCTTAATCACAAAACTTATGGACAAACTCCAGAAATATTTTGGATTTTTATATGATTCTTATGTCCAGCCAAGAAAAAGCAGAAATATTGAAAGCCGCTGATTTTAATTTTTTTTTTTAATTTGTGAAAATATTAACAAATTTTGTGAGTTCTTATGTATTTTAATTTTGGAGCATAATATATTTCACCTACATTTTAAATTAAATTAAGAATGCAGATTTCAAAAAATACAAACATATATATTAATCTTTTAGTAGAGAGAGCAAAAGCAACATTTATGCATATTTTGTTCTGCAACAATTAAACAAAGATATTCCTTCATAGAAATGAGAAATACTGGCACTAAATTCAAACTTTTAAATGAGATACCACATCTGGGGTTTCAGCCCAGAATCAGTGTGATTGTTGCTCGAAATTGATTATCCAAAATTATAATATTAAAAAAGGCCAAAAAAAAAAAAAGGAGTATACATTGGTCATTTAGGAATCAGGAAAAATCTGTGACTCTTTGAACTAATGAGTCCTGACTACTGGTTATCTTCTTTTAAATTCCTTGTCTCAAAAGTAATATTTTTTTTATGTCAGTCAATCTGAATATTCAGCTAACATCAGCTAAAGAATATTAAATGACATCTACTTTAAATTTTGTTTGGGCTCCTTGAAAATTGCAAGGAGCTTCAGACAGTTTTTTTGCTACTGGCCTAATAATTTTATTTTTATTTGATGAATACTTACTTTCCCTAAATCTAGTCTTCAGTTGCAAACATCAAAAAACTAAAACCTATTACTTCTACAGCAAACAACGTTCTCACCATATTCGGCTGGAGTCTCAGGCCAAAGTTCTATCTAAGGTTTTAATTATACTTTATAACCTTAACAAGATTTTATATCTGGTAAGTCAACTCTATGTCATGTAGATTAGGCAGAAAATATAGCTATTTAAGTTGTTTGGGTTTTTTGTTTGGTTTTGTTTGTTTTGTTTTACTGTAAGGCATCATATAGAGTCCTTAAATATATTTTATTTCAGTATTATCAAAGAGCTCTGAATATTCCTATTCCTTAATGCTGCTGTTGTTACTTTTGTTTTTTATTTTATAATTTGGTGGAAATTTCTGAAAAAGAAGTGTTTTCTTTTTCTTCAGAAAAAGATAATAAAAAAAAAATTGGTGTAATCTTTGCTTTCACTCAACTCCAAAGCATTTTGCTTTACTACACTGAAGAGAAAGAAATTTTCCCTGTTCAGTTCAATGATGATATTTCTGGTACCCTATAAAAGTCCAGTCGCTCCGCTACACTTCCATTCTCCTGTTGGCCTGGTTGCATTGCATCCTCCCTCACATTGCAGCCTTTTTTTTCCTGAACTGGCATTATGACACAGGTAATCCATGAAGAAAGTCTGGTTTACCAAAAAGAATTAAAGCTGAAGGCAGTTGAACTTCAACTCAGAAGAGGAGTAATAACTATGCAGAGTATGGAAGCTGGACCAATGTAAAATAACTCATTCTACTATTTCTTAAAGCTTATGATTAAAGCTTACACTTAAAGCTTACTATGTTAACAATGACAACAAAAAGCCCACGTCATTTTACTTCCTTTCTGTGACCAAAATGGTCTGAAATTTTTCTGGTACAGTCATCCTGTACCATAGCATTTTTTTCATAAGAGCAGTAGTAAGAGCTTTGCAATCTCACATCACAGGCTTTAGCTGTAGCTCTTTCTGTGAATTTTCTCATGTGCTCACACTAGAGCTCCAGGAGCTGGGCATCACTCAGCAGTGGGAGGTAACACAGAGAGTGAGGAGCCATCACAAAGTGCTTATTACAAACCTATCTTGAAGATGAGATCCCTGTTCAGGTTTCAAAGATATCTCCTTCTTTTTTTTAACTCCTGCCTTATAATATGGGTGAAGGAGAGTGAAGTGAGGCTAAAAGAACACCAGCAGTCCCTACAACAAAATTATCAATTTTAGGTCTATTCTTTCTTATTTGTCCCCGTCCTATGCAGCAGATTCCCTGAATTTGTTCCTGAGGAGGAGGAACAGCGGCGATCATCTGTTTATGGATCGCATCCAAGTAAATTGCTATGGGTTGAGCTGAGGACAGACTAGCCTACAGAAATCAAGCCTCCAGTCCTTGCTGACTTTGATGACAGATTCTTTAAAATTGGATTGAAGCCAGACTTCAAAGAGGAACTGAGTTCAAAAATAAGCTTTTTTTTTCTTTTCAGAGCAGATTTTAAAACTTTACCTGATCTGAAGCAGTGAGTTTTTTTATGACAGCAGATTTACTTTGAAGTCCATCTTCTCAACAAGACATATCAGGGTATCTATAGGCATAAGCAGAGCCAACTGAGCTCGAAATACCAGGATGTAGATGTGGTGAATGCTACACATGCCTACATGGGGGTTTTGTTTGTTTTTATTAACATTGGAGAGAAATTTGTTCTTTTGAAGACAAGGAATTATCAGCATCAGCAGATTTAGAATAATCAGATAAATTGTAGGACAAAAGATGAGAAAAAAATTGTTTTGTCATTCTTAAATATTATATCACTCTTCATCTGTGAATATATTAATTTCTTGGAATTATTAAATGAGTCATTAATTTAGAAAACCTAAAAAATGTATTTATATTCATTTGTGTAAGAATCTTTCCTCAATTGATTAAACAGATTCATAGATTTTCCTCTCTAATTGCAATACTTTCAGGTCTGTAAGGGGGAAGCAAAAGTAAACTGAACTGGGTACTCATAAGGAGGTGAAATCATGTCTTAGTGATGTTAGTGACGAAGTATCATGCTGCCAATTGTGTGCTTTTATATGTGATTAATTGTATCAGTATATGAAAAAAAGTGGAACAGAAAATTTCTGGCTTATATTTTATGTGGTCAAAGGCTAGAAAGTGGGGACAAAATATCTATTTTCTAATTACATGTATATTTATATGCGCATATATACTTGTGTGTATTTATACATAGATAATACTTCATTGAACACAGATCAGTACTTTCACTAAACAGGTGAAATAATTAAGGAAAGGTCTATACATGAGAAATTGTATAAGATTACAGATACATGACTGAGATACTTTTTTTTTATTCATACCTTTAACCTGGTGCTCAAGTTCCAGAGTCTCATACCTATTGTGTAAGGGCACTTGGGAAGGTGAGGGAGGCCAGCAGGGGATTCTCCTGCTGCTTCAAGAAGTGACTTGTTTCCATTCCCCCTCCATCTCCTAGGTCCTGTCTTTCTGTGTGGTGGCAGAATAATACAGTATAGAAGACACTGGAGTGGCTTCTCTATCCAGACCAACTTAAGACTTTTCAGGGAAGATCTTGATGTAAAGTATGATATAAAATATTTTCATAAATTAAAGCTTTATTACATCTGGTGCATTCTATTTGTGCATTTGCTTTATAATTTGAGTCACAAGAACGAACAAATTTATCTGGCGTAATTTTTTTTCTTTTTAAGATCAGATTTTTGTTCACAGTTTCATTTTCTCAATTCCATTTGCAAAAATTCTCTTTTGTCTCTCTCTTTCTCTTTCTCTTTTTTTTTCTTTCTCTCACTCTTTCTCTCAATTTCTCTCTCTGTTTCATATTTACACTCTAAAAAGAAGTTCCGGCCATTGTTCCCAAGTCAGTACAGCCCTATGGTGAGTCTATGAAACTTCATTTCCACAAAACACATTCATAGGGACTAGGATACTTGATGCAATCAGTATATCAGATGACTAGTGTTTCACTCTGTCTCTTACAGAGAGTGAGAATCAGTTGAACCAGAGATGTACTTAAGCCATGAATTTCAGCTCAAGATTCAAATGCAGTTCTTAAGCATTTCCGGATAACAGGCTCTTCTTCAAGCCAGTATGCAAAAGAAAATTATTTAGTTTCAAGTTTTGTTAATGGTTCAATGTTTTTCCAGAATACTTTAATCTTGAAATCAAATTTGAACAGTTCAGAAAAAAACCTCAACTCTAAAATGGTTGAAGAAGAGAAATATGTTACAGGTTTTCATCTGTATTATTTATTTCTATACATCAAGGAAGTAGTAGAAAAAATGAATGTTGTGTGATGCATTTAAATTGAACTTTCAAAAAGACTTTGGACAAAGTCTCAAAATAATCTGTTAAGAAAACTCATTAGACAAAGTGGAGAAGATCTGGTTGCCTGAGCACTGCCATTTAGAATAATTTCAGACTCTGTAGGGCGCTGCATCTAATTTTACGTGTCATTCTCTGGGAAATCAGTCACATCAGCTGGCCCTGTGGAAGTATCCTAGATACCACAAGGTGTCACAACAGGAACTAGGCACCACTGTTTAGGCTTACAAGTGCCGTTGCTAGGGAAAATAGAACTTACCTTTCAAAAGCTCTGTAGAGATCTGGAACCAGAAAGTTCTGTTTATAATGCAAGGGTTTTGACTGCTTTCTACTCCTCTTAATATCAGTTAGGGAGCTAATTTTTTTTCTGCCATCATGCAGGAAACTCATACCTTGAGTGAGTACTCAACTGACTCTATTGAAGGCGAACCTGCCTATCACACTTCTATATATATAATAGTTCTAGAATCTCCCCTCAGAGTTCTCTATAATATTTTGAAAAGCCTGTTGCACTGGGAGAAGTTTCGTTTCAGTGTAAGAAAGCAATTTTTTAAGGGAGTACAATAATTTGCTGGAACAACCTCCCCAGATATATGGTAGGGTCCTCATTGTTGGATGTTTTCAAGATGCAATTGGACAAGACGCTACATAATCTCATCTGGGCTCCCTTTCCCATGAAAGGTTGAATAAAATAATCTTTTGAGGTCCCTTTGAATGTGGGCTATTCTATGATTCTGTGAAATGGCCAACCTACTTTACTGGTTGTCACTTTTCTTTGTAGTGACAGTCATTACATAAATTCTTACACTTTGTTTTATTTGGGGGGTTTTTTGTTGTTTTTTTTTTCCCCCTGCCCCCTCCTGCCCCCAGGAATGGACAAAGTTAAGTGCATCTTGAACTTGACAAATTATCACAGGAAGACTTAGACAGAATATTTTTGCTTTTCATCTCTTACAAACACTGGACTTCTTGCTAAAAAAAGAATCACCAAAAATGTTTGGGTGATGTTACCACAAGATACCTCTCTTGCTTCATGTTTCTTTTGCTTCCAGTCACTGCTGCAGGCATCACCCCACCATATTACCACAGATCTTTCGTCGCACTGCCCACCCGTGACACCCCATACAGGACTGCCCCACCTGCCCTCCCACCAGTCCAGGGACCCCACGGCCCGCCCAACCCCCCTCCCCTCCCCCAAATTGGACCGACAAACCTCTGTGCGCTCCGATGTTCCTCCTCTCCACTTCCACGAAGGTGCAACCCCTCTGAGTGCAGCGCAGCCCGGCTCAAGGAAATTATATCATTCTGAATAAAGTACAGGGTTTGGATTAGGTGGCTGTATTACTTGGGATAAATGAACAGAAGTAGCAGAGAGTGTCAGTACACTTCTTGCAACTTGAAAATACAAAATAAAAGTCCAGTATCTGACTTCTGATTCTCACCACCATGCAGCTGATTCTCCTACTGGCCAGACAAACAGTTTAGGAGGAAAGCTTTCTCTTCCTCCTTCTGGCATTGCTCGCTGCACACTGGTTCTGTCACCTCATTCCTTCTCTATCATTCTCCTTCTCATCTTTGTTTTTAACTTTCTTTTCTTTGAACATTTTACTCTTTGAACATTTCCTCTCCCTTCTACTGTTAGTTCTACCATATTTATTCTTCAAGCTGTCTCTTGTGTTAGTATTTTTCCACCCACTCCTCCTCCCCTGATTAACAGTACCTTAATAGGACTGTTTCCAGAAGCAAGTATGTTTCCTGCAGTTACGGTTTAATTCTTTCAGATAAACACAGGTATAAAAAATTGATGTCTGACTGAAATACTCATGTTTTCTATTGTATTTTATCTAATGGATACCTATCAAGATTTCCACTGTTACATTTCCCTGTACCCAAAGAGTATCTTTTATTTAAAAAAAAAGGGTCAAAAACATAAAATAGAGCCTGTAATATATTATACTGTCTTGTCCACTTGCTCCTTCTACAAGAGACCCTCAGTCCCCTATGGAGCCACCCTTTAAGCACTGGAATACTGTGATGAGGTCACCCACTGAGCCATCTCTTCTAAAGGAGAAAAGACCTGACTCCTTCAGCCTTTCCTCAAAGGTCATATGATTAGCCCTTTAATCACCTCCTTTGGACCCTCTCCAGACCATCCAGGTCTTTCTTGAATTGTGGGGACAACAACTGGACACAGTACTCCAGGTGCAGCCTGACAACCACTGAGCAGAGTCAATCTAAGGTAATGAAAATAGTTGCTGTAAATGATATGTCAGCATTTATAAGGGAACAGTAGGATGACATTATATCTGGAAAAGAAAACAGTATAAAAGAATCTGAGAGACCTAGAATAAACTGAATAAAACTTCTATATCTTATCTTAGGTTTTCTTACCTCCTGCTGTTCATAGTTTTTTCCTTGATGCATCACTGTCCTTTTATCCTCAGAAATATTATGTCTTTTCTATGTGGCTATTTTATAACTTTATATGAACCTTCATGTTTCGTTCTTTGACTCCAAATACATTTTGTGACTATTGCTTCATAAATAAATATAATAATAAATGTACTAGTGGATACCTGTAAAGAACAGATCTACTTTGTCCTCACATGTAAGTGTTGAGATGAATATGTGTTGGGCAGATTAAGAAAGTATTGTTTAGTGTTAGTGGTTTATTACTATGCAAACTCAATAATAAATTAAAAAAAAAACCAACACAGAAAAATAACAGGCGCATAATGATATCCTTGAGACGATACATAGGAAAGCTAGAACAGCAGGGGTATTAAAGCATGGTAGTTTAGATAATGAAGTCAAATAAATTGTCTTCATCATTGGGCCTTCATTGTCACCAAAGTACACTGTGATAAATGAAACATGTCTGATGGAAATCGTAAACATTTATATTTAATAAACAGTTATTAACACTTTTATAATGTTGCTCTTTTATGTTCATTACATGGTCATTGCATTACAGCAAGTTTATTTCCTGTTTCATTTCTCCACTGTCATTGTGTATCGCAAACCTGTGCAAAGCAGATCTGTTTTTTATGTTCTACTGTACAGCATGTGAGTAACGTTCAGATCTTAATGGAAGTGTCACATTTCCAGATCAAATTATCTAGTTTTAACAGCTAAGGGGAATCAAATTAATCAGTAAAATTAGAATACAAACCAACATAAATGTTGTGGTTCCCAAGATGTTGACTGAAATACATGGAGGTCATGTTTGCCAGTTATCACATTAAAAGGAAGTCAAAGGCTTAGTGAGTTGCTCAATTAGTTATCATTAGTAGTCCTAAATTAGGAGCATATATAAAAGTTTAAACTGCTAAGAAAGTGCATGGATCAAGTGAATTTAATAGCATAAATAATAACATGGATTTTCTTTTTTTTTTTCCCTCATTAGTTTCTTAAACACTGACATACAGGAATACATAGAAGCCCAAAATATTTGCTCTGATTTATAGATAATTTTTGCCTTTGAAACAAGCAAAATCTTTATTTCCAAGAATTAAAACTGGAATCTCCTAGAAAACAACTTCACAACATTTTGGAAGAATATGGATAATCATCAGGATGTTTGTCCCTATTGCTTTACATATCTATTCCTTCTGTCTGTCTAAGCAACTGGAATGTGTCTTGTTTTTCTAGCATATTTCATAAGCACACACTGCCAGAAATAGGACATTGAGTCCAAATGTGTGAGACTTCTAGAATATATGTTAAGCTTCACCCTCTTCTATCTGCACTCCAAATACCCCTGAAAGCTGCTAATTAGCTCAAAACCATCTGCTTTCAGTCTGCCATAGGGTTTACAATTTCTAAATCAGGAACACAGCAACAAAGACAAAAATATATTTTGGTGAGTTGACCCTGACTCGATGCCAGGTACCCACCAACACTCCATTACTCCCCTTCTCAGCAGGACAGGGGAGAGAAAATATAGCTAAAAGCTCATGGGTCAAAATAAGCACACGGAGAGATGACTCACTGATTACCCTCACGGGCAAGACAGAGTCAACTTGGGAAAAAATAATCGAATTTTATTGCCTATCAAATCAGAAGAGAATAAAGACAAGTAAACCCAAACCTTAGAACAGGCTTCCCCCCCATCTCCTTCCTGGGCTTAACTTTATTCCTGATTCTCTACCTTCTCCCTTCCAGAAGTTCAGGGATCTAGGGAAAGGGAGTTGTGATCAGTTCATCATGCCTTGTCTTTACTGCTCTTTCTTCCTCAGGGGAGGACTCCTCACACTCTTCCCCTGCTCCAGCACAGGAGTTCCCCCCTCACAGGAGTAAATACTCCATGAAATTCTCCAACATGTGTCTGTCCCACAGACTGCATTTCTCTATGAACTGCTTCATTGTGGGTCATTTCCACACAGTGCAGTCCTTCAGGAACAGACTGCTCCAGCCTGGGTCCCCCATGAGGCCACAAATCCTGCCAGCAAACCTGCTCCAGTAGGGCTTCTCTCTCCATGGGGCCACAGGTCCTGCTGGAAGCCTTCTCCAGTATGGGTTTCTCACGGAGTCATAGCCTCCTTCAGGCATCCACCTGCTCCCCATGGGGTCCTCCAGGGATTACATGTAGATAACTGCTCCCCTGTGGACCTCCACGGGCTGCAGGGGCACAGCTGCCTCACTATGGCCTTTACAACAAGCTGAAGGGGAATCTCTCTTCTGTTGCCTGGAGCACCTCCTCCCCCTCCTACTGCACTGATTTTGGTGTCTGCAAGGCTCTTCCTCTTACATATTTTCAGTCTTCTCTCCTCTGTCTTCAATTTGCTTCTGCACAATATTTATTTTTTTTTTCATTCTTAACTCTGCTATCCCAGAGGCACTGCCACTGTAACTGATGGGCTCAGACTTGGCAGGAGGAAGGTCCATCCTGGAGCTGGCTGGCATTGGGTCTGTCGGACATAGGGGAAGCTTCTGGCAGTCTCTCACAGAAGCCACCCCTGTAGCCCTGCTGCTTTCAAAATCTTGTCACGCAAACCCAGTACAGATATGTCAACTTGGTAAAGTTTCGTAAAGATTATGAGACTTTAGGGGTGAGCAAGAGATGACATTAGTATTTACTATAAGCATAATAATGATGTATTGCTATCAGCTATAATTGTGACATCAATTGCATGTTCTACACACACACACACACACATCCACTTCTTAATATACTTATGTTCAAATTCATATGAATTTTTTTATATTTTAGTTTTAAATGCCATGCATCTTCTATTCAGGTTTCCATGAGGAATGCTAATATTGAAAACAGATTCAAAAATTCACACAAACCTCTCTGACATTACCTTTAATACTGCATGTTCTACAAGAAACACTACAGAGTTTAAAATGTGGCATAGTCCATTTTCATAATTTATTGATCCTGAAGCAGTTAGAAAATTGCTATTTATTTGTCATTGCTTTACTACTGGCCATGCAGGTGAAGAAGATTTTGTGTCATTTTGATGGACCAAGGTGGATTCTCAAATCTTTGACAATAATTTCTCTGATGTGCATAGAAATTGGATATATTAAGACAGACTACAGATCTTTTTCTTTGTCAGTGGAAAAAACCAAACATATATAAGTGAAATAGTTTTATAAATGGAGAAAAAACATAGTGCTTCTTTTCATGTTACCATAAAATTAGGCAAAAAACAATTTCCCAACTCTGATCAAAATAACCATCCATATTAAATAAGAATGGAAACTTATCTTCAATGTTTGCATGTAAAAAGAGAATATGAACAATTTAGTACAGTAAAAATCAAATTTTTGCTATATCAGAATGCTCACTAACGAATTTCAGATTAATTTTCTTAATTGAAACTAATTCCAGTGGTACTTTAATGTTGAACAGCACATGCTCAGGACATAATTTCTTGTGCAGGATTTCCCCATGAATATAAAACACTCTCTTTTAAAGTAGTTAAGAGATTAATACTCATTAAGGATTAGTGGATTTCAGTCTTCATCTTTTATAATAATTTTTTCAGTTAGTTGAGTGTCAAGACCCCTGAATATTAAGCTGTCTTTCAAAAAATGATACTGTGCTTCAGAAAAGATTATTTTTGACTATTCCATCCTCCTCCAGAGAACCATGCAATCATACTAGTTCATCTCTTTTCAGAGATGACAAGTATTTGAAAATCTGTATAATAGTGCCAGGCTTTTTATTATTGATACTGTAACAAGTGTAAAGTTTATAGTCTGAGAAAGACAATTTCAATCTAGCATTGCCATGCAAGTGCTGTGCTGCAATAATGATTTCATATGCAAAATAAGCTTATCTTGATTTACTGCATTTACTTCTTTTGCCCACTTTGCCACCCGTAACATCTTGTTGTAAACCTCAAGTGAAATTTCTATTAAATTTTGAAATTATTGTTTTGTGCAGGAACTAAGAGAAATGGAACCTTATTCTTCATATCTTCTGGAGCTCCAGATGAAGAAGCATTGTTTGTCATCCAGCATAGTTTGCTGTATATGACACTGACAACTACATTCTACCTAGATGAAATTGTTTTTAACCCATACTTTGGTACATTAAAGTACAATTCTTACATCAGAAAATTTCTAGTCTTTAATTTAAGCCTTCAAGGTTTGGAGAATCATCTCTTCCATTTCTGATTTGATCTCAGTGTTAATTGATTAAAAATCTTTTTATGTCCCTTGTGAAGTTGCCTGTCTTTAACTTCCAACTATTAGTCCCTGCTGTGTGTTCTTTTCCTCAACTAAAAGTGCTTTTTCTATCCAGAATTGTCTAACCTTGGAGGAAATAAAATTTTAAAAAGTTATCCTTTCCCCCAAATTGTGTACAATGTGGGCAGTTAGTCCTCAGGCCTGATGCTTTCACTATACAAATGCACTCACATTGGACTGCATTGCTCACTAACATAGATGCAGACCATACCATCCAGGCTCCCTGTAGAGAGGAAGGAACCTCTAAGACTAACTCAGAACGTTGTTTGGCTTAATCACCCTTTGATTTTGTTGAAAGTACCTAATTGAACTATATGAACTTAAACTGGGGCATAACCAGGACGTAAGCTTTTTAATCTCTTTAGTATGTATAAAATAGAATTAATCCATTTTTTCATACAGCGTATGACATTTTTAACATATAGTAGCCTGACAAATTCTTCAGAAACATCTTAATAATGGAATCAGAGCAATTGTGTTTTCCCGTGACAACACGCTGATTGTCAGTTTTACTACCTACACTAATCTCCAGTGTTCATACTAATATGAACACCATCTCAGAGTCCTGCTTCTATTTTTGTCTAATTTTTTTGTCATGCTAATGAGCTTACTCTTATAGATGTGTCACTCTTTCTAAACAGTAGAACAGTACTAACATTCTGCTAGAATTTATCTCATATTCAAATATTAATATCTTATGATCGCATGAACCCACTTCTGAATTGAGGATAAAATGAAAATTTTTTGGTGTTTGCTGTTTAGTATTGTTTATACAAAGATGTTATTTAACTATTCCTTTGAAACATGAACTATTTCATTATCCCCAAGTGAGTTATCTAACCCTGTCTATATCTCTAACTTTTTTATCCTATGCAAAGTAAGAATTCTGAACATTTCTCCATTTTTTGCATAGCTGTTAACAGATTGTCTCTTCTGACTAGTAAAAGATTTACAGATTTGTCAGGATTTTTTCTCTGGAACATTTATTCTAAATGTGTTACAACATATTAATAAGTAACCATTGTCTTCATAGCTTATTCTATTAGTCAAAGACTTGACATTTTTGAGTAATTCAAACTGCTATTTTCAGTCTTATTGTTAAGGTTAAGAAAATAATGCTAATTTTTCAGATTTTTAAGTTTTCCTCTGTAGGCTTTATGAACTGTTATTTACTGATGATTGCAAAACATATTGTGTAACCAGCACAGCTCTCTTTAAATACAGTAATTCTATCAAGTGCCAACAATAAAGCAGTTACTATGTTCTCCCCCACTGCTGTCTGTTTATGGCTTCACAAAACACTTGTAATACATAGCATCAAATATCAGTTCAGCAGTATGGACTTCCATCTGACACCTAAGAAATTCACAAAAGGCATAGACCATCCAGGAACAGGTAGTTTTCCACAGAAAGCACAAAAATTAAACAAACAAACAAAACCATAGAGAAAACATCAGCAAACTAAAGCAAATATACAAATACAGATATACACATATTTTCATATAGGTATATTTGTGCATTTGTCTGCATGTGTGTACACATACATCATGTTCTTCATAGTCAAATAGACATAATATAGTTAAATAGTTTGATACCTCCATGCTATGTTCTTTTGTGAACCACTACATATTTTATTCTGAGTGGATGAGTGATCTATATGAAGTAGTCTGGTTTTGAAGTACCTTGGTTCTGTATTTTTTGGCACTAAACTTTTTTCTGCCAAAATCAACTAATTTCTAAAATGATCATCACATCTGAGCATGTACTCTAACTTCCACATTCATTTTTGTCATAGCTTTTAGCAGTTAATGGTTATTTTAAGCTTCATAGCCTGGCATTACTCATCTGAACCTTAAAGAAACTACAGGTTGTATCTATGCATATTTCCACTAATTTAAAATTAATTTGCCAAAGGAGCATATCGCTCAGTAGTAGTATACAAGGCTGTGCATGCAGTATCTGGTGCATAAAAATCCTTTCATAAGTTTCAGTGGGATGTTCATATCTCAGGTGCCTCAAAGGTCTCAAATTCCTCAAGGTATATTAGACAACTCTCCTTGCCAGTCACCAGTCACTGAGAGATTCTTTCTCTGTTCTCCAGTATGATACTAGCTCTCAAGGCTGCCCTTGCAACTGGAACTTGTAACCCATCATACTTAAATACTATAAATAATAATTTGGAGCTTCTTGACACCTATTAAGGTCTCCTAACATGCTAATGCTTGGCTAAGGGTATTCTTGAGGTAAAGGCATCTGTTTAACTGATTGTTCATAATTAATCTGCATCCTTAGGCAGATGAAGAGGCAAAAAGCAAATAAAAATATTCACATACAGCATCCAAATTTGAAGCAAATTGACAAAGCAGCTACATAATTTCTTTATTAAAAAAAATTTAAAAAAATAACAGAAAAAGAAAAAAATATCTTTGTCTATTTATAGTGTAATTAATTTTTTTCCAGATCATTTTCTTTTGTGAGTATTCTATGCCTCAGATTCCACTACAAAGATAGCAACGGTTTGCTGCTACATATTACATTTAGAGCTAATATTTTTTTCCCCAGGATAATTCATCATCTTTCCTTAAACTTGTTTACATCCCCCCCCGCCCCCCATACCTATTGTTTCATCCCACCGCTTATTTAACAATAATATACTAATTAAATTAATTTTTTCTTCAAAATATAAATTGATAATTTCATTTCTTTGGAGATGCAAATACTGCTTTTCAAAACCATCTGTACTTGACTGGTCAATTAGCTCCATGACTAAAGGATAAATTAGATAGGCAGTTTGTAATTTTCAGAATGAATTGTTTCTGTATAGTGAAGCATAGAATAATTTTGGTTGGGAACGACCTTTAGAAATTATGTAATCCAATCACTTGCTCAAAGCAGAACTAGTCTCATAGTTAGGTCATATTGCTCAAGGCCTTGTCAAAGCATGTTTTAAAAATCTCTAAGTTCCGAGACTGGACAGCCTCTGTGGGCAGCTTGTTCCAATGTTTAGTTACTCTCACCAAAAAATATTTCTTCCCTCATACTTAGTAGGAGTTGTCCTTGCTGCAGCTTGTGTTTGTTGCATCTAATCCTTTCACCATGCACTGTTGGGAAGAATCTTTCTCTGCCTTCTGTGAAACTGACACTCTCAGAAGGCTGAAGACAGAAATTAAAATTTTCCCTTAGCCTTCTAGTCTCTGTGCTAATCAGACCAAGTTCTTCTAGCCTTGAGCATTACCTGCTCCAGCCAATTACCCATCCTGATCACTCTCCATGGGACTAATTCCAGTTTTCTGGTGCCTTTCTTGTAAGGAGGACAGTTCTCCAGATTCAAGCTCACAGGCGGCAAGTATGGCAGCAGCGGCAGCACCACCATTTCACCTTTCTTTTAGGAATACTGTGCCTGTCCTAACCTGCAATTTACCTGCCTTGAAAACTAAATGATCATCACATATTGCCATAAAAGTCCCTCCTTCACATTAATATTAATAGGAAAAAGGCAATAAAACTTGCGATTGTGAAGTTTTAAAAATTTTGGGGATAGATAACCCCATCTCTTTTGTCTTCCTCTTCTCACTGAATGCAAATAAGCCAAGTAGCCTGACCTATAAACTGCCACACATAATGAGGGTAATCACCCTGAGTCATGTAACTCAGGCTGAATGTCATCTTGAGGTCAGGAGAAAAATTTTTCATATCTTACTATTCTTATTAATCAATTAAGAATTATAAATAATTTAAACCTGAAAGTAAAGGTGGGATGTGGAGCCATTCAGGAGAGAGAGCAGGACCAGACAATTTTTGTGTGTGTCAGAATCTTCATGTGGGTAGAAGTGTGAGCCAGACTTTGGGCAGAGAGAAAGTATCAAGGAAGACAGAGATAGCAGAAAACCAAAATGAGAGGTTACACGTGGTAAAACTAAGAAGCAGAGCTATTGAGAAACAAGTTTAAGGAAAGAGCATGGAAATGAGATTGACTTGTATAAAATACGGACACATATGGTCAGGATAGAAAAAAACTAAAAGACAAATAATCAAAGCGAATGACAGCTTCTAGCAAGCCTCGCAAGTGTACCCATGTTCTGCTGCTTTATATCTGCAAAATCTCAGATCTTGAAACAATGTATCTAAAGGACACAAGAATTGCAACCAGTATCCTGATATTAAAAAATGGTTTTATTGTGATAACTCTGCAAGATGAGCTTGTCAAACTACCTTTTTCCATATGCATGAATATTGCAATATGTCTCCAAACTCAAAATTTGAGGTTATTGTGCAGATACTCAGGACAGAATGTTTGATGGAAGGGGGAAGGGAAAAAAACCCAACTACTAATGGATCAGGATTTTGGAATAGAATAATTCTCATTAAGAGCATCAAATCTCCAAAATGAGGTGGCCATCCATTAGCTGGTAACAGTTGAAGTCAATGTTGCAAGGGTCCTTGCAATGATATCTCTAGTTGAGCTGGGAGAAAATCTTTAAAACCACTGTTTTACTCAGTTCCCAGATGACCATCCCAACACAAGGAACATTTACTTCTATCGTTCTCATGGTTTTATATCTTATTAGATATGAAATGTCTCTTAATATCTTAGTGACATTCTGAATGGCCTTTTCTACTATTTTTACTGATCTATTGCAAAAGTTATATCTGTGCACAATTTGGTCAGCTCTGCAACAGGAATCAGCTAGGTAAGCCTTTTGGATGCTTTGCTCAGGATGTTCATCCACAAATATAGGCATAAAAATGTGCACCAGGGAGCTATTGAACTGTCTAAAATTCCCACCCAGAAGTTTCCTGTAATGTTTAAAAAAATGTTTAATTGTGAAGATTCAGTGAAATACTTTGAAGTCTTTTATCTGAAGCTATTATCTCAAGATAGTTGTACCTTCTGTGTAGATAACTGGCTGGGGAGTTGCTGGATCACATAGAGAATTAATAACTAAAGTGTACTGCATGTGCACATGGTTCCAGCCCTGATACCATGTTACTTTGAGATTCTAACTAAAGAATGAACCTGGTTTTTGTCCTTATAACTTAGTTATCACTTAAGTCCTGTGACAGTTTTCACAGTCTCATATGGGGTTGGTATATGTTTAAGTTAAGTGGAAGAATTGGGTAGATTTTGTTTTGTTGGGCTTCTCTTTGTTTATAGACATATTAGCAATAATCTGTTTTGTCAGGTATATTTTTTTCTTTTTTTTTTTTTTTTTTTTTTTTTTTTAAGAGAGATATATCTGTGAAATACCATTTCCATGAAGCACAGTAACTGTACTTCAGAACGGAAATTATTTTGGATATGAGTTTGTTTCCTCATAAATTTGAGATTTTTATGGGGGAAATGATTCTGGTTAGCTTTAGTTATAATATACAACACAAGATCTAACATGCATTTGTTAATAAGAAAATTTGCAGTTTATATTTGCATAAAGCCCTACTCTGGCAGGCTACTAATCTTCTGCAGCTTCTGAAAAGAATTTACAGAATTCTTTTTCATTTAAGTACTTAAAATAAAGATTTGTGCAGTTTAAGAAACATCAGAAGTCTATGGGAAATTAGTGTATTTCTTGAATAAAATCTATTTTATAATGTAATTTTACAAATGTTCTTCTTTATATTTTTCTGGCCTTGAAGTAATGATTAGACCTACCTGAAAAAATTTCTGCTTAAATAATTTTTTTATCCTAGAAAGATTTTGTTATAACATAATATTTTTATTAAAAATACCTGTTTTCTTTAGGATTATTCTAGTTTATATAGAAGAAACAAATTTCGTAAGGGAAGATATTGACATTTGGAAAAATGTAATTGGAGATCATACCCCAGTGTCTTCCACAGACAGGGATCCTCAACCAAACTGGTTTTTGTCTTGCACAGCCATCCAAATATCCCATGATGCATTATTTCCATCACAAAGACATGACACTGTGATATAGATTCAGAGACACAGTTCAAACTATATGAGAAAAGGTAGTCTGAGGAATATCAACTGAAATTAATAGGACACAATTTCTGAATTCTACTGTGATGTCCTTATTTTCCCCACACACACACTCTTGACATATTCCAAATATTCCTTTAGGAAACAGTCATATTTTCAGACCAAACCTAGCCCTGATGTACAACACAAGTCCAACTAAGTCAATTACATATTGAAGAGTCATGCCATCTTTAAAAGGAATCATAAATTCCACCTTATGATAATTTTATTATCCCCAGCCTATTACTAATGTATTCATGATCACAGCTCTTTAAATGATTTTACAACTGGCTTACTCATCAACTTCTAACACAGTCTTGCCTAAAAACAACAGCATTTTTAAAATATTTACCTAATGTCCTAATGAGGACTTCAATTCTAAGCTCTGTTTGCAGCAAATATGTAATCATCAGTTCCAAAGATAGATGTGAAAATAAGAGAGTTGTTAAATACCTTATTAAAATGATGGCATTTGCAAATTTTTTTTTTGACAAAGAAACACAGTTGCATAAAGGTGGCAGTCTAAAAAAGTATAAAAGTGAAATAACTTTTGCATGTCAATAATCACAGAATCGTAGAACAGTTTGGGTTGGAAGGGACCTTGACGATCATCTAGTTCCAACCCTGCTGCTGTGGGCAGGGACATCTTCAGCTAGTCCAGGTTGCTCAGAGCCCCATCCAACCTGGCCTTGATACTTCCTGGAATGGGGTATCCACAATTTTCTTGGGCAACCTGTTCCAGTGTCTCACCATCCTAATAGGAAAGAATTGTTTCCTAATATCTAATTGTCATGGTTTGAGAACTTCAAAAATCTAATTCCCTATTTTCAAACCCCCTTCCACATCTCAACCTAGTATAAGATGTGTGTTTTCCAGACAATCACACAAGACTTAAAGTTGGGAAAGGGAATATATTACAATGACTGTACACATAAATATTATAATACATTACACACACGATCTCAACTATCTCTACTATGATACAAGTATTTACAATGGATCAGATCTCTTCTCCCCTCCAAATAAAAGTCCAGGAGGGAAGAAGGAAACATCCCTTCTTCAGAGCAACAATATCTCTAAGGCAGCAGGTCTCTCTGTCTCTAGGCAGCAGCTGTAACTGGATTGTTCTAGTTGGATCTCTTTTCAATACACACAAGGGGGTCTCCAACCCCCTTGGCCTGTCCTCTCCGAACAAGGGTCTTCAAGACACAAAGGGTCTCCTTTCACCCCTCTTGGCTCTCCTTCGACTCCAAGCAAAGGTCTCACCTGTGGACTGCCAGCAGGGACAAAACTCGCTTTACCAAAGACATATCATGAAGTGCAGGGGCATCTTCGTGAAAGTCCCTTTCTCAGGGGGGTTCACCCCTGAGTCAGAACATCTTGGGCAGCTTTCAGTTGGAAGCCTTTGCCTCAAGAGTTCCACCAGAGCTCCTGTGCTCTGTCTCAGGCTGCCAGGCTTGTCAGCAGCAGCAAGGGGGGCCAAGGTCAACCCCCCCGCATTCCTTCTCCATCCCAGTCCAGCTTCAGGACACTTTTGAGCTTCTCAGCTCCTCTCTCTCCGGTGCTGCATCACTTCAAGACTCCTCTCCTTAATAGGAGCCCATCTCCCTCCTTTCTCGGAGGTCTCAGGGGGGTATGGGGTTTTATTCCAGTTCTTACCCCAACTTCCTCTCACTCTGCTGCTCTCTCGGCTTTCTGAGACAACTCGGTGTCTTCTTTATTCAGCTGCATGCTGTTTTGCTGCTTCTACAGTTGAGTTTCTATCTGTTGGCTTTTAGCCACAGTCTCTGGACGCTGCATCTGCCACTACTCTGTCTCTGCTCACTCACAGCAGAGAAAACATTTTTTAGCTTTGAGCCACAGGTACTTAGTCCAGCATTATGCTGTTCCAAGTCCCTGCAGCCTCCCCCTAACCAGGGGCTGGGGGGCCCCAGAGGCCCCAAGAGACTCCGAGCCCCTTGCCTTGAGGTGTCAGAACATGGCTACCACTTCTACAACCAAACAACAACTAACTTTCTCTTCCGTTTGCTTGTGGTATGTTTATATTTCACAGAAGCGCTCATTGGATAAAACTTCCAAACTTCCAGGGTCACCACCCCATGGGCTTTACCATTTTATAACTGCAGGGGGAAAACTGTTTCCCCCTACCACAACTCTCCACTCCCCACTTGATCTCCAGCATGGCCAATTCCCGTAGGTATTGGATGCCTTCTTCCACAGTCTTCCACCTTCTTGAGGGACTCCTTAAATGGGTATTTCACTCTCACCGCGTGGAGGATTTGGAGCCAAAGACTGGACGCCATTTTCTCCCTTCCCATTTCTTGCTCTATCACAGGGTCTCGAGCAATGGATCCCAATTGTCGTGCTTCATCACCTTCAATTACCTGACTATCAGCTCCCTTGTCCCAGCATCGCACCAGCCAGGTGAGGACTTCTTCACCAGGCAAGCACATATAATCTCTCTGTAAATCTTGAAGCTCTCTTGTGGTCAGTAATTGTGTAATTTTGCTTTCTCGCATTATTAACCTACTCTGTTTTAGTTTGAACCCGTTCCCCCTTGTCCTGTTACTACACAAATTTATAAATAGTCTTGCCTCATCTTTCCTATAAGTTCCCTTCAGGTACTCAAAGGCCACAATCAAGTAACACTGAGGCTGTGTCTTTTTCAGTCTAAACACTCCCAGTTCTCTCAGCCTTTACTCATAGGAGAGTTGCTCCATCTCTCTGATCAACTTGGCCCTCCCTTGGACTCACTCCAAAAGGTTAATGTCTTTTCTGTGCTAGGGACACCAGAGCTGAATGCAGTACTCCAGGTGGGGTCTCACCACAATGGAATAGAGGGGCAGAATCACCTCTGTTGACTACTGGCAAGGCTGGTTTTGATGCAAGATCTATTCCAGATAATGGAATATTAAAATTACATCTATAAAACACTGTATTTAAAGCACAATACAAAGTATCTATTTTTGATCACACTATAATAAGTTAGATAGCCTCTAACTTTTTGTGATAACATTCACAAATATATTTCATATGTACAGTTCTTAGATGCATATTTTGTGTATGCAAAATATGTTACACATAGGTAGAATTCACACTATGTGAATTTGTCATTCATAAATTTCATTAGGTTGAAAAATATTTTTTTAATGAACAAGTATAAGAGTTACATCTTTTAAAAGGGTAAAAATAGCTCACTATCTGGAGCTTTTTTTTTTTTTTAATGTACAAAACAAATAAAACAAAAATGTGTAGTTACCTTGTGTCCTGGTTTTACCCAGAACAGGGCTGATTTTTTGCAGTCACCAGGAGGAGGTGTGGCTAGGGCCTGGATGTTTTTCTATACCACCTCATGACATTTCTGGGGGCGGGGCAGAAGGGTTCCTTCTGGTGACAAGGGGTTCCTTCCAGTCAAGAAAATGTGGTGGATGGAGCAGTATCTGTTTATTGTCGGGATCTTTCTGTGTAAATAATTTCTTTTTATTTGCCTTTTTTGCTAATATTATTATTGTAACTGTTCATTTTCTTATCTCAGTACTGTTTCCAGTAAATTGTGCTTATCTCAATCTGTGATATTTGCCTTTTGTGCCTCCAACTGGAGGAGGGGGAAGGGGAAGCAGTGCATATTAATCTCAGACATGTTTTAGAAAGAAGCTGGTTCTGTGAATTGCTGCTTTTTGAAATCTATGTGATGATTTCAAATACAAGTGGAAGTAATGATGCAGTTCAGATGAAAACATGGAAATAATATAAAATATCTTAAAAATTGAAGCCAGAGGATGAATAACTGGACGAGTAGGCAAAATTCACCTTTGGAAGTGTATAAGCACCAAAACCACTGAGGAGGGAGCTCTGTATGATGTCAAAGTGAAGACTTGAGAAGGTAAAGAAAGCCAGAGCAGAACCACTACCAGTGACAGATCAAGGTCTTGATTCATTGCATATGGCCCAAAACGTAGGCCATATTTTCATTGACTGTCATTGCCACCTAGGGAGAGATTAAATTGCTGGAACATATGGTCATTTCAGGTGCAGGTCTCTTATGTAGAAATGTGTGCATGGTTATTGAATTCTGAGCAGAAATTATTAAAAATGAAAGAAGCCAAATATAACAGCTTATGTGCTGGATGTGATAGCTACACTGGCTCCCCACCAGATACCTTACCAATGAGAAATTAAAGTATTTCAGTATTGGTTTGTCAAAGTAGTGAAGGCGTAGTATGGTGCATAAAGCAAAAAGATGACAGTAATCAAGGTTCACCAGTTTTAATTAAAGTGAGAAATAAACAAATATCCAGTTGAAAATGGGCATACTTTGGAAAGCAAAGGGAGCAATTTGTCAAACCAACAAGACTGAAAACAATGAAAGGACCTATAGAAAAATCTTGAATGTTTTTAACGGGAAGATGTTAAAAATTATCTAGTACTTTTTAACTCTGACAGTGTTTAAAAGGCAATCCCTCACATCAGTTTTCTGAAAGAACACTTCAAACATGAGGTCAGACACCAGAAGAGAACCACAGAAGCAGAAGTACCAGTAAGGAAATTTTGGATTGTGTTTTTGACTAAAAATAAATTATCCCTATGTATTCCTTGGTAGGTACTTTGAAATGGAATAAATTGTGAATTTATGTTGCAAATTTACCTGATGTGAGGACATTAAAAATTTCATTATTGAAACTTGTGGGAATTTCATTATTTTTATGCTGTCTGGAAAATGTATAATTAGACATCCGAGAGATGCAAAGATTTTTAGAAAGTTGCATTGGTAAAGAGGTAGAGAAAAACTGGAAAATACTCTCACTTGCTTAGGAAGCTAACCTTCCTAGAGATGAAGTCAGAACAGAAAATAGAGTAATGAAGTAAGAAAGGCAAAATTTCTACTACTAAATATTGCTAATTAAATTTAAAAAAAAACAAACCAGCTTGTTTTCTTCAGACATAAAATAAAAACTCAGGAAGGAAAGAGGAAGTAGTTACAATCTCTTGTGAAACCTGGAATATGAAAACATAAATTTATTTTAACTTAAAAACTGAACCTATAATTTACTTCCTTTTCTACTAAGGATTATAATAAATAAACAAAACCAAGGAAAATAAAAATGAAGACATATATATAGAATTCTATCGGTCCAAACAGAGATAAATGGAAAGAAGAATTCAAAAAGAATTGGACAAACTCTTTCGCACAACTGTGAAGTTACTGGAGAATCCCACTTCAGCTGAGATAAAAATTTCAGTAAATTTGCCAAGCCTCAAGTGATTCGAGTGAATAAGCAAAAGCATTGTTCTAAAAGATGAACCAGAAAGTGACCCCACAACTGTTAGTCTGAGTCCAGTAATATGTGTAGCATCTCTGCTGGGCCTTGACTGATAGCAGCAAGCCTCATGTCCAATTACTAAAAATCCAGCTCAAGTCCTGTAACAGAAACTTGAGGAAATTAAATTAAGCTGACTGGTTACTTAAAGAACTATATTTTTCCATTTGAAAATAGAGAATCAATGGCTTAAAAAATAGTTGTTCTGTCTCTTCTCATTGAAAGAAGAAAAGGAAAATAAAGTATAACAGACAATAGGATAGTACATACTAAACCAATCTACAAGCTACTTCACTTGTTTAGTATTTGGACAAGGTGTTGGCTCCTAAATAACAAATGAGAAGAAGCAGACATGACACAAGTATTAAACATTCATATATTTTCAAATCCTTCCTTTCTTCAACTAATAAGAAGTATTTGGGGGAGGGTGGGGGTATATTCAGATAGGAAAACAAAACTAAAAAGATTTAATTCAGTTCAGATTGACTTAAATATTTGATGGACAATATTTTCCAGCTTTACTCTGAAAGCACAGAATTATATTGTTCTGTGCATTGTGTTCTTTGTGCTTTACTCTACCGACCCTTTTGTGAATACTTGCTATAGTCTGAAGTCAGGCATTCACTAAGAGATTGAAAAGCACTTGTGAAAAGTTTGTATAAGTGAGCAATTTCACATTATACATTATTCTGTAAAAACAGGAATATCAAATCAATGTTTGCTGTCTTAACAATCAGTCTTTGTTAAAAAATCTTAGAAATTGATTTGCAAGTTGAAAATTCTTTAGCTCAAATCTTGCCTAGGTGCCAACATTTCCAACCACTGGAAGCAACCTTAATTGTCATTTTCTAACTCTTTAATGCTTTGACTTTGTATTTGTTGATAACAAAGTAGAAACGCAGAAATTGCATTGTGTGGTATTAGATCAACAACTTCATTTTTAATCAGCAGGATAAGAAATCTTATACCTCTTATTAACTGGATATAATAAATAGTATAGGAGTATCTTAGTTCATACCAATGTTGTGAATATTTGCTTGCTATGTCTACTTTGCTGAAAGAGGTGCAGGGACAATAACTTGCTTCCAAACCAAGCAGCACAGAACAATTCCCATCCTTGCTTAGATCACATTCCCTTTAGTCGACTTATTTTAGACAGAACTCTCTGGAGCCATCAGAACATAAGGTGAGTAGTACAATCACAGTGAGACCCTGAATGATCAGGAAGCCAGTTTTTTGACACAAACTGGTCGTCTTCCATTTAGCTGTATAGTTTGAACCATTAAATAGGAGCCTGTTTTGCTCTGGGCTTTCCATGAGGTCACAACTTCCTTCTGGGCACATCCATCTTCTCTGACGAGGGGTCCTCCACAAGCTGCAGATGAACAACTTCTCCAGTGCCTGGAGCACCTCCTTCCCCTCCTTTTCCACTGATCTAGGTGTCTACAGGGCCGTTTCAGTGACATATTCTCAGTCATCTCTCACAGCTTCTGCTATGCAGCAGTTTTTACTCCTTAAAACTGTTATCACAGAGGCTCTACCACCATCACTAGTGGTATCAGCTTTGGCTATCAGTGGGTCTATCTTGGATATTGCTTGTATTGTCTCTGTCTGACACGGTGGAAGCTTTTGACATGTTTTCACAGAAGCTGTTCCTGAAGCTCCCCCACTACAAAAACCTTGCCACATAAATTCAGTAAAAAGACTGATAATTTATTAGATATTTAGAAGTTATATATGAGGAATGATGATGAAATGGGAATCAAATTAGGATACATTGCCCTCCCTGATATTTATATGCTATTAAATCAGGTAGCAAAAATGTTCGTAAGTACGTAGCACGTGCCTCCGTTTATATGATGGCATGTAGTGGTCATTTAAACTCATATGACACTTGTGCTCACCTTAATGATAAAATCTTCTTAGGTTTCTTGCCCTCAAGACTCTAGTTGGAAGGCAGTTTTAGAACCTTACTGATTTAATGTTGAAAATGTTCTTGTGATTATGAGCCTGAGTGCATTCATGGTCTGTCTGTATAAAGTGATTCACGATATAACAAGCACTTTTTGAGTGCCTACTTTATGCTACCTGATTTTTCAAGATGACACATACAAACTCAATGACATATAATGAGTGCAGTCTAAAAGAGCACTAAAGATTAATTATAGACTGTATTGAGTGGTCCATCTCTTCCTTTTCTAACTTACTGTTAGATAGTAACTGAAAAGAATGTTTCCCGAATGTAACAGTACTACAAGTAAACACTCAAACAAAGATTCAACCAAGAGCAAACTCTCAAGTACTCTTTATGTTGTTGGTCTTTCATTCTGAGAAAAAAAAGTCTATTGGCTTATAACAAATAAACTAAAATTATTTTTTTAATATTCATTGTGCCTCCCTTTCAAAGCTATAATGTCAACTTACTGGTCTTAGTGATTCTGTAATCAATCCTGAAAATGCTGAGTTATGTTTGTTTGGTGGTCTTTAAGTTATTTTTTTTATCCCCAGATTAGTATCCAATGATAGCAAACAGTTTGGTTGAATTACAATGGCAGATAGATAGCAAGTACAATATTATTTTAAACAGTCTATTTTATGTAAATGATCTACAATATCATTATATACCAAAACAAATGCATATGCTCAATGAATCAGATAAAAAATAATAGTAATTTAAAAAATCATGGGTTAATCTATGTATTATTGCCCACTAGAAATATATAGATTTAATCCTACATATATGTTTCAATTGCCTCTAGTGATGAGTGTTTTGATATTCTGTGACCCAGGGAAAGATGAACCTAACAATCTGCATCCATCCATAGTACTTTGAGTTCTAGTTTTATTACAGAATTTGATAAGGACAGATAAAAAAAGCAAATATTCAAAAAGTTTAAATTGAAACCTTGGCTATTGACTGAGGTTATATTAGGACGCCACAGTTCTTTTAAAGGTGTTTTGAAATAGGATAATTGTTGTCAAGATCTGTTTGCAAAGGGCAGTAATTAAGTTCAGGAAGAAGTTGCTGGTGATGCTATTTATTTCACAGATTTTTTTTTTTTTTGTATTTCATGTTGGAATAAGACATTTCACAGTAGAATCAGAGCAGTTTATTTAGTCATTTTCCGAATTGGAAGGGACCCACAAGGATCATTGAGTCCAACCCTTAGCTCTGCACAGGACCATCCCCAAGAGTGACACCACATGCCTGAGAGTATTGCCCAAACACTTCTTGAACTCTGCCAGGTTTAGTGGTGTGACCACTTTTCCAATACCCAGTCACTCTCTGGGTGAAGAACCTTTTCCTAATATCCAACCTAAACCTCCCCTGACACAACTTCAGGACATTTCCTTGAGTCCTGTCACTCGTCACCACAGAGAAGAGATCAGTGCCTGCCCCTCTTTTTCCCCTCAATTATATGTAATTTTATGCCATTCTAGAAATCATAGAATCATACAAGTGTAGAATGTCATAAGTGGGGACACCTTCCACTAGACCAGGCTGAACACTTCCAGGGAAGGGCATCCACATTTCTCTGGGCAACCTGTTCCAGAGACTCACCACCCTCACAGTAAAGGATTTCTTCCCCATATCTCACCTAAACCCACCCTCTTTCAGTTTAAAGCCTCTAATTCCTCATGTTTATTCCCCATGCTATGTGTTTGCATATAGGCATTGAGCCTCTCCTGATGAAGCTGACTTACTGGCTGGAGTAGCTGGAATTCCTTTGTGCTACTCCTCAGGTGCTGTCCTGCTGACCTGCAGTCTCTCTCGAGTCTCTCAACATCTCTTGCTAGTCATGGCATCAAACTGGTAGGAGATGGGTGGACTAAGATTCCCCTCCTCTGGCAACTTTAGTTAAGTGCCTTCTTCACTAACTCTAAAACAGACATCTCTTTTAATGACCAAATGGAAAAATCAGATAGTGAAATGGAATGCTTACAATGTCAATTATTTAAATAAATGACTGACATTTCCTGTTTCACAAAATGGCAGTGAAGAAGACATTTCATGAAGTGTCTAAAAAAGTACTAATTTTACATAAGAATTATTTTTCTGTATATACAGCTTAAGAATGAGATATTAGACCATGTTCCTCCATGAGAAAAAAAATCTCAGAATATGCCTTAGAGGTGAAAAGGTTAACTGCTTTTGTAGTACTTCCTGAACATGGATTCTAGACTTGCAGGTGCCAAGGCAACACGTGTTTAGGACGTGGTCTGTGAGTATAATGTGGGTAAGTACTTTTGTCAGAATTATTAACAAAGAACTGTTTATGTTACTAGAAATAAGCAAAAACTGATGGTAATAGACCTGAAAAAATTGTGGAAAATATGGTAACTCTTTATTTTTTAATTAAATACTATGAGGGCTACACAGAAGCTTTACTGAGTAGTCAGCTGATCTGTACTCAAAGTTTAAAAAATTCAAAAGATTTCTAAATGTCTGCCATGATGCTACCAATAGATACTCAAAATGAGTGTACATATATAACCACATTACTTTTTTCTATCTTCATATGTATAAAAAAGTAACATAAACCTCATTCTGAACTTACATTTAAAGAAAAAATATTTTCCAGATTTTAATCTTGTTATTGAGATTTTTATTCTTTTTCTTACAACAATTCACACTTTGTTTTTATTCCATTTAGCTGTAGAACTTGATTCCTATGCCAAGTCTTATGCCTCTGAATAAATGTGAGAATCAGCTTTGGCATCTCTACTGCACAGTGTGCAAAGGTTTATAGCATTATCACCTGCAGTCAAGGTCTTCACACCACTGCTATTTCAAATATTTGCTGGTTTAGCCTGCACCTTTTTAATATTTGTAATACTAATATAGAGCAGTCATTCTCTGTTGATCTCCATTAATTCTGACATACTTGGACAGAAAAATTTACTTTCATTATATTGAAATGCCAGGTGGCAAAAACCCATCTGAACTCAATTTTGGTCTTTCATAAATTATAGTAAAGTGGGACTGTAGTTTATGAAATCACTTGGTAAATTTCAAAAAACTAACACCTGAAATCAGATCTGATGTTAAAATCAGAAAAGTTTGTTATTTTCAGAAATACTAAAAATTTACCAATTTGGATGTACAATATCTTCAAGTTATGAAAAAAAATCCATACTTTGAAAAACAAGGTATATATCAAAAGTCATATATTCTTACCTAGGTAGCATTTTCTACAATAACATACAGAAGTAATGCTGTTTGAATGTAAAATTTCATGGGTAACACACACATAATATATCTGTTAGTATGTTCTATATCTATCCTGTAACTGTAATCTTAGTACAATCTTATTGTAATCTCTGGAACAAGTATAGTCCACCTGAGTACCCTTTGTTTACCTTTCCCTGGCTAACAAACCTACCCAGACTTGGACCTAGAAGCATTTCCGTATCAACTGCAACTGGCCTCGAAACTAGTGTACCCTCTGTGACATTCTCACCAACCTGTTCAACTCATATAAACTGGTCTGGAGAACATTGTCACAATGGGTCTAGTGATTAGTGCCCTCCATTACATGATGGAACAGGTTTTCAAAGAGAAAATTAGGCTCTGGAATGACAGGGATCACACAATCATATTGGCTTTATTCTCCAAATTAAATTACTTCTGTATTTAGTATTTTGCTTTTATTTATTTTGAACTTTCATGCAAACAAAATTATTGTGAACCAGAATCAAGTGTGCATATATATATATGTATGTATACATATATATAATTTACATTAATTTTCCTTTTTCATTCCCAGATAGTCACTGTTTGCGACGATTGTGAGAGAGACAAATGTAAATGCAGCAAGAAATATTTTCTATTTTATTTCTTTTTCTAGTGGTAGTCATACTGTGCATGAAGTCAACAGTATAACACAGTGCTTTGTTCCATGTGACTTAATTTCTACCTGAAACATCAAATTTTCACAAATTCCAGCAATAGTTTGATGGGTGGATAAGTTAGTTAAGGAAGAGGGAGGAGGCAAAAGGCACTGTATTAGGTTGCAAAGTTCAGACAGACCAAAGATTAAATAGAACAGAACAACAGGCAGGTATATAAATACCAAATAGATATAGCTTCTCATCTATCCTCTCGCTATTATAGACATCCATATTTCATTCAACAACATACCCCATCTCTATATCTGTTTTTCAGAATTGTTCAAAAATTCATATTGAGAGCAATTTTTCGTGAACATCTTAAGATCTCTTGGATCCAGGCTACACAGTATTGCATTTAATATAATGTATCTGATTTACAGATTGGTGATCAGCGAAAAGCAACAAATCAAGAAATAACAAAACAACAACAAAAAAGAGTAAAACAACAAAAAGAAAAGCAAAAGCATAACCAACTAACAACTGATAGAGCATTTTATTTCATTGCAGTACACCTAACTCTTACAGTTCTCTCTAACAGAGTAAACTTTCAGTATTGAAATGTTTTCACATCTCAAAAAAAACAAACAGCCTGGAAACTTATAAGTAAAAAATCCAATCTAAAACCTCAGCTGTTAAATCCAGCCCCGTAGTCAAAAATCCAGTCCAATTCCAATCCCTTTTTTATCTTCCTGGCCTTTTGCTTGACTTACTTCAGTATGTCCTCAACTCTCTTTTATTAGGGTACACTGAACTGAATGCAGCATTCCAGTACTGAGTATGAGTGTGAATAGAGAATAACTACCTCCATTCACCTGCTGGCAACTCTCCTTCTAATGAAACCATGGATACCATCAACTTTCTTATCCGCAAGGCTAAATTGCTGGCTGTGGTCAACTTGTTGTAGGCCAGGACCCATAAGTAATTTCTCAATCAGTAAGGTCCCAGCCTGTAGTAAAAGTATGAGTTATTTCTCATTAGCTGACAGACTTAATATTTCCCTTTGTTGAATTGTTGGTCCATTTTTCCAGCTCATTGAATAGCAGTGCACCCCTCTGGTGCATCAGCTACTCCTTTTAGTTTTGAGTCTTCTGAAAATTTGCTCAGGCTCCAAGTCATTAATGAAGAGGTTAACTAATAATGGACCCAATATTGACTCTTGAGGTATTCTGCTAATCATAGGCCATCAGCTGGAAACTTTGTGCCTCTGATCACTACCCTTCAACCATGGGAGTTCACCCAATTTCAAATCCAGTTCTCATTTTTACCGAGCTAGTAACTTCATCATGGAAGGTTATTGGGCTGCTCAGCCTGTCTTCCAGGTTTATTTGCTCTATCACCTATCCAAGGACTTAAGTGAAGCTGACTGGCTTGTAGTTCCCCTGATCCTCCTTCTTGCCCTTCATGAAAATAAGAGTGACATTTGCTTTCTTCTAGTCCTTAGGAATCTCACCCAATCACCATGGTCCTTTTCAAAGATAATTGAGAGTGGCCTTGCAATGACATCACTCAGCTCCCTCAACTTTTATGGGTGAATCCCAAGTGGAGCTAATTTCCTTGCAAATATGGCTAAAAATAAATATACATAACTTTTATCAGTGTGTCACAAAGTGAAGCTAAACATTTAATACAATAATCTCTGGACTGAAATATATTCTTACTTCTTCATTAAACAATATTTAATCTCAATAGTTTAAATCCAGTTGTGCATTTGCATTGCAGAACAAAACAAGAGATCAAGTTGCAGTGGTTTCCTAGCAGAGAAGAAATGACTGGAATTACAAGAGACTGAGAAAAATGGTGACTTGACAAGGGGTTTTTTATTTGTTTGCTTGTTTTTTTGTGAATAATAACTCAATGACCCTCTTTTTTCTTTCACTACCTCAAGGATTTCAGGTGCCATGCTCAGTGTGTTGGGGTAGCTAACTCTGAGACTGGCTGTTCAGATGACCCCTCCTCAGCCCTCTGTTTGGGTCAAAGGAGCAAAGCCCCTCCCATTTCAGTTTTACATGTGATCCATTTGACTATTGGCTGCTTAGGCATCCAGCAGAAAAGGTATTGTTTGTTCAGCTCCTGTACCAGGAAAATTTATTGAGGAGTACGGCAAACTGGGATCTGTGTATCTGCTCTCACAAAATGGTACTTGCTTTTCAATGCTGAAACAGTGTTGTTGCCGTTGGCAACCACAGCCTGCTATTAACATGCAACCATTAAGTTGCAGAACTATTGAACACCAGATCAAAGAGCTGTTTGGTGGTAATTTGTAAACAATACATAGCACGAGCATCAACACGGAAGATTTTCTAGGAGGAAAGAAGGATTTAGGTGCCAAAATCATTGTAGATTTTGTCAGGCTTTAATTGTCAGACATAAAGGCACACAAACAGGAAAAACATTTTATTAGCATTATAGATCGTGAAGAATTTTTACAAATTCAGAAGGAGTCTTCAGCATCTAAACTTCATTTTATCATTTAACTTTGGACTAATTAAAAACCAACAAAATTATATCAAACAACTTTTATGAAATGTTCATTAATAAGACTCTGGGTACAGGTAGTCACATCATCACTAAATGTCAACCCATCATTAGGGACTGGAAAAAAAATTTCCCTAATAGAAAAATTAACTAAAATGCCACAGAATGTCACTGGGATTTTTTAACTGATCCTGTTGAAGTCACCGATTGTACAAAACCATCCTCAATGGCATGGAGAAAAGTTGATAAATTTGGCACTAACAGTATCTCATAAACTGCCTTAATTGCTAACTTTTATAAACTAACTTTTACTTGATTAACAGAATTCTAAACTACTAACAAAATACATGTTTGGAAGTTACTTAAATAATCATAAGAATAACAGAATGGCAGAATGGCAATGCGAAGAGATATCTGAACTACTCCAAATCTTGGCCAACAACTAAATATATCAGAACATTTCTCTATATTTCAATAACTCAAAAAACGTATTGCCCAGATAATTTGCGTGTTTCCTTCTATTGATCAGATTTCTTGTGATTTTTGTGTATTTTTATGTTTCTAAATGGAATTATATGAAAAAAAGATCAATCCTAAGTGCTTCACTAGATACCATTGTGAAATATTAAACATCTGTATCAACTGTTGCAAAATATTGCTCTATTTACTTCAATGGACTTATGTTTATTTTTACTTAGTGTGGGAAAAAAAGTGAATACAACCTATCTGTCCTTAGGAGAGCAGACAGGGCTTTTATGAAGCTAAGTAGTTCTCTTCAATTTCTCCTGCTTACTTCCATGTTTACCAGTCTTCTGCTGGTACTCACTCAGGACTTACAATTGAATCATATTAGAAATTACAGGAATAGGTTCAAGAGGACATACCTAAGATGCCACGTAAATAAACTTTCTATTTGTGTTTAACTTGCAAAGCTTTTTTCAGTGAGGTCTGAACTGAGAGTCTCAGAGTAGGCAACGCACCAGCTTTTTGATATCCTCTGTCCTGCACTCACTCCTCAGCATATCTCTGGAGGTGCATGTGATCCCCCGTTCAGCCCATTGGCCAGTGGTATGCGGATATTTCTTCATTACTATCAGATAATTCTTGGCTTTGAGGATTTCCATGAAATTCATCCTTGGCAAATACTATTGTTATTTCATCATCTTGCTCATATACCAGTTCACTAGAAGTTGGAGTTTTCACACATTTTTCTGATGAGTTGAAGGTTGCAGAATACTGTAGGTCATATAAGCACATCCTTCCCAACTCCCAAACATAACACAGTGCATTTCTCACAGTGGTGGGCATATGCCATGACATGTTGGCCATCTGGAGAGATTGTTTTACTTTGCAGATCAAATTTGGAGATGAGACCCTAGGGTCTGTGCACAGGATATGTAATTCTGTCCCACTTCTGGCCTTTGCATTCAATCCATCTGTGGTGACTGTTTTTGTCAGTCAGAGATAAAAATCTCTGTCAAACTCTGCCTACATGTGACCATTCCCCTCACATTCCAGGTAACGACAGGCCAACCATAACTACTATGAGTGGTTGGTTCAGACAAAGGCAATGTGGTCTAAGAAATGCAGAGAATCACATGTTCTCCTACAGTTAAAATAAATAATCAGAATTTTTTAACTCTGTTACATAGCTCTTGGATACGTCTGGTTTTCTGAGGCTTAGCTGGGTGAAATTTAGATGAATTAAGCTTTCTGATTCAGATCATATGCTTGAGGGTTGCTATTTGAAGAATATCCTACTGAGGCCATGGAATCATATAACAGAGCAGCTCAAAATGGAAGGATTCTTGAAAAATCATCTGAACAAATCTTTTGTGGAAAGAGAGTCTAGATGAGTTTATCTACTGCCCTTTCCAGTTGCATCTTGAAAAACAGTGATGGGAACTCTTATCAGAGACCTGTTGAGACTGAGACCAGCAGCTTCCAAGTCCAGTGATACAAGGATATCTCTCTTCAGTGTTTGCCCCTAAACTGTAATAGTAGCCAAGAGGCAGTACAGACATCAGCCTTCTCTGGGTTGTGCATGAAAGAAAACACTTTACGGCCTCTTCCATGAATGTTTCTTATGAGCTGGTTTCTCAATACGGATACTAATCAAAGTGTGTGTGTTCCTTAGGAAAAGGTCCATATAATCTACAGTGAAGACAGATAAAAGAATCAGGTATCTGGCACTGGACTATTGAACTGTGACTAAGTGCATGTGCCTCATCTACAGCAGTGTTTAGACATGTTGTGGATTCCTAATATAGGGTAGATGAATGACACCCAATTACACTATGTTAATACAGGAGTCAGCCAAGTGGGACACAGATAAAATTATTAAAAATATTTTCTGCTGTAGAAATCCTAGTGCATATAAGACTGGGTCTGTGATGTCTAAAAATTTGGTTTTGCCATTTATAATCTAATGAAAGAAAAAAAGGTAGATAAGGAGTATGGAATACAGAAAATAAATCTTACTGAAAGTAATGATCTGAAGTATGATAGTTAACAAGTGACATATCAAAGGAGTCTCTGACAGCAATCATGGGGCAGCTAAGAGGGAATGAGATGTGGATTCCTCTGATCTGACCCTGGACTTCAAACTAACTTGTCATTAAAATCCTTGATGGTGGAAAAAGTTAAAGCTACTCTTCGCTGGTCAAAGTCAGAACAGCATTTGGCTATGGAACAGATTTAGTTCAAGACTAAGTTATTTTATTGAATAAAATAATACTAGAATAAATCAATAGTATTAAAGATGTGAATAAATACTGAAGAATAAAGGAGAGAGCATGTGATACTAAATTGGGATTTATTAGAAATTACATATACACCATTGAAAAGAGGAAACATTTCAATTGACTTTGAAAAAAATGTGCAACAGGGAGAGTTGAGCATAATGCTTATATAGGAATGTGGATGTTCTGAAATCTAGATTTTGTAAAATTATAAAAGGCTATAGAGAAAGCCGCTGCAAAGTTAAAAAGTATTAAAGACATGTATTGGTATTGTTTAAGTTTCCAGCAGGTGTATAGTAATGAAAGTAGAAGATAAATCGTATAGTGATGACAGGGATAAATCCATGAACTAATGCAAGGTAAAAATAATACGAAGGTTAGAAAAATATCAAAGCTGATAGAAAAATATGACCAAGAAGAATAATATGAAAGAGTGAAACATGATTTACTTTGTTCTTTGATACCAAAAAGTAATGATACTATATTTCTAGCTGATACTGAAAGTACCAAGTAGGAGCAGTGTTAAGCTCCAAAGGGATTAACCTTACATATTTGGAAAATTAAAGAAAAAATATATATCACTGATTATAAAACTCTCATATATTGCCTAGTTTCACTTTAGCCTGTTAGTGTTCTTAGCAAAGCTGTGCTTCTACAGTTTTGAAATAAAAAAGGGAACTCAAAATGGGATTGAACACAGCATGAATTTGCTAAAGTTTGTTGAAAAATCTTAAAGGAATAGAATCAGATAACTAAATCTTTTTGATAAATTATTTTTTTGACGAGAATTGCATTGGTTTCATGTAACTGGACTTCAATAGAAACAGTATCAGATGGAAATTATCAACCAATGTGAAGAAAGTGAAGATTTGTACTAGGATAATAGCTTATGTAAAAAAATGTTTGAGATGTTTTTGTCAATGTGTAATGACAGAGAGGAAACTATCAGAATTGAATGAGGCTAACTTTGGAATACTTGAGGAGCAGAAAGAAGATGGACAGCTTTAAAATTTAATGTTTTTATATTTGGTTTACTTATTATTTTTATTTTTACTGAATTACATCTGTTGACAACTTTAAGTTGAGAAAACATTGTGAAAACAGAGGACTACTCAAATACACCAGAAAAATGTGAATAATCATGAGGAGTAAATCAGATTAAATTTAAGAGCATGACCTCAAAATTATCTGAACGTTGGAGTTCACTTATAAATTATGGGATTTTGAGTTGAAAATGAAGAAGATGAGAAAAAGAGTCAAGCTACCTGTCTTTTAGTACAGAATGAAATTTAGTTCAGCTGTTGGATGGCTACATTTTAGACATTTATACCACAGCTGATCATACCAAACTCATTTTGCAGTCAGCAAAGAGAAGTAGGCATTTTTAGGAAGTGAGTGCTGCAAACACTTTTAGACATCTTCCTTGGGATGAGATGAATGGTGCCCTGAAACTTGCTTGCCTCTGTGAAGAAAGAATAAACTTCTAAATAAGTTTTTAAAAAAATGAAAAATGCAAAGATCTTCCATTCAAGAGAATGCTATCTTACTTGACTACAACACGCAATCAGATGTAACAATGAAAATGGAAAATGAAAACTTGAATGAGGTGGTAGAAACAGAGCAATATGATGAACTTAAACACATAGATGAGATTTTGTCTGAAATACTCTAAACGGGGTTTCCCCCGATTACAAACAAACAAACAAACCTCTGAAAAATTGTGTCTCAAAGCATCCATATATAGGTACTCAAGAAAAAGGGAAAAGCTATTTAAGACAAAAATGTTACTGGTATATAGAAGCATACATTTATTATATATTTTTTTAGATTAGAAGAGCATTTCTAACCACATAAAGATTGAAAGGGACAATGTTTTAGAAGAACAGTTAGATCGGGAAAAATTCTAATGTGAAACTTTTTCAGTTTGTGAAATAGATTATAGTATGTGGCTGTGGGCAAAACACTTGACTTGATAGACCAAGAAATCTAATCTGTTGAAGTATCTGACATTGTATAAAAGAAATTATTGTTTTGTGAAATATTTTAGAAAGTAGAAATCAGTGCCTTCAGAGACAATGTGAAAAAAAATACTTTTGCAAACAATAATGCCTCATAAAGAAACTCCTTAAGCAGAGAAAATTATATAAAATCAGCTACAACCTGAATAAATCCCAAAATGTTATCAAATTCTGGGAATATTCACACCTGAAAGTAAGTGGAAGAGAAGATTTATGATTCAGTCTCATCCCTAATTAAAAAACATAACTACTCTATTTTATAATGAAAAATTAAATTCACAATTGGTTAATTATTTTTTACCCTAAGTTAAAATACTAATTGGTAAATATTTAATATACTTACTAATAAGTAAGATTTTATGTTTGAATACATTTTTAATTCATACTATAATTTAATTACAAATATAAATTATATACAATAAGTAGTTATATTGAGAGCCAGTACAGGAGGTTGAAATTTATTTTATTGAAATTTGACTTTTAAAAGTAAGGTCTATAAAGTGGGATCCTGTGCCATGCTTTGAAGACCTAAATTTAAGTAGTAAAGGAACCTTACAAGATAGTGTTTAAGTTCAGAACACATATACTTAGGTATTTAAATGTAAATTTCTGTACATAAGCTAATTGTCTTAGTTGCCATGGAGATCTATAAAGATTTCATCGGTACAGTGAATGGATCTTAGAGAGCTTTTAGGGCCAAGGCCTTTAGAAGTGCCTCTCCTAACCCATATGTAAGAGTAGTGCTATTTAACAAACCCTGGGATATCTGATGCAAGCTGTGGAGCAGCATCTGTGTGGAATAAGCTGAGGCATTAGACGGAAGTTTTTAAATGGTGTGTGGATGTGGCATTCGGGGATATGATTTAGCGGTGAATGTGCTGGTGCTGGATCACGGTTGGACTCAGTGATCTTAGAGGTCTTTTCCAAACTTAATGATTCTACGATTCTGTGATGCTAGTTGGCGCACCAGAGTTGAGCCCTTAGGGTAGTTAGTCAGATAGAGTCAGTTTCTGCAAGTGTCACTCTCCCTCTGTTCCTATGGAGGGGAACATAGGTGATTCCCTGTATGCTGGATGGAGATCGGGATGGGATGGGATGGGATGCGATAGGAAAGTATAGAATGGAAAAGGAGGGTGAGACAAGGCAAGGCAAAGAGAAAATTATTCAGACAGTAGTTGGGAAGACTTCCCAGAACATATTGAAGAAATGTGAAGAAGAAGAGTTAGGAAGGATTTCTCACCTTTTCAAAAGTGAAACACTGTGATGGACTCACTGCTCATCAGATCAGCAATGTTTAAACACAAATAAATTTTTCTATTCAACACAGGTATAAGGTATGAAATTTACTGCTATTAAAGGGAAGAAGCCAAAACCAACTGAAAAAATCCATGAAAGAAATTCTCTTGAAAATCAGTAAGTATAGTGGGGTAGATACAATGTCCAGCTGGATAAGTCACCTGTCCTACAGTAACTAAGAGCACACTAAAGTTTCACAGAAAAAGGAAAGAACTATAAGCAGAAGATTATAAATTCTGGTACTCCTTCACTTCTGTTCTTCAGAGGATCTGTTACTTGCATGTTAAGCCAGCCCTTAATCCAGTGATGGATGCTATGCCTGCCTTTCATCTTATCCAAAAGCTTGTTTTCCAAAGAAGAGGAGGGGCTCCATCCTGCCTTTCTATTGAATTAATTTGGCCATGTGATATGATCAGTCACTGGAGATACCTTTAGAAGACAACAAATTCCAGTCCACTATTCCTTCACCTTTTTCATTTCAGTCTTCATTCTCACAACTTATCTCACCTGTTTTCCCTCTCTCTCCATAGCTTCTATAGTCTAATCTACATTTCTGTTTTACTGTACCACTCACCCTCTACACACATACACACATGCGTGTGTGCACACACACAGAGTTAAAAGTTCTTGATTTTCTGTTCCCTTTTATTTCCCGTGTTCTTATACTCACATACTCCTTCCCACTCAAAAAAGCAGAAACAAATCAAGCAAACAATAGTACCATCAAGTTGTGTATAAAATGAACCTAAGTAACCATGTAATTATTCTCACTCTATTGCCACTGCTCTTTATTGCTCTCACTTATTGTGTCATCTTTCATATTGTAAGACTGTAGGCTCCTTGGGGAAGGGATCGCATCATTTATTTTCTCTTTGAAGTACCTTTACCACCTCAGGCACTTTGCAAGTAACAAATAATAATAATAACCATTAATCAGGTAATGGGATCAGTAGAAAGCACCAGTCATCGGCAATTAAAGTCTTAGCAATAGTAGGCAGGTTCCTGCTTCAGAATTTAGAAAGACTTTTCTTTCTGTTCCTTTATAAATAAGAAACCAACTTGATTTATCCAACATAAAATACAGAACCTCTCATACTGAAAGGATGAGTGAAATCTACAATTCTTGCATGTAAGTGGCCCATAGTTCAAAATATATATCTGTTTTCTGATCACTCCAAATAGCAAAGGTGATTAAACTGAGCACACACTGTAATTGCTAGAGCTGAAGGCCTACATTATCAAAGGAGGTGACGGGATTTGATTTTGTCAGTTGCTATTGAAATCCAATGAGTTTTCAGCACCTAACTAGTATAATCAAGGATGACTGAATCCAAGATGACACAGCATTTCCATGTAGCTGGTAGCAAGAGGTAATTTTATACTGCAGCTTGTCTTTAGTGTTGGAACCAAGCAAATGAAGGCACTTTTGCTCCTTTTCTTTTTGAGTACTTTGCTCACAATGGTATAAAAATGTTTTCAATAGCATTTCTAAATTGATATTAAGATATTAAGATTTTTTTTCCCTAACTGGTAATGATGAGGCAGATAGTCTAATTCTGCATATAATCTATTAACATCTTAGTCTATTTTTGTCTGTATCTAAAGCTTTCATATAATTTTTCTTTACAGTTTTAATTATAGCAAAACACCATTAATGTTGATGAAAGACCTTTAGTTTCAGTTCTAAAAGTTAGAAAAATTTCCACAATAAATACAGAAACAATGCTCTCTATTGCAACAAATAAAGTGTCTTAGTAGAAAATACTGATAGAGACACACTTTAGGCACAGATCCTTGTGTAATTCTAGTGAATATATCATTTTAGTCTCCAAACGTTTTCCCCAACCCATTTTTTTTTCCCTCCTCAGTTTACTTTTTCTCGCATAAATTAAAGGCTTATTCTATTTAGCTTTAGCAGCCTGTTGTCTTCCCCCTAACCTGTCTATTCATATTTTTAAAAATATTCATCCATATTAATATTCATATCTCTGAATAAATCAGATATTGAAATACTAGCATGCCCCTATTTTTCTATACACCTTCATATCTAATAATTGGCTCTAAAGTAAGGTCATTCCCCCTTTTAACCTTGTTTTATATGTAATCTTATAAAAGGCATATGCACATAACTTCTATATATTTATATATCAGCAGATAAAACCTAAATGGTAGATATAAATAAATTCTGAAAACTCAATTCTCCAGAATGCCAAGGTTTACAGGAGATAAGTAAAAAAAGTAAAACAAGTGAGGGAGGTGGAGGGGATGCTAACAAGTGAAATTATTTTTTTACACAGATATTTATACACATATATAACAAATCCCCCAGAGATACAGATGTCTCACATGCTTTACTCTTATTTTTTATTCTTCAAGTCCAGTAACTCATTTATAGTTTGGATTATAACCTCTTGGGGACAGAAGACATGTTTTATTTCTACTGTGAGATGTACAGCATACCTTTAAGTATTTGACACTAAACACCAATATGGATGGTTTCCTTTCTGTTCTTCATATTTCACATGCTGCCCCGACTATTACTTCCCACAGAATGAATTTGGAGCAAGCTGCCAGAAGATGTGGTTAAAGCATGTGGTAGCACACATGTGATATTTTAGTTAATACAGAGTAGATTAAAGTAGCATCAGCGTCCTCTCTCAAGGATTTTTTAAAAAACTTAAAATCACAATCTGTACATGGGAATCTTGAAGGGTATCCACTTTGCCACCATGTCATAGTGATTGAGACATTCTGCTTTATTGGCGTTACCCATTAAGCTATCTGGATTAGTATGCTTTCATTCTGCCCTGTTGTTATGCTTTGTGCTAAGGGATATGACAGAATCCTCCCACGTTCAGCTTTATAATCATTAAAACTTCTTCTCTCATCAAGTCATCACAAAATATGTGCTAAGTGTAGAGGTGAGTGGTGGTGGTGTGTTTTTTGGTTGATTTCCCCAAGATAGTATGTGGATCATTCATAGGAAGTAATCCATAAACTAACTGACAGAGCAGGACTGGATGTAGACTTACAAAAAGAAGCATATAGGGAAAGGCATGGTGTTGCCGGTGTTATTTGAGAGGAATCACACTTTTGGCAATTGGTGATTATGGAAAAAAGTGATGGAAAGAAGTAAAAGCTCAGTTAATCCATTGCCTACACTGTAGCCCTGAATTACTATATTTCTCATACTATTGTGCTTGAAATTTGCTGTTTGACTTTTCTACCCCTGGATTCTAAGTAATTGTTATGGCATGTCCTATGGTGTACGCTGACAGCTGCTAAAGACTCTTCATCTTCCACATTATCACTGCCATGCTGGGAGTGTACTGTAACTCTTCTGTGATCAAGACTGATAACTGAGAGCATTCTCACCTACTGGCTGTGGTATACACTTGCCCCTTTCTCCATTAACCCACACACAAAATAGTTAAACCATGACACTATTTGAAAACATAGATTATCTTTCTCTACACTGAAAAAAATGCTGTTTTTTTATTTTACTTTATTTGCTTCTTGAACTTGGTATATTATAAGACTTCAGTAGCATTTGAATTTACAATATTACAGCCAAGACTCTTATTGTTAACATTAAGCAATGCTGTTGGCAGGCAATGCTTTCATATACATTGCACTGCAGCACTGTACCTTTTGGTTGTGACAGATATTTTTGATGTGGTACTCAATGACCAGGCCTATATTGAGCAAAACCACTGAGCCAGGTTTTATAAATACATAACTGATGATTACATTTCCCTCACAGCCTCATCTGCAGTCTCATGTCTTGCGGTTCATTGCCTTTAACCAGCATGTGTCTCTGATAATTGGTTTTCTTCTGCCATCATCTCTGGAGCTAGTGTTGAGTGGGAGTGTAGTGCAGGCTGTTCTTGTCCTTTCATGTGGGAGGAGATACTGTGATTTCAATCACCACCCATGTATTTAGCTTCTGAGCTTTCCAAAGTCTTGCTTTTCCCTTAGTCTTTAAAGAAGATTTATGTTCTGAGTTTATGACTGGCAGTTACTTTACTGCCTGTTGTGTTGCATGGGCCAGTGCTAGCAGGGATCTTGCACTCAGCACTGTCTGTGGAAGATAAGGTCACTTTTTGTGAGGCTTTCTTTGATCACACAGCTACATCCAGGGGAGAAGGAATGACTGTGAGGAGAAAAAGGGAGGTGAGGAAATTTCCATTGGATCATAAGTCGTTAGAAGAGGAATCTCAGTATTTGTCTCCTCTCTTGGCCAGCAAACTAATGGCTAAAGGAAACTTACTATTGCCAAGATTATGAAGAAGCTGATTTCTCTTGCCTGGCAATGTACTGGAGTCCTTTTTGGATCTCTTTTTTGCCTCTTTACTTAAAAAGAGATTTGGCATTATCTTTAAGGCTCTTGACTCTGGACAGAGGCCTTATAATTCCTTGCTCACTAGAGGAATATTTGTCCTGCCAACTCTGCAACCATCTTATTCCTTTCATTTGAGTATTTCATTTCAATTTCATTTTTCTTCTTCATGGTTGCTTCTGAATACTTGCTTCCAACATGTGGTCTTCAGCCAAATGCCAGGCTGAGGAATGTGGTATCTTTCAGCACCTTTGGTACATCTTTTGCTGTAAGACTATAACATATATCAATGTGGGAAGATGACTGTGGGTAAAATGAGAGAAAATTGGGAAGTTATATGCACAGTACAACAGTTCAGAAATTATAGGGTGAGATGCAGTTTCTACTTCCTGAATGGAATGCAGTTGGCATGCATGGAATCTATTCCATGATGTGCTCCACACGTAGCCTGAAACCTTAAGCACATGTTAAGAGGGATGAAATGGAGGATGAAGCAGAGTGGGCATACTATGACCAGGCTCTGTTGAAATTCTTGCCAATAAACTGCATAGCACCTGTCAGCCGAGGGAGAGAGGAGAAGATGTTGTGGTGCTGAACCAGCAACTGCAGTGAAATCACTTTATTCAGGTGAACTTGGTTCACTATAATCTAGTTGTAATACTACCACACATCTCCATCCTAAAGTTACCTGCCTCCAAGGTACAACCATCCCTCACTGAGCATGCGCTCTATATTTTATTGACCACATCTTTAAGAACAAAGCAAGAGAATTTTACACTAATCAGCAACAAAAGTATGTAAGACTAGAGTCACTCAAGCTCCACCAAATTGTAAAGAAATTAGAGAATTTGGGGAAGAGTCCATCATAACTTCTGGGATTGAATGATGGGTTGAATTTGTCTTCTCCCCTGTAGGGATGCCTATGGGGTAAGAACAATATTTTATGTGCACTGAATGATTATCTTGAGCTAGCTTTCTTTGGTGATTAGAGCTTGTTTGTATATTGTTTCAAATATGTTTTTGCAGTCAGATATAATCACCGGCAGTCTTTGAGTCTTAGCCTGTCAAAATTTTCTATCAGTGTGTTTATCAGTGAAGTGTGTTATTTCCTGAGCTGTTTAGCGTGAGTATTTCAAGGGCAATAGCAGTCGTCAGCAGCAGATAACATACTTGATTAAAATTGAAGATATCCAGGAGGGGGTCCCTCTTTAAAGGATTTGACTCCAATATGCTGTTGGTGTGTGTCACTGAACAAGTTAGTCAAACTGCACTCCAGTACAGCAGACTCTTCAATGGAGTCCCCATAATAGGACAGTGACAGATTGGCCGAAAACAAGGGTCTCAGTTTTCTTGGGGCTTTGACAGACTGATCAAACATAGAGGGTTCAAAGAATCCCCACTTCCATGTGACAATCAGGAATGGGAAAGTCTCAGAACATGAAGGAATCCTCTTTTTCTCTTGATTTTTGTGTCCAGCTGCTGTCCTAAAATGAACCACAATCCCTGATACACTGAAGATCCTTCATGTAGCTATAGCTCATCTGGTAGCTCTTAGAATATTAGCTAGTGTAAGATAACCTTAAAAATAACTTTACATCAGTACAGATAGCAGCTGAGCAAAGCATAATAAAAATGATAGAAAGTATAAGAACAGATTGACTTTAGTTACAGTTAAGTAACTGTGGCATGTTAGAAGAGTCACAAATGAGAAATGAGCCAGACAGAGGTCAACAGACCAGCTCATTTATACAAAAGACATCTTCATTTTTTAATAGAATAACATGATTAAGCAATAGATTTTCCCATACACAAATTAGAATAACTTAATAATGTCTAATTTTTTATATCATTTGATCTTATATTAGCAATAAGATAATCACTGAGAGGTTTCTACCCAGATTTTGTTCCCCTGTTGCAAACTTGTATTTATGCCAAAGTACCCATCTGTAGATGTTCTGAGAACATCACTGTAATATGGTCTTTGAAGACAGGGAAATTAGACAAGATTTCATCCCTAACATGTTGCTCACATTTTAATGGTCTTTACAATAAAATATAAATATTTGAGCATAAGCATATAATTTTGTCTTTTTTTCCTTATAAATTATTCCTGTAATCACAGATTTTATATATATATATATGTATATATAAACCCACTATGTTTTCTCTAAACAAATTTATTTATTTGTTTGTTTGTTTGTTTAGCTATTTATTACATGCTGCAAATTTTAAATTAAAAAAAAAGACTTCTTGTGGGTGGGGGGAGATATCATTTTACCCGTTTGTTTTTCCTTGGCAGCTTCCTTAAATTCCCTAGACTCTCAGCTGTGTCTGAATGTCAATAGTATCCTTTGGCACCAATATTTTTTGGTCACTTTGTTTGTGTAGCAAGTCTCTTTTCAGTGACAAACTCAGAGACTACTCCTCAGTTTGATAGGCAGAGTCTTGCCTGAGTGTCATCTTCACCTTGACAGTGGATGTCTACAAGAAAAAGCCATTTTGAGCAAGTGTCTTCATTGTCCAGTTGCCCCAAGGGTTCAGTCACAGAGATGTGACATCTAGGCTTTGCTTGAGCTTCCTTTTCAGTTTGCACTCACTTGTTTCTGTGTTAATTCTGGAGTATGTTTCTTTCTGGGTTTACTAACTTTTAAGGAGCCTGCAGCTGCTGCTTATACTTACATTGTGCATAATGATCTTGTTCTTCAGATAACAATGAATCTCTATTTTTCCACCTACAAAAACATCTAATATATTTTCACTCTATACACAGTTGAAAAGTTTTACCTTTGGCTCCTATTAGCTTGTGATCAAGTTCTAAGTAGGCTTTCCTTAAGATTTTTAGAGTAAGATCAATATTTTTTCTTTCATCTGGGACATCTGCATGTATGGGTTAGTTAGTATGTGTGGGGTGAGTTCAGGCAACAATTCACAGTGCAGTGCATAAGACTGTCAACCCGGTCATGCTTCTAACATTAAATGTCTCTAGTTGCTAAATAAGAGAGAAAGAGAAACTGATTCCTGGCCTTGGATAAAAATGGCACTGACTTTTTATGTGCTTCGTCCTTCAGACTAATCCCTTTAACACTAACGTATCCTAGAGGCATCTATGTGCAGTACCCCAAAACAGAGACAGGTAATAAGCTCTCATTCATTTAGCAACATAAACATGCCCTTTAAGACTCCTTTTGCTATTGTAACAAAGAGGGAGCACACTACTGAGAGTAACTTTCTTGTTCAGCTTGCTGTTCCTCCATGAAGAATCTCAAGCCAATCTGGACAAACTTCCAACTCCTGCATTTTGAGAAGAGAGCTGTGGAGACATTACAAGTGCTGAGAGCCACTTTTGACCTGGGGTATTCATATCCCTTTAGACAACTGTGGCCCTTTGAGCTGGTTTGACAGGGATACCATCTAGTAGAGAATCTTATCCTAGCACCAAACATTCAACTTAATGAAAGGATTGCTCAGTTCTTTATGTATCAGAGGGGTCACACTATATTTGCTATGCAGAACTCCACTCTTGAAGGCCCGGTTTTCTCCAAAATATAGGATGATGAGTTCTGAAGGATCATATCCTAATTATCATCTTTTGAAACTTGATGTCTCTTTGTTTCTTTTCATCTAAATTTCTTTTTACTTAGAAAGTTACACTACCCTCTTCTGTTTTATCCTGATCTGCTTTAAACAATCTTGGTTTAATTTCCCAGAGTACTTCACTTTAGTTCAAAGTGCCTCCTACATGTTTTAGATTTGTTTACATTCTTGTATACACATAAGAGAAGCATGAACATTACTTAAGAATTCCCTTTAATTTATTTATAGAAATAAACTTCTACAAGGATCAATATAATGTCCTGAATATTTTTACATTATGCTTATAGTAATTTCTCTGTATATTTCTAGATTCTATGCCCTTTTCTGCTCTTCTGTTTAAAACTTTTTTGAGACTAGATGTATTTTTTAAATATTCTTTTTTCAAACTGTGCTCTACAAGTTTTGTTGAAAATAATACGATCATTGTTCTTGAAGCTAAATTTTATTATGTATATTGAAACAACCCTTATCTTTGCATAAGATTTTAACCTACCTAAAATAAATTGACCATTATGTTGAATAAAATGACATCTGGTGATTAAAAGATTTAGATATGCAAAAAATGTTGTCAGTTTGAGTCGAAAAACTCATACAAAAGCCTCATGGGAAGTCATCCTTAACAGTTAAATAGTTTGTACTAGACAAAATCTATATCTTTTGAATATCTTGTGAACAACGTGAAAATAACTTAATATGCCTTGTTATAGATGTGTGCTCTGTGATACAAAGGAGCTGGCTGCTACATTTTGTTTTGGATGTGTTTCTACTAAACCTTTTGTTGTAAAGGGACAAAGACAGAGGCTCACTTTTTTTTGTCTGAAAATAATTGGGTGATGTAATAAAAATATTGTTAAATATCCTCTTAAATTAACAGTTTCAGCAGGCATAGTTCCTTCTGCAGATAGGGAAATAAAAAATCATTTATAGAGTATGTTTTTGAAATAAGTTTTTAACCAGCATAAATAGTAGCAGTGTAATCAAAGAGAGCTGGATTTTTTCCTACCAGCATCTAATAGATTTTCAATTTAAGCACGATTTTACTTTCATATAAATTATCCAACATGTTAAGTGGTATTTTTATCATCAAATCAATGTGATATTCTAAAAACTTTATTTTATTAGTCTACAGACAAAGTTACTTGAATGTTTCAGCACTATTTAACTATCAGCCATTTAGCACTTTAATTTGAAATTGATCGTTAAACATTCACTTTATCTCACTACAACTATTTGTAAACATTCTCCTCACTTTCCTTGTGTCTTCATCAGTACCCTGTCATCTTCACATTGTTTTGTAACCTATTAGAGTCACTTTACGGCATCAGCAACAGACCTTTCATCAGACTGCCACTGATAAAGTGAACTATTAGGTAACAACGGAGGTAACTGATCACACTAAAATAAATCATTGATTAAAAATTACATGGAATAAAGAGGCACAAATACTATGAACTCTGTCTCTCCCTTCCCTGCAATAAGGGTTAAGTGTTCAGTGTTCAATCACGTAATCGAGACAAATTATCATTGAAGATAATTACTGGTAAATCAATCAATAATATTTGTCAGTAAACAGAAGTAGGCAAAATTTGCAAATACTCTCCTAATATCCCATTTCACACTGTTTGACATGTACAGTCTGGTTTAAGGAAAAGTATCTTTTTTGTTTGGCTTGTACAGTATCTAATATAAGCAAGCTCTGGCAGCTACCATCATTCAAAGCAGTCATCTCATAATGACTAATGAAAATTGTTTCCTTGAGGATCTGTGTTCTGTCTGCATAAAGATTTTTACAGATAGGTCCTTCATTAGTTAATTTGAAAAGAAACTTATTATAGTCTCCTATGGCTTCCTTAGCTGCACCAAACCCACAATGCTTTCCTCTCCATTTCATGTATCTGGCATGCATTACACTAAAAAAAAAAAAAAAGCTGGTAGCCCATGGCTTGGACAAGTGTACCCTCTCCTGGATTAGGAGCTGGCTGGAGGGTCGGGCCCAGAGAGTGCTGGTGAATGGAGCTGCATCCAGCTGGCGGTCGGTCACCAGTGGTGTTCCCCAGGGATCAGTGTTGGGCCCAGTCCTGTTTAACATCTTTATTGATGATTTAGATGAGGGGACTGAGTCCATCATCAGCAAATTTGCTGATGACACCAAATTGGGAGGGAGTGTCGACCTGCTGGAAGGCAGGAGGGTTCTGCAGAGGGATCTGGATAGACTTGAGAGATGGGCTGATTCCAATGGGATGAAGTTCAATAAAGCCAAGTGCCGGGTCCTACACTTTGGCCACAACAACCCCATGCAGCGCTACAGGCTGGGCACAGAGTGGCTGGAAAGCAGCCAGGCAGAAAGGGACCTGGGGGAACTAATTGACAGGAAGCTCAACATGAGCCAACAGTGTGCCCAGGTGGCCAAGAAGGCCAATGGCATCCTGTCCTGTATCAAAAACAGCGTGGCCAGCAGGACCAGGGAAGTGATCCTTCCCCTGTACTCTGCATTGGTGAGGCCACACCTTGAGTATTGTGTTCAGTTCTGGGCCCCTCAGTTCAGAAAGGACATTGAGGTGCTGGAGCGGGTCCAGAGAAGAGCAACAAGGCTGGTGAAGGGTCTGGAGCATAAGTCCTATGGGGAGAGGCTGAGGGAGCTGGGGGTGTTTAGCCTGGAGAAGCGGAGGCTCAGAGGTGACCTCATCACCATCTATAACTACCTGAAGGGAAGTTCTAGCCAGGTGGGGGTTGGTCTCTTCTCTCAGGCACTCAGCAATAGGACAAGGGGGCATGGGCTTAAGCTCCGCCAGGGGAAATTTAAGTTGGATATCAGGAGAAAATTCTTTACAGAGAGAGTAATCAGGCATTGGAATGGGCTGCCCAGAGAGGTGGTGGATTCACCATCCCTGGAGATTTTTAAACGCAGATTGGACGTGGCACTGAGTGCCATGATCTAGTAAATGGACTGGATTTGGACCAAGGGTTGGACTCAATGGTCTCGGAGGTCTTTTCCAACCCAATTGATTCTATGATTCTATGATTCTAATTCGAGCTCTTTTCATATGAGGTCTCATAAGCCCTCCAACAGTATCCGGAGTTTCTTTTTGTGTTTGCTGGTAGTTGGGCAATTGAAAGCATAGTCTACATCTGGATAGACTATATAGCTGATGTGTCTGACTAACAAATAGCACAGTAGGTCAATTCCTGGCTGTCCCTTAAGGAAGACATTAATAGATTCTCTATCCCTTACCTGTCTCCTAATTTTTCTCAAAAAATTCATTGAAACATATTCTCTTTCAGATCTCTATTCCTTTGTGAAACTTGCTTGGAACTGCCTAATTATAATAAAGGTTTTTGCAAGTGAGAGGATACAGAAAGAGAAATAGTACTAACCTCCTTAGGAGAATGGTTCAAGACTAAATATAACTAATATATAACTAAAGTGACCTAATTGTGGACTTTCAGTAACAGGAAAGATGGGGCAAGACTATTTACAAGCATGTATAGTAACAGGACAAAGAGAATGGGTTCAAATTGAAAGAGAGTAGGTTTAGATTAGATATCAGGAAAAAAATCTTTCCTGTGAGGATGGTGAGACACTGGAACAGAATGCCCAGGGAAGGTGTGGATGCCCCATCCCAGGAGGTATCAAGGCCGGGTTGGACTGGGTTCTGAGCAACCTGGTCTAGCTGAAGATGTCCCTGCTCACAGCAGTAGGGTCGGAACTAGATGATCTTCAAGGTGCCCTTCCAACCCAAACCATTTGATGATTCGATGATTCTAGGATGATTGGTTTTGCTAGGATGAGACCAAAGTTGATGTAAGTGAAGGAAGAAGAAAGTGTGGTTGCTGATTCCTTTATAGTTTATATCTTTCTCACTTATTTCTTACATTGTTCTTTTTCATTCCCATGGGAAACTCCCATGGATTTATAGCTTGCTGTTATGATTTCATCATTTAGGCAAATGGACAAAGATGGACTGTAGCCTATGAACCACAGCATTGCATGCAGTGTATTAGCTAAACCTCCCCACTCGCAGCATTATGATTTAGTTTTTTCATTCTATCTTTCTTTCTTTTTTTTTTTTTCCATCAGAGGTGATAATATTTGTTACAATGGAGATGGCTTTCAAATAACCAATCCTCTAATAACATCCTCTGATGCATGGATGGTTCTGCTTCACACTGTGATAAAGCCTGTGTAGATGGCAGACTTTTGTTCCCAGTTGCAGAACAGTCCTAGAGTCTCTATTTCTCTGTGATGCAAAATGCCAAATGGAGCTAGGTCAGTAAATCACAAAGCAAGTTAATTAGATGGTATGGGACATAAATGCAGAGCAATAACGAGCCACTGACATTGCTAAGGGCTATAATCTTGCCCTCCACTCTTTGCTACAGAGTCCTCTAACTTTCTGTTAAAAGGTGGAAAGAACAGAGGAGTGAAAACCTTGTCTTTTGTCCATAGAATAATATGGTTCTTGTCCTTTCTTGGCTTGATAAATAAGATTTTAAATGGAACAAATGGCCTACGCACTGCACAATACTGGGTAAAAATAGTTAAAATTTACATTGAGGTTGTTCTTCACAATAACTTAAAAGCATAATTCGATACGGATCCTGCAAAAAATTATACAACTTTTCCAATACCTGCAAGCATGAGGATAAATGATGTCAGTGATTGAAAAGTTTTCTGTTTCCCTTCTTATTTCTGTAAAAGTAGCAAGTCGTTCTTTCCTTTTTCTCCCGCTAATAAAGTTGTCTCTTACCTTTCTTTCTCACCTATTAACTAGTAAAGGAAAATGCTGAGATAGTGTCTGATATCTTTACCTACTTGTCTGCATTGCCATCTTCCTAAATGTCTCTATGCTCCAATTCTCTCTTTTGACATCCATATTGCTGAACCCTCATAAGTGAGGCCATTAGGCCTCACCACCTGTTCTCACTTCAGAAAAGAGAAAACTGATTTGCTGTTCCACTGAATTCTTTCAGGTGATACTGTATTTTGTTTTGAGGTTGCTTTTGTTGTTTTTCAAAGCATTTAATGATGTTTTTGTTAAGTGACACTTAAACACTAGCAACAATAATGGAATCTCAACAAGGCAACTGTGTTCACTTCGGTACTATCAGGATAATGAAGGGCAGTGATTGACAGAGGCTAAACAAAGAGAAAACATAAAAATCATTTTTCATAGAGGGAAAGAAACTGCAAGCTAAGTGTTAGGAAAGTAGCAGGAAGGGAGTACTAATCATTCAAAGCTCCTACTATTATTAATACAGACTGCACCTGCAAGACTTCAATGACTGCTGTGGCATCCCACACTTAAGGGAAAGAGAGCACCCAAGATTCATAGATGTTTGTGTTTGAAAAGGAATGACCAAAGTCAAAGGGTCAACAAAAGAAACTTCAGGGTTTTATTAGTAAAGCATACACTTGTCATGGAAAGTGGTATAGGTTAGTCCCTTACCTTCTAGTATAAGCACATGCCAGTGTATTTTGAATAATGGACAGGGTAAAAGTTAAGAGATAGAAAGAATTTAGAGAGGAAGAAGAGAGGAAGAAAGAGAGAAAGAAACTCTTGGCTCCAGCGTTGATCCAGCTGACAGGGTACCCAGGGTCATGGGGCATGCTTGCCCAGGCTTCATAGGAGTACCTTTTTATAGATAAGTTTTCCCCGCCCTGGAGATAAGTCTTCCTCTCTCCATGCAAATTAGTTACCATGTGCAGTTTATTCTTCTAGACCTTTTTGGAAATGGGCCGGAGGGCTTCAGTGGTCTTTAGTGGTCCCCATCTACTGGGTTGGCCTTTGGTTGACAGTCCATGCCCATTTCTGGACTGTGCTTGCACTGCATTGTGCTGTACTTATCTCCAGGAGACAGAACAAGGACATTTGTCCCATAGAAGTGCTGTCCTACTTCCGTATGCCCCTGTTGCGCTCTGGATTAAGCTATAAACTGCCCAGAGCAGTTACATTTTTATTTAAGACTTTTAAAAGCCTTTTGGTTCATTATAATCTCTAATTAGTGTCCAGATAAAGAGTCATAAACTCTTCTCTAAGAGAAATTCTTTTTAATTTTGTGAGAAAAATAAGATATTTTGGCAAAGGTTTTTACAGGAGTAAAATAGAACCAAGAAAAAACACTTCACTAAAACATTCAGAACAAAGACCCATTCCACAGGAAACCCCCACTGAAAACAATCCATATACCAGCTTTAGTAAAACACAGTTCATTGGTTTTAAGTTATCCACAAGAGAAGGAAAAAAGAAAACAGTGGCAACTGGAGAGTAAGGAGAAGAGTGAGACTGCACAGAGTCTTGTGTATTTATAGAGTTCAGTTTCCCTCCCAGGCAGGATATCCAGTCAGTGCCTTCCAGGCCAGAGTGAGTTGTGCTGTAGCCAGTCACAGGCTCCAGGGGTGTGGTGTGGGTGGGCTACCAGGCAGCTCTGCCTTGACCGACAGCCCGGCTGCAGGGCCTGCAGCTCTGCCCTGTGCTCTGCGTGGGCAGCAGGCCTTACCTTCAGCTCTACCCTCTGCCCTCAGCACAGGCCTGATGTGCAGACCTTACCACGGACCTGCAGGTCCAGGCCCAGCCCTTCCCCACATGCACACACACAGTGAGTTGGTTCCAACCCATATCAGTAATTCAGTGAGATTCAGATCCAGGATCCAGCCATGTCCTGTTCTTTCTCACAGCACATTATTACCACCAGTCCCCAGTTGACTCCGTAGCCATCAGGCTATCGGTTTTTGAGACAAACACATTAACCCCTTTCTTCTGGGCTTTTATGACTGCCTACAGTCAAGTCACACGTATCACCTAACCCCCACTCCCCTTTCAATTCTCCATTTCTCCAGCCATAGTAAATGTTATGTTTAACTTTTTGTTGGTGGTGTTTTTTTTGGTGACAGTTCCTCTGCTAGTGACTTTTTTTAGAAGAGAAGATCAAGTCTTGAGTTATGTTTATCTCCCTATGTCACCCAAATTTCAACCAGAGTAGATTTGGTTGCGGATAACTCGTCTGTACAACGAAGTCAGGGAACTTCAATTGAAATTCTGCATCTATCACCAAGTATAGTTAGAGCATGCTTGATTCATCTGCACTTAAACAAACTAAAAATAGAAGACATGTAATACTATTAGAATATTTTGATTAATAACTTCTGCACAATGTTTTATTCAATAGGTTTTAAATGGGCATAACCTTCCTACACCTATAATGATACAATACTCTTAGCATATTCATTACTGTGTTCAGGTCCCTCCATTCACTCCATGATGCAAATTTTCATATTGTTTTGCACACTGAGATAAGAAAAATTCAAACGCAACGGTCCTTCAAACCCTCACATTTTCTTGTGCATCTTAAACTGACTTCTTTTTGGCTCTTGCTGAGAGACTTCTGTATTCCACTCTCATGTGTCTAGTAGACTTGTCATTGAAAATCATTACTCTATATATCTATATTTCACTGCCCTAGACTTTCTTTTTGTCTTACTCAGACAAGTACAAGTCAGTAATGGAGCATTTAACAGCCAACCAATATGATTTGGTATATTCTTGTTTTATATACATTGAAAGTTTCAAAATGAGACTTTACTATTCTTATTTGCCTATAGCTTTCCCATACTGAAGACTAATAAAGATCTTCCCAGTTTATTTCAAAAAATCACAAATTATGCCAAGTTGGAAGAGACCCACAAGGACCATCGAGTTCAACCCTTAGCCCTGCACAGGACCAAGTAACCTCAGCCACTCTTCATAAGGCTTCCCCTCGAGGCTGTTCTCCATCTTCGTTGCTCTCCTTTGGACTATTTGTTCCATTGTAGTAGCTGGCACGCAATTTTTTAGGAAAACTTAGTCATTCCATGAATCTGAATACTTTACCGAAGAAGATACAATTTTAATTTTTATCACATTAAAGTTAGCAAAAGTAAAACACACCTGGAATCCAAGTTGATATCCATTACCATAAATAATATATTGTCGGTTTTGTTTGTGGTTAATAATTGAAGCCAAGTATGTAATTATAAGATTGATACCAAATCATGATGGGAAGCAAAAGTACTATTTACGGTAATAATTGGCTCCCATCATGACATAGCAGCAAACTAAAATGAAATCAAACAGGATTATTTGCAAGATCATGCTATTGTTAATTAACCACTTTTATTGATTAAAGAAAAGCAGTATAATTCTTGACAGTTCATTATTCAGTTGACCACTTCATATAATAAACTCAACCATGGTGATCTGTTTTAGGTTGTCTGTGTGCAGATTACAGTGGTTCTTTAGGCTGCTATGATCACTTTCTTATACCAATTTACTAAACATAGGAATCTTATATAATGTTTCATTCTTAAATACATGCTGCACTTATATATCTTTGCTTATTGCAGAAATTTTAGAGCTACCTTATTAGAGTCTAGCCATAGACAGAATTCCTATTAGCTTATTGTCACCATGTGAAAAGAACATAATAATTCAGTACAGCAAGTATGTTACTACACAAGAAACACTGAGAATAGCATCCACGATCAAGAGTAAGGGGAATGTCCTAAAGGGTGATTCAAACTAAGCAGCTTTCAGAAAAGAATCAAATAGGTATCACACTTAGTTCATCGCTCAAAACCTTAATTGCTTGAGTAACGATAATATCCTAAGCCCTTGAGCTTTTGTAAGCTTTTACTTACAAAAAGGTAGAGCAAAAAAAAGTCAGTGAAGTGGGAAAACATGTAAATCTCTCTCTCAGCTGATTGTAATTCCCCCAATTCCTTTATGAAGGTTGGTTGAAAGTTTTGGGCAGCCACTGCCACACAGGACAGGAGCCCTGTGACAGCCAGAATATCAGATGAAAAAAAATATGTCAGATTGGGTCATAACAGCTAACCACTAGGAAATAAAATGTCTTGGGCTACAGACATACAAGCTGAAAGACATCATAGTACCCTTTTACTGGATGTCTGAAGCAAGGTTTTGGTGATGAGATGGAGATGCTGCAGGAGCATCTGTGAGGAGGGACTGAGGCTGCGCTGTGACAGACACAGCTAGTTCCAGCTGGCTCCAACAGACCTACCAGAGTGTGTGGCTGAACCTCTCAGCCAAGACTATGGCACCTCTGAGAATGTACAAGAAAGTGCAGAAAATGCTGGATAGAGAGAGTGGGATGGAACAATACAGTGTGAGAAAGAGCTCTTCTCTCCTCTTTGTGAGCGAACACTAAAGTGAGAGAAGGAGGGAGAGGAGGTGCTCCAAGCAACAGTTCCCATAAGTGGGAACATAGAGAATACATATGCCATTTCAGAAGCTGCTCTTTTTTCCTATGGAATAATAGATGAAATACCAGAAAAAGTAAAACTACCAAAAACTGAAAATACACAAATTTTACTTTGTGTGCAAATGTTTGTCCAAAGATTCCTTGTGTGAAAGCATAAGCAAAGTGTTTTCCATGCTTTGAACAGAATCATTAATATATTCTATGATTATTTTCACATTACAGATAACCTGAAATCTGTAACAGAAGGGAAAATATCAAAGCTAAAGTCAGTAAAGAGCTATTGACTTTAATAATAAAGTAATTGACTGAAGAACTTTCCATCACATTCAATACAGACATCTCTTCAACCTAACACAAGCAAGTCCTCTGGAAAAGGTTATGGAGTACCTCAGATAATGTCAAATGAAAATCACTTTCTACTTCTGGTTAAAAAGTTTTGATAATAAAAATATTGAGTAGCTTATGCCCCACAACAGAGCCAAGAGCATGACTTGGAGTGTTACAGAATGATATGCAGCAGTATAGTCTGGAATTTCATTTGTATATATTTTATTATGGGACTGCCATGTAAAAGTAACAGTTCTGCCTGGGCCAAAGGATGTTTCTGAACAAAATAAGCATCATTAAATAGTGATAAAAACTATGAACACAGTATAAATATTCCAAGACTGTTTTCTATAATTAAGCATTATTATTAGAAAGTTGAGTATAAATATATCTTGTTACAAGTTTTAAGTATAAATATACCTTGTTACAAGCTTTTGGCATCAAGTAAACATGGATGAATATTAAAAATTTAGTTTTGTGCTGAAATGCTGGGGACTTTTTTTCCACACTAATGTAATTCAGTAGTTTTCTAATTTGCCCAGAGATTTTTTGTTTTCTTTTAGCTTAATTCTGATGAGACAGTGATGCTAAGAAGATAATTGAGCTTTCAAGGAAAACATACACTTGGCCATGTGTGCTTCATAGGAACAAATAACCTAAGTAACAGCAAAGAATTTCTGAAGTTTAGTTTCTATTTTTCAAATTTGTCTTATGAGTGTCATTTCAATGAGCAGTATCTTCAGAGAGTGGTCCTATGTTAACAGCTGACACACTGTCATGTATTTCAGTAACATTTTTTTTCAATGAAAATTAAGTTAAAATATTTCATTAATTTGTATAATATAATGCCTTCTACTAATTAGCATCCTAAGTAGTTCATCTGTGTTAACACTAAATTCTGCATTAAGTGAAAAATGGAAAGCCGTAATATATTGACCTGTAATTTTATCATAAATTCATGCATGCTATAGAGTCAATGACATTCAGAAACTGTATTAACCTTTGAAATAAAATGAATCATCAAGACAGTAACAGCTGAAGCATATGTGTCACCTCTACCTAGCAAAGTATGGAAAAATGCTCACTCCCTCTGAGCCCAAGTAATGCAGAAAAATATTTCAGTTATTGCTAACGGGGCATGTTTATCCTGCAATATCACTCATATGCAGGTAAATCTTAAGCATTTACACCTAATGGAAAACAAACTTTAAAAACAAAATTTGTGGATGCTTTGAACAAGGAAGAAAACTGGAACAGCCACAGAAAGAAATTGGCACATCACCAGCTAGTTCTATATGTTAATGTAATAAAGACAGATGGCAATAGATTTACTATGACGATCATTTCAGGGCCACTTCTACTGTCTTCTGCTTGATAATGCTTTTTGAATATAACCAGAAAACATGATTTGGGAGAAATAATATTATGTATAGGCAGTAGTGTGCAATTTCTTTCTCAGGGAAAAGAGACTTTTTCTGACCATAATAAAGAGACATTTTTTTAATTAATAAACTACCAAGACAATAATGGGAAAGAATTAATTAAATTAGTTTCTGCCAACTTCTTGTGGTAGTTCCCCTCTACAGAATCTGTTATCAAAAAGGGAGAAAACACCCCCAAACACTGACATTCTAAGTGGAGTTAGGAAAAATATTTGAGGAAACCAGGAAAAAGTGACTGAAACTTCTAGTGTCTGGTGCAGCACAATGGTAACCTTTTCACCATTCTAGTGCCACTCTGTGAAAGAATAGCAATTATCTGACCTAGCTGGAAGGGGGATGTCTGGAATCTATCTTTCAGAAAGGTGAGACAATCAGGGAAAGAAACAGAACTGAAATTTACTGTTGAGTAACCTTCTGAAATGAGAGAAAAGAGTTGATGCCTAGGTAAACCAGATTGTTTTCTTCTTTTGAGGATGTGGTAGCTATTTCTTCCTTTGTAGAGACTACGGTTATGGCCTACCATGGGGGGCTTTTTACAAAAATAAAAATTTGTAGTATTCTGTGTTATACTTCTAGTGCATCAATAATCCATTCTCACAAACTCTCCAGGTTTTAAACACCTACGTGTATGATGTCAAATAGTTGCATCAAGTTGTCTGTTTGCCTGCATTGTAAAAGCAAATGCCTTTTCATCCTTTTCAGACATTTATAACTGTATGGTTTTCTCACTTAAGACCACAGTATCTTGTTGAACAATGACAATAAACCATTCTCAAAATCCTCTTACCAGTATTTGAGTGGCTTAGTGCAGAAGAAAGACTAATAGTCACTCTACCACAGAGCTATAGCTTTTCTATATAATCCCTATGTCACGACGTTTGACTGATTGCAGTTATAAGCAAAAAAACCAAAAGTAAGTATAAAAGTTAATGAAACTTTATCTCTGTATCTTTATCTCTGTATCTATTACTCCATTTGGAATATCAATTTTTACATAAACTAGTGAATTATTTACTGAATATTTTCATCTGATTAGTGGTGGAAATACAAATATTACAATTGTTGCAAAGTTCTTTAAGTTGAGTCACATCCTACAATAGGAAATCTCTAGCACTGAGTACAAAAATTATGGAAAGATTCGTTGATTAATTGGTTGGAAGAAAATGATTGATCATCTGATGATAAAATATGGATAAGCAAAGCACATATTCATCAGTTAATTAAAAAATGCAAAGCTGTTCCAATATATTATTCAACGGTGAAATTATTCAGGTCTATGTAAGCACTCTAAATGGCTTTGCATATTATTATTCGGTTAGGTAAGATGTCTTTTTGCCATTAGATATGGCCTTTTGCCTTGTGCAGGGCGCATATTTTGTCCCACTGAACAAATAACCTAAATGTAATGTATTATAGCATATAATATATATAAATATGTGTATATGTATATGTATATATACATATTTTTATCTATGTTTAAATATAAGTAATATAAATATAATGTCTTATATAATGCATTATCTATGTTATAATTTTCTGTTTCTTTTCTTTACATCTCCCTTTTATTTATGCCTGATTCACTCTTCTGCACCTAGAAGATTCTAAAGTGAGAAACAGTCAGTCATATACAGAACTTTAATACTAATTAGTAACCATCACATTTGGTTTTATATTAAATGCAGTACAGTCTTAAGGAGAGCCCATAATTTACTTTTTCATAAATCACCTGGAATACAAAACTTCATATACTAAAAAGTTTTGTAGAGGGTAAAATTCTTTTCTCTAAAAGTGGTGTGCCAATTTAAAGGCTCGTAAAAAAAAAAGAATAACACTATATGTAAAAATAGTTATTTTTGTCTTGAATCCTGTCCAGAAACTACAATGCATCTCATCATGGCTAGACTTCGTGAACAAAGATTTCGGAAAGGCTCTATCCACATTTGTTACAAGCACGCTGGTGGCTAATAAAGCCAATACGAGATAGACATGTCCGATTGAAAAAGGTACATCAGAAAGATTCCTTAGGTGGTATATTCTGCAAGGCACGGTTCTTTCTGCGTTGTCTTTTCTCCTCGAGAGTGATCCTGCGTGCGTTCTCAAAGGAAGCAGCAGCGTTATAGATGGTGTGTCTCCAGACCTCCCAATTTGAGGCCAGAGTAGACCAGTTATGTTGGTCAATATGGCCAAGGCTGAGATCTATTGCCAACATAAAAGACATACCTGCAAAGTGAAAAGCAATAATTATTAGGAATCATGTTTCCAAAATCTAAGAAAGAACAAAACTGAAAAACAATCCTCCACCCTTAAAACATGTTTTGTAGTGTATCTGGAGTTTCTTATTTCTCTTTGTTTGCAGAAATCCTCAGCTCTGGAAAATAAACATTTGAAAGAGGAGAAGAGAGAATCAGAAAATGATTCAGCATTCCCTGTGTCAGCATATGTTCTTAGAGTACTAAAACATTAATAACCCTTTGTCTTTTGCTTCCATCCATCTGAAGCTGAAACAGATAACCAACAAGTGATTCAATTTTGATGCAGTACTTATAATAGAAATATGGAAATGTTAGCTTTGCACCTTCCAGTCTCAAACTCATGGCTTGGTTTCACGAACAAAGATTTGGGAACATGCTAGAGTTAATTTGGGTGCAGCTTTGGAGGCAGGTGTATATGCCTTTGTCTTTTGATCTTTGTGTGACTGCATTTGCAGAAGATGGCGGCTTTGCAAATGTAGGTAAGGTCTTCAAGCCTGCGCAGTGGATTTTTTAGGTAAGATGCAGTATGCGCAGAACTGAACCCACCCTTTAATCCTAAGGCTCATCTGCCAGGCCCGATCGAGCTTGAATGGTGTCAGCGAGGTCCTCAGGACGTAGGTTTAATTAGAGTGACCTTATATTAGATGGATGGCCTTATGGGGCTAAACGAGATCCATCCGCCTTAGTTTAGAGTTGTCCTTCTCCTTTGCGTGCTCTGAGGGTCCCCTTCTCATCTCCCACGAGGCACAGTCCACATCAGTGAAGCTCCCCTCTCTCACTCCTTTCTGTGCCCGGGGCTGGGGACAGCCGGGAGTCACCCTGTGCCCGGGATGCCTGGGAATGGGGTGGCCCCGCAGTGAGCCCGGGGGCGGCCCTGCGGCTGAGGTTCTGGCAGGCAGGAGGGTGCCCCGTGCCCATGCCTTCCAGTCTACTTGTAGAATTAATCACAACTTGTTTCAAAATTAAATAAAGCTGAAAAAGCAGAGAATTATGTGTGAAATATCAAATATGTGGTGATAGAAAAAAATGGGAAAGATACATTAAGTTTTATGCATAATCTTATGGGTAGCTTTTTTATATTTGAGATTAAAATTTGGCTGTACTCACCTAAGAAACCTCTTTTATCCCTTCTCCAAGAATTATAGTCCTCAGGTTTAGTGCCATTGCTTGCAGTAGCATGGCAGCCACTGTAGGTGTTTTATCTTTCTACCACAGTCAGTATCAAAGCCTTTAGTCGATGGTAAATACTCCACTAACTTGCTTAATATCCCTTCCAGTCCTCTCTCCAAGCCATTTTTGGAGATGTTGAAGAGCACAGGGCCTAAGATGGAGCTCTGTGGAACCCCATTAGTGACAGGTCACCAGTTTGATGTTCCCCCATTCACTATTACCCTCTGTGCTCAACTTGTGAGCCAATTGCTCACCCACGACGTGATGTGTTTATCCAGCTGCGTGCTAGACATTTTGTCCAGAAGGATCCTGTGAGAGACAGTATCAAAAGATTTACTGAAATCCAAAAAGATTATCGCTACCGGCTTCCTTTGATCTGCTGGGTGGGTTACCTTGTCATAGAAGGAAATCAAGTTTGATAAGCAGGACTTTCCTCTCATGAAGCCATGCTGGCTGTGACCAATGACTGTGTTGTCTTTCAGGTATTTCTCCATACCTCCCAGAATAATCTTCTCCATAACTTTATCAGGCACTAAAGTGAGACTGCCAGGCCTGTAGTTTCCAGGGTCCTCTTTGCCTTTCTTGAAAATCAGGGCAATGTTTACCAGCTTCCAGTCATCTGGGACTTCTCTGGATTCCCAAAAACAGCTTTGACACCCTGTGGACAAATGACTGCTCATGGTATGGACAGGTGCACTGTTCACTGCACAAAAAACTGCCTGGATGTTCTATTACAAAGAGTGGTGGTGAATGGAGTTAAATCCTTAGGATTCCCTTAAAAGCCTTTTCCATAGCTGTGAGTTTCATTGGTGACCTGCAAGTCCTCTGGCACAGCTGCAGGTTGTGATGACACCTTACACATTTTCGTTTCTGCTTCTAAAACTTCACATTTGGGTTCTTTTAGAACTCTGTGGTGAATGTCAGGCAGTCCTGGTTACACATTAACACTGAATGTATTTATTTGGTCTAACACATCCTTAACATTTATTTAACGCTTCTGACTTACTTTTTACAAGGAAAGTATCAGATATGGGAATCACCCAACAGCTAGATGTCTCCTTGGGTTTTATTTTAAATATTCCTCTGTTGCCTTTTAATTTTCAGTCCCAGCAGGCTTGTTCCACTTTGATTAGGGTGAAAATTCTTTTCCTGTGCAGGTTATTTTGTTTCCCTTCCTAATATCCTGAATGCCTCATCTCTCTAGCACAATGTCATTCATTCACTGAGACCTTTCATTCCTGTCTGCCTCCTGGGCCTCACATGTGGGACAAGAAATATTTCACAGAACCCTCTGGTGGAGCTCGAGGATGTTCGCCTCCTTGTTTGGAATCTGCTTTTAACCTCTAGAATGTTTTTCCCACACTCCCCCATATCGTTAATGATACGGACCACAGACCATGACACCCAGCTGCTTTTCTAAACATCTTGTGAAGTTCACTCAGCAGACAAGTTACCATCCAGTTTTCTGAGACATTACAAACCCTTCTGTCCATATCTAGTAGTCAAATCTTCCAGTATCATCACCCACTTGAAAGTGCTCTTCTGATGTGAGAGTATCCCCTGTGTAATAAAAACCACCCCAGTCTTAAGAGCAGAGATAGGAATAATTATGCTTTAATCAGTCAGAATAAACTTAGAGAATTTCTCAAAATAAGTTTTCTGATCAGTGATACTTTTATGCAAAATGCCATGGCAGTGAACTTTAAGCAAGAAATTAACTCCATTCCAGCCAGATCTAGTAGAGATATAACTACAGATATGTATATCCAGAGGCATATACATTTAAAAATGTTCAAATTTACGTGAGAGAACAAATATTGTGATATATGTGGGAACTCATGAAGTTTGGGGTTTTTTTGACTGAAATTCAGAATCATTTATGAGAAATTCTCTCTATAAAATATATAAAAAATAGTTTATGAGATATTCTTTATAGAAATTATATTTTATAACATATGCTTGTAAGAATACTTACTAGAAGCAAAAATTTCACAATAATGTGCCTGTGCAAGATAAGCACTTACCTCAGTGAATTAAATTTCCCTTTCTTTTTCTATTTATATAGCCATGAAAGTTGTGTTCATCAAGTTGAGAATATATAATACTTTGTCATGGATGTAAGTAGATGGAATGGTTCAAGATTTCTCTCATATTAAAATATATGCACATTACATTTCTATAAATTTTTCATATGTTTCAAAATAAGAGCTATTCATTGGTAACTCTTTAGCAAAAAGAAAGATAAATTCATCAAATATGTTCCTGTCTCTGTGAACAATCCCCTGAGTTTTATACGGATGAAACCACCATTTCTTTGTCTTAGTGTACCTAAGTCTAAAGGAAAGTAACAAAATGTCTATGACCTGTCTTTAAAGTTGCTTAATATACAAGTAGTGGTGGCTAAGCCTCAGTGCTTCGTCTGGACCATTTACAGATTCTAATGAATTCTTATCTAGCATAAATGTGATGAGAAATGCACAAGGTAAAGGAGATTGATGTCTGCAGTAGTTAATGAAACTGAGCTGAAGAACAGAAAAAAAAAAATGCTGCAGATCCAGCAGTTACTGCCCAGTGTTGTTCACCCTTAGAAGTCTATCTCATACACTATGCATATGACTGATGTAGCTACCTTTATCTGGGAATAAAGGTTATGAAGGTCTGGATGCAATGAAACTTTGGAATGTTTTCACAACTCTTCAGCATACTCTTATGTAATGTAGCAAAATATTTTTTATGAATCTATCACAGCAGTTACATTTCCAAAATTCTTACCTGTAGTTCTATTGTCAGAATTGTATTGAATTACATCTATTTATCTCTCTCTGTATCATCTATATATCTATCTATTTATCTATATTTTATAGAATTATATCTAGCCAAGCTTGGCTAATAACCCAACTAAAAGCAGTACTAAAAAAAAATTCAATATATTAAAAAAACTGCAGCAAACACAAACTAACAAAAAGCAAACTTATATATAGCAATAGTATTATTCATCTCTAATAAAACAAAACTCTTGTACGTGTTCCAAAATCAGAGACAGAAAACAAGCAAACAAGAAAAAGTGATGTACTAGAGGGGAAAAATAATGTCTCACAACAATTTATTTGGCAATCGATAGAGAGCATAGACCTTACCCTGTTTTAACAACTAATGAAATATTAGTTTAAAGTGCCCAGAGACAAAGACATTTCAAATGCTACAACAGTTGCCAAAAAGCAAAGGTTTCTGCATTTGTAAGGTTGCTCTTTGAAATAGAGAGGTGGTTTTAAGGCAGTAATTCATGCGAGGGGTTCAGTGGGCACCATAACTCATGAAAATTTAGAAATGTCAGGTGTTTGTGAGATAAATTGCTGCCTTACAGCGATCTCTAATTATATATTATAGATAACCAAAACAAAAGAAAACCACAATTAAGAGTAAAAAAAAAAAAGATTAGTATGGATCTTATTCTATTTATGATTCTGAATACTGTACCAATTTCATATACACAGAAATAGTACAGGAAAAAGTTTTTCTTTTAAGTCATCTAAAAGTGCTCACTCATAAATTTCTTTTTTTAAGTCTAGATTTCATTTTACTTCCTCTGTCTATTGCTTTGATGAATTATTTCAGTTATAGGTATTTTATTTTTTTTATATTTTGCAACTCCTTTGCAGTAGATAATGGCACAGAAGTTGGGATTAATTATATTAATTTCCCTTAAAGATTTTTTAAAGTAGCAATGCTGCTGTAAAACAGCCTTCATATTAATGTGAGTCTGAGGTAATGCACTGACCTTTGTAACTTACTGAAAACTGTCTACATGGAGACCAACAGATCCTTTTGGGACTCAATACCACTATGAACATATGGACTACAAACCATAACATTCAGAATGGTTTTGTTTTTCAGAAGAATGAATATATATGAGAAAAACCCCAACACCTAAATAAAACAAAATACAGATTTCAGAATAAATAATTTGTCTATTTGCTTCCAGCTGTTCGTCTCCAGAGTTTAGGAGTAGAAGGCTGATGTTATGTGCTTACATACCTCTGATGCACTCTGTGGGATTGTCTCTGAGGTACAATGTAAATTTTTCACTGTGTGTTTATTAGATTTTGACTGAAAGACTTTTGAAAAAGCCATTTGAAAGAACCTATTCATCCCCTGACATCCAAGAAGATATCTGGGAATCATATGAAAGCCTAGTCTGTCCATGTGGAGATGCTGCTCCTCTCTGCTGGCCCTCATCCAGCAATGCTGTGTGTCCCGGCAGTTTAACTCCAAGAACTATGCTACCATAACAATGGATTATATTTACATTGTGTAGGACAGGGGTTGCTGACAAAATAGTACCGTTTGAATCTTTTTTTCACTTTAAAATCAGAGCACGAGATAGATTGTGAAAAATGTATGGTCTCTATTAAAAATATAACTTTTCCTCTTCTGGGGTTAGCTATGCAGTGCCGAGAATCAAATGAAATAATGTTATGAGTCAGCATATATCCCTACTCTTAAAAGATTTTCCCCTCCTCTATTATGTATTTATGTGAAAGAAATTATATCTTCCTAAATCAGGAGGACTATATCACATGATATATAGAAAACAGTAGGGGAGAAATCTTTCTTAGATTTTTTTTTTTTTAATAACTGAAATGTACTCCTGAATATGTCTTAGCCAGCTGGTTATTTGTTCCCATCACTTTGATTCACAGTCTTTTCATTATAGACATATTAATTACATTGTGTTTCTCTATCTTCTTTTCAAATAAAGAAACAAAAAACTATATTAAAAATTACTGCTGTTGGCAGAATTTTGGCTGAACAAGAAGGATACTTTCTAATCAGAAAATTCTGCATTTTCCTGTGAAAATAATCTCATCTCATTAGGTTTTTTTGTAATGTCAAAAGGAGGAAAGAAGGAGTTATGGATGCTTTGCAGTTTTCTTATTCTGCAACACAGAGGCTATCTAGTTCAAAATAAATTTTGATTTCTGGGTGTGCTTTATGCCATCATGGTAACTTGCATAAACAATATTTAGATTTCAGTGTGCTGAGGTAATTTCTATATTTATAAAAAATAATTATGATGACAAGATGGACAACATCATTAAATGTTTATACCTATGCTCACAGAAATAAGATATGGAGAAGCTTTTGTAGTAAAAGAATAACATTAGTCAGAGCAACTCCTGTAAGTGTTCCAGAAACCAAATCGTTTGTATCCATGTGCATTTATTCCACTCAAACGTTCCTCAAAAGCATCACAGAAACAAATAAAATTATGGTTGTTGTCCTGAAGAAGTTTATAAAGCAAAGCCTGAGTTTGTTTTATTTAAATTTATGCTTTTGATTTAAGATCTGTGAGGCTGTTTTCTCTACCCATAATCAGTGGGAACCTCAGGTTTCAGTTCTACTCTGGAGAGTATTTGTAGACTAAGAGGTCATTGCTCATAAATCTAATACCTCAGACTTCTAAAGTTTGGTGGGATGAATCTGGACCTTGGATTTTGTTGTTGGGATAGACAGTATTATATGACAACACTGTGCAGGATCAGGCTCACAGCTTTACCCTCTGTGAAGGCAGTGGAGCTCCATATGGTTATAACAATTTGCCTACAGGCAAACTATTTAAAACTGGGGCCTGAATTTTATTCTGTCTCAAAACAGTGGGACTCTGTGTTGGTTCATTAGCTCACAATGTGCTGCCAATTTGAGGATGGGGGGGTAATTTAAATTTATTTACAAAGGTAAATTGCCTCTGGAACTATTATTGTTCTTATTTTTTGTACTGGTCAGGGGACTTTAAGGTGAATTATGATAAAAAACATAGGATATCTAACGACAAGGCTGATGAAAAGCCAGTTGATGTAATCTTTTCAGATTTCAGTAAATCTTTCAATACTGTCTCTCACAGGATCCTTCTGGACAAAATGTCCAGCACGCAGCTGGATAAACACATCACGTCGTGGGTGAGCAATTGGCTCACAGGTTGAGCACAGAGGGTAATAGTGAATGGGGGAACATCAAACTGGTGACCTGTCACTAATGGGGTTCCACAGAGCTCCATCTTAGGCCCTGTGCTCTTCAACAACTCCAAAAATGGCTTGGAGAGAGGACTGGAAGGGATATTAAGCAAGTTTACAGATTACACAAAACTGGGAGGAGCTGCTGACTCCCTCGAAGGCAGGGAGGCCCTGCAGAAAAACCACAACAAATTAGAGGACTGGGCAATCACCAACCATATGAAGTTCCACAAGGGAAAGTGCCGGATTCTGCACCTGGGGTGGGGCAACCCCAGATGTACATACAGACTGGGAAATGAGATGCTGGAAAGCAGTGCTGTGGAATGAGACCTGGGGATCCTGGTCGATGGCAAGTTTAATCTGAGTTAGCAGTGCCCTGGCAGCCAGGAGGGCCAACTCTGTCCTGGGGGGCATCAGGCAAAGCATTGCTAGCAGGTCAAGGGAGAGGATTGTCCTGCTCTGGTCTGCACTGGGGCTGCCTCACCTCGAATATTGTGTGCAGCTTTGGGCACTGCAATACAAGAAAGATATTAAGGTATTAGAGCGTGCCCAAAGGAGGGCAATGAAGATGGTGAAGGGCCTTGAGGGGAAGCCATATGCGGAGTGGCTGAGGGCATTTGGTCTGTTCAGCCTGGAGGAGATTGAGGAGGAGACATCATTGCAGTCTACAACTTCCTTGTGAGAGGAAGAGGAGGGACAGGCACTGATTTCTTCTCTCTGGTCACTAGTGACAGGGCCCAAGGGAATGGCCTGAAGTTGTGTCCAAGAAGGTTTAGATTGGATACTAAGAAAAGGTTCTTCCCCCAGAGGGTGATTGGGTGCTGAAACAGGCTCCTCAGGGAAGTGGTCAGAGCACCAAGCCTCATGGAGTTCAAGAAGCATTTGGATGATACTCTTGGGCACATGGTGTGGCTCTTGGGGATGGTTCTGTGTGGGGCCAGGAGCTGGACTTGATGTTCCTTGTGGGTCCCTTCCATTTCAGCATATTGTGTCATTCTGTGATTCTGTGAAAAAGGACAACCAGAGAGTAGAATAATCAGTCTTTATATCCATATATATATATCCTCTTTCTCCTTATCTGCCTCTTCATTTGTGTTATGTAGGAAGGTGAGGCAAATATATTACCAGAACAGCTACAACCAACAAAAGTAGATGTTTCACTTCAAACTAACCCAGGTGTGTTTCCTTATACTACCTCAGCCACCAACTCAGTTTAATTTTTCTTGATTCAAGAGTTTCAGTATCTCACATTTAAGTAGTCTACTAGCATCAGGCATATTCAAATCAATCATTAAAGTAATTTCCATCAAGCAGCTTCTGTATACTTAGGCATGTATCATCAATCAACTGCTGTCAGTCTGAGTCAGCTTCAGCTCCTGTGCTGACTCATGCTACAGATACTAGATTGGACTGAAGATGCCACAAGCTTACGCTGGGTATGTCAAAGAAGAAAGTTGTAGAAGGAAAGTATTTCCACCCTGACACTAAAAAGAAAGGGAGCTGAGCAGTTCTGATAATCTGTAACATCCTGTCATGTGAAGCAGAAGCCTCCTCAGGATTCTGATTTAAACTGAAGCTGTGGTAGCTGTAATGTGGTAAAAAGGCAAATGTTCTATTTTTCTTTGTTACCCCTAAGGAACCAGGAATGCCACAGTTATGGAGCCAAAAGGAATATGAATAGATGAGCATGTTTCTAGCATACCTAGGAGGAAAGCTAAACTGAACATGTTGGATTTCCCCTTCCTCATTGTGTTTATCATTTTTGGTACCTTTTTCATTGAATTAAGAAAAAAATTAAACATAAAAAGAAAAAGCAAAAATGAAGTTGTAAGCCCACCAGGTTGCTACAGGGCTAAAGCATGGCTCAGAAAAACACAGTAATTGTAGAGCTGCATGTTACATTTGCATATGCTTGATTGTTTTTCTATCACATGGCTCCTATTTTTTCTTTCAGTGCTATGGTTGCAAGAGAGATTAAGAGCTTTTTACTTGCCTCCACCCCAGGCCATAGATCACATAATGGACAATACTGAGATTGGACAGCCTCATGATGAGAAGAATATTGATGTTTGGCTTTTACACTGTTTGTGAGAGCTTCATATCCTGTCTGCATGTAAGGAAGACAACTTTCACAAAAAAGATTGCATGTCAGATTTCCTGTATTCCAGAGAAGGACTGTGCCTAACTTCTCTGGATATAACTTATCCAACAGAAAATACATTTTAACTCTTTCCTGATTACAAATGTAAACCAAATATTATTTTAATATTGAAAGTATTTTATTTTATAATTAATAATAACCTAATTTGAAGATAAAATAATTTAATATGTTAGTGCTGTTTAATTATCCCACCAACAAACAGCAAGAATGAAAAACAGAACAGCATTGACATAAACTATAAAGAATTTGTTGAGGGGTACCAAAAGACATACAGAAATCTTGTTCTGTTCATTCCCTCATCTGTCCCACTTTTAGTTGCACATGCTTTATCAATCAGGCCTGGATTGCTTCTTGTGCTCAGGTTCTGTTCTGGCTTTGTGACCTAATCAGATCAGTGGTTCCTACGATGAGCTCTAATCAATATCAAACAACTGCACTCCTCAAAGAATTGTTTATCAGGTAGGGATAAGAAGAATCCAAAATCAAAAATAAAAAGTGGAAAAGTCAATCCTATTGTTTTTGTGCTTCCTATTAATATATTTCTGGGTAAATCATAATAAAGGAGGCAAGGGCCACTTTTCACCACTTCTGCATTGTCTCAATAGTGCCTAGAAGAAAATTCAAGAATCTGTCCTCATATTAAGTACTGTATTTATGATTTTGCAGAGCTAGTTAATAAGTTAGGCATCTTTCCCTCGAAAATAACAAGTTGAGGCCAAATTAATTAAGTGTTCTGAAGCAACAAGCCAAAGATGGCAAGTTCTGCTGAACTTAATAAGACGTATTGGATTAGGAGCACTGGCAAATCTGTTAACATCATTCTTTCATATCTACCTAGTCAAATATAGAACACTTGAGGACCCTGTAACAAACAAGTCCAGTGACTGAAGTTGGGTACACATTTCCATTTTTAGGAACTTCATCCAGCATACGTGTAATATGGATATTCACATCAGATTCCTCTGTTTTGGAATTGAGCTGTGTGTGGTGTTTGGCAGTGGTCGACAGATCACAGCCTAAGGAATAGGACACTGCAGGGAGATCTCATTGTGGTCTTCAACGTTCTCATGTGTGGAAGCAAAGGGACAAGTACTGATCTCTGCACCCTCAGCCAGAGTGTGGTTGGGCACTGGAACAGGCTTCTCGGGGAAGCAGTCACAGCACCAAAAGTGAATTCAAGAAGCATTTGGACAATCCTCTTAGGCACATGGTGTGCTTCTAGGGGTGTTCTGTGCAGGGCCGGGAGTTGGACTTTGGTGATCCTTGTGGATCTCTTCCAGCTCAGCTTATTCTATGATTCTGTGATTCTATGGACTTAGCTTATTGCTATGATTATTATATTGGACCCAATATTTAGTTGTTATTTTACAACCATCAGAGTTCTTTCCAAGATGGCTACTTACTAGCTTCCATTTTCAAGTATAAAGTTGAAATTCTATTATTTAGAGTTTTTTCTTAAGACTTTTAAAATTTGAAGTATTTATAATTTAAATGCTCAGTGGTTTTCCAGTTACCAACAAAGCAGCAGTTATTAGTGTTCATAGCTGTATACACTCAGTGACCAAGTAACAAGACTCTTGAAATACTTGCTAAGTAAAGATATTTTGCAGCAGACATTGCCGGTTAACATATATACATGAAATATATCTACTGATTATGTAGCAGCTGAGATATAAAGAAGCACATGGAATTAATCAGGGGTGGGACATCCTACTGAAATTTAGATGCAGGAGCTGTGCTACACCGCCACCCTTTACTATTAAGTGATATAAACCTTTGACTAGGCTATGTGGTAGTAAAAATTATTTCATATACAACTGAGGTTTAAAAACTTTATTTCTCAAAGGAGTTTAGTTTGAATCCTATGTATTTTCCTTCAGCTGGTCATTGCAACGCCCTTTTCAGTGGGGGAGAACTAGACTTCCTTCTGCCCCCGCAATTCATTTATGTTGTGAAATTGCATGTTAATTTTTCTGGTAAGTCTTGACTGACATATGCTAGATATCTATGCATGTATTTTTTTATGTACCTGACGAGATAAGCAAAAACATAACATTTACAGAGTGATTCGGGATGCAAGATGATCACCAGAAGTTTTTTTAATGCTACGTAATGTGTAATACTAGTAACAATTGTCACATGATTAGCTTACAAATAATTTTTCATGCACCAATATTCCCAAGTCTTTCTCTGGGCTGTTCTCCAACCCTTTAACTACCAGTCTATATCAATGTTGGTGATTACCCTGACCCAGGTGTGGGACTTAGCACTTGGCCTTAGCAAGCTTCATGAGGTTATGTGTGCTCAGTCCTCATGACTGTCAAGGTCTGGTCTGGATGGCATCCTTTCCCTCCCATCAATCGACTGCACCACTAGTTTGTTTTTTTTCTGCAAACTTGCTGAGGGTCCACTCAATCCTATCTATGCCATAAATGAAGACATTGGTCCCAGAATGGACCCTTGAGGGACACCACTCATTATGGGTTTCCACTTGTATATTGAGCCATTGCCAGACACATCCTGATGTATCCTTAGATGTAACATATATATATATACATTTTTAAGCTATTTTCAGTTGCTATTAATTCTCACTTTCCACTGGCATTGCCAGTTAAACAATTTGTTGTTTCACCTAGAGAAGGTTGAATTAGATTGTAAATGTCTTGAAGGTACAGCAAAAATTTTTACTACTTTATGGGTGCTTAAAGAAAGAGAGGAATTGTCACAGAACTGCAAAGTATGACTGTTCTTTGTGCAGTCATCCAGCACATGGTTTAGAAACACCTGTAACACGTGTAAACATTTGAATAGTTTAGTTAATTATTTCCAGTGATATCCACGAATAAATGAGTCTGCTTTGTCAGACTTCAGCATACTGTTGTAGTGTTAGGCTGAAATGAATAATTGTTCTGTCACTATTCTCAAATTCCTTTGTATAAATCTAGATAAAAACACTTTTTACCCAATCTTGAGAACTGATATGAAATTATATTCAGGCAAATGCTTTTACTTTTCTTGTTTGGGTTCTTCAATAAAGGTGTAAAACAGCCTGTTAGAGACTATGTCTTTGAAGGAGATCTGTTTACTCACAGCAAGATCTTAAGAGAATGACATGTAATTTTGTAGCGGTGTATTTAAACTTAAAAATGAGGGTTATGTATTAAAATAAAAGTCAATAACCCCCTCTTTCTTATCAAACCACAACCAACCAACCAACCAACTCAAAAATATTATATACTGTACAAGTAAGTTTGAAAACAATAGTCTTCATAGAGGAGGGTGATATCTTGTGGCCAAAAAACCAAAAGCAAGTTTAAGCTTCTCTCCAGTCTATTTGAATGCAATTTTCTCTTTGCCTGTGAATATACAGCATAAAACTGGTTTTTGTGTTCCACTGGACAATACAGCGTTGAATTATATTTGCTATCACTGTTAATGAATCTAAAGCAACTTTCAGAGCTCATATAATCTCTGGAAATTCTCTTTTGTTTGAAAACACTGAAATTTCTGAGAGTCATAGCTGTTGATTACACAGCCCAAAAGAAATGACCTTGTTTCAGTACCAGGTGAGAACATCCTTAGTACAGACAGTCTTAGTCAGCCAGTCAATGAAGTTAATAATCAAATGAATCACCTCTCTACCCATTAAGCTGTGACTCATTTGACCTGACTCTATGCATCAAAAGTCTAGATGCCTGCTCGAATATCTACTTTGCTCTTAAGTCAAAGAGAGGGTCAGAGAGGAGAGGGCTGGAGAGGAGAGGAGGGGGGGGAGAGGAAGAGAGGGGAGAGGAGGAACACAAAAAACCTAAAGAAGACTTCTTCTCTTCCTCCTTGGAATCTTCTGAAATAATCAATTGAAAATAGTAAAAATAATATTAATACAATACCTTAATTTTCAGGAACAGTTTAGTTCATTTTCCAGGCCATTTAGGTAAAGTTTATCCAAAGTTTCAGGAGAGGAATCTGCAGAATCTGTGGAATGGTTTTCGAGCCTAGTTTGAAAGTTTGCCTGGAATCTGTCTCTTACTCTTCCAAGCCAACAGGAGTACCACAGACAACTGCAAGAGAAGTGTAGGTCATTATGTAACCTTTGTTGACCTCACCAAGGCTTTTGATACTGTGAGCAGAAAAGGTCTGTGGCAGATTTTGGAACGTTTAGGTTGTCCCCCCAAGTTCCTCAAAATGATCATCTCACTCCATGAGGATCAGCACGGCCAAGTCAGATATGGCAACACACTTTCTGAGCCCTTTCTAATAAAGAATGGCATGAAACAAGGCTGTGTTCTCGCTCCTACCCTATTCACAGTCGTTTTCAGTATGATGCTCCAAAGGGCCACAGCAGACCTCGAGGATCAGGACGGTATCTACGTTGGATATCGTACTGATGGAAGCCTTTTCAACCTAAGGCGACTGAAGGCCCACACCAAGACCTTAAATCATCTTGTCCGGGAGCTGCTGTTGGCTGACACTGCTGCCCCTGTTGCCCACACAGAAGCAGCTCTGCAGTGTTTAACATCCTGCTTTGCAGACGCTGCTGAGCTCTTTGGGCTGGAAGTCAGCTTAAAGAAGACAGAAGTTCTCCATCAGCCTGCACCTCAGGAAGTCCCCTATCATCCCCACATCACCATTGGCCAATCAGAGCTCAAATCAGTCCAGCAGTTTAATTACCTCGGTAGCCTCATCTCCTCGGATGGTAAGATTGACGGGGAGATAGACAACAGGTTAGCAAAGGTGTATAGTGCTTTTGGAAGACTCCATAAAAGAGTATGGCATAATAAACACTTGAAGAAAAGTACCAAGATTAGTGTTTACAGAGCCATTGTGCTATCTACTCTCTTATATGGTTCCAAATCATCTACCACCACCACCTGCGTCTCCTGGAACACTTCCAGCAATGCTGCCTCTGATCAATCCTAAACATCCACTGGTCAGATTATGAGACCGATACATCTGTTCTTGAACAAGCAGCTGTCACAAGTACTGAAGCCATGTTACTGAGAACACAGCTGTGCTGGGCAGGGCACGTCTCAAGGATGAAGGACCACCGCCTCCCTAAGATCCTGCTTTATGGTGAACTTGCCATCGGCTGCCTCAAGAGAGGAGCCCCAAAGAAAAGATACAAGGACTCCCTGAAACAACGTCTCAGCCTTGGCCATATTGATCAACATAACTGGTCTACTCTGGCCTCCAGTCAGGAGGTCTGGAGACACACCATCTATAACGCTGCTGCTTCCTCTGAGAAACACGCAGGATCACTCTCGAGGAGAAAAGACAACGCAGAAAGAATCGTGCCTTGCAGAATATACCATCCAAGGAGTCTTTCTACTGTGCCTTTTGCAATTGGTTATGTCTGTCTCGTATTGGCCTTATTAACCACCAGCGTGCCTGTAATAAATGTGCATAGAGCCTTCCTTAATCTTCGTTCACGAAGCCTAGCCATGAAATGAAATCCAAAGTATATGAGTGTAGCACCTTTCAGGGTCCACGAGCAACAACAGTCTCTGACAAGTGGATTTGAATATGACTATGCAAAGAACTGAATGTTTGGTTTCTTGGTCTTAGAAAAAAGGAAACAAAAAGTTATTTAAACCAAATAAGAGCCATTTTCATGATTTCTTACCAAAATTGAAAAACTACAGTGACAACAATGGAGAAGTACTTTCATTATTTTCATCTCATTTCATTTCTATATATATCTTCTTGGCAGAAATTGCAAAGTGTGGATGTAATTAACATTCACTAAATGAATAACTGAGGCAAGGAAGCATTTCTATCTTCTGCTTTTTATCTTCTTTTTTTGTTGTTGCTGGTTTTATTATTATTATTATTACAGGTGGGGGGATTACTAGGATTACTAGGATTTTGATTTGATAGGCTTTTTTGGGTTCATTTGATCTGGTTCTTGAAGGTTTATTTATACTATAAAAATCTGAAGAGAAATTCTTCCAACATCACTAACTATTTCTTGAAGATTATGTTTTACTAACAGATATATGCGAGATAAGTTTTCCTCAGATAGTCAAGGGAATTCTCACAGTGTTGTGCAAACAGGAGAATGGTAAAGGTAGTCCATCATTACTACTTTTATGTACCAATCCTGAGAAACATTTCCAAGAAGTCTTTTTTAGCAATTTTAACCTGGATTTGAAAATATTTTTTCGTAGGAGACAATATATATATCTATATCAAACAAATGGATGATAGTTTTTTCACTGGGGAAAAAAGAAATCACAACCCAAATTGAAGGGAAAAAAAAGTTTTATGAGATTTAGAAAAGAAATACAGCTGTCTAGGAGGCAGAGGAATTTCTATAAAATGTGTACAGAAGAAGTCATCTGAGTAAGGGTTCAAAGGGAGAAGCAACCACATATCCTAAATGTCCATCACATTTCTTAAAGCACTTCTGGAAGGTGCTTAGAAACTAGGTAGTTGAAGCTGGTTTAAGAAAATATGTAGGACTGCCTACACTAGATCATTAAAACAGGGCAATTTGAGAGCAGTAGACACTTCCATCACCTTGAGGGTTACAAAGATAATCTTTCATAAAGTTTACTATTTTAATTGATTCTTATTTAAAAAAGGTTTATTAATTTTAACTTATTTTTTTAAGTGAATTTATGGAAAAAAAGGATCTGTCTACTTCAAGGTGACAAATTAAAAGAAAAGGAAAACTAGAAAGGAAGACATAAGACAGAAGACTAAAGACAGAGGCTCTCAGGAAACCTGAAATTTTAGAGGAAAATGTAAAGTTAAAGAGAAATATTTAATACTTTTCCTCTTCTGTCTAATATAAAGAATATTTTCTTCTACTCTTATGTCTTGAAATGATCCTACTAGTAACCTCCAGCTAATGCCCCTTTTTTGTTTTCATGTCTGGTAATTTTATAAGGATAAAACCAACATTCTGTCTCTTTAAAGTTTGCCTACTCTTGACTTGCATCAAGACTTGACATAATTTATTGCTTTAGTTGATAGTGATCACTCTGAAGGAAGACCAAATTAAAAAAAATCAGGTAATCATGAAACTAGTTTTACAGAAATTCATCTTCCAAACTTTGTTAGGGGTTAGAAAATGTGTTAAAACCTGATATTGGTATTTATTCAGTTAGTAGTCCACAAATAAATTCTCTTGCTATCCCTATGTTAATATTAGTATTGAAGCTTGAAATGGTTCTATTTTCTAGAACCTTAGAAATCTCTTCTGGGCCAAAATTTTTACCAACTACCCATGTCTGCACAGATATATATATAAAACTGTATTGGGTTTACTCTGGCTGAATACTAGGTACCCACTAAAGCCGCTCTCTCACTCTCCCTCTACAACTGGACAGAGGAGAGAGAAAAAAAACAGCTAAGGATGCATGAGTTGAGATAAGAGCTGGAAGAGATCAGTGACTGATTACCTTCACAGCCAAAACAGACTCAAAGTGGGGATAGTACTTAAATTTATTACTAACAGGATAAGAGCCAAAGAGTGAGAAATAGTCTTAAAAACACCTTCCCCCCACCCCTCCCTCCATGTTCTCTCTCCTCCCCCTCAGTGGTGCAGGGGGACAGGGAATAGGCGTTATGGTCAGTTGTTGTTTCTGCCACTGCTCAGAGAGAGGAGTCCTTCCCCTGCTCCTGTGGGGTCCCTCATACAGGAGACAGTCCTTGATGGACCACTCCAGTTTGAGTTCATCCCTCCGGCAGCAGTTCTTCCCAAACTGCTGTCCCGTGGGTCACTTCTCCATGGGGTGCAGTCCTTCACAAATGAGCTGTACCAGCGTGGGTCCCCCACAGGGACCACAAGTCCTGCCTTGGGAAAACCTCCTCCATCTTGGGCCTCCCAAGGGATCACAGCCTCCTTCATGCATCCACCTGCTCCTCCATGGCTGCAGGTACACCTCGATGATCCTCCATGGGCTGCAGGGGTACAGCTGCTCCACCATGGTCTGCATCACGGGCCGCAGGAGCCACAGCTCCGGTGCCTGGAGCACTTCCTGTTCCTCCTTCTGCACTGACCTTTGTGCCTACTTTGTTGTTCCCATGTTCTCACTCCGCTCTTCCCTGGCTGGAATTCTTTCTGTGCAACAACATTCTTTTCTTAAATATGTTATCACAGAGGAGTTACTGTTACTCCTGATTAGCTTGGCCTTGGCCAGCAGCAGGAAGTCCATCCTGGAGCCAGCTGGCCTTGGCTCCATGGGACAGGGGAATCTTCTAACAGAAACCACCCCTTTAGCCCCCCCGCTACCAAAACTCAGCCACAGAAACCCACTAGAAAAAACTAGCAATTAACTTGGACATAGAAATATGGTTGTTACCAATTCCCCCGACCAAACAAGGAAACCCCTCAAAATGCACAATTATGTCTCAAGCACTCAGTACTTCACAAAAATATTTTGTCAAAATCAAATTACTTTCTTATATATGAATGAAAGTATACTGGGCTACATCCAGAATTTGTCCTGAAGAAATCTGCAATTTCATTCTACTTTGGAAAACATTTGAACTCCCTGATACATTGATGATACAGATAAAAACAAACAAATCACACACTCTTCAGGTCCATCATGCAAAAACATCACTGAGGTTTTCATCAAACTTCGTGATTTTACAGTCTCATGAAGAAAAGACTTGTATGATTAATGTGTATAACAGAACTTATATCATTGCATCTGTGACCCAAGACAGGATTATTCTTAATAATCATAATTAATTTTTACAGACCAGCTTGTCTACAGCAACAACAGCTGTTCCTTTAACTAATTGTCTACATTTTGGCAAGCGAGTGCAAACAGAACTGAGTAATTTTTGCCTTACATTTCATTTGACATACAGCATGAAAACTAGGAGTAAAGTCAGTTCTTATAAGCAGCTTTTGTGATATTTTCCTCTGTACACAGTCCTTTCACTTGGATTTATGGTTTCTTCTTTTCTCATTGAAGACTGTTCAATCTGTATATAATAACTTGGACCAAATAATCCTCCCAAAGTCAAGAGAGTTTTCTCCTCATCTTCAGTGGGAACACTTTCAAATGATTAAAGACAAGTGGAGATTATATGACAGATGTTTTCTCTTAGTTGTGGGAGTTTTCTTAGTTTTTTGTGGTTTGTTTGTTTTGTTTTCTATTGTTTTGTTTTTTAAATAAGAGTAGTTGCTTCATGTTTGGTCAAATCTTACAAAATGAGGTCAGTAATTAACTGGCAAATAAAATCCAATTGGAATTCTTAAAACAGATTTAGATATCTGTAGATAACACATCTCTGAGCTGCACTAAGTGCCCTTTTAATAGCTCATAGAGAGCAATAGGAATTTTCAGGTATAATGCACATCATCATAAGGGAATACATATGTATTTATATGAACTGTGCCATACTGTCTCTATCCACTGACTATGGTGGATACAGTACAGGGGCCTACCATGACCAGCTCAGATATAGTTAGTAAATTAGGTGAGATGAATCCCATCCTGAATGTTAAGGAGATTCTTCATTAGAAAATTATGTCAAATTGAACATCATCGAATATGAAATGGACAAGGAAATGGACTAATTTCCATTTTACCTTCTGTCCAATTCTGTATAAACCAGGCACTATTGTATGTTTTTACCTCACAACAGATTTGCTAAATGTGGTGTGTTATATACTTGCTTCCAGTATGTGGGTGGAATGAACTGTGGACGTCTCAAAATCTGATGTCTAATTCTCATCTAATAATTCTAGGCTTTGTTTATAGTTAACAAACGAAAATAGATTCCTTCAAACAATGTCTCATCTGAACCATTTCAATGTCTACAAAGGAAATGCAGAGAAACTATCTTTTAGAAGCCTGATTTAGAAAAAATAAATCCCAAGAGAGTCATTTTAATGGAATAAGAAACACATTATCAGATATTCCTGAGCTGCATTATAACTCTCTGTACAGAAGAATGGAGCTTTTTCAAACCTGAATATGTTTTCTGGCTATTGCTGAAAATCTGTGGTGAATGACCTTTATTATCCAGTCTCATGGAGGCTGGATTACACTTTGTTACAGACTGTAGTTGGAGCACCACTGTAATCACTGCTCTTCAAAACAGGGAGTCAAAAGAGTCAAAGTTCTTTCTTGGGCTTTGTGTAGGGTAAATATATACGTAATTAGGTACACAAAATAATGCCTACTGAAATAAATAGATATATAAGTAAGTAGATAGACCAATTGATTGGCAGACTGACTAAATGGGACTCAACTCAAAGAATTTATAGTTTAAATTTAAATTAAAATAATAAAAAAGTAGAAATTGACAACATAACCTGTATCTCTAGGTCATTTTTTCCCATCCTTTCACTCAGTTTACCTGCAATTCCTTTGTCTGAGTGTCTCAGATCTTTATTTCAGCTCTGAACATATTTCCATAGTTCTTTAACACTTGTAGATTATTAAAGTTGGATTACTTCTCTTTCATACATAATGTATTTTTCATGATACATCTCTGAATTAGATTGACAGTCAACAACCAAGAAAACATCAGTCCTCTAACAAATAAGCTTTACTTCATATATCTACAATTTATTGCAAAATAAGCAGAGGTGCCTAAGACACCTAGTCTACTGACCAAACATCCTGGGAATGTTGGGAGCTTGGAGACAGTATACTGCAATATTCCTTCGTAGTTTCAGCATCTTCAAATACAAAGTAGACATTGTTCACACATCCAAATCTTTGTTCATCCTTTGTTCTTGTCAAATTTCATCAGTTTTCCAGTTGTTTATTTGTGCTTTTACTGTCCCTACCTTTTGGTTTTGAGCTGTTGCCCGTAGGTAAGACTTCATTTTTATATCTAAGGACATTTTTTTTGGGTTTCCTAATAGTTTCCCAGTTGTTTATTTGTGTCTTTACTGTCTCTACCTGTTGGTTTTGAACTGTTGCCCATAAGGACATTTTTCTCAGGTTTTCTAATCTTCCTCCATTATGCATACGAACTTTCAAATAAAAAAAGGGCTAGTTTTCTTTTTATTTTTTTTATGAAGGTTCAATCATAAATTATTTGTGTTAATGGTTCATACCAGCTATAGGTTAACTGACCTGTAGTATACCTGAGATATTTCCGCATGCATATAATTAATTTAGAAAGCATACAAAACTCTAACTCTTTTTCTCGTTCTTGTCATAGGGGTAAATTCTGTACCCTAAAAGTATTACTTCAAATTTACCTTACGTATTATGATAAACAGTTAAGGATGTGTTATGAAATAGCCAATACCAACCTTTCTCCCTAGAAATAAATTTATCTTGTTGGTTTCTGTAGGTTACAGTTTAAAATTTTTATTCCAAGGTGATTTGAGATTTACATACATTCCATTAAAAATGCTAAAAAATTCTTATCTTCTCCATATTCAATTTCTAACATTTCTCACAGTGAAAAAGATGTTTCTCTTTTGCTTCTTAAAATCTTATTAAAGCTCTCACATGCGTATGTTGTTGGCATTGATCACACTACCACAATGTCTAATGCTGACAGATCAGATGATATTTTTGCAGCAATAATAGAAGCATGTGTATGATTGCTAACTATCTTTGCCCTTAGTTTATTTATGAGGAATGTGCACAGTTTCCAATGCTGAAGTCGTCAAGAATCATATCTTACTCTTATGCTTTTGATGTGCAAATAATTTTTTCTTCTTGTTAAAATAATTTCCATACCCTTATATTCTTGTTACTACAAAGAACTATTGGTTCAGCTCCCTTTAGAGAAAAACTGTCTTAATTTTCTTCCACAAGTATTAGTGTGATGCACAAGTTTAAATGATGCAAATTTAAATCTCTTGAATGTAGCTCTATTTCCCAGTAAATATAGGGTTACCATTGCTAGTAAGGGACCAGAGATTTTTTGCTAAAGTACAACACAGACCTCAGGCCATGTCCAGATTTGTCTTGTCTGCTTTGGATCTTTATCTTAGCTTTCTTAGTTGTAACAAGAATTTCTTAATGAGCAGGTGACTTTTACCTAGCTTGTTTTATTTTTGCTAAGTCTTATGTGTGGTGTGACATGCATTGCTAAAAATGGTAAATACAAAACTACAATTTTTTATGCTGTGTAAGAAAAAATTGTTTCTGAATTGTCAGTGGTATGCGATGTAAAGGAAGACTAAGGTGGGATAGCAGCAGAGTCCTTGAAGATGTTGCATCAAGGTGCATCAGGATCATCCTAAAAGTCCAGGGCTATCAGCAACTCAACAGCAATCAGTTAATGGTAGTAATGCAAAATTAAAGGCTCTTTTAGTGGAAAAAAATAGCGATGAGGGAAAAGTATCTTACGTTGTCCTAGTTTCAGCCAAGGACAGGGTTAATTTTTCTCAGTAGCCATGAGGTGGCAGAGCCTGGAGCTGTGTGGGCATGTCCAGGTTGTTATTCCATACTACTACCCATGTCATCACTGGGGGGCAGATGTAAGGGATTCTCACTTCTGAGAAGAAGGGGTGTGGCTTCAGGTGGAATGAAAGTGGGGGGGGCAAATGGTCCATGTGCCTTTTTGCTCATTTCTCTTGCGGTCTCACCGCGTTAGTGAGCATTTTGCATGTTAAACACCCTCTCTTTTATACACTGTTGTTATTAGGAGTGTTGATGTTATAGTTCATTTTCTTATCTCATTGCTGTCTCCAGTAAATTGTTCTTATCTCAGCCCATAATCTCTGCCTTTTTTATCTCCCACCAGAGCGGGCAGGGGAGCGGGGGTAGGAGGGTGGCATTAAATTGTGGAGTACTGCTACTAAACCATAACAACATATATAATGCACTATATGTATATGTAGAGTTTCAGATCATTGAAGAAAGATTAAGGTATAAACTGTGGTAGAAAATACAGTAATGGTCTCAATGAAACCTTGTAGAAAGAGGGAAGAAACTATCAACAACAACATGAGACACCTCATTATTATCATCGTATTCATCCAAGTAAACCCTTAAAAATGCTGATAACTTTCATAATGTTTCTCACCCTCATCTGTAAACAATAGGAGCTATAAGTTTTTCTTTTATAATGTCTTTTCCCTGTTGTATTGTTAATGAAGTTTGTTTTGCATTTACGACTGCTAGAGCAATAGTGTCATTGTAACTAATAGTAATAGCTCTACTCTATTTTTGTTCCAGTATAAAGGATCTTCATAGCTTATGAAGACTAACAATAAATTTTTGTTTTCCAGTGTACTGGTGTTCTCCTCTTTCCCTCCAAAAATATTTTGAGTTTCACATGAAAAACTGGAAGGAAATGGTCAATTTTCCACTGGAAAGTTAATTACTAAAAGTTTTAGGAAGATTTGTGTGTTATATTCAAATCCTTGCCAAAACTGAGTGCAAGTATCGTGTTGAAAGTTAGACATTGACTACTGTTAGACAGTTGACATCTCATCCATTTCTCAATGCCACCTGAGAAAAAAGAAGATGGAAGACCACAGAAGAAGAGTAAACACTGGTACTAAGGTCTGAACCTTATTTTCCCAACTTGTATGAAGTTAGCAATTTTAACATTAATATAGTATTATTTGTCAGATCCTACATATGAAAATACATAATGTTAAAACAGTATTAGCAAAAAGTGGAAGTAGAAGATGAGGTCTACTAGATATGAAGTTCAAACCACTATAATAGATTTCTGTCCAGAAGTGTCCCATAAACAAAATAAATCTGACAAAATAAATCCTTCCCTGGTCTCTTAACTTATACAGATGGGAGGACTAAATTACCTCACCTATTTCTGAGGACCATAATTTTGCTTTTTCCTTATGTACTGGTTGCAGGTGCCCAGGTGTTGGCTATATGGGCAGCAAGGGTGGCCTCTGTGGGACACAGACAGTTCCTGCCAGCTCCAACCAACTCACTGTAGGACACAGCTGAGCCACTCAACCGAAATGACGGCTCCTTGAGAAAACATACTTAAGAAAGGGCAGAAAATGCAAGATGGAGACAGGTCGAGAGACTAAAGGAAAGTGAGAAACAGCAGAGAGAATACCAAGGTGAGAGAAGAAGGTGTTCCAGCAACTGGAGCAGAGATTTCTCTGCAGCCCATGGAGGACCCTGCAGATTGATATTTTCTGAAGAAGTTCAACTCACGTGGAGATGAGAGTAGAAAGAAGATCTGACAATAAAGGATCACCAGAGAGGAACCCTCATGTAATAATGACAGCCTCACTCCCTCCTGTACCACTGAGTGGGATGACTGAAGGTGTAGGGAGAGGATTAAAGCTGAGCTTTGGAAAATGGGGTGGAAAAGTGTCATTTTAATGTTTATGGTTTTGCTTCTCACTATCCAAATCTATTTTAAGTGACAATAAATTGAATTTATTTTTTCCAAATTGAGTTTTGTCCCAGGCAGTATCTGATAAGCAATCCCTTGTCCATTTCTCATCCTATTCCCCACTGCCCCCAACTCTATTCTGTTGTGAGCCTGGCCATCCTCCAAAGTTAATCCACCACATTCTGATCTCAAGGGAAGCAGTATAAGACATAAAAAACATACATGAAAATATGAAAGAGTGAAAAACAGCTTGGACACCTTTTATTGCTCACAGGAGAGGTACTAAGGCACCGAAACTGTATGCAGCACCTCCAGTTCTGGAGGCACCTGCACAAAAGGTGACCAAATAGCTAGCTTTAACTTCATGATGAAATGGTTGAGTACCCATTTACAAATGGATCAGCCAGAGGAAGTCTTCAGGAAGAAAAAAGAGTGACAGTGAAACCAGACTTCTGGATGTGCAATAAGAGGGATTAACCACTCTCATATGTTTCCACAAGCTAAACCACAGCAAGATATTATCATTATTGTTCCCATAGTAGATGCTGGAACGTTCATGACTGTAAAATACTGAGTTATACTGTAGAAGGTTCTGTCATGCTATAAGATTGACTTCACCTGACCAGTTTTCCTGCTCTAGCAGATCTCATTATCCCTTCTGCAGGCAACCAAGAGATTTTGGCTAGGGTCCTTTCCCTTCTACATCTCCAAAGGTTTGCATATTCTGCAGTGTCTGGATAAAATGGAGTTAACTTTTTTCCACAGCAGCCCATACAGTGCTGTACTTTACATTTGTGGCTAAAACACAACAGTGTTTTGACTATTGCTAAAAAGCCTTTGCACAGCATCAAGACTCGTCTTTCTCCTCTGTTTCCCCGTTAAATCCTAATATGCTGGGGTGGACAAGAGGGGAGGGGAGGGATACAGGAGGGACAGCTGAACCAAAAAGCAAAGGGATATTCCATGTTATATGACCTTTGTGTTCACCAAAAAAAGCTCAGAGAAAAGAAGAAGGAGTGGAAATGTTCATGGTTATGCCATTTGTCTTCTCAAGTAACCATTATACATGCTGAGGCCCTGCTTCCCAGGAAATGGTTGGACATCTGCCTGCTGATGGGAAGAGGTGAATAATTATTTTTTTTTTTTTGCTTTGCTTTCCCTGTTACACTGTCATTTTTTTGATACTCACATCTTCTTGCCATCCTTTATTTTCTTCCTATCCCGTGAGAGAGGATAATGAACAAATTGTAGGGTAGGTGTTTGGCTGCTGGCTGGGGTCAACCTGTCCCACCTGTACACAGCAGATAGGTCCATGTGTAGTAGGCCCAACATTTACCAGAATTATGAGGGTATTTTCTACAGCAAGAACATATAAAGTAAATCTTTCCTGACTGCTTACTAGTACCTGAGATAAGGTCTCTAATTAGCAGCACAATTCACCAACAACTCAATATTTGAATTACTCTGGACTCCTTTAGGAAAGGTCAGACAAATTATCTTGGATGTCAGGATGTGGCTATAGTTCTTGTTTTCAGAAACTATTAAATACCTTTCCAAATAAAGTGTATTATTTTAATTAATTGTCTAACATTACTTTTTTTCCAGTTTATGCATTAAACTTCAGGGATGTGATGCCATCAGCTTCAGCCATAAGCTAAAGTCAGTAGCACTCAAATGATACTTAAATTTAACCAGAAGGATTCACAAAATAAAGTTTCACTTTCTCATAACATGTAACAATGTAAGAGGGTTGATAAATTCTCAAGGTTATAGCCTTCAAAATATTATCTTTATTTCTTACTTAACTATATTTTTCTTTAAACTTGTGAGCATTTCTCATCACAATCTACATGATATGCAGATGTCTGCTGGGAGTCCTTCCAGAACACCTGTCTTTTTTCCTTGTCCTATAGAAGACTTATTAGTGTATTCCAAGGTACAGAAAATGTGGGTGTAACTTAATTACCTGACTTGAACAGATTGAACCCTACTCTAAATATATGGTTACTTACATACAATAAATAAAGCTATCCTGGAATATCATTAAAAAAAACAAACAAAACAACTTTTTTTAGGGAATTATAACTTATATATGTTTATATTATTACTTCCAAATACATCTGTGTGCATCCAATAAACAGGTTGCTCCCCTGGGGAACACCACTTGTGACTGGCCACCAACTAGATGTGGCACCATTCAGCACCACACTCTGGGCCTGGCCATACAGACAGTTCTTAACCCAACAGAGAGTGCACCTGTCCAAATCATGGGCTGTCAGCTTTTCCTTGAATATTCTATGGGAGACAGTATCAAAGGTTTTGCTGAAGTCCAAACAGACTAGATCCACAGCCTTTCCCTCATCCACTAGGTGGGGATGACCACCTGGTCATAAAAGGAGATCGCATTGATCAGGAAGGACCCGCTTTTTCTAAACCTGTGCTGGCTGGGCCTGATCCCTTGGTTGTCCTGTAGGTGCCATGTGATCCCACTCAAGATTCCATAACCCTGCCAGGCACCAAGGTTGACAGGCATGTAGTTCCCCAGATCCTCCTTCTGGCCCTTCTTGTGGATGGGTATCACATTTGCTGGCTTCGAGTCATCTGAGACCTCCCTGGTTAGCCAGGACTGATGATAAATGATATTGAGCAGCTTAGCAAGCTCTTCCACCAATTCCCTCAGTACCTTTGGTTGAAACCCGTCTGATCCCATAGACTTGTGAGTGTCTAAGTGGCACAGCAGATCACTAACTATTTAATCCTGGGTTACAGGGGGTCTGTTCTGCTCTCTGTCCCTGTCTATCAGCTCAGGGGAGCCAGTTACCCTAAGGCAACTGGTCTTACTGTTAAAGACTGGATGGAGCCTAACTCTTGTCTGTAGTGATAAGCAACAGGACAAGAGTCAAGAGGCAGAAACTGATGCACAGAAAGTTCCACCTGAATATGAGGAAGAACTTCTTTACTGTGTGGCTGACTGTGCACTGGAACATATTGCAGAGAGAGGTTGTGCAGTCTCCCTCACTGGAGATATTCAAGAATCATCTGGATTCATCCTGTGAAATGTTCTCTAGGATGAGCCTGCTTGAGAAGGGGGGTTGGACAAGGTGACCCACTGTGGTTTCTTCCAACCTTACCCATTCTGTGATTCTGTGTAACATATTCTGGTCAGGCAGTTGAGTGTCTATTGATACTAATATAGTTCTATGAAAGGAATGAGTAGTGAATACATATCTTAAGCAATGAAATAGTTTCTATTCATCCCAGTTCAATTTAGATGCTCACATTGCAGATATGTGTGAATCAATTGACTAGATACTCTAATAGAAAAAGAAATTAGTCTAGACAAAAATTAATCTGTCATCAGTTGTACAGTGTCCATTTCACAACAACTGCCCATTCATATACTGAAGAGCCAAACTAAATGATTGGGCTATACCTCTGTGCACAACACTGCATTTGCAACTGCATATCTTTCTGCCATCTAATTAACAAAGAACAAAGAATAATACTTGCTAATACTTTTCTGCAAATAGAATTAAGTGATTCAGCCTTGTTTAATACCATGATAAATGTTCTTTTATTTTTAAAAAAAATCTTTTGTTCCTCTGTAAATCAGCAGCACTTTCTTAAAATGCAAAAGTTTTCAGGGTTTTAAAGCAAACAAACAAAAAAAACCCCAAAAAACCCAACAACCCACCAGCTCCTCCCCAAAAAAACCCCAAACCAAAATAAATATAAAAAAGGAACCTCAACCAAAATCCCACCTTCAAATGCTCTAGTTCAATGACGTCTCGTATTATCTAACAGAAAAAATATAGCAGCTGGGAAACAATAATTTTCCAAACATTATAAATGTTTTGAAAGACTTACATGTGTTATTTTCTAAGTTCATGAAAGATGTCAACTCTTCTGTTTTATACAATAGTTTTTCATGTCACTTTCTGCTTACTGGTCTTTCGTAAACTTGTCTAGTTGACTCTGGCAGTTCACAGTCCTTTACAAGCAAAGAATAATATAACTTCTATAAAGCACCCAGTGACCTTCACAATAGCTTTAGTGCCATCAGATTCAAGATAAAAACTGGTGTAAGTTCTCTAAACCAAGCAAAATGTCTCAATATATAACACATCTGTAGTTCAGTCCTGCAAAGTTGCTTTTTTGTGACTAATGGCACTGAACAACAACTGAAAGAGTGGCTGCATATTGAGCCCTAAGCTGATAGTGGAATCACTCTGAGATCATCAGATCCAGGTATCAGTAAATTTTAACAAAGTCAGTGGCTATGTCAATGGATTTAGTTATTGCAAACAGAAAAAAAAAATTCTAAGCAAGAGGTTAATAAAAGGTCCATCTTTTTCTTGCATAATTCTTTTGTTATTTCTTTTGCTTTTCCTTCCCTTTATGTTTGTCTGTTCTGTCTTTATAGTCTCTGGATCCATAGTCCCGTTGTTTCGGCTTATGAAGTTAGTGATCACCAGTCGCTGTGTAGGAACTGCCTATTTATGTGCTGTAAGCCTGAAACAAATGAAATGTCATTCAACTAGTGCTAGCACGTAATTGAAAGAGTATAAATGACATGAAAATATGTTATATTTTTCAGGGACTAAAAATGTTCACACAAAAAAAACTGTCATAGCTTATATGATGTGTAGTACTTGTTTACCTGTAGTAGTTTGACAATGTGCATAAACTTCAGAACTGCCTTATTCTGATTTTTTTTTCATTTAAGTTCATTAATATCTACTTCCCCACAAAAATTACAATTGGACTGTCATAATCTGTAGTTGATTTAATGAGTTTCTCCACAAAAGTTTTAGACTATTTCTGTATGTCCTTGCTGGGACTGGATCTGTATGTTGCTTCCCACCTTTTTGCTTCCTTTGGTGTTCTTTGAAATTGCTGAAGTGTTTCCATTGTTCACTAATGCAGAATGTGCATGTCGTTTCATACCTCCCACTTTCATCAATCCATCCACAAAATTACTCCACTTTTTTTCTACATTTAGGCTGTAATTTCAAGTATTTCAGTAGCATTCTTTTCATTATGAAAAGAAAATTCATCGGAAATTTAATTATTTTAAGGGATAAAAAAGAGGTTTGAATTTTGTAACATTATGGCACATGGTGTATCCCTTATACATCACAGAACCTGTTCTATGTATAATTTTTATTTCCTTTTTTCCTAGTGCAAGTGTACTATTTTTTCTTTCCCAAAATATGTTAAGCCCCTATATTGAAAAGATGAGTAAAGACATAATTAGATGAGATCTTCCATTCAAATTTGAATAATTTGTGAAATTAATACTTCATTCACAAGTCACCACTTTCCCAGTGGTGCCTGAGTGCTTCTACAGTTCTCCAGTGTAGAGCAAGTTATATCAGATAAATTACTTCAATTTGCACTAAAATGGCTCACAGAGTTGATTTATTAAAATATCACAACTCACTGGGAGAATGGGGACTTCCAGTCAGCTCTGGTAGGACTCAACTATATAAGTCTTTCAAACTGAATCAGAAGAGCATATCTTGACACATTTAACTTGTCATCATGAAATGGTGAGGTTGACACTGCTAGAGATGACATTGCATGAAATTTTGTGACAGGTGTACAATAGGAAAACAGTTTATGTTAAAGTTACAAAGTAAACTAAAACAGGCCTCCCTTGTATCACTATTCATGAGTGTTCAAATCTAAGGAGGAATAGTCAACTCTATTGAAAATACTCCTTAGCACAACATCTTTCTAGACATTACTGCAAAAGTATTTCAGAAAGTAACACAAAGCAGGAACTGAACGACAAGAAGATTGAGGCCTGATAGAAAGACACTGAAAAGAATTTTTTAAACTTTTTTCAAATTGGGAGTTGAAGAAAAAGTAAGACCTATCTATCATCTTGAGGTAGGAAAAGGTAGCAAGAAAATTGCCATTCCACTGAAACATATTGTGTTAGGACAAATAATAGATTGTTTTCTCCTTAGTTGTCTGACTCCTGTAGCTAAGAAAAAAGAACGAGGATTTTCCACTGCTGAGGTCCCAAATTTAATCCAAATTGGACCAAAAATCTTTTCCAGCATTTTTACCCACCATGAGTTCAAGCTGTTCAAGTGTCAGTTTTTTCTAGCTTGTAAGATGTTGTGTGCTTTGACAAACTGATATATTGTTGTGTAGGTACAAAGACGTAATACCATCACTGTCATATAAATCATGCTGATGATACAAAATAGGACAAAACTGCTCAGCATTATCAATCACTGTCAAACAAACAAACAAAAATTTATCTGACAAACATAGCTATTTAATGTGGGTTTTTTCCTATTTCAGAAACATGAACAGCTTATGTGCTTTGAGGAAGCTTTCCAAAAACCTGTCAGTGATTTTTAGCTCCAGATTGCCATTGAAAATAAAAAGGTGGGAGTGTGACTTCCCCTGTGCCACTGAACATTTCCTCTAACGTGCTTCATGTACTTTTTTGTGCTTCATTCTTAATCCAATGTAAAATTTATAACTCAGCCTCAGATACTCCCTTTTGTTTGTACCAAAATAGAGGTGGGAGAATATTGTAAAGCATTTGCAAGAATATTAATTCCTCTTCTTAAGTGAGTTCACTCCAACTGTTTTCATGTCTACTTTGTGCTTATTTCCTGCTAATATTGCAGTGATCAAGCTTTACTAGTTATAAAATTCATGAAAGATACCTTCATCTTGAATGTTCAGTTGCCAAAAGCAAAATCCGAATTGCGTAAATATCAGTGGTGTAAATTTCAAATATCTCACTCAATATTGCATTTCAAAAATGTATCTCAGCATGAAATTTAACATTCTAACAAAATGAAATTTAGTTCTTTAGTGAGGGGTAAGACAAAGGCAATTCATTGACTGTAAATAAAAATTAAATAGAGGTCAAGCAAAGATAGTACTGGGAAAGTTAGAATATAGATGTTAGAAAATATTTGGGTATTTAAAAATCAGGTTCATGGTTTACATTATCAGATTAAATGATTACTTCTGGTTTTTTTCACATTAGGTTTAGACATCAAATTAGTTTACAAATTTGAAAAATTCTACTGAACATCTACCTTCATCTTTATGTACTCAAGATGGAATTAATCTTAGAATAACCTATAGTTAATAGAGGGCTGGGCATCGCCAAAGGGAAATGTACCCCACCTCTTTAAGGCTTCTGGGTTAAATGCAATGAATCCTGCTCTTCCTGCATTGGCTATATGTCAAGACTGGACTAGACGAGATACATCAAGGCAAAAGTCATATTTTACAAACACTCTCATATATTTTGGTAGAATCATAAGATGGTGTTGTCTTAAAAAACACAAAACCTCACAGTTCTATTACTTACAGAATGAAAATGCAAATATATTTTTTCACAATGAAAATTCTTAATGTGTTCTTCAGCTAAACCCAAACAGAAGTTTAAACAAAGGAAACTGTAAAGCATGCTTTCCTATTTAAATGTGAAGACTGACATATTGTGAACATCAATACCTTTGTGTATTGTGCATATCCTCATGCTGTGTCAGTTCCTTATTCAAGATCTTAACTTCCCTGTATTTTCCCACTGATTTTCATTTAACATCTTTTAAACCATTACAATCACTTTTTTTATTTTTGGTTTAAATTGCAAACTACTGTCAAGGTTGTGGATTGGGATAAATTGGGTGATAATACAAGACTGTCTTTCTTAGGAAACTAAATATCAAGATGACCCTTGATGCTATTTCTGTGTATCTAGCATTGTTTCTCATGAAGAATCACAGAAGAAGATCAGATTAAAATTTAATCTTTCTGTGTAAGCACCATCTGGGTCCTCCAAACATTGGCAAAGGTCCCAAACAAAATGTCATAAACTAGAGTGCGTAGGGTGACAACCTGGCTGCATTGAAGTCAATGCTAAAGGTTTTATTGATTTCTGTGGACCAAGGAAATTATTGCAATTACTAGCAAAAATCATGAACAATGTATTATTAAAGTTTTTTGATGTATAAAAGGACTAAAGGGTATAGACAGATTTTATTTCTCTTCATACATTACCTTTAGCTATTATATGTCCTCCTATGACCTCAAATTTGAGCTCCTGAGCAGTTCTAATTATTCGGAGTAGACTTAATGTAGAAATGGCTTACACATCTGTCATATTCACCTAAAAGACAGATTTAAAGCCTATACTGTATTTATTATGCTAATTCACTTTGAAATCTATGGTGAAGGTGCTTCATGCCTTTCAGACTGAGTTTGCATAGTAAATTTAACATGGGGTTTGGTGGCCCACAAACATTATCCCTGAAGCAACTTTAACTGTGCCCTAAGGAAATGTGTAGCGTACACGCTGGGAAATACACATGCAGTGAGAAAAAGAGGGGAAAAAATAAGTACTTCTATTTTGCAGTCTATGCTTTATAGTTCATGGTTTTGGTTTCTTAATGTCTTCAGTTGCTGTAATCATGCTTTCAGAAGCAAAAGCACTAAGCAATTGTACTGCTAATGTGATCCTTCCCTAAAATGGCTAGCTTTTATCAGAATTAGCCTTTTCCAGACTTAAATGTTAAAAGGTGTTTTTGCTGTTGCCAAACAGGTTATTTTCTTCTGAAAAAAAATACCCTCCAGCACTCATCATCAGTGCCACAAGAAAACCAATAAGCGTTTAATTCTATATTCTCATCTTTTTAATCACCATCGATAGTGGTGGGTTTTTTAGGACCAGAAGATCCTAAAAATTTAGAAGTTTTTTAATACCAGTGAGAAGAAATTGTTATAGTCAGCTTGAAAAATGAATATGTCTCCCCACTGTATGCAAAAGGCTGTAACAGTTATTTTTCTGGCAAAAAAACCCTCACAATAAAATGAAGTTCAGACTTCCTGTACATTCACTTTCTAAGAGCGAAAATAATAGGAATTCAACAATAATCCCTCTCCACCAATCACTGCAAAGCATATATAATTTTGAAGTAAGAGCAATATAAATGTATTTAAACATAAAAATGAACAATTAGGGAAGACAAATATCATTAATGCTGCTCCATAGTGGCAGTCCTGGCTATAGGATTGTAGTTTTTTTGTCCCAGGTTATATTAAAATGATTTTAAAAATTTCTTTTTGTTTCATTTTTCCCCCTAAATTAGTCATTAAAGAGTGGGTTTGAAGTTGTTTTGTTGCCTTAAATGAATTTTAATATAAACATCATAGATATTTTGCATCCATGAGAATTCACACAAACTGCTCTGCTGTTCTGATTTGTGATCTTCATTGAGCCATTTTCTAGCTTTACTCCAGATGTCTTCTTTAGACTTCTAAGAGAGGCATGATATTAATGAACACTAATATAGTTTTTATAGTCCCTGGGCTCCACTGTTTGCACAGTGTCTCTTAAATAGCAGGATCATCAGATATTATGAGATGAGTAATGAATAATTAAAGAAAGCAAAAAAAAAGATGCATCCTTTTGAAATTCTTTTATTTATGGCTTTTACAAATCATTCATGCACATTTCACAACTATAAAAATTCTACCCTTTAAACATGCAGTGAAAGCATTTAAATGTAAAGGAAACAATATATAGATAAATATATAGATATCAGAAAACTTCAACAGAAACTGCAAACAAAAAACTGGCCAGAAAACTAAAAACCAAATGTAAAAATAGTTGTCTTGGAATCCTTACATGGGTTTTACATCTGAGTTAACGAGGTGTAAGACACTTAACATACCTGTATTTTCAGGTCTGTTTTTCTCTCATTCACTTACTTCTAAGCTGAAACGGAGGTAAAAATAATGTCCTTCATCTTGAATTCTTAATGGTTTTTGTAAATGACAATATGGGGTAGATATTTCTTTTTAATTTACTGTGGAAATGACCACACTTAAAATACAGGTGAAGGCACCAAGTCTGAGTTGAGACCTACTACTTAAAATAATCTACTATTTTACATTAGGGGAAGTGAGAAGAAAATGAGCCACGTTTGGCTTAGGTTTTCATCTTTCACACTATGGCAATTAAATTGTTCTGGAAAATGTTATTTCAGTCACCAAGAAAGTTTATCACAATGACACAATGACACAATCACAATGTTCTGAAACAACTATTCATTGAGTCATGGTTAAATATCCTGATGCATTTGCACTATAAAAAGTATAATTTGAAGGAAGAAATATTTCATTTGGGACACTACAATTACATAGGGAAAAGATTACATATTTTATATGTTCCTTTTGCCAGTTCTTATTTCCATATATCTATATACATGTGTATAGATCTGTATGTGTATATACACGAGTATGTTTGCTTGTATGTGTAGATAAGAAAATTAATCAAATTCCTCATTTAAAAATGAACATAAAATAGTAATTTCATTATCAAAAGTGCTTGTCCTTAAATTACAATCAGTCCTGCAAAAATTGCCATAAATATTTTTATATCAAGCTGAAACTCTAAATATATATGTAATGAATACCATTAAAATGCAGTGAAAGGAGTCACAAGGAGTCTTGATGGTGTACAAAACACGCTGTTTTACCATAGGACTTTGTGAAAAATCTACATCCTCATAAATTTACTAAAACAAAAATGAAAGACTTACTCATCAGGAATACAAAGAGAGTAGGCATGCTGCCTTGAAAAACCAGAGAATAAATGTAGGCAAGAATGGTGGGCTTCATGGGCTGTCTGATGGCAGGGAAGCCATTTAAGGACAAGTCTTCTGTACAGATGTACTGCCGATCATGTTGCCTCCTTGCCAACTCATCTCTCTGAAGAAAAAAGCCATCAGCCCAACTTCCACCACGTTTTCCTTTTGCTATCTACAATCTTTCTGGTTTAGAAGCAGCAAGAAATGGCCTGATTTTCAAAGTTATTTTCACTAGCATTTCTTGAGATAGGTCTGTCCCAGTTCTGCATCCAGCCTTCAAGTCTACTCTGAGGAACAAGATTCCTCTACTCTGTGGAATGTGAGCTCTGCCTTATGTTGTGACATACTATTGAACCCCTTTACATCTTAGTTATCCCAGTAAAATTCATTCTATACATAGCAGAGTGTAGTGATGTTCAGAGATCTGCCTCTGAGGCCATCTGAGAGAAAACCACATTGCTTAAGTTTTTGGAGTTGTTTTGACTATTTGTATAAACATCCTTCATAAATGAGTGTGCATATATCCTGAGTATTGTATCACACCATGAATAATTATATGTTTTATCTTAGGCCTCTAAATATGAATTTTTAAGAAACCCATTTTAGGTAGATCTCTGTTGGAAAAGTGAGCCTGTCTCTAAATTAGTTCTTTAAGATTAGGGTATTTTCCAAGTAAATGAAAACACTTTAGATGATGGCAAAATTTTAGTAAGTATCTGCAATGTATTACCTCAAAATTACCTCAAAGCTCAGTATAATCTTGCAGAGGACACGAATTAAAACTAGTGCCTCCACTAGTTGCAGAATTCTTCAGAATTTTGTTAGGAGGAGCTGAACTACTTAATATCAAAATCCATGTCTGCTCAGATTACATATCTTAAGCAAAGAAAAATAAAAATTAATGTGAACCCAAAATCACTCTTTAAATTTTCTTGGAAGCAAAGAGATTTCTTTAATGCCTTATATATATAACATATAATTACATATGTAGTTATTAAAACATGTCCTTATTATTATACATATTTACAAATATAATTATGCGTATAACTATGCATATAATTATAATTATTGCAAGGTTATTGGAAATTTAAAAATTTAGATACAATTAGAGAAAATAAGCATTTTTAGCTGGAAGACTGTGATAAAAAGCACTTTTTAATATATTGACATAGTTATTTAAACTTAAGAAATTAAATAATATTCCAGAAAGTAATGCGTCTGTTATATTATTATTTCTACCAAAGATAAAATAGATGTTGTCGGACTTTTTCCTACAGAGAAGTATTCTCAGTAATTAGAAAAGTTGTAGAAAAATATCTGGACCTAAATAAAACTAAAAATATTGTATTGCTGTAAGGAATCAACTTTCTGAAATTTTTCTTCTTGTCAAAGATAATTTTAAACTATCAATTCAAAATGGTGCAATGTTCTAATTCAAAATAAAAATTCAATAGACACTGTGGTTCCATAAACACTGTGACTTGCATATGTCTCAACTACATATATTTTAAAACATTTTATATAAAATCTATGACAGTAGAAATTTTCTTCCTACAAACAAAGCATATGGAAATATAACCAAAGTGGGTATCTCTAGGATTAAGGTTAATATGTTTTTACATTTTTATTTATTTCTCTTGCCTACAAACCCTGGATTGTAAAACATATTTTTGTGAGGAATTCCTATTTGTTATTGCAAACAGAGGGACAGATATGATTTATATAGTGCAATGTTGCAGTGATTTCCTATGTGCAAAAGTGAAAGACAAGGGGAAGTTCTTTTAGACATCTTATTACACTATAATATAAAGCCCTACCTGCTAAATTAGTTGGCTTTTTCTTTTTTATCCTAAACTAAAAAACTGATCATGCATAATGTCTCTCTGGTATACCTTCACAGCTTCCAACAATCATCTCTTAAAGGCTACCTACATTGAAAATTTTATGAAAAGTGTTGTTTTTAAAAGACATTGATTGTTCTATGCCTCAGTTATTTGTCTAATCCCTTTTAAAATTAATTTTTACTTTCAGTCTCCACAACCTCTACTGGTAACAAATAAGTAAGTACTGGGAGATACAATATCTATTGTATTTATTTATATTTCTGACATAGTAAGTTTCCTCTAAAATCTCTCACTTTATAAGTACTTCCTAATTCTCCTTTTATCTATATGCATCTTATTAGTTTCTCATGCTTTATCTTCACTTTCCCTTGTACCATATCCTTTATCTCTGCTCCAGGGAAGCATCACTATCACATCCCAAAATGTCTGCATCAGATATTTGAACAGCTCTGACCCAACTCTAGTAGGTATCTTTGACAACCTATGATTTCCAGTGAAAAATGAGTACCATTAAATTTATGTAAGCATTGATCTCCTCTTCATAATTATCAGATGGCTTTTACAGATGTGGAATTTATTCTGCACAACAGGATTCTTTTAACAACTTACTAAGTGTTGTGATATCCAGTTGTAACTTTTCAGTCAAAAGTACACTTTTCCTCATGCAAATTTTTTATAATCAGCAAAGTCTGTTACTTCATTATCCCTACATTTTAGAATGTTCTGAACAATGCAAATAACAGCACAGATAGCTGGAACTGGCTGTCATCATTTACTGATGAAATAGTAGCTTATTCTTATAGTTTATTTTCTCTTTCTTTACCATTGCTTAGTGCATGAGAGGATTTTTCCTTTTATTTTGAGGCAGATTAATTTCTTTAAAAGCCTATTATAAAATATCTCTTGAAAGCTTTTGAAAATCCAAGTACACTAAATCTATGTGAATAACCTCACCATGCTTCTTGAGATCTTTAAGATAATTCCAATACATTTGTTAAACATAATTTCCTGCTGAAAGATTGCTCTTTTTTCACTCCTCCTCATGACCATACTTCTCCCTAGTTTTGTATTCCCCTACTAATTCTACTGCTAAAGCATGGGTTTAGGAAAGGCAGGTCCTGTCTGACCAACCTGATCTCATTTTATGATCAGGTGACCTTCCTGGTGGATGAGGGGAAAGCTGTGGATGTGGTCTATCTGGACTTCAGCAAAGCCTTTGACACCGTCTCCCACAGCACACTCCTGAAAAAGCTGGCAGCCCATGGCTTGGACAGGGGCACTCTGTGCTGGGTTAGGAACTGGCTGGAGGGCCGGGCCCAGAGAGTGGTGGTGAACGGTGCTGCATCCAGTTGGCAGCCGGTCACCAGTGGTGTCCCCCAGGGATCAGTGTTGGGCCCAGTTCTGTTTAATATCTTTATCGATGATTTAGATGAGGGGATTGAGTCCACCAGCAGCAAATTTGCTGATGACACCAAGCTGAGGGGGAGTGTCAGTCAGCTGGAAGGCAGGAGGGCTCTGCAGAGGGACCTGGACAAGCTGGAGAGTTGGGCTGATTCCAACGGGATGAGGTTCAACAAGGCCAAGTGCCGGGTCCTCCACTTTGGCCACAACAACCCCCTGCAGTGCTACAGGCTGGGCACAGAGTGGCTGGAGAGCAGCCAGGCAGAAAGGGACCTGGGAGTTTGGATTGACAGGAAGCTGAACATGAGCCAACAGTGTGTCCAGGTGGCCAAGAAGGCCAATGGCATCCTGACCTGGATCAGGAACAGTATGGCCAGCAGGACCAGGGAAGTGATTCTTCCCCTGTACTCAGCACTGGTGAGGCCACACCTGGAGTACTGTGTCCAGTTCTGGTCCCCTCAGTTCAGGAAGGATATTGAGGTGCTGGAGCAGGTCCAGAGAAGAGCAACAAGGCTGGTGAAGGGACTGGAGCACAAGTCCTATGAGGAGAGGCTGAGGGAGCTGGGGTTGTTTAGCCTGGAGAAGAGGAGACTCAGGAGAGATCTCACCACTCTCTACAACTCCCTGAAAGGAGGTTGGAGCCAGGTTGGTCTCTTGTCCCAGGCAGCTATCAGTAAGACAAGAGGGCATGGTCTTAAGCTCTGCCAGGGGAGGTTTAGGTTGGATATTAGGAAGAAATTCTTTACAGTGAGAGTAATCAGGCATTGGAATGGGCTGCCCAGGGAGGTGATGGATTCACTGTCTGTGGAGGTTTTTAAGGTGAGACAGGATGTGGCACTTAGTGCCATGGTCTAGTAATCACAGTGGTAGTGGACCAAGGGTTGGACTTGATGATCTCGGAGGTCCCTTCCAACCTGACTGATTCTATGATTCTGTGATAATTTCCACATATTTTACATAGGTTGAGGTTTAATGGACTAATCTGAAATTTACCAGATTATTTTTTTATTGCTTTAATTTTTTTCTTCATTTTTTTTCTTTTTTTTTTTTTTAGCTAGTTACATAACAGACATTAAGGAGCTTTTTATTACGATTCCTTTAGAGTTCAGGGGCAAGCAATAGCTTTCCTAATGTCACTTAAACTACAGTTCCAATGGTAATTATGGAAGAGTCAATGACAGGTTCTTCTTTCAGAGAGGTGATGCTCTCTGATCTACAGAAATTGCAGAAACCTTTTTCCTCATTTCTCTGTTTGTGGCTATTTGAGAATTCTCACAATGGAGCTCGCTTGTTAGCCTCTTTCATTCAAAGTGAAAGGTAACTGGGATAGATCAGTTGTAACAGATTGGGTCTCGGGCTGACACCAACCCTTCCAGAGTTACTCTGACATGTATATGGGGAGGGGCATGAGAAGTAGGATCCTCTACCCTCAAGAAGAACAAAGACTTTGCAAGTAAATAATCATGAAATATTTGGATTAATGGCAAAGGAAGAAGTATGGTTTTGCCACAACTCAACAGTTTGAGGAAGTCAGAGCGTTAGAAAATGATCGAACAGCTAAAGCCAGAGATCCAACCAATGTACATTTACAAGCAGTTCCTGCCAAGTAAATTCCAGTGTCTGTCACCAGCAAAACTCAGGTTTCCATGTCAGCCAGTCAGATAGGTTATTCTCATGAAGCCCATAGAAGTTGTTGGTATTTCTGTTGGTATTCTGTTGTTGGTATTTCCAGGGCTTGTACTCCTGAAACGTAGGAATACTTATGTCCCAACTGTCAGGATCTCAATGACTACCACATCCATATTTCCAAGGCTAATAACCAAGCAACCTGATACAATCATCACCTTGTAATGGTAGATTTCAACTTTTTCCTATTTTTTTTAATTTCTAATGAGAGGAAAGCTAAATGTCAAACTACTGTTTTACCAACCAAAATTTCTTTCTACATTCATAATCTATGATTCACTTGGGGCTTTTGTTCTTTTAGAAGCAAATTTCTATATCTCTTTGAAGAAAGCAGAGATGTGCAATACAGAAGGAAGATGCAGATACTTAGAAATAAAATAAATAAAAAAGAAATTAAGAAGTATACATTACCAGAATAGTTCCTAACTTCAGAGGACTTATAATGCATCTGCTTGATTTCACTGTACTCTCTACAGACTTCAGAGATCTCCACAGGTATGTCTTAGGTTTTTTCCTTCCAGGTCTCCTCAGAGAGTTCATGTGTGCCTTTAAAATAAATGTTCATAAGGGGGATTGTGTAGTGCAGTGCTTCAATTTTTTCAGTCTGCCAGTGTTTCAAAGGAAAACTAAATTAATCTCATTTGCTTTTCTGAGGCAATATATTGGGAATATTTTCCCCCTTCTCTACAAGTGTGCTGTTGCATAAATAAATTACCATAAAGTAAGAAGACAGGAAAGGTAAGGAAAAAGCAGATGGTAATACTGTAATACTGTACAGGCTCACAAAGTTTTGTCTGGTCTTCCTTTTATTTTGTTTTACAGATTTGCATAATGTGTTTTTATACAAAAACTAGCCCACATCTCACAGCAGGTAGCACATCCTAGAAGTAAGTGTAATATGATCTGCAATGCTAAGTGTCCTGTGAGGTCTGTCATGTAGCTCTTGCTCAGGAATGCTGCTATCTTCATTCCTTGAGGAATTCCTCTGTGTCCCTTGGACCTTCCTATCCCCTTAACTTACTGCTAATGAGTATTTAAGCTAGAAGCCAACACAGGGTATAAAAGAAGAATCCTTGAGAAAAATATTGGGACTTCTTAGCAATCAGGCACATTTTCTTATCTGCTACAGGCAACCATGTATTATCATAGAATCATAATGTTTTGTGTTGGAAAGGATCTTGAAGATCACCTTGTTCCAATCCCCCCACATGGGTGGGGACACCTTCCAACAGACCAGGTGACCATTTTCAAGTTAAAGGAACAAACACTTGTCTGTGTACCACCTTGTCCCTTTTCCTCTGTGTTGAAGAAAAAAGCATAGTTGATGCATTCAGTATAAGATTAATGATTATACTACGTCTTGTACAACACAAGCTTTAAGACTCTTTGTATTTATTTTTGATATTCTGTTTTCAAGTGGTTATTTCAAGATAAGTTTAACTTTTGCAGTATTGCCCTGCCAACCTCTTTTGAAGCCTTTATCTAATTGCCACTTAAAAGGGATGCAGTGGACTTTTTTCACCTTTCTGCATCAACTAAGAAACTGACACTTTAAAATCCTTTTGCTCTGATATAGTGAACAATCAGAGCAGATAAACACTCACTGAATGTCCAGTTCTCCAGTAAATCACAAGATGAACAGAGTGGGCAACTGTATTTTCTAAGTAAGATTAAGTAAATGTCTAGGAAAGTCAATATGAGTCATCAGCCCCAGGGCCCTGGTAAAACAGGTAACAGCATTACAAAGCCTATTGTGTAGATTGATCAAGCTCTGCCTTGAAAAAAATAGATAGCACCTTTTGTTTCTGTTTCTGTTTCAAAAGCTTGCTTCTGTGATAAGTAAAGCCCTCCAATTTTACACCCTGAATCATGGACTGTTTATAGCCTTCATAGACTCTTTATAGTTGTTGTGTCAGAGTGTCTATAACTTTTGCCTGCTATGGGTCACAGATAAATGCTAAATGAAACTGGATATGACATTGTCCTGAAGAGTTTTGCATGTAACATCCCTGGAGCTTTTACCACAGATGTTTTCAACACAATCCTCTTTTACTTCTCATAATTCTCACATTTCATAATGAGAGCACCCATTCTTTCTTCCTTAGATTCATATATAATTTCATGCATGAGATCACAACAGTTTTTTTCATAGTGTCCGACTAGGCAAGACCTATTGCATTCCTATTGCAGAAAATTTTATCAAAGGAAGCTATGACTTTAGTGTGGCACTTTCAAACTTTGGAAAATTAGATCTAATTTTTGCTTTCAAAATTATTCAAAATGTACAAAAACTCTTCGACAGTGTGGATTTCTGACCAAGGGTAATTGCAGAAGACAAAATTATATAAAAATGTCTTATTGAAATCCCCTTGCCCTGGACTTTTGACTTTGTTTGCTACAGATTTTTTGAGAGGGACAAGAGTAATTCAAATTAAATGAAGCTTCATTTATCTGAGGCTGGGATAGGGAGAGGAACAAGGTATTCCTCAAATTTTCAATGCTGCCTAAGTGTTACATGGCAGTGATGGTGCAGCAAAAACATGCAGAGAATGTCTCAAGGTTCTTTACTCTTCTTTATACTCTTTCTCTATATCATAGGATTACACTATTTTTTCAGACATTAATGTATTCAATTGCAAAAATGCCTTAATTATAGTAGTACACATAATTACTGGACCCTTTTGAACAAATAACTAAACAGAACAACATACTTCACTTTCCTCCTTTCTTTTTAAATGATGTTCTCAAAGCAATATTTATTAACATTTCATATTGTTGGTCCCAGCAGAATTCCTTGCTTTTTGTCTTAGACAAAAATAATGATACAAAATGATGCATGACGAAGAATATGATGCTGTCAATAAGAAGCATTAATTAACAAATTAATTAGACACAATTTGTTTCTTTCTCTCATGAGAGAAGAAAAGATTTTTTCTATCTTGCCGGAAAGCATACTAAATAAGAAGAAAAATGCATATATAAGTCCCCTAAATGCTGCAGCCTTAATAAACTTCCTCTAGGGTTTCTTTCTCCAGGGTAGATACAAATTGTTTTTTAAACTGGCTCACCCAGCCCTAATCCACAGTTTGCAGACATAATTTTCTTCTACTTTTCGTGACGTCTTACGAACTGCAACAATAATATAGCCCCGCATGGCCCCCACTTGCATCTAAATGAAAACCACTTTGATGCAATGGAATAATTTATGTTTAGCTACATTTCCTCAGGCCAGATGTATAGACAAGTATATTAGATGTTCTGCCCTCTGTGCTGGAATTGTTTTTCCATTTTAATTAAACACTGGAAATGCCTACTTCTTTCCTGCTTTGCCCTGGGTGTCTTCATAAGGTTAAGTGTGTGTAGGTGTCGTAAGAGAAAAACCATGTAAACAAATACGAAAATAACACAATTAAAAATACAGCTTATTTTGTTACATGCTTTGTTGTCCTTGTTTGCAGAAAGCATTTCTTTTGCAGAAACAGGAATGGTGTGTAGAAATCTTATAAAATAACTTTCTTAAAGTTTTAATTAAGTGCCAGTTTACTTTGAACGTTTTTTCCCATAGTAATAATAATCCGAAAATTACAGAACATTTAAAAATCAACAGAAAACCATCCCTTCCTTCTCCTTAAGAAATATATTTCCTCTTCTCTGTCTTTTATTTCTTAATTTCTTTTTCACTTAACTTGTCATTAATTTTTTGAAAGAATCATGTCTTGAGTAAAATTAGTGAGAGACACAGTTGGCAGGAGCTGCTAGTTGGAAAAAGCCTCTAGGATACAGTGATTAAAACCATTACAAAACAGATATTGTGAGGCGTTTAAGGTAATGGGATGAAATGCCCTCTAGAGATGCCTATTTATCGCTGACTGTCAAGAAGTCTTAGATAACTAACTTAGCCTAGTCACCAGCTTGCTTTCATCTAAGGTTGGATGACATGGATCTCATTTGCAAAGTTATTTTCTGGAACATTCTTTGTTCTAAAATAAGAAATACACTTCTGGTTTTGAATTGGAGGGAGTATGTTGTTGTTTTGGTGGGGTTTTTTTAATAGGCAATGAAGAAAAAATATTTTTTGACCTGAGGAAGAAATTGAAAGAATATGACAAAATATTAATGAGAAATAAATAAAAAATGTAAAAAATGCAAAACCTCCCAACACTACAGTGAAGAGAGCAGGATGCAAGAAGCAGCTGTTTCTAAAATGCCACAGGACTTGGTCACATTCTCTTTACAATATCTAAATAATCATTAAAAATTACAATGGAGAAGATTGGGGCTGTTTTATGACCATGGACTGTCAATATCAGAACTGATCATGCTGTCAATTGTTTTGAAACTGTCACTTAATAAATTACTACAGAGTTCTACAGATTAATCCTAAGCTTTATGTCTTTGTGCCTCCCCGTTTACTTCTGATTTTCTCTTAATTGAGTTTGACTGTAAGAACCATAAACAATGCCAGAATATTGCAAACAATATAGCTCTGAAGCAGATAAGGTAGCAAAGGAACAATTAAAAGAATGAATTGAAAACTATTAATGTGAAAATTGAAGTTTAATTAATGTATTAGCAAATACATTAATTTATACCTTAAAGACAGAAAGGATATTTACCTTTCTCCCTATCTAATTAGACTCACCAAAGGAAGACCAAATAATTTGTTCCTACTTGGAAGATGCTGAGCCTTTTTAATTACTATATGAGGTAACTGGATAGTCTTTAATGAAAATATGAAAAAACAGAAAGCCAGAATTAGAAAAAAATATTATGATATGCAAAATAGTTATAGAAGCTACTCAAATCTTCTTGAAATATTTTGTATGAAATCAGGTTGTTTTTATTATTTTTTAATTTATTTTATTATTTTATTATTTTTTCCTTTTTTTTTTCTCAGTCCAAAAGCTTTTTTCTTCTGCACTTTTTCATAAGTGCATATGATGTCACTATATAATATATATTATGTTTTCATATGGTAGTGGTAAATAAACATCATCACCTTGAAAGTCAAGAACTTAATTTTTCACTTCAGAATGTAGCATATTTTGTGTCTAAAATAACAACATGACTCAGTGAAGTTGGACCATAGAAGTCAAACAGTATACACTTATGTAACCCTGATGGTTGTCAGGTGATAAGCCAAGAAGAAAAGTTCAGTCTCTAACAGCTTTTCTATGTTCCACATCCTTGCCAGCTATGCAAGCAGCATGCCAGTGCTGTATTCACTGTAATCAAATTTCTCTAGAACAGCAAGTTGTTAGGGCTATTAAATGTCTCAACTGGAAACCTCCCATATGGCTAAATTGAAAAGTGGCAGCTAAACAGGCTGAATGAACTTATGCTCATTTAAGTAGCACATCCCAAATGCTTCCATCATCAAGTATATGGTTTTCAAGATCATCCGTTTACTGAGATTTATTTTGAGCAGACACTAGATTTCTCTTAAGGTTTCTGTCATTAGTAGGTTTCTCCTTATGTTGAATGTTGTAAAAATGTCACTGCACCAGGAGCCAAGATGTTCAGGTTCAAGTGATCTTCAGTTGGATCACAGACCCAATTATGCCCTAAAGTCCAACGATGGGTTTTCTTTTCACAAAGAGCATTGCTTCACTAAATAGTATGATACTGAATCTGTCCTCATCTGATCCAACTTAATGGGAAGAACAGATGCACTAATCATCCATTTCTTAAAAATGAAATGGAAGCAGTATGTTATGTGGTGCAATAATATCTCAACATTTAAGGGAAAATAAAAAAATAAAAAATAGAAAATGTATGTTTGCTATGACTTCTTTAGTTTTGAACTCATTATTGGCGAATTCTTATAACGTGACCTTTAACCTCATAGAAAGAATTTTATACCAGAAAATATGTATTTTTGTGGATTTATACATATCTTTATAGAAAATATCACAGTTTGGAGCTGGATTTTGTTGTTTGTTGTTTGTTTGGGTTTTTTTAAATAAAATTCAAATAATCTGCAAAGGAATACTTATGAAATTAAAAACAACTATAAATTTTATAAATTTGTCTAATTACAAATGCTACTTATCATAAGCATTTATGTTAATTCAGTATAATAGTTCAGAACCTGTATTTTTACTGCAGAATTAAAAGAAACACAAAACTTAAAGAGGTTGGGATACTTTGTAGAGAATAAATTGGTGAAACAATACTTGAGATGGCTCATATGACTGTTGCTGACACATAATTTCCTAAGAAAACTGATTAACTTGCAGATGTTTTAGAAAATTAAAACTGTATTTTTTCAGTTGAACTATTCACCAACTGAAATTTTGAATATCTACTTAAAAAAGTAAGCATTTTTGTTTAGGGGTGGGGAGGGTTGTTATTATTATTGTTAAAAGTATTCTATATGGCAGCAATTTTGAACAGGTTCCATATAACTTTAAGTTATATGGCCTCATTAAGGGGAAGAATTATTACTGCCCTTCTCTGACACCCTGAGATGATCTCTTGCCTTCTCTCCTCTTTGCCTTTTCTTGTCTCCTGGGATATGAAGTTAAAACTGTGTCTCATGCATAGTCTAGCTTGCATCAAGTTCCCTAATGTGTTGGTAATCTCCTCTGTTTTGGGCTGTGATGTTTCCTTCTTTATAATAATTGTGTAGCGTGGGTTTTATTTTTTTCATTCTAGATAATGGTGCATTAAAATCATTAGCTCCTGTTTGCTGTTAATGACCACATTCTTTTTACTGATGATCTTTTCTTTTAAATTTGACCTTTTCTTACTATCTGCTAAAATTTAGAGAATTGTGACAAATTCACAATGGTAATTTAAGCATCAGCACTAAAACCACTAAACTGTGGTTTTAACCTGCACAAAGCTTTTAATGTGGTTTTCTTTTCTCTATTGTTTTATCTGCTTCTGCTTGAATATGTTTTTGTGATGATGGGCTAAAGACTTGTCAGGTTGAGTTATTCCCTAATATTTATCATTGCTTTAGAGTAATCAAACTAATATAATTTTGTGTTTTTTTAAAGAAAAACCACATTAAAAAAATTCTAATTCAGGATAAGACAAAGTCTCATATACATCAACAAGATACTTTAATTTGAACATGTCATCAATACAAAAGATGAAGATTGGCCTTTTTGAAGTACATAGCAAACCTCCCACTAATTTTACTGAGGCCAAGATTTGATTTCCAGGTCAGGTTGCAGAAGTTTGTGAATAAAAAAAGTCCACATTGACAACTAATATTACTCAGAATGAATAACTCAACCAAGTCTGTTTAAGAGAATTGTCCAGAAAAGATTTACACCATTCATTTTAAAAGAAAGAAAGCTAAAATTGTAATAAATGAGGTGGTGACTTTTCTGAGCTATAGCTGTATAAAAATATTTCCCCTGGAGAGAAGTGTTACTTTTATTGTGCAATAATAGTCTTCAGTCTTGGGCTTCAGGCATTTTATCAGGATCTCAGTAAATGGTCTACCTTTAGGATAATATTTTATCATGATTTTCCTTAAAACTAGTTACTATTTATATGACAGAGCATTTATAGTTTTGATGGTTTGGCTCGTTGGACATAGACATGCTACTGAACAGCCAGTGACAGAGATAGCTTCTTACATCAAACTGCTAAAAGAAAAAGCTTTTCAAATATAAGAAATCGAGCATTTGTCATGAATGCTATATCAGTTCAGCATGCTGCTCCCTAAATCCCTAGAATATCCCATATTCCTCATTCCAGTGTGAAGTACAATGGAAAAAACAGGTAATAGAGAAAATTCTCCAGTTATATTCTTTTAATTCCTCAAAGAGGGAAAATGGGTAGGAAATACAAGTGCTAAGCAATGAAACCCAAAGAAACAAATTATGATTTTCATTCCTTTACAGAACAACTTACCAGTCCTAACAAGTATTTTCAGAAGCTAGAGATCAGCCACTATAAAAAAACTATGAAGTGTTCTGCAGAGTTAATATTAAAGATATATATTTATATGAAAAGGGAACATGATGTTATGGTGAACCGAAATGTATTCTACTCATACATATGTCAGTGCCCATTTTTAGAGAAATATATCAGCAATAATCATGCAGCGGTACAATTGTGCTGCTACTTCGCTGATAATATGTAAACAGTTTTAGAATTTCAGTCAATCAATAACATTCACTAAATCCTGGGGTTTTGCCATTAACTTCTTGACTACAGACTTCTGGTGACAGAGAGTATGCCGATCAGTCCTTTGTGAATAAACCATTTAAAATTAAAAAATTAAAAAAATAAATTTTTAATTATTTTCCTTTGTTTTTACTCAGTGCAATTCTTTTCTTGCTATGAAAATGTTGCTTGTAATGAAAAAAATAAAAACCAGAGACCCAATAGGACCAACTCTGTTAGGGTATTCATTTAATTAAACTAACCAAATCTGAAAGAAGAAATTTGTAAGACTTCCCTCAGAGAAATTTCATTCATAACAAATTCTTTAAAGTCAGTTTGAACATATGACAGCATCAGAAAAATGCTTGTGTCTCTTAATATGTTTAGAAGAATCACTTTTCTGCGCAGAGAATATGTTCCAGAGGAGAAGGACTCCTCTAACCTAGCTTTAGACTTCTACTATTCAGCTTACAACATCTGAACTAGCTACAGCTGCATTGGTAGTCAACAAAAAAAATATAAAGGCCAACATCAGACAGCTGGGTTTTGGCAAGATGAACACTGTACTTGCAGAGGAAGCTACAGTGCATAATGCACATTTGAATTCAGGAATAGATGAGCTCATCTTTATATGGAAAGCTTTAACTCCTGATGCTTTATTTGTTTTGTTGAAGCAGATATTTGTAAGCTCAAGGAACACACCGTATAAAATGTCCTGCTGGTTTGCTTTTTTTTAATAATGCACACATGAAGATTCTTTTGAAGAAAAAAAAATTAAAATTAAGAGTTAAAAGACAGTTTAAAATGCACTTTAAAAGAAAATACAGATTTTTTCCCTCTCAGGTATAAACCCCTATCTCTACTTAAAACAGTGATACCCATATTTCTGTGTGCCATTGATCTATCATCATGTTTGTAATTTCTTGTCATCAGTGGTGCTCTCCTACATACTTATTCACATATTTCAAAGGATCACTGGTATGGCAGTTACTCTTCACTTTAGTATTAGTGACATTTGAAAGAATATTTGCCATTGTCACATACTATGTTATGTAGTGTAAACGGAATATTGAATAAAGCTCATTGTGATTAGGAGACATTTTAAGATAGCTTAAGGGAAAAATAGCGGATCTAGTTCCATTTATGAACTACACAAATAAAAATGGCTGCTAGTATCACTGTATATCTATTTTTTCCACTGGAAAAATGAAATTCAGACTAGAGTAGAATTGTAGTTATACAGAGCACTAATGTATTTATGTGGTGTTATTGTAATAGACCTGTAGTTTGTTAATTGAGGTTTCCAGCACATATCTCTGTGGGAACTTATGGTGACAACACACTGTTGAATGCAATGTAGGTACAGAAAAAATAATTTTCTGATGCTCAGTCCATTTCCATATCAACTGTGATCAGGATCTCAAACTTACTTATAATATTTTTATTTCCAGCAGTACTGTGATATCCAAAGAACAGGAGAACTATGAGAGTTTTTGCTAAACAGTTTTGTTTGTTTGCCTTTCTACTTCCATTCAGTTATCTTTTTTTTTCTCTTGTCAGCTTTTGACTCATAACATGAAATTTTCAGAAGTGCCTAAGGGCCATATTGAAAAAGGACTGAGTTATCTGAAGTGGGACTTCCTCTGCAGATATCTGTAATGAAGAGTGTGGTACTGAAAAGCCCCATACAACCTCTGTAGGCATGTTGTTATTCAAATGTAAAGTTTTCTGGGCACCAGATAAAATACTCAGAAGTTCCTAAACACTTACGCATTTAAGTTCAGTATCTGAGTTTTCTTGGGATGCAGAAATTAGGTATTCCTCTGCCTAAATCCCTCTGGAGTTGACTTTTGGAGGCAATCTCAGGATATGCATAATACAGGAGACCCAGAACTGATATGTTTCAAACTGTCTTGTTAACACTTTCCTTTGAAGAGTTGGTGGAAAAGAGTCCTCTAGTTTTTATATACTGATCAGAAATTTCACCAGGCTGCTTTGTTCCCCATTGTCCTTGACAGACTTTGTATTTCCATTTCTCAGCTTAGTGAAGCAGACTAGATAACACAGCAGGTGGGAAGATCACCTTATCTTTTTCTTTGTAGGAGCCATGCCAAAATTCAGACTTTAATTCATTTGGCCAGAAAGAGGGAATAAAAGAATCTATAAAATAACAGTTACTGTGTGAATCTTTGTTTTCAAGGACTGTTTAGCATTTTAGATTAGACTTTCCTGGCCTCCTAGTTGATTTCTCTGAAGACAAAAACTTATTTCTGCTCTCTCTTAAGCATTCAAGTGGCTTCTTTTTCTCAGATTTTAATGATACATGGGGAATGAGTCCCAGAAATCCCTTAGAGATTTATGGGTGTTTGCTTCTACAGTGTAAGCTATGAGATAAGTAGTTCTTTCACCGCATTATCCCTTATCAAATATGATGCTGTTATGTTAAATGTAATATTTAGTAATAATAATAAAGTAAAAATAATAACAAAAATAGTGTTCATTATTTATAAAGTATGTAATAAATGTATAAAAAAAATTGGATTTTTTTTTTTAATCTTAATGACTGTTTTAGGATGTCTTTCATCTCTCATTTTGCCTTATTGTCCTGCTAATGGCACAAGAGCATCACAGAGTGAAACCCAAAGGACTCTATGCTGCAGAGGCAGCAGCAGGAGCTCCTGACTGGTCCTTTTCAGAGAAGATGAGCGACAGCCAAATTACTCATCTTGATCAAAGAACTGGCAGTGTCTGCTGCCTGAGCGTGTTGGCTCCAGGTGGAAAGGAAGAACAAGCTGATAAATTGTGTGTTTGTGCTGGGATGTGGGGGAAGAGAATAGGGAAGAGGCAGTATGGGAACTGCCTGTTCTAACAGTACTGTTGTGCTATCAGAAAGCTTTTGGGCAACTCACCTAAGTTGTGGTGACAGGAGCTGTTGTGTCCCAACAGAACTGCTCCTACAGCTGCATCACTACTGAGGCTTTTACAACATTTAAGAGATAATTCACCGTTTTTTCACCTCAGAAATACAAATGCAGAATCATGTTAGTTGGAAAATGTTCCCTTACATGAAGCTCTGCTTGACAGCTAAAAGCAGGGACTTAATGGTGTGTATCATTCCTGAAAAAAGGGCTGGGACCTCCTTTACCAAAACTTCTATAAAGGCTGTTCCTTATTTTTTTTTCTTTTTTAATATTCAAAATTGTATTTACTTCCTAATACTTAAATTTTTTCCACACCAGCAAGTGATGCACAGTGGAAACATTTTGCTAGGACATAAGCTTTGTTTTCAAAGAAAAGCTCTTTAATACTGTCCATGTAAGTGAGGAGTATCCATTACTGATAGTGAAGTACAGCAAAAAGGTTTCTATCATGTGCACAATCACTATAAAAAACTATAATAAAAAATAACTACTCTGAAAAAAACATGTCCTGTATTTGTACATTTTAATAGCAAATTTTAGCATGACCCCCTGAGGATTCACATGAGCAAGACCAATATAAGATTAATGCTGAGATTTTACTGCTCGATGGCTTCAATACAGCAGGGAACCAATTTGAGGGCGAAAATTATTTAAATAAAAAAAAAAGAAAAGCAATGAAGTCAGGCAGTTTGAGAACGAAATTTACAACATGACTTCTCATACAGTTCACCCCTATGTTACTCCCTCCCTTGAGTGTCAAGCAATGTCATAAAAGGTGTTGCTATAACAACACTAATTAATTATAGTGGCGTTTCATGTGTGGCAGTGAAAAGCCAAGCTACAGTAGTCCTGTTTTATGTCATAGCCAGTGGCATAAGACAAGAGGTATATGATATTAAGATCGAACATAATGCAGTAATTACCAAGAAAGGCCAGATTGTGTTAAGACACTACATACATATCTACCCTTATGTTTTGGATACATGAATGACCCTCAAAAATACTGACACTTTTCATTCTGCACTAGAAAGTGAATTGAAACAGAATGTGAAATTCGTGCAAAATAGTAAAGATATTGCATAGCTATTTCACTTTAAAAATCATGGTTGTCATACATCCAAAATTGTGCTGAATCTAAGTCAGAGATTTAGGAGCATCAGGAATTCGAAGATGACCATGACATCTATTTATACTATGACATGTACCTGATGTCTATAAGCTTGAAACAACTAATGCGAAATATTACAGATCAGTAAAAAGTATAAACAGGGCTTTGATAAGATTTGGCTTGCTGAGATATTACTATAGCTATGAAGAGCAATGATTCTTCAGGGAAAGTTGATGTTCTTTTTCTGTGATTGTTAACAATGTTTAGTTTTATTTTCCTTTTTTTTTTTTTTTTAACTTGTGATAGGAGAGCCTCAATAGAAGTATTGGTCATTACAAGAAATAATGTGTAATGAAGAAATGGTAAATTTTAAAATTATTAAAAAAGACTCTGCATTTTTAGGAGAGATGATTGACACTTTAAAATTCCAGAACTGTCCAGAAAACACTTACCTGCCTGTGGACTGAGTACTGATAGGTGTAGAAAATGATTATATGAAAATGGCTATGCCAAATTGAAAAAATAGTATTGATAGAGTGAAAATATCCCCCTCTTAGGAATACTATAAAGAAATTTTGCACTGGATTATATCTTCTTTTGTACAAATGTCTAGGTTGAACTTCCCAAATATAAGAACCTACATTTTCACTTATTAAAAGTAAGAAAATAAGCCTTTTTCTCATAATGGCATGAGTTGCTCTGAACATAAACAAGAAAGACACGCATATGCATGTCTGTCTGTTTACTGCAATCTCATTAGACAGTCTTAGGTACGTTTCTAGATGCAACCTTTGCAGCATTATACTCTAAGCTTTCTCTCACACTAGTGTAAGAGGAAGAAGCTGATCAAAACTGACTAAGCGAAAATAAGGCAGAAGTCAGTAGAACAACATTCTCAGATTTAGTACTTTTTTGGTTCTGTGTTAGGTATTATTACAGGGTTGAGTCATTTTCACAAGTGATGCATACCTCACCATTTTGATCAAAGTTAGCTTTGAATCATTTGGTAAGTTATTAGCATTGAAAGGCAAAAAAATTGTAATGGGTGTCGAGGACCAAGAATTAGAATGGGAACGATTTCAGAAGTGGAAAAATATGTACAGCGATTGAACGGACTTTATGATGCAGACTTTACAGTTATTATGTATATACACATTGTATGTTTCCCCAGAATTCATATCTCCCGAGCATGTCCAGGCTTGTTCACTTCCCTGTTCCCCTGTTTCTCTGCTGATTGGCCGGAGAAGCTGCAGTGAGGACACAGCCCTCATTCACCCTTTCCTCCCCCGGTTCCTCCCGGTTCCTCCTGCGCTCCTCCCCCTTTTGCCCATGTCCCTGTCCTGGTTTGTCCCCCCGCTTGTCTGTCTCATGCTCCACCCCATGTTCTGGCCCTTTCCCCTCCTGAGCTGATAAAAAAACCCGTGCACGTTGGAATAAAGGATTCTACCTGCACCCTACGTTTGTGTCCCAGACCCATGCTGTGCCACAGCCCCATCCCCCCTTTGGACCGCAGCAAATGGGCATAGAAAGGCACTGGCTAAATGGAAATAAAATCTCTGAGGATCACTTTTCAAATCTAGAGTAGATGCGTAATAAATTAGAAGACCTGTAGTTTTGATTGTCATTAACGTTTCCTGTAAAGTTTATCATTGAAGTGGCATTTTCCAGCTTTTGTGAAGTCAATTAGGTCTGACGCATTCTGACTGTAAGTCTGAACAAGCCTTATGTGTTAACTGGAAAGAACAAACGCTGCCCACGCTGGTCCAATCATAAGTTTATGTGAATGGTTATAATAGCTACAGTGCTTCTTCAGGATATCCAGAACTGTTATACAAAGAGTAGTCATTAGACTTTACATCTAGAAGTGTTTCTCTTATTATCACTAATGGCAAGATAGTGTGCTTCATCTCACCGGGGGTAAATTTCACCTATCTTTAAATACTGTATCCAGGTGATGACACAACAGACAGGTCAGTTTATTATATGCTTGCATCAGATGTCAGATTTTAATTTTACTAAGAGAAAAACTTCAATAATTTATTAACCCACTATCCAATATCAATGCTGTCTGGATGTTTTAAGGTACCAGAATATGTAATTCTCAATGAATATGATTGGAAACCCTGTTTAATTGGAAAAGTACACTGATTTTCAGTTTACTTTCTGAGAGTAGATTATGGAGCTAGTGCCTTTTGATGAAAATTATTTTCAGCAAAATTTAACAGATGAATCAAATTTTTTAACTTCACAAATGCTTATGAAATGCCAAAAGACTCTAGTCTTTTGATCAAAACACCTGGACTCTTTTTCCAGTGAGGAGGGTATGAAACAATCTTATGGATATGACAAATGAATGGTCTTGGTGCTGTCACATGTTATCCAATTTGTGCATCATGGACTCTTGATTCATTAATGCGAATGACATCTGTCTCACTATCCATGCTTAGCCATTCTCAGATTTAAATACATATCAAATAACAGTGCTTGAGGTGGTTTCATCTTCAGCCAAATAATTTCTCAAGTGTTCCTCTTGCCTAATGTTTCCACTGTCATTTAGTTTTAAATAAATTTAAATCATAAGATACCTCAGTATTTGGTACTCTGAGCTTTTACAAATGCTTTAAAATCCTTGTTGCCATTGTTAAAACTGATAGTGAACTTCTGAATAAACTAACTGACTAAGCATGAAATAAGTATGCTTGTATGTTCTATTTGTTCTGAATTGTCACTGATCTTTCAACTTCAGAATATCATGGTCTGGTGTGGTGCCTTTGATGCAAATACACTCTACCACAGAAGATGACATGAAGCAGCACTGCCAAGAGGAAAGGGTTTAGATGATCTGTTTATTTTTTTCTCTTGTTGTTTGAGGGGTTTATTTTGTGGGGGTAAATAGGTTCTTTGTTTTCTCTTTTACTGTACACTTTCCTGTTTTTGACCTTCCACACTGTTAGTGAGTCATAATGAACAACTCGTGAACTATAATCTGTTTCCATAAGAAGGGCAAATAAGACGACCTGCCCTGCAGCTTGAACAATAGAAAGCTATGAAGAAGCACTTTGTAGGGAAGTGCCCTCTACAGAGTTCAGCAGCATCCAGTTGACATTGAACACTGCCAGTGCAACACCTGCCACTTGTCTCAACAAGTCCACCATTCATTTAGTGCACAGATAAGTCTGGATGCAATTTTTTGGTAGAGATGGTAATTTTTAGTCCACAATATATCATGTTCCGAGCTGCAAAACTATTTTTTTATTTGTCTTTAAGTTATCAACCTTTTAATTTCTCTCCATTCTCCTGTAAAAGAAATTGCTTTATTTTCTGAAAAGTACATATTCTGGCATGGGTTGATGGCTCTGCTACAGATGAGTAAGAAGCCCTAGTGACCTGTTTACCCTTCCCCAGCAGGGTACCAGCTGCCAATTGCCCCCACTCTGTGATGACTTGTCCTTCTCCTCACCTTGTCATCAAGCCAAGACTGCACACTGTAGGAGCACAGGTAAGCATCTGCCTCTCTAAACACTGCCAACAGCTCTCCATTATCAGCTGCCAGGGGTGCTTCAGAGAAGTGTGCATAACTTCCTCCAGATGTACATACTGAGCATTTTTATGTCTGCAACAAATTCTGCCTTTTCAACACAGGGAAATCTCAAATGTCAAATCTGTTTCCAAAGTTGCATTTCATCTCACCATGAAACATGATATATGTTAGTACACTTCTATTTTTTTCCCACCTTAACTGGTAGGCCTTCCCAGCTGAACTCAGTATACAAACTTCACCTAAATAATAGAAATATCCTTTCTGATGAGATGAATTTCTGCAAAAAAAAATTAAAAGGATAATGTCAACATTATTTTGTTGCACTCAAAATGATTGAGCATTTGATGAGAAGTTTTAGTACTGAAATTGTCAAAACCTGAGGTGCAAGAAAGATTTTCCTTGTAGGAAATTTAAAGTTTGGCTACATCACAGAATAAGCAGGAAGATGTGAGATTTTGGCTTCTTCAATCTCCATTTTATGAAAATGTCATCTTTCTGGAACTCTTGATGAAGGCTGATAGTTTTTTTTGACACATTTTGTGGCTTTGAACTTCACACACTAACTGCTGAGATTAGCTCGGTTGGAGCATTGTACCAATAACACCAAGGCTGTGGGTTTGATCCCTATATGGGACATTCACTTGAAAGTTGGACTCGATCCTTGTGGGTCCCTCCCAACTCAGAATATTCTGTGATTCTGATGTGAATGCCAGTTTAACTGTCCATTGAAGTAGAGATTCTCAGTAATTCACTAACAGTGAATTTCACTTCCAGAAATTGTCAGAGATTTTCACTATTACTATATTAAGGATCACAGAGCACAGGTCCTTCATTGATTGGTCGACTATTCACCTCCATGGGATGATATTAGTGCTGAATATGCAAGTAGATTTAGTGTGCCAGGCAATAGTGCATTGCAAATATTGAGCATATAAAATTTCTTTATCATTTGGAAGAGAAAAGACATTCCTCATGAATACTGGAATTGTTAGAAATATGCGTTATGGACTACATAGGATAGTTAAAAATGGTTTCTTTTCTTTTTTTTTTTTTTTTGCTTTCCATAATTTGGAGGGACAAAAGGATAAGTAATTTTTTCAGATTTAATCTCCTTTAAACAAACCCCTTGTTTATAACAATAAATATACAATCATATTTGTAGCACATTGAGAATAGTTTTGTAATTTTTTTTTACTATACTTTTTTATTTTTCTTATTTGGTTAGAAAATGAAAATTATTTTCATTAAAAAAGAAAAAACAACCTTCTCTAAACTCTTAAAGATCCTGACCAAAAGTTGCTTTATTAGAAATTCTCGAAGCTATTATCTCTAACTTGAGTTTATTCTTGTACAAATACATTAGTATAGATAGGCAGGCAGATGCAATGTCTCTGTTAGAGATATTGATAGGTGACATATATTTCTCAAATTCCAGCCTTTCTAATGGAAGGCAAGTGGAGCTTGGGAACAGCTGGTGTTTCTTTGATTGTTTCTGTATTCCCTGGAAAATAGATATTTTGCCCTCACCTCTGTATTCCTAAGTGGAAAGGTTGAGTTGCCATAGTATCTGCCTTCTTCAAAACTTTTAATATCATGTTAATCCTTTTTGTTAAAATCAACCAATATCATAGAAACTCAGTATCACTGCATTATTTTTTCACTCTGCTCTGGAAGCTCAGGCAAAGTGTGGGCAGCCCAAGACAGTTTTCTTCGCTTACCAGACATGAGGGAAAAGATCATTAAATATTAACATGAATTACAGTAACTCAGTGAAAAAAAAATGTAAAATTATGATGGGATAAGCCACTATTCATTTGTCTTTAATTTGTGCAGAAACGATAGTTCTCAGGAACATATATATGAGAGATATGGCTTCCTCTGATGGACACAGTGGTTTTCATTGATGTTTTCTGACACATAAGAATTATCCAAGGGTTGACAAATTATTCGTCTGGTTTAGAAGCCTAAGAAGAAAAAATAAAAATAAAAAAGAAGAAGAATATGTCTAGTTTTAGGGTTTGGGGGTTTGTTTTGTTTTTATTGTTTAATTTATTATTTTTATAAGGTGATAGTGAAATGAACCAAAAGGTGGTCACTAAGCCATGCGAGAGTGTATTCTGATCTTTATTACTCATGCTGTCCTACTGTTGGCAGTCTGCCTTAAAAGTGACAAAGGAACAATACTAGAGGGAGTATAGCCAAGTAACATTATATCATACTGGCAAAGGTGTAGACTTTGGTGAGCAGCACTCAAAAGGATGAAGACCAGTGACTGTAGACAAAAAATAATGTACATCGAAAGAGTAGAAAGGTAGAAGGGCAGTGTTCAGACAAAGCCTGGAGAAAGAAGGCCTGTCAGTGGGTAGGCAATTAATCACTTGAGCAAGGCTCAGGCCAATGCAGAGCTTTTTGGCTTACACACACATTTCAGGCTCCACAAAGCTGTTTAAAAAATACAATTCAAAAGAGTAAAACATGAACATTTAAAATCGAAGGCAACAATTCTCTGATGTCAAGATCTAGATGCAGTGTTTTTCTTTTCCAGTATCGTCTCTGATCTTTGTTTTGGTAATAAAATACTCAGGGTGAGGTCCATTTATTTGCTTCTTTGCCAGCCACTGTTATTTGCTTCAATGATTTCTTCATTCATTATTTATATGATTTAATGTTTAAAGGATCTCATAAGGCTGATGGGGATCAGGACTGATAGCAGGAATTTTGTTAGCTAGTGTAGGTGAGTTTGGTCTTGCACACATACTACCAGGCACAATTTAGCTCTTCAAACAAGAATTGCTTTTGACTTTGTGCCACCTCTGCCAGCTCTATATAATCAAGCACTTGAAAAGAAATTATAAGCTTTTTTTTTCTCCTTGGAAAATAGCTCACTATTTCTCAAGCAAGAATTATCAGTGGCTCTACTGTTTTCATGCATTCATCTCAGAGACATCACATTGTTTTCATGACAAGATTTTCGTAAGGGGTGGCTTCTGTGAGGAGCTGCCAAAAGCTTTCGCCGTGTCCAACAGAGTCAACATCAGTCGATTCCAAGATACTGTCCAGGGGGGTGATAACAAATAACAAATCAGGGGAAGAAGGTAAGAAAGAGGGAAAAAATTGTGGCAAAACAACATCCAGAAGAGAGGAGTGAGAATGTGTGAAAGAAACAGTCCTGAAGGGATCAAACAGTGAAGAAGGAGGGGAAGGAGGTGTTTCGGGTGCTGGAACAGAGATTCCCCTGCAATCTGTGGTGAACACCTTAGTGAGGTTGACTGTTCCCCTGCAGCCCATGAAGGCTCACAGAGAAGCAGAGATCCACCTGCAGCCTGTGGAGAACCCCACAGCAGAGAAGGTGGATGTCCAAGGGTGGCTGTGACCCCATGCAAAGCTTGTGCTGGAGCAGGCAGGACCTATGGACCCATGGAGAGAGGAGTCCACGCTGGAACAGGTTTGATGTGACCCCGAGGAAGGGACCCATGCTGAAGCAGTTTGTGAAAAACTGCAGCCTGTGAGAAGGACACATGCTGGAGAAGTTCATAGAGGACTGTCTCTCGTACGAGGGACCCCATACTGGAGCAGGGGAAGAGAGTAAGGAGTCCTCCTCGGAGGAGAAAAGAGCAGTAGAGGAAACATGTGATGAACTGACCAAAATCCCCTTTTCTTACCCCCCTCTGCATCTGGGCACAGACAGTAGAGAAATTGAGAGTGAAGTTAAAGGAAACCCAGGAAGAAGGGAGTGGTGGAAGGAAGGTGTTTTAAGATTTAGTTCTTGTTTCTCATTATCCTACTCTGATTTGATTGCTAATAAACTAAACAAATTTCCCCAAGTGGAGTGTGTTTTGCGAATGATGGTAATTTGTGAGTGATCTCTCCCTGTCTTTATCTCCACCTACGAGCCTTTCATTGTATTTTCTCTCCCCTGTCCAAGTGAGGAGAGGACTGATAGAGCAGCTTTGGTGGGCACCTGGTGTCCAGTCAAGGTCAACCCACCATAGATATCTTAATAAGACCTCCTATACAGTATCTTTTCGTATGCTGTACTGTGGTTCTATTCGTATTTTTCTGATGCAGAAGGGGTTATTAAAGTATTTATGCATTGTCAGTTTAAATTTTGTAAAGACAATAGATACTTGTTATTCCCTTTTTAAGCAATAGCTATGTCATTACAGAGATCATCAAAATAGGAATCACTCCCTGGGAAAAACATTTACTTTCTCAAAAAACAATTGTAATTGCTTCTGGTTTTCTTTTTCTTAATTAATGTTTTGAGTTCATATTTCCCAATAATACTGTGAAATAAAACCAAAAATACTAATAATATCTGATCAGAATAGGAGGTTCTGTTACTCACTGTTTATACAATTAAATGTTCAACTGGATAAAAGTGGATTTATGTTTTGAGAATAGCCTTAGCAAAACTGTGGGGATGTGGCCTCTATGGAATATGGAACTGTATCTCATGATGAAAAGGATTAAATTTCAGCAGTTTCAAGAGAATATCAGAGACAAAACATAGTCAACCATAGCTATGTGGCTACTTACGTAAGTTTTGGTTGGCTTTGTATTATTCATATCTGATTTTCTAGTTCATATTCCTTGTTTGCTTCTCTGTTCTGTTCTCTGGACCCAAAAGACCCAAATATAGTACTACATATTTTATCCAGAGAATCACAATTCATCTAAATAAAGGCATTCACAAGACTGAAGCAATACTTGAATTTTTGATTCTTTTGTGGTTTTGGTTTTTGTTTTGTTTTGTTTTGTTTTGTTATTGTTGTTTGTTTGTTTGGGTGGTTTAGTTTGGTTTGGTTTTCCCCAAGTGAATTTTTTAAACTTTTTTTGGTATTTTTTTCAATCAGTGTCTAAAGCAATTATTAGCTCACTACTTTGGTCGATGATGTGGGACAAATAGTATCAGTAATATGAAATACTTAAATAATGATGACCATAGTAGCAACAATAACAATAATAATCACTTCAAGTGATTAAAACAAGAATATTAGCAATAATATCAGTAATACAAAATGAACACACATCTCATACAGGTTGAAAGGTTTGAAACAGGAATCATGAAATCAACACAGAGTCCCTTCATTTCATCAAACATCAACACAACAACTTCCACGCTCTGAAATTTATATAGGTTCTCTTTTGTTCTGTGTGAGGATTTAAAATCTGCAATGCTATACCATGGCCCTAATGAGCAATACATTGAATATCCAGGAATAGAAATGAAAGTCTCTGTCCATAAGAACTAAAGTGCAAGAGGGGAAATAAGAAAAATAAAACAAAAAACAAAAACAGAACCAGATGAAATATATGACAATAAACTAGTGGCATTGGTCAGAATGATAAGTTCTCTGCATAACCAGTTTGTGATTTTGCCTAATAGTTTTTGTCAGGTCAATAATCATTCTTTCTTTGCTATACCTCCTTTTGAAAGTGCAGATCTTGCACTTGTTATTGAGGCAGCAAATATCTCATTTGGAGACTTCAGAGACTTTGAAAACACAACCTGAGTTTTCTAGCCTTTCTCCTTTTCATTAAAATTGTTACTGTCACATTTGTTTCCAGAGCAGTTTATTCTCAATTGCTGAACATTTCTGATTCTGGCTTGCAATCTTGTCAAAGACACCTGAAATTTGATTTTCAAGAAATGCTGAAGAAAATAATTTTGAGGTATTAGTCTCCTCAGCTTCTGAAACAAAAAGAATTTTTTTGTATTCTTAATTTTTTTTCAATCTTTGTTGATTATCAAACACAAAAAGGAACTGAAGGAAAAATTGTATTGAATCTGAGTGTAAGGCATAGTCCAATTATTTCTGCAAGCATGTTGTCTTGAAACATCATGTCAACGAATGACTGAAAGAATGATGACACAAGGGATTGGTAATGACATCTAAAATCTTAGTTTAGTAGCGACAAAAGTTGTTAATTATCATAGGTACTTCAATTTCCAGAAAACAGTTCTCAGAATTTGCCCTTGAAGATAAATGGCCTCATCACATAAAAAGTATTTCCCATCTTTAAAGGTAGTGTTAGTGGAGGACATGAGGTGGACCCATGTACACAGTGTGAGACCCTAGAGATGTCCAGACTACTAGGTTCAGCTGCCTGTACCAGCCATATGATGACCAAACTTCTCAGGGACAGCTTGGAGTGAGGCTGTCTCCTGGGTCTTGCTTTCTGCTGCATGAGTTGGACAGAGGAGAGCAATATTTATGAATACGCTAATCTGCTTCCTTCTACATGTGACTGAGGAAGCACACTGCAGCAGACACATCATGCACAGCTGCAGAAAAGTCTGAGCGTTATTCACTCAAAGTCAAATTGTTGGAGTGAGGTATATCTCCATACTGCCCTGGGAAGTAGCTTGCCTTGCCAGGATGGCAGCGTGCTGAAGGTTCATATGGAGACATTCACTGCTTGGATAGAGATGAAATGTTGGAAATATAAAAACAGGACTTCATCTCTTCATCTTTCAGTGCTACTGTGTTACTCCTGCATTTTGGATTTGTTGTATTTGCACCAAACAAGTCAGCATATTGGCCCTTCTGTACCACAGATATTTTATAAGTGGAGTAGATCAATATTCATGCACTTATTTAAAACCTTTTTTTCCATTTAAAATGGCCTTGTCTTCAGGGTCAACCTTTCTGTGAGGAAGGCTTTTAAGATTTATCTGTATATGTATGTGTTTTTTCAAGATTATTGCTGAAAAAGTAAAATAGTACATAGTGCTTTTCAGCAAGGTCTAAAGTCCTTTTCACAGGAAGGGAGCTTTAGGAGGGCTAAACAAGGGGAAAAAAATAGAAGAAATGGAAAACATAAATTTTGAATGTCTAATATCTTTTCCCACAAATGATTATTTGAGATTTGAAAGAATATAGTAGAACAGACACAGAGAAATGAGACTTTTAGATTTTTTTTCATAAATCACCTTTTTACTTCCTCCATATATTTTCAGTAGCTGTGTTTTTATCTCTTAAAATGCTGTAGGAAATTTGTGTATGTACTTACTTGAGAATATATACATATATGTATGTATATGTACGAAGGCTATATGACATGTTCAGTGCAAAATTATAACCATTAACAATTCACTTACCATCAGGTTCACAGTCCTTACAAAGATTCTTCTTGAAATTGTGGCCCTTGAGAAGCTAATGGGAGACCTGCTGTTGACTTCAACAAAGTCAGGGTTTTTATCTTCAATATCTTGGACAAAACATTTGTTTTCAGTGGAATTTTCATCAGTGGTTGATATTACATCTTCATTGTCCAGATGCCTGTGGAGATTTTGAGAAGGTTTTTATGAGGCACTTGCATTTCAAATTAGATTGTTCACAGGTTGGAATTTCAACAACTGAAGTTTAATTAGCTGTGCCTCCACTGTCTTCTCCTGGATCTTGAACAGGAAATCAAAATTATTACTCTTTTCAGAGGAACTACTTTTAGTAATGCATCTTCTTCAAATACATTTAAAAAAGCTCATATTTTCTGTTTAATCTCTTTCATATCCTGTTGTTTTAATGCTGGGGGTGCCCTTTTTACTTTCTGAAAAGATAGGTGATTTTTCTGCAGCCTCAGTGAGTGGGTTTGTAGGGGCTTTTTTCTCCTCTGGTAGGACATAAATATTTAATTCAAACCAAAGACTACCTGAGCAGGTCCAGAAGATAGGGTGAGCCTTTTTTCCATCAGAGATCCCATGGGAACGATGACCAGGCCATTGGTTCCATTTTCTTTCATTTTAGGAAACAACTTCAGAAAGCACTGGTGTAGGAGGTGTGATAAATCATTAAGCTTGCATGAGATGAAGGTCTATATGTTGACAAAGAACAGTTGCAGTGTTGCAGTCTTCTAGTGTTTGCCATCACTACTTTTAAGTGGTTTGTTTTGTTGAAGTTGAAATATTGCTAGGAATTACATTCAATTTTATTATGGTAAAGCTAGTTACTATGTATTTTTATCTGAAGTTTGATTATAGCAATATTGAGAATTAGATGTTTTGTTTTCAGGTTTTTTGTGTTCTTTACAGAATCTCAGAAGCTGAAATATAAGGAATGAGCATTGATATTTCAGCACAGATTTCACAGCTGAAATAAAGTCACGCTTCTCAGCTGAAAGGATATAAGATACACACGAGCATCAAAATAGGAGAGAGATGAGAGAGAAATAGGCAGGAATAGAACCTTGAAGACAAGAATAAGGATTTAGAGAGTGACTGTGGAAGGAAATCAGAAGCCAGTGCAGGACTCAGGTAATAGGGTGATATCATGGGGAGAGGCCATGAAGAAAAAGCTTCTAGCTATAAAGTGTTAAGACTTCAGGGAGGGAAAGATGTGAGAGTTAAGAAAGAATAAATCTGCAAGGGGAAAAAGGACTCAGACATTGACCAAAGATTAACAAAAGGGGAGGTGAGCTAAAGATGGGCTTTGATTGGAATTGAGAAAAAGTATTGACAATACTCCTTTTCCCTTTGCTTGCTCTGTCTCTTATGCTCTCTTATCACTTACTCCAAGCGGAAGTTTTTCTTGAAAGGATATGAGAGTTTTCGTGTGGTCTGTGAGTTTACATTGCTGATATTATTTGGAAAACACTCAAACATTAGAGCGAGAATTTTCAGTGCAAGGAGATGCACTAAATATCAGCATTTTCTCAACAAAGTAATGACATCATTAAGAAGCATACTGAAATAGGCAGCAACTCGTAGAGTACTTCCAAATAGATAGACTTAGAAAACTTGGACCTTAAAGAGCACCAGCTAAGGCTCCCCAGTTTAAAACTATCTGGATATCTCCCTGACTTAGGAGTGGGGATAAAGGGATAGTCCAAATTTATGAGCTAATCAACAGATTTAATGTGCTGTTTTTTTCAAGTAATTTCAGTTGTGAAGATGTGCACAGACTGCTTTGCAGAGGCAGCAGCCAAATGCTTGCCAGACTCATTTATTTGCCTGAGTGTCAAGCCTTCAGGAGTCATATGCGACCGCATAGACTATTTCATATGTCTCACAAGAGCATGAATCGAAATCTATCAGTTTCCATTAATCATGCTGTAATTCATAAGCTGTTCACCACAGTCATCAATAAAATTTATGTGTGCAGTGCAATTTGCAAAGTGTAAATTCATGTACCTTATTTGATTAGTAATGGTAGTATCAGATCTTTACTTTTTTCATGTTTGTAGAAAATTTTCATCGGTGCAAACATATCCATGGGATCAGTGTGCCCATCAGAGTCTAGGAGAAAATGTATATTATTTTTTCTGCTGGAAAAAGGGAAAAGTGATGATATAATGGCCCACTTCCTGATGGACTGTCTAATCTTCATATTCTAATTTATCTCTTGCTGAGAAATTTGTATGTTTTTGTAAGCCTCACTAGTTCCAGGTAACCAGCTTTGAGTAAAGGTTTTAAGACTTTTAGATTTTTGTTCCTTTTCTAGCTCATTAGTTTTTTCTGTCATAGAAAAAAAGAGCTGCTCCCATTAAATTCTAATGTATGAAGTTGACAAGTAAGCCAGTAGTCAACCAAGTAGTTCATGGTGAGCAGTTCCTTGAAGTCGGAGATTGAGCCATACAGAGACACTCACCATACTGTAACTTGCTAGTATAAACCTTCAATGAACTTTTATGGATGAGTGAAACGATGCGGAGAGGAAAATTTTATCAGGGTTATATTTGTCATAGTGCTATGGGACCTGGCTGGACTAGAAATTAAGCTGCTTTAAAAGGCAATATGGTAGGAAATAGTTTATTTTAATAGTTTAGAGTCACTAGCCTGATGCCCTGAAACCTTGTTTGGAATAAAGTGCTCCGAGAAAGATTTCTTAACAAATTGTTTTTATTTATATTGTCTCTCATCCTGTGGGGTTTTTTTATTAAAAAAAAAAAAATGATGTTAGTTAATTTAATTTTTAAACTAGTTTTTCAAATTCTAAGCTTTATAAGTGGTTTTGACCTGCTCAGAGGAAAAATTCAAATAGATCCACTTTGATGCTATTTGGTTTCGGGTCTGTTTCACATTGACCTACCAGCAATTCATTTGAGAGTCTGGGCAGGAGACTGTTAAGCCTTCAGAAAGTTAAACTAGATGTCGGACTTTATTAACCTACGTGGTAGGCCAGACAAAAGAGATGCAGAATATTTAAGTTTATTTGTAATAACAGTTGTCTGATACTTCTGGCGAAGGAAAACTGGTAACCTCCTTCTCCCATTCAATTTACTGCTTCAATAAGTTTGTAGAAATAGGTTCCCAGTAAGCAGAAATTTGTAAGTGTGAAAGTTCCTGAATCTTCAGAAAAGAACTTGAAAAGAAACTTATATAGTAATATATTGAATCAAACTAGATTACACTTAATCACCATAAGTGGAAACCACATCCTTACTTCTTAAAAGGAATTTACTTGGATCACATCAAAGTAACAATCCCAAATGAAGATTGATCTGTGTAACTGTGATCCCTGTACTTTTCTGCTTGTCATGCTTTAATCCCATAAGCTATGAAGATGCAGGAAACAGATCAGCTGCCTGGTTACATTTTACCTGGTTATACTTACTCATATGATCTTCATTTCTGCTTGACAGCAGGTAGCCTATAATTTTATCAAGGATAAAAATGTATAACAAGTAAAACCAGGAGATGCAGGCTAAGTCATTAAAAATAGAATGACCTCTTTATTTCTCATCATGCATTTCTCCCCTTCTGTTTAAATAGCTTACTATCCTTCAAGTTAGGAAATTAAGTGGTCGACAGATGAATCATGCTGCTTGCAGGTACTAGAAATACATACACTTGAGGCGTGAGGTTATTAAAATGTCTGCATGCTACTTATTCTTCTAAAAAGAGTGAAAAAAAATCTGCTCAAATACATTGGTGGTTTATGAAAGCCCAGATTAATTAATAAAGTCTAATCATTTACTGTATATGCCAAATAGCAAAACCTAGGTTTGAATTTTTATATACTCTTTTTATTTCCTCAGTAAAACATCAATTCCCTCAATATTCACTGGTGGACTGCCTTGGAAGTACTGAAAGATGATGGATATATACTCCGGAGATGTCAGATTATTAAAACCATGGTAAAATGATGAGCCTGAAGGCATGACCATTGTTATTGGCTGGTGTGACTTCATGGGCCTTTGGATTCTGCTTCTCTCAGTTGTACCTCTGCTGTTCCTCCTGTACATCTTTGCAAGCAGTTGACTTGTAACTTTTCATTTTCTCCTAATCTCTAAAATCTTTTTTCCTACTTGTCTATGCTTCTCCATTCTTTTTCTCTGTTTTGGGGGTGTTTTTTGTTTTGTTTTGTTTTTCTTTCTTCTAGTTAGTCTTTTGCACACCCTAATGCTGGAAAAGCAAAATCTTGACATGATGTTCTTCTACACACCTACATTAAGGACTAAAGAAAAAAAAGAATTTTTCCTCTCATTTGCTACATTACTATGAATATTGAAAATTAAGTTAAACTAGACCTAAATTTGTTTTGGTTTGTTGGGGTTTTTTTCCCCTGGGTTTTATTTTTTATTCTTTAACAGGTGTCTGCATAGTTGCCCTTAGACTCTGAGGCTTCTGCTTAGGGAAAGCTGATACAGAAGAGTTGATCTTTGGCTGAGGAAATTTCAAAAAGTTTAGAGAATTTTGACAAAAGCCAAAACAAGCAATCCTCTGCAGACAAGGAAAAGGAGCAGCTAAAGCAAATGGTGTTACTCCTTTATAAAATTAATTACTTATTTTTTAACCATCCTTCATTACTGTTTGAGTGTGGGTTTTTTCACATCTCTAGGCAGATGAATGGCGGAACAAAGGCCATATGTCTTACCTAAGTAAGATATTTTTAGGTTGTGAGTAGGTCTTTATCAAGTGGATGAATTTCTCTTGTCATGTAACTATTTTACAGCCCTCCTTTCCACCATATGGTGTCCCAAATAAAGTATTTTATTCATATCTAAACTACTTAACCATCATGTCAAAAGTTTCCAGTGATGCCTATGTACAGCTTGAAGATGCTACAAAGAACCCAGAACCCGATGCAACAGATATATGATGCTGTGGCTAGGGTAAGATTTTGGATCAAGCAAAAAAGTAATTCTATTCTACCTGCAGACTATGACAATATCTTTGAACAGTGTATTGCCATATAAGCAGCAATGGCTTAGGTAAAACCTGGAGTTTTCCCACCTAAGAACTTCTGTCTCATGCTGTCTTTTCCACTACATTTTACCATAAAGGGAATGAACGGCTTTTCTAACTTAGAAACCTCAGCTGAATCCTTACTGGTAACACTTTTATTGTTTCTTAGGAAATTACAACTATTTTTGAAAAATTTTAGTAAAATTGTGCCATGTGCATGTGTCTGTGTGGGCATGCACATGTAAGACATTGGGGTTTAAAATTGCAATATCATACAAAATAAAATGGGATAATCATCAATAAGAAGATATTAGCTAAATGAGTGTATTTACATCTTACATGTTGAAGAAATGGACATCTTTGTAAAGCACATCTTTTTAACTCTTTCTTATGTTAGGATAGGATCCTCATGGAAACACTGTTAAGGCATGTGCAAGACAAGAAAGTGATCTCAGACAGCCAGCATGGTTCAACTAAGGGAAAATCATGCCTGACCAATCTGATGGCCTTCCATGATGGAATGACTGCAATGGTTGACATAGGAAGACTGAGTGATGTCGACTACCTAGACCTTGGACACAGTCCCACTCAACATCCTTATCACTAAATTGTAGAGATATAGATTTGAAGGGTGGACTATTTTGTGGATAAGAAATTGGATGGATGCAGCCAGAATTGTGGTCAATGGCTCTGTCCAGGCAGAGGCCAGCAATAAGCGATGTCCCTCAGGGCTCTGGCTTGGGACTGGTGCATTCAGTATCTTCATCAATGTCAGAGACAGTGGGATAGAGTGCACCCTTAGCAAGTTTGTAGATGTCATGAAGCTGAGCAGTGCAGTTGACAAAACAAAGAAAGGGATGCCATCCAGGGGGAACTGAACAAACTTGAGAATGGGACTCACAGGAACCTCATGAAGTTCAAAAGTCCAAGTGCAAGGTGCTGCACCTGGATCAGAGTAATCCCAGATATGAGTCTCCCAGACTGGGAGATAAAGTCATTGAGAGCAGCCCTATGTACAAGGACTTGGGGTTTCCAATGGATGAAAAGCTGGACATCGGCCAGCAGTGTGAGCTTGCAGCCCAGCAGGCAAACTGCATCCTAGGTTGCATAAAAAGAGGGGTGACCAGCAGGTTGAGGAAGGTGATTCTGTCTCTCTGCTCTGATGAGAACCCACTTGGGAGTACTGCGTCCAGGTCTGGGGTCCTTAGAACAATAAAGACAGGGGCCTGCTGCTTCACTGTAAGACTCCAGCCCTGGGAGCTGCCAGCTAGGGGTTTTACTTTAATATATAGATATAGGGTTCTTTAATACCTCAAGACAGTGTCATGAGAATGAGCCATGGGCTTGTTCCCAAGAGGTTTCTTTATTAATTTAGTGGAGAAAATAAGGGAACTTGGCCAAAGTTCAAAAAGACACTACACAAGCTAGACAAAAATGTTCCATCACAGTACCAACTCAGTACATATACTATTAATCCACAACACTTAGGATCCAACCAATCCACAACACTTATGCCAAAATCCAATAAATCCACAACACTTAAGTGAAGATCCAATCACTCCAGCTCCAAGCCACTCGAAGCACCAAGAAAGGAACAAAGAAAGAGAAGCAGAGGGAGCAAAAGGAGAAAAGAAGAGGGAGAGACAGTTTGTGTAGCTACCACTGAAACCTTGTGGAAGACCAGTTCTCACATGTCCACATGGCAGAGCCGCAACATGAGACAAACACATGCCCTTGGTTTTATCTGCTCTGGTCCCTATGGCCAACCCCTCCAGGCAGGGTTTCTGACTCAGCAGCCGCTCTGGGGTTCCAGGACAGGGTGAGGGACAATGTCCTCACTGTCTCTGTCAATCTGAGACTGCATTAGGGCCTCCAGGATGTGTGGTGTGTTATAGTTTTACCAAGCTGCTTATGACTGACAGCTACTCCTGGTCTATATGGGCCATATGTGTGAGCCTATATGGGGGCTTCAGGGACCTGCTATGAGGGATACAATGCCATCCCACCTCTGTGAGGTTTGACCCATCCCTTCCCCCTCCACACACACACCACACACTCCCCACAAGGTGGTTCTGAAACAATGATAACTGATCCGGTTTATAACATTCATGAGGGCCACGAAGCTATCAGAGGACTGGAGCACCTCTGTCCTGTGAAGACAGGCTGAGACAGAAGGGGCTTGCTCAGCATGGAGAAGAGAAGGCTCTAGAGAGATCTCATTGCAGCCTTCCAGTACTTAAAGGGGTTTATAAAAAGGAGGGAGAGTGACTTTTTACAAAGGCAGATAATTATAGGAAAAGGAGGAACAGTTTTAAACTAAAAGAGAAGAGATTTTTTTACTGTGAAGGTATTGAGGCACTGTAACAGGTTGCCCAGAGAAGTTGTGGATGTTCCATCCCTGGAAGTGTTCAAGGCAAGGTTGGATGGGGTCCTGAGAAACCTTATTTGCTGGGTGGCATCTCTGCCTGCAGTGGGGTGGTAGGAACTAGATGATCTTCAAGGTCTCTTTCAACACAAATAATTCTATGATTCTGTGACCCCTTTTTTGCTGAGCCCAAATTGCCATTTGCCCAGTTCTGGAGCTTGATGGTATTCAGGAAAATCCTGCCACTGTGAAGGTACGATATGCTTCCTCTTCTTTCCTTCTGGTTCTGTTGCTCTACTAGGACTGGGACTCGTTCAAAACAAAAAGCAAAGAAATAAGACTCTGAAAGATTTTGGAGAGGTTTATGGGGGAATGGATCCCACTCACCCCTAGGTAACATGCTCACAGACCCCTTACCTTTTATCCCTTATGTAATTACAATCCAAGTAAGACACCAGGGTTAAAGGAAGAGAGATTGACTTCATAGGGCATGAAGCCAAATGTAGGCGAATTTTGTCTGCTGCCAGCAGAAGTGACAGATAAAATACACTTCCCAAATTTCTATGCATGTCTAGTACAAAGAAAATAAAAGACTATTTAGCTCTCTCCCAGGCTGCAGAGCTGCCCAATCTGTTGTTAGAAAACACAATCACATCTAAAACAATTAATATTTTTGTTTCCAGTGTGAAAAACTATTTTTTCTGGATATTAAGTGGCGGTCAACATTAACAAGCATTTTTGCAGTTCAGCTAGAAAGCATGTATCTTCTCAAAAGTGTTGGCTGATGCAGCTATTGTGCTGCAGTCATGACAAAAATAAGGCCTTGTGATTCTGAAAGGCAGGCAAAAGAGTCTGAAAAATTTTCCAAAAGACCTAATATCAGAACAAAAATACCTGAGTCAGCCAAGCCTATCTTCTGACTTTTCTGATTCTAGAATATATTGATAATAATTATTTGTATCACTTAAGCTTCCAAAACTTCAGCTGTAAATGTATAAAACTAATAGTTATCAAAATCTCAGCTGCTTTTAGAATTCCTCTAAGTTGAAGCTGTAGTTACTCACATGATTACACTCTCCGTGAAGTCCCCTGACCTCAGCTGGGATTTGCTATGTTGCACAGATTCATGCCCTTAGGGCAATTTTTACAGGTTTTCAGAGTTTCACAACCACAACAAGGCTTTTCTCTTCCCTATCTCCTTCTCTCCCTCCTTCCCTCTTTCCGCTTTCCTTTCCGTTTTCCTTTCCGTTATGTTCTTGTCCTCTCCTCTCCTTTTTTCCTTTTTTCCTTTTTTCCTTTTTTTTTTTTCTCCCTCCCTCTCTCTGACACCCCTGGAAAAAAGGGTGCACTCAGGTAAGTGACTGCAGTATCACTCAAGTTCATGTGTAATTTATCCACTAAATTAACTCACATCAAACCTCAGAAATACCCTTTAAAGCACTTAAAATTATTCACCTGTTAAAAAGTATAAGTACATCTGGAGCTCATGTTGTGGTCATACAACAACAGATCTATTCTGGTCTATTAATGCCTAAAAACAGAGTAATAATACCCCAGAGCTGTTCAGCTGCCAGAAGTCCCTCAGTGTGCAGCTGCTGTAGTGTGAATTTGAAAAAGCCTCTCTGTTTACTCTGAGTTTGCTAACAGCCATATGCTCCTAACTGGGAAAAACTATTGCTCAGATTAATATCCCTGACCTCTTAGTAGCACAACTTTATGATACACTTAGTACCACATCTCTAGCCTGCTTTAATAATAAATTGCTTTCCTCTACAATTCATATGAAGAATAAAATTGTCTTAAAATCCGTGTAGCATTTACTAATTGTAACTAAAGCAGTAAATTCGAACAGACCCAAAGCTCACTGACAAAAATGTACATTTCTTTTCTCTTTTAATGCAGTTAATCTGTGACTGTAATTCGTTATTACCTGAAGGCACAGAGTGTTTTCAGTACACAGTGGAAGGTGCTATAACACCAAAGTAAGACTGATGGCCCATTTATGCTTCTCCTAGTTTACTCTTAAGAAACACACACATGCAAATTAAAATGTGAACATCCAACATTTTTAATAGATTATACTTCATTTGCTTTTTATTTTTGTTAGAAATATTTTGTTTGCTTTTTCAAAATAACATTTTTCATTTGAAATGTATACTGGATTCTAGTTTATGAAAGCTTATTGAAAATTTAGTGCAATATCTTATTTTGGTACCTCCATTTCCAAAAGTTCTAATATTCTTAGACAGTCAGCAGGATGTCTGGCTGTCTGCAATATAAATACCTTCTTGTAAAGAAGAGAATGCACTATGTTGCTGGAATTGCATGAGAAAAGTCTTTAATGATATGGAAAAGGCTCTAGGACCTTGGATGTCAGTTCTGGGAGAGATGAATTTATAGGTAAAGCAATCTCTCTCCTCAAACTGACATCTGAGATCCCAGAGGCTTTCTCCAGAACACTAAGGACTTTCTTTTTTTCATGATTTTCCAACAATATAATGCACGGTGCATATAGTATTTAAAGAAATTTCACACCTGAAGCAATTATGACAAACTTGGGCTTAGAAAATGCCCACGCTCCTTCAATTTTACTGAATAACTTCTAGGTTTTGCAGTAATTTGCTTATGAAATCAGGAAAAAGCTCTTTGCAATGAAGGGCAAAGGAGATCAGAGTTCAAAATCAAATTGTTATATTTACTTTCTATTGAAGTCTCTTCTATGTGTTCAAAATAGGTAAATGAACCAATCCTGAAAAATAAGCTACGAGGTCTCTGTACATCTAAATTAAACAGTGCATCATCATTTTAATGTCTCCATTCCACTTATTACAGTAGCTCTCTTATCATTACCTACACTTCTCAAAGAAATTGTCCAAGCCTGCATCTTTTTCCTTACACAGTAATGTGAGTTTTCTGAGTTCCTTTTCTTAAACACAACAGTCAATATGAGTCCACAGGAGTTTGCCATTGATTCGAATGGAAACTTTACTTGGTCTTACTGATTTGCAATAACCTTACTATCTCAGACCAACCAATGCTGATTGTTTCATTTGAACAAAGAAAGCCCACACAACAATCTCTTCTCTTTCCTCCACAGATAATATGACACTCTAATATGCAGGGCCTTATATATTTTTCATTGCAGAACTATATCCCTTAAGGAAGCTTATTATTAGACAATTTGATTCTGAGCATATTTGGAAATAGAAAGGTAACAGTTAATTTTAGTGGAAATCCTCAGAGTTTGCAAATCAGTCCAGCTGAGGATCTCAGTTCTTATAAAATTCTTAACTACTAAAAAGCACTGATGTTTTAATGTCCTTCTTCAAGTATATAACTCTAAAAGGAACATCTTTCAGTGTTATGGGAGAATAATAAAACCATTGAGTCCACAGGTTATTTAGAGGAGTAACCTTGAGTGACTTCAATAATAATTCGAGTAGTTATTAGAAAACAATTTAAATTACATGAACGTATTTGAACTCAATTAGCAATATATAAGCATATCACATTTTTCAGATTAATTAAAAAAAGATTCTATTGGCACTGACTTGCTATATATAAACTTCTGTTTTTTAAAGGTGGTTTGATGACAGAACAAATAACAAAAAGATTCTGCCTGCTATTTGAAGGAAATAAATAGACAGCGAAAAGCCAAAGAAAATGATGTGATGAGAAGAGGTCATATACCAGTTCAATTGGCCTATTTCTTTTCTTCTGTGTTTTCCTGCCAAACTAGAATATTGTGTTTATAATATTTAATATATTTCACAGTCACATCAGTCAGTGTTTGTGATGAATACAGAAACTTTAAAACATCACATGTGGATATATAACAATGTACTATGAAAAGATATTAAGATACTGTATTCAGCAACATCATTCTGTGTCTGTGCAAATGAAATGTGAATCAATTATTTCAGATCAGCTGTCAATTGAGTGGAAAGAATGATTTCATTTCATAATAAAACAGTGCTGCAAGAATTACTTAAAGTGGTATTTTCCTCAGAGAAATAAAAGTTTTTTCCAGGTACAGAGACACATTTTGCTCAGCTGAAAAGAAAATATTTTATTTATTTTTTATGATTTTTAAAGTCTTTTGATGCTCTTTGTATTGATGATATTTTAAACTTACTTCATTAAAAACCAACAACTAAACTGTCAAAATATTCGGGCTTTCTTAAGTCAAAAATATTTTGTTGAAATCGTTGAGAGAATTTTATACAATTCTGGAAATAATTTAAATCCTACCTTCCACCCACGCCAACATAGATTTATTTTTTGGGAAAAAAAGTATTCAGTGAAAAAAATGCTAATAAAGACTTCCTTTCTAGTGGTTGAAAGCTGGTCATGTCTGTTCCTAACACAGCCATAGGCAGCAGAAAAACCTCCTTTATATGCATAATGTTGCTGGAGTATCACTGTAGGTTAAGTTCAAATGCTAAAGTCATCCCTCACATAATGCTTTTGAAGTCACTTAAACCATGATCAGGTTTTAGCCATGGTGGTTACCAAGGCAGTTGTGCTTTGATCTCGCAGCTTTTCATTACTTGGAAGTTCAGAGTGTTTAGTGTGCCTGTAGCATAGTACGAGACAGAAAGTACCACTCTCTCACCCAGCACACTCAAAAAGTCTTGTCTCTCATACTGAGGCAGGTCTATTAACTTTAGTGAGACTGGCACAACTGAAAAGAAAAACTAGACTAGGAATTACCCTGTTGGTCATACTTACCCTAGTTGTGTATATTTATCTATGTCTGTAAAATACATCACATAAAAATGTACAGCCTGCCAAACAGTGATATATAGTGTCAGTTTAACACAGTGCTTTGCACTTTGTGTTCCTCCCCACCGATTCCTATTGTAGGTGGCAATCACTAAACTTGCATTCAAGGTAAGAAAGAGATTTTCCTGGCAGCGATGCCCGTTTCTAAGCAGACTCCATGAGTAATTGTGTGGGCAGCTTTCAAGTTGCCTGTGGGTCACTCATGATTAGACTGCTGATGAGAAATCTGTACTACTTTCTCCCCTTGCATGTTATTTCTTTTTAATTCACTTTGATTCAGGGAATGTATTTTTTTTATCTAGCTATGAATAAAAATAAGCTGCTGTAAATCCAGTTACTGGAACTGTACAGAAAGAGGCCTATTGTAAGACAGTATGGGAATATGTGTGTAACACTACAAATGTACAGGTTTTATGAAGTTTAAGATATCCCCTACTTTTGATGCCTCCCCCTACATTTTTATTTGAGGTGTACAGCAGAGGCAAGATGCACACACTTTTTCCTTTGATCATATGAAGGTACACATTTATTTTAGATGAATGGAATTAAAATTATTTTCTTTTTGAAAAGCCTTGTATTATAGTGTAAAAGCTTTAATTTGGAAAGGTCACAATCCTATATTTGGAATGAGTGAAATGTTGGTGGATAAAACTCATTTTTCATCCCTGAAGTTTTCATTTGTTGCTTTCAATAATAATATTTGCATTTCCATTCTGGTGGGGAAAAAAATTGTCTCTTTTAGTAAAATGGACAGATAGGAAGCCAGATAATTGCCATGTCTTTGTATCTAACCAAGAGGGACAATAACAAAATGTAATCTTTTTGAACTAAAACTGAATTTATTTGTGAGGAATACAGGAGGAGGATGCTGGATGATTTCTACATTTTCTTTTGACAGCATCAGTTTTCAGAGCAGAACACAACGCTGTTTGTGAAAAGGAAAGGTCTCTGCCTGGAGCTCACAGGGGTTTTGAGTGAGCTTAGTAGCCGTTGATGTTTGGTTTATAAATAGAAAACTTCCTTAAAAGAGTGTGCCAGTGTCAGCTCTGCTTTCTGTGGTGTCTCATGGCGCTGACAGGGATTCACAGCACCCATCTCAATGTTCCAGTGATCAGGAGTGTGAAGTCTCTGAGGGAAGATGTGTGAAGGCAGGGTGAGGATGGTAGAATTTCTGATTAATTATGAAGAAAATTAAAAGGAAACCGTACATATTCACATTATACTATGGAATGTATATATGTAGAGAGGAAGGCACAAACTGTGTAGCCTTGAGTCAGACACAGCACCCATATGGCGAGCAACAGTTTTGCCACTGGCTCTTTTTTGCAAGATTTCACCCCTAATTACACCCTGGAGCACCTAGGAATATAGAGGTCAGTGTTTCAGTTTTTCTTATTGAGATTTAAGGTTGTTGCCACCCCATCTTGGGTGAACAGAGTTCTAGTGTTTCCAGTTGTTCTGGAATAGCAATTGGATTAAATCAGAAACTAGCATTAAAAGTATGATAATTTTAGGTGACTGTTCTGTAATAACCACATCTGAGTGAACTGTCTGTCTTCTGGGGAATCTTCAATAGTGAGGTTGGTTTTGTATTTTTTCAGTACTTAAAAATGTAATATTTTATTCATAGGAAATCTACAATATGGCAATTGCTCAGGACAGGAGGAACTATTGTTTTATAAGCTTTACAACTTTGCCCAATATGTGTTTGAAAATCAAGAAGGGAAAACATATGTCAAGGGATTCTGCATTGCAAAAAGTCTTACAAAAGAGAAAAGATTACAAGGAGACAGAATGAGAAAGTATTAAAATGACAGGAATCCCATGAATACTCAGTCAATAACGTGTCACTGCTGATGAGCACTAAGGGCTCCTGAGTACTGAACAGTATGTGTTGGGAGAAAGGCAGACCATACATCTTTACACCTTTCAGATACTTTGGCACAAAAAGGATACATTAAAACTTAAGAGGTCACTGTCAAATACATAGCACTTTGGAATCCATGCTTGCCTTCAACTTGTATTGCACAGGATGGGCATAATGTTACTACAGAACTGAAAATATATTCAAATAGTATTTAATTTTTTTTTTCAAAACAGGCTTTAATTCTTGCTTTAAAATTCTTTAGCAGCTCCTTACGAGAAAGGGCACTATTCAACATCAAATGTGCATCTCATGTCAGAGATAAAAGGTCAAAAATGTACTGCAATGTCCACTGAATGGAGTGAAGATTAAAAGTGTAGCAGGCCGGGTTATCTGTGTCTTAGTCCCTCTGCTAAACTTCTGCACTTAAAGATAAGCAGAATTTAATGGGAACTCTTCATTTCCTATTTTTTAAAAAATTAAATATCTGTAACACAGGGTTTCATTTACTTTCAGTAATATGGTTATGCCTTGCAATGTCTGTAAAATTGTATGATACAGCTGTTATACTGAATAAATTTTATCTGGCCTAGACAATTAAATTATTTTAAAAACATTTTTCTTCATACATAAGAATAGAACGTTAGCTATTTAGTGAACCATGTAAGGATTTGAAATTTCTGCTTCTCTAACAATAATGCCTTGCAATTGCCTATCTGAAAGACAGGGAAAAGGAGAATCAAGCGTAAAGGTTAGTGCCTTTGACTGAAATATCCCTAAGAGTAGATACTTCTAAATTTAACTGAGAAGGAAAGTGAAATAAAAAAATCAGTTGGAGGAGAATAAAAACACATACAAGATATGACTCTGAAAGTCATTTACAGACATTTACTCTACAAGTCTTTTACAGACATCTCTGAATATCAAGGAATATAAGTCTACGGTACAAGTTAACACTATGGAATTATTAATCTTTTGAAATCTTTTGAAAGACATCTATAGCAAACATTCTATGAACTTAAATCTTGGGCATTTCTGCCCTCACTCTATAACTGAAGGTGTTTCATCTTGTTTCAACATACAAGAGTCTGGTGGGGGCAGTAGGTCCACACACATATATGTTTTATATAATCCTTCTACCTGAGGCAACATTCAATTCTATTACACAAAAGCCATATATCATTAGATGTCTCACAATAAAATAAAGAAAAATAAGCATATAAGTGTAAATTTCAAATTAAAAAAATTTTTCTCTGTGTTAAACCACTGAAAATGGAGTATCAGTATATATTCTGAAAAATTCATGGTGTAGTCTTGTATTTATGCATTGTATCTAAAAATTTAATCTGGTGGTAAAACATTTGAACAAAGCCTTAAACTGGATCTGTTTGTCCTATGTAGCAATTGTCTAAAAATTTTTAGTCACGTAATTTGTATTCTTTTTGTTTTAGATCCACCTAAATATTTGAGGTGGTAGAATTTATAGCATAAACACAACACATATTAAATGCTACTTGATCTGAAATAAACAAATAATACACAACAATACTAGTTTCTGTTCTCCACTATTTGCAGTAGCTTAGGCTGAGCAAAATCTTTAATGTAATACACCTAGAAATAAATAAAAGCATGTGTTCTGTAAACCAAAGTTATCAAACATAAAAAGTGACAATGAAAATAAGAAAAAATGAACCCCATGAACTCAGTAAAGAATAAAAATATCACATCAATTACATGTCCATTTTTAACAATTTTGTGTTTTCTGTAGACATTGAAAAGTGGAGTCATCATGCTTAATTTATAATATCTACCAGGATATCAATACTGGATAAGATGCTGGTACTGAAGAGATGATGAGTATAAATGAAATTAAAGATTAAATATAATACAATACAGTGATTGATTCTGAATTTTACCATCACCTCCTATGCTGTGTTAGCCTCTGGCTTTCTAAACCCATTTGGCACAGCTATGTTTCTTTCTGCTTTAGTGTTATTTAAAGAATGAACTAGGGAAACCTTCCCCTTCTGTCCCTAAAGCTGTTTTTCTTTTCTCTTTTGAAGGAGCAGACAAGAACAAAATTGCTGGGCTTAAAGTACTATGGTGGGTGGTGTCTATGCTGGGGGTATCTCCACTTGTACTCCAAAAGTTGACAGGAAAGGGAAAGGGAATTTCAGCACCAAGGGTGCCAATGCTAGAAACAGCCTCCAACACAGGATGGAGGCCTCCAGCAAGAGACTACCAGCTTGCCTATGAGATCAGATAACCTGCAGAACAGGAAGTAGCAAGGAAATATCTGTAATATCAGTAATATCTCTGATCTGAATCCATAGAGTTGCACAGCTTTTGTACTAGTCAGATCATTACACCAAACCTTAGCCAGCTGTTGAAGAAATCACTCAAAATGAAGTAACAAGGTGCCCACACAGAGCACATTGGGCACAGACTACCTGAATCAGGAGTACACATAGATAAAAGGATTCTGTTTACACACATAATTGCATATAAAAAGCCAAAGAGAGAAACATATACTTGATTACATATATGTCTCTTCCATATGAAGGATCCTTCAATATGAATTCTGGCTTGGAGTTAATGTGTAAGCCCAGTCAATTGCACACTTATATCTTCTTGTAGATAAGCTGACAAAGAACGAAGTCAGAACTGCTAAACAGGCTTGTTTCTGTTGTTGCTGCTCACTGCTGCACCAGCAATTGTACAGTGCTGAGCAACTCCAGCCACTGAGTGCAGCAAACCTCTCTCAGTCTTCTCAGCTCTGAGTGATTACCAAAACAGGAAAGCAACTCACCCATCTGAATGGGAAGACAGTTTTTAGAGCCCAAGCAAAGAAATGTGGAGGACAAACAAAGAAGACATAGACACACCTTCACTTTGAATTTATATTTAATGGCACAAGCCAAAATAAAGCTATCTCAGAAAACTTGTTTGATTGAACCTATATCAAATGTTTGGGGTTTAGGCCATTTTTCTCTAACTTGAATGGTTTACTTGGACTCCTGTGAATCCTCTACCTATCCTGAAGAAATTTTAGGCAAAAATGAAACCTGTAAATGACACATTTCTTTTCAAGAGAATACAAAAATAAACTGAAAACAAAGTGTTTCACACGGGATCTACAAATGAATAGCGCAAATGCTAGTGAACTGATGCTTTCTGAAAAATGTACAGCTTGCTCTGAGCATAAGTTTTGGGTTTGACACTTCCCTGAAGTATCATTACCTTATTAACATGAACTGTGGTCACCCAAGAAATCCCCAAATGACAAGTGACTGCCCTGGAATTGGCTACCCTGGTTAATATCAAGGTGTCTACAAGTGAACAAGAAAAAGTGCTACCAATGAACATGATTACAAAAAAGTGTCAGGTGAAGAAGAATTATAATGGATGAATATAACTCAATATACTAAGCTGTATCCCTAGAAGAACCAGATAAATTAGATGTAGGTTGCATCTGAAAAGGACAAGAGGGAAAAAAATTCATCATGGAATCAAAAATGTCTTGAGTTCTCGGTCTTATAAAAAGCTGTGCTACACATGGGAACAGAAGAGGACTTGAGGAAGCATGTGATGATGTCTCCAGGGGAAATAAAAACTCTTGACAAAATACAGAAGAGAACTGAAGGTACTCAATAGACATATGCTTTATACCTCTGGGAAAGGTTTTCTCCTCTGGGAAGAAGATAAAAGAAAACCTATATGGCTTTATTGTTTCAGGAGTCATAGAATGAGCAAAAGGACAAATAGAGTATGCAAACCAAATAATCATTGTAGGCAAAACCAACCAAAAAAAAAGCTTGTTACAGAACCCCAAAGAATTTATATCCATCCATACATATCTATGTATACACGCATATATGAAAAGGACCATTTCTACTACCTTCAGGGTTAGAAAATAGAAAAGATGTACAGGTCAACTATCCTCCTAAACTTCTTTCAGCAAGAAATAATAATAACATAGAAATAGAAGACCAGTAATCCATGCCTCATCTTGACTTGAGGAAAAAAATTATATGGTTAGAGTAAACCAATTTTTTTTATTGGGGCTTATCTCCCATTAGTATACTCTATGCATGTAAATTTGAACACTATTTCCAAAAGCAGAAAATTCCCACAGTAACAAAAATTCACCAGAGCCCTCAGATACAAGCAGAAGGTATAATGTCCTGATAAATAAACATCATAAATAAAATGAAATGAAAATGATAAAACTGAGTCAAGGGAGATGATTTTTGCCAGGTGAAGGTCTTGTTTATATAATTGAAGGATTCACAGTCAGATCCAAGTATATTTTTCTCAGGTAATATTCAAGTTATTTTTCATCAAAATACCTCAACTGCAACATGTCACCTCCAACAACAATTCTACAGATTTTTTCACCTGAGGATGGCCTTTGCAAAGAGATATATATATATTCATACCTGGCAAGAAACCCCAGCTTCTTCTTTCAGAAAGATTCTTTGCTTCTGCTTAAATGTCAAAAGTAGCCTACAAAACCAAACTGTTGCCAAAGCCAGACTGTGTGAATGTCACAGTGGGGCATACTAGATACATATTGTTTACGTAATTCTTATGCATGTCAAATTCTGTCAGATTCACATTAATGAAATGCTGTATTTCAGAACCAGCTATCTGCAGCCTACAGTAAAATAGTACTCTGCATGGGTCAGTAGTTACCAGAGTTTCCTACCATCCGGATGAATAAAGGAACTTTGCACACCTGCTTCCCAAGTTTTAATACATCCCAGTGTCTACTATCACAAAAAGGTCTTATTAAAATATTTGAACCACATTTGTTAAAATTACTATTTGCTTTACTTCTACATACAGTTAACATGCACGTTAATTTCTTGATTTTTGGTGTGTCTTTGGTATAACTGTAATTTTTTTTGTCATGAAAAGATCTTTGGCTAGTTAACATCAGATTTCTAAAGATCAAATTATTATATCCAGTGGTATCAGAGGACTTGCTATGTTACTGAATTTGACATATGAGGTTATAAAAATTGATATATTTCATTCCTTGTCAGCAAATTTTCAGACTGTAACCCATGTTATATCACATAAGTCCAAAGCTAATAGTCCTATGCCTACATGGGGCCCAATGTAACCACAACTCCTCAGGGATAAAAAGAGTGTGTGCCCTTTTATAATCATATCCCTCTTGTGATAATTCAACACAATGATATATAAAAAAAAATATAATTGTGCCTCTCTACTCAAAAGATTACTTCTTGAATGTCTGTGCTGTTGGCTTCTCCTCTATTGGGATTTGTAAATTACTGCTTTAATTTGTAAGTCAACTTCAGTTGACATCAACAAAACTCCCAAATCTTCAATCACGCAAATATCTGTATTCCATTTAGATGGCAAGGTTTTTGTGGTATCAGTTGCAGAGGTGGTCCTTCGTGATAATCTAGGAGAGGTGAAGTCTATCATTTGTTGGAATGGAACCACAAGTTCCAGTGCTGTCCAGTGAGAGGACCAGAGGCAATGGACACTTGCTAAAATACAAAAGGCTCAACCTAAACATCAGGAAACACTTTTCACTATGAAAAAAGTAACTGAACACTGGGTGACTGAGCACTGTCACGAGTTGCCCAGCAGGGTTGTGGAGTCTCCCTCCTTGGTTATGTTCAAAATTCATCTTCAAACAGGAACATTTTAACCAATTTTTTTTCAACCATTCACATTCTTCCAAATTCAAGAAAACATACTGAGTCTGGGGTCAATATTTGACAGACTTCACTTCCAGTTGTACTTTCTTCTTTTTTCTGCATATGCTACTTCTGAAAATGCCAATTCAATGGTGGTCAATTAAATACTGATAGAACTAAGAAATCTTCTTTACAAAAAGATTTTTTTTCATGCATACAACCACTGAAATAAGTGTTCATTTACTGCATTTAGGTTAGACTAAAACTTAGGGATGATTAATACTCTGTAGAATAGTTATGTTTGAAAGGACTTTTATTTTATGTATAAAACATGTTCATGTTGTCCACCACCAACATACATTTAACAGATAAGATAATTGTATTAGTCATTTTATTTTAAGATATTAATGCTACTGCCCATTGACTTCTACCTAATTGTACTTACTTTTATATGGTGGTAGTTAGCTCTTAGATTTGTAGAAAAGAACCATTTTTTTTCCCTCATGGTGGAAAGGTGCTAAATAGTACAGTAGAACAGATACCACAAGATATGTTTTCTTTGAAGCTCACCAGACTTACAAAACTGACTTATTTTTTTCCTTCCAGCACTTAACTCTGAGTCCTACAAACTAATCTGCAAACACAATACTGAAAATTTTGAGTTAAATGAAAGGTCTAAAATGAGCAGCTGTGGCAGTTGTTCTTTTAATGTGCATAAGCAATAGGTAACTGGCCAAAACTCTCCACAGGTGACCTTACGAAGAAAGTACATGGTCACCAGCAGAACAGCATTTTCTGTCATGCTCTAAATCTTCTTTATGGGTAAAGAGGAAGCACAAGATATATATAAAAGAGGCCAAGGGTTTATTATTAATATAGCGGAAAACTTTTCAGTCTAATTCCAGAGTCATAATTAGTCTAGATCTAATTATTTACAGAGGGGAAAAAAAAAGGTGGAATACAGAAAAAGACACAAATCTGCAGCAAAACAATTAACATAAATATTTACTACGCATACTTCTTTGTCTCTATCCTTTCCCAGGTGCCGTGGTCTCCCTTGTACTGCCACTCAGGGTCCTAGGTCAGTGGTTCCACCATAGTGTTCGTGGTGGCAAGGGAAGTGTTACAACAAATTGCCAACAACTGGAGTTCTCTTGTTGGAAGCAACATGGTGCTCATGTTGATGATTTTCTTTTCCACAATCCTTTTCTTTGTTTTTTTTTTTTTTTCACCATGTATGGTCTTTTATGACTTTCTTTTCTTCCATGGTCGGCAGCTCCAGGTTGCATCCAAGTTTACTATGTGTGGTGCCTTTTACATATGTCTGATACTGTTTCTTTGTGTTCTTCGTTACCCCTAAAACCAGTTTTGTCCAGCTCTAGGTCTTTATTATTTTTTGATTGACCATTGCTGAGCTGGTTATAGCTGTGGGGTCTCCAGTGTTAGGGGAAATTCAAATTTGGCAGCTCAAAAGAGGTAAGGCTGTTGGAGCTCCATTCTCGCGGCTCCACATCCCCTGCTCTGCCAGTAGTGAGGCTGAGTGTGATGAGCCTGGGCACAGTGTTTGTTCCTCATGAGCTGTAATTTGGATTCCTGCCTCCACTGTGTCCTGGTACTCCTTGATTTTCTGGAGATGGGCTTCTAATGGGGTGATGACTCCTGTGATGGGCCTGGGAGGAGCTAAGGGCAGAATTTGAGCTCACCCTTCTGCTGTTGCCCCTGTCCTCTTTGGTAGGGTGCAGATGAGCTTTCACTACATAACCTAACACCATCTTGTGATCCATTCCTTATCACCACACACTTGTGCTGTCTGTGCTGCATTCTGTGTCTCTGACTCCAGAAGTTTCTGCTGCCCTTCCAGGCATGTTTCTCTCTACATATTTGTGTTAGTCATAAATAACCCTTCCTACCTGGAAAAACTGCTTGTTACCTGTGTATAAAACTGTAGTACTACATAAATATAAATAATAGTAAACCAAATTAGATATGGATACCTGGTCAGTTAGGGAGATGCTTCCATGGTGAAATCAAGTAAGACCTGGAGGCAGATCAAGAGAAACACAATCAAAACAGACCTGACGAGCCTTTTTTCTGAGTCTGTGCAAACTCAGTACAAAATTTATAGCCTACTACTAGCACTGGCAATACTATATTATGGGGCTACATGGTTACACTTAGCCACAATCAAGCAATCAGGAACATGGGGTTCAGACAAACAGACCACATCTTGCAGTCCACATCACCCAATAACAGCCCTTTGGATATGTATTCTGGAAAGACTCCTAACTGTGTAATCAACTATCCATGACTTTTCAACCTAGGGACTCTCAGAGCATTGTTTTGTGATATAGAAAGAATTTCTGAAATCCCCTGAATGTTGACTATGTCCCTTATATCGTCATGCCTTATAAACTTCTCCATGCACTGTAAATGCTGTATTCCCTGATGCACTGTGGCCTTTGGAAAACAGATCTGCGTGGATGGGTTCAGACAAACATGAATTCCTCTCCTTGTACCTAACCTGAAAAATGTGAATCAGCACCTGCTGTTTTGTGTCTTCATCAGTGCAGTGCTATACTTAATGACAGGAAAATCAGAATATATGAATACCAAAAAAAATTCAAAGAATCACATTAAAGAGGTGTAAGTCTCCCATACCGGAGTTGAATGACATGTCTTTTTCAGAGAGCTCATGTTTTTACCTATCTGTGTAGGCAGATGTGGGTCCACAGATGCATAGGACTAGAATGTGTCTCTCTTTCAAATTACCTCTCAAAGTGATCTGCTGAAGGACAGTGGCTATATCTGGGCAGTAGATAGAGTAACTGGGTACTTATAAATCACTATATACTTACAACAAATCTTGTAAAAGTCTTGTGTTTTCATCAAGCTGCCTGCAGAAATACTAACAACTCCAGTCCCGGTCTTTGGACAATCACAATGATAGCAACTACATTTTTGCAATGCTCAGTGGCCCATATATTAAAAGATCAGGAAACAATACTGCTAATTGCCAGTAAGGAGTCACCTACTGATTTCTTTCTCCATTTTTTCAGTATTTTTCTTCTCAAATATTATTGATGGATGATTTAAAATGTTAGGCAGAAAAGTACATGGCTTGCGGGAATTTGTAAAACATCTTCCTACTTGCTAAGAATATCTATGAGAAAGAAAGTTTTAACAGCAGACTCATAACACAGTTTTACAGAGCTGGAAGAAAGATTACAATACAAATGCTGCACATGTATAATATGGACAGAAGAACTCTGAAGAATAAGGGTGAAGAACTTTATATAGGAGTTGATACTGCCAGTTGGGAATTTGTATTGCAAAATTTTTTGTCAGTTAATAAGCCTTCTAAAAATAAACACTGATTATTAACTTAGAAAATAGTTGAAGTAGAAATAATGCAATATCCTATAGAATGTCTGTGAACTAAGTGGAAATTCAATGTTTATATATAAAGTCAGTGAGGGTTTTTTAATGGCTAGATCTGAACCTTATAGTAGACTGCTGTTACTTTGTCTGTCCCAGGACTGTAAGAAATTGACACATGAAAGGACCTGTTTAACTTTTCATAAATAATTTTTAAATAGATTTAAAAGGAATTATAGACACTTTTTTCTCTTTAAGTAAGTGATACAATGAGACATTTTCATCTGGTTTGGTCAGGTCACATCAAATTATGTCACATCATAGAATGTGTTTAACCTAATGAAATGCGATACAAGCGCACTGTTTGCATCAAAATTTTAAAAGAATAATTTAAACCAAAATTTAGAAGTGCAAGAAAGTAAGAAATATAATACTTAGATCTCCTTATTCCAAACATATCTCTTCTTTCTTGTAATAGACAGATGCCCCTATGTTCTCAGAATCAGTATCAGTTACTTTGTTCTCCAGCTAGTTACAAATAACATAAAAAATCCAAGCAAACAAACAAAATCAACCAACAAACTAACTAACCAAAAAAACCCAACAACAAAAAAACCCAAACCACACCACCAGACACCGCCCCCCCCTTAGGATTTCATTGAAATGCCACTTACTTTCTTCTTATAATGGGTCTTGACAAGAAAATGTTCATGCTGTGTGACTTTGAAAATGCCCTTTTCTGGCAGGCAGCTTTCCTGCCAGTGCTACCCTGTGCTGGTTTTAAACAACAGGAACAAGGGCCAATTTAAAGTCCAGGAATCAACTAATTTGAGATGCACAGACTCCCCATGAAGCAATTGTTCCCTTGGATGGACATACTGTCTTCATTATTCCACAGATTTTGAAGAACTTAAATATTCAACCACTGATATACATTCTTTGCACTGTCAGTAACAAAAGTGATGTGATTGTCCAAAAAAGAAGGCACATTTCTGCCTAAGAATGCATAGTGTGATATTCCAGCACACACGGATGGGAGTGGAGAAAATATACATATATACTGGAATTAAATTATGTCCTGTGGAGATGAACTGGACAGGTTTAAAAGAAAGAGAAATTTTCAATAGCCTTTGAACAAGATAGTCTAAAGATGTGAGTATATGCTTTATTCATCTTGTTCAAAATATGGAGATTCATTCTCTGCCTCCTTCAAAGAATTTTCATATTTCCTACCCTCCCACTAGCTGGTAGTTTATTTTTGTTCAAATTATTGGGTAACCTTGGTACTTCTCTCCCAAGCAGTTTGTTTAAGAATACTAGCAATTCTTGTAACCTTTCAAATAGATTATGTATTTTTTATGTTAACAATGGGAGAGCAACAGAAGACTGGGAGGAAAAAGAAAAGCAAAATAAAAATAAAGGTAACCTCTTGTGCTCTAAAAGTCTATGGAATTTTTCTCTGGAATTCATTTTCAAAAAAAAGAAAAAATATTGTTTTGTTCTATATTGTGAAATTGCTCTTCTGATCAGTCAATGATTTTATTTCTTTTTCTCTAGGTTCCAGCTAGTAATACACTGTCATCCTACAAAGTAAGTATCTGGCAACTGGTGCCTCAAATTTTTGAAACTTGAACCCTCTTCCCAATAAAGGCCAGTATTAGACCCAAAAGACTGAAATATTAAAGGCAGAACATCATTATATTGGTTATTTAAGAATGTAAATTTTCATAGGCTAAAACTGTAGCAATGGGTGTGTTTTAGTAGGAACAAGATCAGCCGCCTAAAATTTAAGCATTACATGTGTTAACTAAATTTGTGTCTGAATCTGTTTTCTTATCTAGCCTTGTCTTCTGTGCACTATGCTGCCTCATGGACATGGATTTAAACTGATCTGGAGGGGTCTCAGAGATGAAAGAGTCTTGGAAAGCTTAGCATCTCTAATTTGTACTATCTGCTGAGCACGGGTAAAATCATGGAAAGTATGCATTCCACCAACATGTCCTAAATCCAGCACTTCCAAAAGACTGCAAGAAATCTTTGACTTTCACCTACAGCCCCTCAAGAAATTATATGGAATTTTTCAGGAACTTACAGACATCTATGTCTTCTTATAGAGTAGAATTTCTCTAAATTTAATATGCTGTTTGGATTATATTTTAATCTATTTTTCTCAGGTGCAGAAATAGGATGGACACTTGAGACTAAATCAAATAGGGAATGAAAATGTGCATTAAAATACAAAAATATTTTGGTTGGACAAAAGGCACAGTTTCCAGTGACTACTATGCTAGACTGTACAGACACTTTATTTTAACAGAAGGAGAGAAGGAGAAACAGACATGCAGACAGATGATCTGATAAGACTGCCAACTGCTTACTCACTTCTTTTAATAACAGCTAAAAGTAAAAATCTGCTGTCTAGCTAACAGTATCCAATTTTACTCTGTAACTTTCTCTATGAGTGTGTTGTACCATATTAAAGTACTTAGATATAAATATGTGGTCTTAATGATCTGATTTGATTTTTAAAGAAAGCATTTTGCTGTGCTGACATGCTCAAGATAGCTCCTATCAGAACTATATCAGAATCCCAGAACGGTTGAGGTTGGAAGGAACCTCTGGAGGTTGCCCTGGTCCATCCACCCTGCTCAAGCAGGGCCACTTAGAACAGACTTCTCTGGCAATGTCCAGATGGCTTTTGAACATATGAAAGGAGGGAGACTTCACAATCTCCCTGGGCAACCTGTGCCAGTGCTCAGTCACTCTGACCTCTGTTATTTTTTTCATAGTGAAAAGTGTTTCCTGATGTTCAGATGGAGCCTCCTGAATTTCATTGAGTGTCCTTTGCCTCTGGTCCCCTCGCTGAGCATCACTGAAAAGAGCCTGGCTCCATCTTCTTCACACCATCCCTTCAAGCACTTATGCATATTGGTAAGTTTCCCCCTGAGTCTTCTTTTCTCCAGACTAAACAGTCACAGCTTTCTCAGCTTTTTTTGGTATGTCAGTTTGCCGCAACCCGCAGGGATAAAGGAAAGGGTTGAGCACTGCAATAAGGGTTCTTACACGATTGAAGGTGAGGGAAGCAATGCCAACGTTTATTAGAAGGGTACAACTTATATAGGGTAGGATAAGGGGTGGAACTTGGGCTAGGGAGGAGCATGGGATTGACAACCAGGGAAGCAAGGTGATTGGGCAGCTGGGCCAGGATAGGAGGGGTTTGGATGTCTCTAGGGGTAAGGACCAATGGGAGCTACCTCTGCACTGCACCAAAACCTAACCAATGGCAGGCAGAGGAGCGGGAAAACAGGGGAAAGGCGGGAAAACCTGAGGGAAGAAGAAGGGGACAATATGGTGGACAAAATTTTAAAACGACAACTGGGGTACATAAAACTGTGTAACAGCATAACAACAAACTGGGGAGCAACTGGGGTACAACAGACGTATTCGGTGGGTGTCATAATCGGTGTATTATGTCAAGTCCGGTATATTTAAGTCCATTTAAGGGTTATAGATTTTTCTCCACGCTTCGTAGCGCTCCCACTCCTCCTTGTCGCCTCCAACATCAGTTCATTACCTTTGTGGCCCTTTATTCTCTCCAGTATGTTCATGCTTCTCTTGGACTGCAGAATGGGACATATGGTACCAGACGTGGCCTCAGCAATGCTGAGTAGAGGACAATGCGTACAATGTTATGTTAAAATGTTTTGGACAAAGTAATGGACTTGAAAGTTATGTGACAACTTCAACAGTGCATTGACTTCTGTTGCACAGCATAAACGTGCTCAAATTTCTTTGACGGTTTTTAGCATTGCCAAACAGCGGGTCTTTTAGCCCTAGCAAGTATATCTACACTGTCAAACAGCATAGCTCTACATTTTTTTCCCAAATGCTTAAAATTGGACTTGCTTTGTGTATAACTATTCATTTCCCCTGACTTTTGGAGTCAACGATCCAGTTGTCTCTACACGTAAGAACCTAGTGACTTTCTCAGATTCAGAACAACTAATTTTCAGATTCAAACCAGCTTCTAAACCATGATAAATGGATTTCTTTGCCATTTCCTCTCTCTGTTTTGCAGAGTCCTTCAACACTATCTCACAGGCCTGTGGAATCACAAAGATGTCATGGTATGAATTGCATACCCCAGCTTTGTTAAAACACCAGTACTGTGGGACAGAATACGTGCTTGCATCATTTCAAACACTTGGAATGAAGATGAAACTTTCATGTGTGAAAGGCCCATGCGTCCCTATGCATACACATGCATTCCTGTTATTGTATGTCTGCCTCCAGTAAACCACTTAAACACCTCCTGTATAATTTCAGTTAAGCGAAACTGTGAAAGGTTAAGCTATGGAATTAATATGCTGCTCATGAAAATCAGCTCTCAGCTGTGAGACAGAAGCTGTTAAATCTCCATTATGCCTCCATAGAGGCAAAGGTTGAATTTGAGCTTTAATCGACTTAGAACCAAAGTAATCTACACGACAAAGTTAAACATTAGGAATGCTCTCACCCTAGGGACATCATAAACAAAAAGCAAAAACAGCCAAACACCAAAACACCAAAGGATTCAAGCATGAAATACCATAAATACATTGCTAAAAACCCACATTGCTAAACAGCTTAAATAATTGTACTGCTTATTGAATTCTCTAAATGAAATGAAAGACATATTTTCTCTTCTCTTGATACATTGATCTCTTGCTGGTGATCTCTCCCACCAGCGTACATATGCACCAATATATTTTAATATTTGACTTTTTCAAGGTTTTGTTGGTTTCAGAAGGGCTGAGTTAAACAGACTCTAGCTCTTGAGAATTTGGCAATTCATATTCCCTAGATGTCTAAACTTCGTCCACCAAACAGAGTGAGATTAACTTGAAATAGGTGTGGAAATATTTGCAATAATTTCCAGGTGTTCTTATTTTGTGTAGAAGGAGCCTTCATAAATTGCTGAAATGATCCAGTTTTAGATGGTTGAAGATTTTAAGATTATGGTGGAAATTAAGTAACATTAATCTCATTATTACTTGCTGCTTAGATGTATCTTGCTTGTTACAAGTATCTTTATTTAGAATGACAGAACTGGAAGAAATCTCAAAGGCTACTGCATCCCTTCTTTTCTTCAAACCACCATATCCTTCACAAAATTCTTCTGTTAGCAAGCTCTAAACACTTGAAGTAATTAGATGTATTTCATTACTTTAGAATCTGATCAAAACCCCAAAATCAATGGAAGGTATCCTATTAACTCAGTGGGGTTTAAATCCTATTAATATTGCTTCTATTATCCTCTTTGCTTTTTTCTTGTTTGGGATACCAAAGACTGGGAAAAATTTGTTATCTAAAATTACTATTTCAGTTCCTCTCCAACAAATACTTGAAAAATAATAAAATTTATGGGTTGGATTTCTTTTTCGTTTAGATTTTGTTTTTAAGATGATCATAATATACCCACATTGACAGTGATAAAATGGAATGGAATACTTTGCTGTGAGAAATAGTTAGAGACTCAAAAATAACCTTTTAGATCAGAAATTTTTCACTGGCACTGTAAAATTTACTTATTTACTGATTTGAGGCCTTCTAAACTATCCATATATACTTCAAGTGGATAAGGGTCTGAATGGTATGGTATAGTTAAGATATTACTATATCTACTTTAAAATATTTTTCATTAACATTCCTTTTCTATTATCTACTGTTTCATTCTCACATTTGAATAAAAAATTTCTTAAATAAGACAGTATTTTCAGTACTGAAACAGAGTCACATTTAAGAAGAAGAAATATGTTTGGACTCCATTATTTCTCCACATAAATTCGGAAGAGAAAATCCAAGCCATTTTGGCTTGATTTGAAGCTCAGATGTTCATTTGATAAAATGTTCATAGCACTCCTGCTGAAATCAAGTTATACTGGTGAGCCTAACAGCAGATCTGTCCTTATTGTTATATTTCCCAAGCTATTGGTAGTACAGGACATTCTTAATAAATGAAAAGGAGAATTGATTTGCTTTGTTTTTATTCATAAAAGTCTGTTAAGGTTGGGGAAAGCTTTCATCTTTATTAATAAAAGAGAATACAAGTCATGGATCATTAGACTGAAATACAGTAATAAAAAGTTGATGGTAGTTTCCCTGAGCAAAAAGAAAATAATGCATGAAATAAGATTAAATATTCCAAAATGCCTAAATTACTTAGGAACCTAAAGTCAGTGTCTAGATGTATGTAACTATCTTGGAATCTATACATGTAGAAAACAAGAACTCTCACTTCTTGCTGTTGGTCTCTAAATAGTCATTCTGGATTCCATGAATGGGATTCACCTCATCTTCCTTAAACCTCTACATTGAATCTGAATTAATCAGCCAGGGCTCCCTTTATAGTGAGTCGAAATAATAGGCACTCTCAGGGTACAGTTCATCCGACCTACTTCAGATACCTATTTTAGGATAAGAATTGTGACCTAGAAGTGCCTGTTTCTCTTCTTTGACTACTAGGGAGCCTGAAGTGATTAGCTCAGGTGTAGGCATTCACACTCTTAATGAATATGCTTAGCCAAATTAATTCCTCTTTTTTTCTGTGACTGTATCTTGGGGAATTTTGCATAACAGAATACATATCCATACTTATCTGCTTTTTCTTCATTAAAAAAATATTTATCTGTGCAAAAACATTTCTTACGTTAGCATTCGTTAGTGCTTAAGTTTTCACCTTATTACCAGAAATACAATTAATTTGCAAAGGGATAAAATATAGCTATATAATTTCCTATTTAATCAAGTGAACAAAAACTCTTAAAATAAAATGCAAGTTATAGGACCTCAAAGACAACATGACATTATAAGTTAACATTAATACAGATAGACTAAGCACTCAGTTGCAGGTTTTCCAGGAGGGGATAAGGAAAGATTAGCTCCCTTTCACCCAACTCCCCGTTACCTTTCTTAGCTCTGGTTCCCAAAAGTCACAGGCCAAAATCTATATTAAGTGCAAATCCCACTAAAAAAAATAAAAAACAACAACCAAAAAACCCACAACACAGCAGGGAGAATATACCTCTCTTGTGGGGAGATCTACCTGTGTATTTTTACTCATCAATTAATGGGACAGAGTTGTAGCTGCCTTTTGCTCTGACTGACACAGCAGGAAGGGCCACATGTGATGCCCTTTCATTTCAGGCTGCAGCTGTTCCTAGGAAGCTTTGGAAGAAAAAGCCAGAACAGGGAGGTGAACACAGTTTTATTGAAGGATTAAAAAAATCTCAGTACTTTTCCTTGTGTCTTTCCTTCTACACATAACATTGTTTATCACCTACTTTTCACTGGTCTACCCGGTGTTTTAAAACTATTTACATATAACATGAGACAAGTAAGCTAACAACAAATTTCTGAGGCACAATGTACTACCTGTGTCAAGCAGAACATTTTATCAATTAATTTGGCAGCTTTTGCAACTGACTAACTATCCTGAGGAAGCAGATCTCTGGAAGGACTTTGTGTATGGGGTTTTAAAATTACTAAACGCCACTACTTAATCAATATCTAAGTTCAAAGTAAGCTATTAATGAAAAAAATATAAGGAGATGTAGAAGACTTGCAAAATCCAGGAAGGTTATGTCAAAGACTTCAAACAATGATAGCCCGTTTTTCTGGGCCTTTCTCTTTCGAATTATTTTTGTTTTTTTATAATTAATTTATTTTAAAAATAATTTCTATCTAATTTTCATGTTTCTTTCTCTCTCTTTTCATTTCAAGTTTCTTTCCCTGTGCTCAGTTCCACCTGCTTGCTGGAAGGGCAGGCTTAGGCTTGTGTTTTTTAATTCTCGTGGCTTACTGACTCTTGATTGTGTATTGAATGAGATCTGGGCACAGGACAATCTTTTCTACCCTGACCTAGTTTCCATGGAAAGGAAAGCATGACAGGAGCCACTGCACTCTCCAAGAGTTCAGTCTACAACTCAGAATTTCCTATTTCAGCAGTGTATGTGATCAGCTAATAAACAGAACAGAGAAAAATCTCTATATCCTTCCAAGAAAAAAATTAATTTTTTGAAATTTGCTCTTTATTCACTGCTTGTAGCTAGTTCTCAGACCCTTCAGGCTATGTAGCTGTCATACAAATTCATAATTACGCTATACCCTATCTTTATTTGTTTGGGAAAAGTAAATATTGCAAGTTTTTTTGAAGGCAACTAGAGAATCATATTGCTTTGTTATCTGCCCTTGGAATGAAATAGAATAAATGTTCATGTGCTTTCTTATTTTCTAATAGAAATAAATTTGTTGAAAAATGTTATACTATTTTAATTATGAATAAACTATCATAATTCAAGACATTGTTATTCATAATAGAATGTATGCACATGCATTGTTTCTGTAATATTTTCTGAGATCTGAGGTTTTATGTATAAAAAGGACAAAAGATACTCTCTTAAAAATAAATAACCTAAATCTGAGGTTGAAGATTTATTTTTCCTTGAAATCATGAATAATACCCTGTAAATATGGTACAGGAATCATATATATACAGGAGTCTACTATACATAACCTAGCCAGGACGATGACGTCAATGACTAATTCTTTGAAGAAGTAAGGAATACATTGGAATCAACTGACCTTATCCTTATGGGGGACTTCAGCTTGCTGGATGTTACTCGGGAACGCCACACAACTGGCACAAACAGGTCCATAAGATTCCTAAAACACCTCTAAGATAACTTCAGGGTACAGGTACTAAGGGAGCCAACTAGGAAAAATAACCTTCTTGCTTTGTTAAATGAAAGCGGCTTGTAAGTGAAGTGGAGATTGGTGGCCTTCTTGGCCACAGTGACCATGATCTAGTGATCATGTGATCTAGTTTAAAAAATCTATTGACAGGAGGAAAAGTGCCAGCAAAACCTCAGCTGTGGACACAAGGAGAGCAGACTTCAGGGTTAGGGTTAGTCTCAGGGAACTACTGAGTAAGGTCCCCTGGGATAATGTTTCTGCAGGTACTGGGGTCCAACAGTGCTGGAGTTAAACATCACCTCCTAGAGGCACAAGAGCAGGCAACTCCCAAATTTGGAGGCAACTCCCAAATTTGGAGGTCGAGCAGGAAAGGCAGAAGTTTGGCTTGGCTGAGGAGGAATCTTCTTTTGGAAACCAGGTGCAGAGCATTAAGACACATGGACCCAGTGGGGGAAAAACTGAGACAATTTATTCAAAGGGACACAGCCTTTTATAACCATCACAAATATGTAAACATTCCTTATAAGGTAAAAAGTGTGACTGGCTGCTAGCTGTTGCCTGGGAAACTCACTCCTGTAATGAGTTGCTCTGTTGCGTGCAAAGGTCTGTTTTTTTCCAGGCCTTCAGCCTATTTATCTCCCACAATAAGGCAAAAAATCAGAAGGTGTATGCCCAGTGGAAGCAAGATCATGGTAGGAATACAAAGATGCTGCTTGCCACGGTAAGGAGAAAGTTCATGAGGCCAAAGCTCCACTGGAGTTGAAGCTGACCAGAAATGTGGAGGATAATAAAAAGAGCTTTTTCAAATATATTAATGGCAATAAGCAGTATAGAAATATCATTGGCCCTTTACAGGATGAGGATGGTCACCTCCAAAACACGGACAGAGATAAGGCAGAGGTTTTTAATGCTTTCTTTGCCTCTGTCTTCAACACCAATGACAGACTAATGGGGTCCAATGCCCTGAGCTGGAAGACTGTGGCTGTGTGAATGATAAACTCCAAGTTGACCCTGAACTAGGATCTACAGTAGGATCTACTGCTCCAGCTGGATCCCTATAGGTCTACGGGGCCTGATGGAATTCATATGAAAATATTCGAAGAGCTGGCTGATGTCTTGTGAGGCCTCCCTCAATGATTTTTGAAAAGTCTGGGGAATCTGGAGAGATCTCAGTTGACTAGTAGGTGGCGAATATTGTCCTGATTTTAACGAGGGCAAGAAGGATGACCCAGGACACTACAGGTCTATTGGTTTTACTTCAGTGATTGGTAGTTATGGAGAAGATTATTCTGTGAGGTATTGAAAAACACCTGAACAACAACAGAGTCATTGGTCGCAGCCAGCACGGCTTCATAAGAGGAACGTCCTGCTTATCAAACCTGATTTCCTTTGATGACAAGGCAACTCATCTAGTTCATCAAGGGAAGCCAGTTGATGTAATCTTTTTGGATTTCAGTAAAGCTTTTGATACTGTCTCTCACAGGATCCTTCTGGACAAAAGGTCCAGGACACATCTGGAAAAACACATCATGCTGTTGGTGAGCAATTGGCTCAGGGGTTGAGCACAGAGGGTAACATCAAACTGTCACTAGCGGGATTCCACAGAGCTCCATCATAGGCCCTGTGCTCTTCAACATCTTCATAAATTACTTAGATGCAGGACTCAAAAGGATACTAAGCAAGTTTGCAGATGACATAAAACTGGGAGGAGCTGTTGACTCCCTCAAAGGCATGGAGGCCCTGCAGAGAGACCTTGAGAAATTAAAGGACTGGGTACTCATCAGCCATATGAAGTTCCGCAAGGGAAAGTGCCGGATTCTGCACCTGGAATGGGGCAAGCAGGGATGTACAGACAGACTGGGGAATGAGATGCTGGAAAGCAGTGCCACAGACAGGGACTTGGAGATCCTGGTCTATGGCAAGTTGAATCTGAGTCAGCAGTGCCCTGGAGCCAGGAGGGCCAACCGTGTCTGGGGGGGGAATCAAGCAAAGCATCATCAGCCGGTCAAGGGAGGTGATTGTCCTGCTCTTCTCTGCACTGAGGCTGCCTCACCTTGAATATTGTGTGCAGTTTTGGGCACTGCAATATCAGAAAGATATTAAGCTATTAGAGAGCATCAAAAGGAGGGCTGTGAAGATAATGAAGGACCTAGGGAGGAAGCTGTAGGAGGAGCATCTGAGGTCTCGTTTTCTTCAGCTGGGAGAAGAGACTGAGGGAAAACCTCATTGCAGTCTACAGCTTCCTCACTAGGGTAGAGGAGGGGCAGAAATGGTCACCTGAGGGAATGGCATGAAGCTGTGTCAGGTGGGGTTTAGTCTAGATATTAGGGAAAGGTTTTTCACCCAGAGGGTGGTTGGGCACTGGAACAGGCTCCCTAGGGAAGTGGTCACAGCACCAAGCCTGACAGACTTCAAGATGCATTTGGACAATGTTCTCAGGTACATGGTGTGACTCTTGGGGTTGTCCTGTGCAGGGCTAAGAGTTGGATTTTGGTGATCCTTGTGGGATCATCAAAACCCTTCCAGCTCAGGATATTAAATGATTGTATATATGCTTATAGAATAATTACCTCCAGGTTTCAGGCAGAGTACTAGCAAGACGTTCTTCTAAAACTTCATCCTTAGAAACCTCTCTTTTACTCAGCACTGATTCCTATCAACAACATCCTTAAGGAAATATATCCACTTCCCTCGTTTCCTTTTTGAAGCTTTGAGCTTGTTTCTGTATGATTCCAGTTCCAGTTAAGCAGAAAACTATTTGAGAAGTAGAAGGAAAATGTTATCCTTTCCGCATAGTATATTTGTACATATTGCCTTGGGAAATATCATTTTTGTGAATGATCAGGAAACAGTGGCCAACAGTTAAATGTACTTGAAATGAGTTTCCATCATTTTTGCCCTCTGCTGAAATGAAGGTGCTGGCAGACGTAGTCAAACCATTTTTTGACCAATCTCAAAGATAAGCCTAAATATCTAAAAAAAAATTTGAGCATTTCTTGGAGATGAGTTGGCAAACAAAACCTTAGTTAAAAAAGCTTATCAAGCCTAGTTATTTAATTACTTTAATCCTTCAGAAATTCTTTTAATGAGGCAATTATTGCTATTATAAACTGGGGAAAAGAAATCTGTGTGCAAAGTTGGAGACAATGTAATCAATAATGAAACCTGCATCCTGCCTCTTTTTTTAATCAGTGTTCAAACTCAAGGGAAAGAATAAAGCAGTATAAGTAACCATATCTCAAATGCACAGCTAAATACAATTATTCCTGGTCAAACTCATGCTGATGTTTTTCTATTTAGATATTTTCTCTATGACTAATTAGACAGCCAATTTAGCATCTTTATGAATTAGATAATTTAGGATGTCTTCTTACTGCTTAGAATCAATAAAAAAGAAAAACACTTTTCTTCTCTTAACTGATTTAATTAAATGCCTCACCATTTTACCTCAAATGCTAGATAAACAAAATTTTTTAGGGGATAACTTCCTATATTTCCACCATTTTTTATGAATAATGACTTAATATTTCATATATCACTTCTTAGATTTTTTCATTGCATTTGTTTTGGTTTTTTTAATAGCTTCTTTGGAACTTTGTCAGTCTTTAAAAAAGTTGCATTTGTCAAAGATATTTTATTTGTCCTCACTGAAAAGATGACATCCAGTTGCTGTCCCATTACATACAACTATTACATCCCAAGTGTATGACTTAATGCCTATTTTTATTAAATTTCACAAAGTTCCTGTCAGTCCATTTTTCTAGCCTTTCCAGGTCCCTCTGAATAACAGTCATGCCCTCCCATACTGACTACTCCCACAAATTTGGTTTTACCTCCCTGGAGTACACTCATCCCATCCAACACAGCATTAATAAAAACAGTCTGGCCCCATTATCAATACTTGAGGGAAAGCACTGTTAACTGACCACCAGTTGGACTTTGTACCTTCTGATTACTACTCCTTAATTCTGATTTCCAGTCCACTCTTATCCATGCCATCAGAAATCTCCCCATAAAAGACTATGGCAGTTACTGAAGTACAATTTGTTCTTGGTAAATCCATGCTGATTGTTTCCAATCACCGTCTTGTTCTTCACGTCTGAAAATGGCTCTTAGAAAGATTTGCTCCATTACCTTCCCAGGGACAGACGAGGGGCTTATTGACCTATAGGTGGGTGACTATGATGTTAACATGCCAAAGTTTTAGCAATAGGGGACCTGCAGGGGTGGCTTCTGTGAGAAGACAACAGAGGAGTAACTGTGAGGAGTGTCCCAATCCAAGGGAGGAATCTCCACATACACTCCAAAAACAAATGTGTTAGAAGAACCCACTGTTTTAAAGTGAGACTGGAGTTTTATAGTGTTTGACTGTCAGTCATATGTCCCCCTGCCAGCTGTGTCAGCTTAACATTCTCAATAAGGATACTTTACCATATCTGCAACACCTTCAACTCACTGTCAGGACATTTAGCTTTGAGGTTAATGAGTCAGACTGGTTTTACCATAATTCAACACCAAAAGCAGTGTGACACCTACTCCCAGTCCCCCACTGATAGCTGTGCAAAATAGAGCAGCCTTCAAGCTGTTTTGCCACATTCAGGGCAGAGCATCCTGCTAAAGAAGCCCATGGTAGACAGGCTCCTGGCAGGAATTGTGGTCCCTGGAGAGGTGCCCATGGTGGAGCACATTTGCTGACAGTATCTGTGGCCCCGTGGGGGACCCACCGTGGAGCAGTCTGTTTCTGTATTGAAGCAGATCATGAATGACTGTATCCTGTGAAAGGGACCCCACACTGGAGCAGGGGAAGAGTGTATGAAGGAAGGAGCAGCAGAGACAAAATATTATAAACTGAATGCAAGCCCCATTCTTTATCTCCCTGTGCTGCTCAGTAGGGGAGAAGATAGAAGAGTCAGGTGTGAAGCAGAACTTGGAAAGAAGGAAAAGATGGGGAAAGGTGTTTTTACAGTTGCTTTTATTTCTCATTATCCTACTCTGATTAATTAGCAATAAATTAGATTAATTCCCCCAAGCTGAGTCTGTTTTGTGCATGATGGTAACTGGAAAATGATCCCCCATTTTGTCCCTCTGTCCTATTGAGGAGGGGAAGTGCTAGAGCAGCTTGGCGGACATCTATGCACCAGTCAAAATTAGCCCACCACAGCCTTTTTTGAAATGGCAGAAACTTCCCCTAACAACCTTTACTTTTCAGAGATTACCATCTCTGAAGAGCAGCTGCAACTACATCATCTGACTCCCTCGTCAGCTTTGGATCTCTTCTGGTCCCATGGACACATGTGTGTTCAACTGTTCTCTGACTGTGTCTTCTCTAAAAGAAGCAATGTTACATTCCCACCATTGTAAAACAAGGTGGTGAAAATGGGAAATGCACTAGTTATCTCATTCTTTTCCATGTCCATGGTCACGAAGTCCCATGTCTTCACATTCATTGCTATTTTCCACTCCAGTTGACCACTGGCTTTCCTAATTCCGACTGTACAGATTCAAGAAATGTCTACTGCTTCCATTCACTCTATATTTCCTTTCTATGCTAAATCTCTATTCATCCAGGCTGGATTTCTGCCATGCTTTCTTGATTTTCTGACCACTGAATAAGACAGCTTTTCTGGTCTGAGAAGAATTTCTTTGATGATCAACAATCCCTCTTTGGCCCCTTGCCCTCAAGGAAGGTCTCCCATGGAACCCTGCCAACCAGATCCTTGAGGAAGCCAAAATCTACTCTCCTAAAATACAGTCCTGTGTTTCTACTATTTGTTTGGCTTATTTATCTCAAGTCCTCAAACTCTATTAACTCACAGTCACTGCCGTCAAGATTTTCCTTGGCTTTTATGTCTCTGATCAGTTCTTCCTGCCTAGCCTTGTTGCCAGATCAGGAAATATCAAAGTATTTGAAGTCTCTTATTAAGCACCAGGACTGACAATTGGGGGACTTCTTTGAAGTATCTAAAGAAGGCTTCCTCTACTTCTTCTTGATCATGTAGTCTGTATCAGACATTTACCAAAGCAATAGCAGTGTTGTTCTGTCCTCTAATCCTTATTGTTAGCTCTCGACTGGTTCATCACCTATCCCGTGCATTCTATATACTCCTTAGTGTAAAGTACTAATCCTCCTTTTCTCTTTCCCTGTTTTTCCTGAAAGCTTGCATAAAAACATCTGTACCTTTTAGATCTCTAATGTATCAGATGTGGCTTCCAGTTGCTAGTCCAAACAAATATTCCTAGTGTGACCTGCATTCCACATAAACAATAACAATACAAAGGACTATATGGGTCTATCTGAGGACAACTGAAATAAACATTAAATGTTTAATTCTTATTTTCTATGTTTTAATAATTATATGTTATGGAATCATGGTAGCCTAGACATAGCCTCATACATAGACTTCTACAAATAAAGACCTAAAATAAGGTATCATATTACAGAAATGAATCCTGTCTGAGATCTCTACAGTGAATGTCTATCCACATCTAAGTTGAACATCTCAATCTTAGCTAAAGGAGGGAAATAGGCAGTTTTTCATCTTCCTATTTTAGCTGTCTATATCAGGATGAAATGAATCTCATCAAGATGAGAAGTGCATGAGAAGTGATCTAGCTGGCTGTGTTTAGCTAGCTCAGTTAAGTATGCCCATATTAAAGATATTTAACTATAGATAAGATTAATTAAACACTGGTGTGTTCACAAACACTTAATTTTATTACAAATCTGTAACCTGAGTCCCCCTGAACATTTTAATGTATCTGTGGTTGAAATTGTGATGATTTGCTCCCTTAAGATTTCTGATTCCTTAATCCTGCAGTTTTCAGACTAAATCTCCATTAGGAGTGGCATTTTGTCTGAGAAAAGAATGAAGCATTAAGCACAGTTCTCTGCCTTAAAGCTCAAGTTTCGGTGACAAATAAAGAGACTAGGAGAATATGAGCTATGTCATATGAAATGCAGCCACCTAAAGGTTCAGTGTTGATGGTGATATCAACAGAGAAAAGTAACTAAATTACCAAAGGCTTTGGACAGAGAATAGATTTAAATGAAGACCATAACTTTCAGAGTTAGCTTGTAACAAAGCAAAGACCTACAAAATGAAAAAAATAACCTAATTATGAAAAACTAATTTTAGTAGGCAAACAAATGTTCTTATTCGCAATGCGTTGCCATAAAGGGTTGCCACCTTAGCACCGGCAAAGCAAGCAAAAAAAAAGAAAGATGAATTAGGGTTAAAATCTTTCCTTACTGAACTCTTTCCTCAACAGCTGTCCTGCCATTGTCTAGTAATGAAGAGCTTTCACATCTCTATTTGAAACAGGTGGATTCTAGACATTACTGAGATGGGATGTTCAGATGATACAAACAGGAAATATGGCATCTGTAAAGTGTCAGTAGCTGCATTATGAAATAATGCAACAAAAAAAAAGCAAACCAAAAATTCCCACCTCCCTTCCCCCAATTTGTTCTTGTAATGTACAACCCTATATGCTGATATGGAAAAGGAACTGACTTGTCATATCAACTATCTAGTGACAATGCCATCCAAGAAGGAGTACAAAATTGAGCTATTTCGCATTTACAGTTCTTCTCCTTGAGCCTCAAAGCATGGCTATGTGAGCAATGGGAGCAAATCTGCACTTGTTGTATTTGTAAACTTCCCAAAGAGCTTACATAACTAACTGTTCTCTCAGTGTGTTGGTCTGAAATACATTTCCTTATAATGTGACATTTTGAAAAGGTTTTTGGAGAAGAAGCAAAGACAGGAGAACAAAGTGACTGCAGAGGAATAGTCTTTACTATCTTGTATTATCACAACCTCATTTGCAAGAAGAATGCTTATCCTTTTTTAGTGTCCAGTACAGCAATAATGTTCAGCTTTGCAGTCAGTGTTTCATTCTCACTGCAGTGGTAGTGCTGTCAGAGTACTGCAACTTTGTACTGAAGATTCTTGAAGATTCTGGGGACTTTGTTGTTGGTTTTTATTTTATTTTGTTGTTGTCATTTTTGTTGTTTGTTTTTTCCATTTCTTCTATTTGAAAATTATTTCATGATTGTAGTACAGGAATAAGAAAAGGCAAAAATTTGTGCCCCTACAAGAGAACACTAAAAAACAGGTGTGGGAGGTTACTTAGCACTGACAAATATTGCCTAAGCCTCTGCTATATAAAATCCTTGAAAAAACATCATAAAAGTGTATTCATTGATTCTTTACTCCCCTAAAGAAAGCAGAAAACTGAAGCAAGTGAAAATTGGAAATCCCCTTTGCTTCTCATGCCTGGTTTGTGTAGAAAAAGAAGATATTTGCACTATGTGGAAGGATACCATGTGTTTTCATTCTATTGAAATCCATATTTCAAGGATTTTTTTTCCTTGTGAAAACATTGTGACTGCAATACTGACAAGGTCAATGTCAGGTTGCATTTTCTGCTGTACAAGTGCCACTCAGGCAAATTAGTTTCGCCTTAGGGTCTAGTCTACTGCCCACCTAGTTTTCTGAAACCTTTTCCTTCCTGAATCAGCATTTCTTTTGTTGACATGGCACATCCTGTCTCTTTCTGTCCTTTCCTTGCTATTCCTATTTGTTAATCCCGTGTCTTCTTCTGATTCACACACAGAAAGAGATTTGCTTTTAATTTTTGGGATTTTTTTCTAAGATAGATATTCGACTGTCCTCCGTTTAATTTTTTCTTTTAATGCAGTTTCCATAACAACACATCTGTGAAATATGGGGCATTGCAATTACAAACTTACAAACAGGAAATTTATGCAAGGTGATTATATGCATAAAAACTGATTCCTGGGAACACAGCAGAGACAAGGTACTTCCTGAACATCTTTTGACTCAACATAATTTAATGGTCAACTCTATGAAGTTTATCCTCAGTCAGTTTGCAAATGACACTAAGTTGGGCCTGAGTGCTTATCTGATGGAGAGTAGGAAGGGTCTGCAGAGGGATCTGGACAGCCTGGATTGATGGGCTGAGACCAACAGTATCAAGTTCAATAAGGTAAAATGCTGGTCCTGCACTTAAGTCACAACAACCCCATGCATTGCTACGGATTTGGGGAAGAGTGGTTGGAAAGCAGCTTAGCGGAAAAGGATCTGGGAGTACTGGTCGATAGCTGGCTGAACATGAGAGAGCAGAGTGCCCAGGTGTCCAAGAAGGCCAATAGTATCCTATATCAGAAATACTGGCCAGCAGGACTGGGAAAGTGATTGTCCCTCTGTACTCAGCACTGGTGAGGCTGCACCTTGACTGCTGTGTTCAGTTCTGGGTCCCTCATTACAAGAAAGACATTGAGGTGCTGAAGCAAGTCCAGAGAAGGCCAGTGAAGTTGGTGAAAGGTCTGGAGCACAAGTCTTACAAGGTGTAGCTGAGGGAGCTGGGGCTTTTAGTCCTGGAGAAAACAAGGCTCAGGTGTGGACTGGTCTCTTCTCCAAGACAGCAAGTGATAATACAAGAGAAAATGACCTGAAGTTGCACCAGGGGAAGTACAGATTAGATGTTAGAAAAAAAAAATCAATGAAAGAGTGATTAGTCATTGGAATAAGTTGCCCACAGAGCTGGAGTCACCATCTCTGTAAGCATTCACTGGAAGCACTATGCTTAATGCTTAATCATTATGTAGTCCTATGGTCTGTTTTAGAAGGTGGTATTCAGTCTAAGGTTGGTCTTGATCTTGGAGGTCTTTTCCAACCTTAATTCTGACTCTATTCTAAGAGTCTGCACCTTGTAACAAGGCAATCCTGGATGTACAAACAGACCGGGGAACAAGAGGCTGGGGACCAGCACCGGGGAAAGAAACCTGGGGTTCCTGGCTGATGGCAAGTTGAATATGAGTCAGCAGTGCCCTGGCAGCCAGGAGAACAAACTGTTCCCTCAGATACATCAGACACAGCATAACCAGGGGTAACTGATTTATTAAATTTCAAAGTTGTCTCAGGTAAAGGAGGTCAGTGAGATTTCTAAGCCAGGAAAGTCCTTGTGTATGCGAGAGTCGTATAGCATAGTGGGTCAGAGCCTATCAGACTGAAAGGGCAGAATTATACCTAAAATAAAATTTCACTGAGCCTGAAAGGCCATTCAGGATGTAAAACTTATTTCATTAAATTGATCTCTTTTTGTATATAAGAAGTTATTTGTTGTCTGAAGGTACCTGTTGAGTTTTGTCAGCTTACGTATTTGAGGTGCAGGTTAGAAACAACTGAAGTGGAAGTTACAAATGACACATTCTTTGTTCTTGATCTCTGGAAAATTAAATGCAGATTTTGCAATTTATCACCAATAAAAAAAAAAGAAACTGTGATTTGTACATGTAAAATTTATATTATATTTTCAAATTCAATTTTTTAATTTTATAACGATACTTTATTTTGGTTGCAAGATGTTTACTTGAGTTTTCTTTTTATTGTTATATGATTTTTTAACTAAGAAGTTCTCTTCAGTCAAGGAATATAAAATATTTTAACATGGATGAAGCATAATTAAAGTATAATTAATAAAGTGGAAAAGCATCTACAGAATCATATTTCCAGAGTGCAGGCCATTCAGAGCTAAGTATTAAAGATTTGGTTGAACCCCCAAAATAGTTACATATGAAAGTAATCTTTTCTGTTTAATTTGATGACACAAAATTGGAGAGAACATTCTCACAGAGAGCAATAACTGAGTCACTGACAAAATATTGTTGTCTACTACCATGTCATGTTTTCTCTCAGATGAGAGAAGAAAGCATGAACTGTAAGGCTGAACAGTTAGTTAGGATACCCATTTGAGAAACAGGTTGAGAAGATGCTGAAGTAATTGGTCGGAGGAAAGAATAAGGCAGAATCTGGAGGAACAATCCAAAAAACTACAAGTTATTTGGCAAGGCAGCAGACAATAAAAGGAGTGGGAGAAAAATCAAGGTATATACATGCTAAGAGAAAAATGCAAAGTTAAAAATAATGCAGTTTGGAATTTTTTAAACTTTAATGAAGTATGATATTAAATTACATCTAAGAATGCCTTCTTCCAGAAGAATACAGGCCTTGGATAACTATTTGTTGATCAGCCGTAGGGAATGTTGTGGCTTTTGATATGTTGTTTTTTTTTTTCAACCTAGATCAACTTGACTAGCCAATGTGTGTTGTCATTTTATGCAAATTCAGCTGAAAACATTTTTAGGCCATAAAATGTAATGCTTAATGAAGAGAGTTTAATAATGAGAGCCCTTGGTTGTGATTTTGTGGATTTTATTGAATAAATAGTTTCAGTAGGAAAACCATGTATCCAGCTTTGATCATTACAGATAAGGGTAATTTGTTATATATGCAGGAAAGATTTTTTTTTTTTAATATTTGATGACAGGTTTCACTTTGGAATCTGTGGAAACTGAAAAATGCTGAGATATAGAGTTGAGTTTACTGTTTCTGCCTGATGAAATACATTAAGCACAGCCATAAATGTCACAGTTTACATGGATTAGGTTTTACAATCTGTCTAATGTTCATGTTGTCTCTGGGTCATATCTAGTCCCTCTGAAGCTAAAGAAGGCTTGATAATACACAAATTAACCCAGTAGCAGTTTCTGCAGATGGTTCCGCTGTGGAATTAGGGAAGATAGCAAGACCAAGGATTATGGGAAATACCATGACCCAAAAGCAGCATGTTTCTATGAGAAGGAATTGCAGAATTGCAGAATAGTTAGGAACAGAAGGCACCTCTAAGGATCATGAAATTCAATGTCCTCCCAACCTTCTAGAATTAAAAAATGCTTACATACAGAAATGAAAAACTACTATCATATCTTTTAATCACTGGAAAATTGTGGGGGAAAAAACAATTTTTGTTTGTAATGATTTCAAAATATTCTAATTCATGATAAAATAAGATAAAATGAATTAGAGTGAGTATAAATAGATCAAAATTTAAGTGTGGTAGATTTAAGGCAATAAGCCTTAACTTTCAGACTATATTGCACATTACATACAAAAGATGACAGTGAAGGATAGGTAAAATAATCAAATCTGAATGTAAGAAATAATGCATGACTACTTTAGAACACATAGGAGTTTATGCCTTTGACTAGTGTTGTACCTATGGGCTATAGCCAGCCATCAATTATGACCTTCGCTGGTATAATCTGTAAGTTCAGATGCTGATGTGCACCACTGTGGTGGTTTGAATCACTGCAAAACTCCAAAATCCAATTTCCAGGCTTCCCCCACCCCTTCCCACAATTTTTACCTCAACACCGAAGAGAAACTTTCAGGCAGACACCTCTATAGTGGGAAGGGAAAGTGTATACATTTATTCTATACAAATTAAATACCGTACAAGCTAAAATCAACTATATATATACAATATTACACACTTCTATCATCCTTCTAAGCCTCTCCCTTAATTCAGTCCAGGAAAAGCCCTTCAGGCTGATAGGTAAGCAGTCTTTCTCTCGTGGGAGTGTTCAGGGAATCTGATTTACTCCCCCTACCAACCTCCAGCTGTTTACTGAAGTCTCTTCTTCCTTATGAAGTCCAAGAAAATAGTTTGAGTTCACGCTCTCTTGGTTCCATGCCAGCCTCTGCTGTGTGATTCTCCCTCATCTCTCTCCCTCTCTCCCTTGGTTCCATAGCTGCTGTAGCTTCCCTTTCGGTAGCCATGTCTGAATCCAACGTAGGCACCGCCGAACCTGCCTTGGTCTGTCTCCAATTTTGCCTGAGGTTATCTCTCTGGTGCTGGGCTGCTTTCAGCCCATTCTCCTTTGGCTCAGCTTAAAAGACTGAACCCTAAAATCCACCCCCCATCTACGAGGGGGAAAAAAGGAGCCCCCACTCAGCTTTCCTTCTAGGTGTTTGGTCCAGTTATAACTGTCCCGAGCTGCAGCTTAGCTGGAAAGGTGGAGGGGGAAGAGGGCTTGGCTAAAGGCCTGCCTCTCCCTCTTACCAGCTGTTTGTGAGTCCCTTCCCTCACAAACACACACACACTCCAATGCTGCCTCCAACCCTGGCTTAGCCAGAGCTGGGGGGCGCAGGATCCCCCTTCCCCGGAGGGGAAAAGGGGCCCTGCCACCCCTGGGCCCTCTCACACACGCACCCAGACACAGCAGCAGACACAGCAGCAGACAGACAAAACTGCCAACAACTTCTGGAGGTTGTGTATATCTGATTTTTCACAGGAGCGAACAAAACGAGTGGTGATTGGCCCTTCAGGGGAGACTGCCCTGGGACCCAATCACCTCACCTCTAGGTCCCCCCCGACTCCTGGCAGGGGGCCAATTTTCAAACCAAGACAACCACAAATGTTAGAACCTAACAGAGAAGCTAACTTCACTTCTACTTTCTCTTCATCATTTTCGAAACTCAAGGAAACAGACATACTTAAGTGCCTATTCAGTGGGCATGAACCAAAGGAGACAGAGCAGTCTGGTTTTCACTCTAGAAACTGACTTCCCAAATGGAGTTTATGTCTGAACCACAATGTGACTTTTCACCTGCCTCTGAAAATGCCCCTTCACATGCTGCAGAGATGTAGATGAGCAGTGCTCTTAGAAATCAGGTTGCAAAACTTATCATATTTTTGAAAGAAGTGTCCCATCCTTCCTCATATATATTCACTTACTGAAATTGTAACACTTTATGAGGAAAAGACTGTTTAAAAGAATTTTACATTTCAAAAGATTTTTTAAGGAAAGTTTTAAATTATTGAAGCACCACATTTTAATATCTTGCAAACAGGAAAAGAAAATTGTTCATTTTAAGAAAACCACCTTTTAAAATATTGATTATAATTAACAAGTAAAAAAAAAGAGAAAAATTAAAATATTTTCAAAACATTACATTAAACCATTTGACTAATTCTGTCTTTTCTAAAGAGATAAGCACCACTTATAATACTCAAGGTTCTTATAATTTTAATGGGAACCCTAAATGTTAACATCTCCATAATCCTTGTGGAATAGGAACACTATTGCCTTTTAAACTTTAACTAAAAATTAAAATTCCCCACCCAGCTCATTCCCCCCCACCCATTTCACTCTGTCCACTCCATCACCAAGAAAAGCATATTTGAAGCAAAGCAGTCTGCAGTGCCTACCCTTCCCTTGTCCCAGATTATTGAGTGGCTATTGACGATAAATAAGCCCAGAAAGATATGTGCTTAGGAACATGGTATATGCTGCAAACAAATAAGTTATGACTTGATATATATTTCTTTACTGGAGTAAATTAATTTATATGTGCTTTCATGTATAACTGAAATTGCTTATTTCCTTTTTCACTAGACTGTCACATTTTCTCTACCGATGCAAGGTAGGCACTGACTTATGTAATTGCTACCACATCACTGAATAGTTGGAGAAATTAGGATTAGGATCTAAGGTACTTCTCCAGAGATGTCAACATGGCTTGAAGATCTGCTGGTTGTGATGGGGTTCCTCACATAAGGTTCGAAAATGCTACGGTTCCAGGTATTCAAGGAAATTAAAAAGAAAAGGCAATTATTGCAGAGTTGTCAACATGGGTTTCTACAAAGCTCCAAGACCAATATTGATTATAAAACCACAGGGAAGCAAACTGAGATAGCACAAGAGACTTGAAAATGAAGGGTCATTGCAGAAAAAATTTTCCGCACTTATTTTTTGGTTCCCTAGTCGATGCATTCCTTACACTACTAGATGTGGAAAAAAAATATTTTCTCTTAAATTAACCATATTAGATAAAGTACCAGCTTCTGTATTTATGTTCCTTACCTCAGAGAAATCACAGGAATGAAGTAAAAGTCCAACAAGAAGAAATATTTTATTAAGAAAAGACTAAAGTGCAGTGAAATCTATTTTTCCTATTACTTTTCTGAGAGAAGAAAAGAAATGATAGTCAGAAAACAAACAAAACCTTACAACAAATATGTTTCACCAACATTTTTAATCTAAACATTTTCTTACTTTAACGAGAATTTAAAGACATGGCACTTTTTAAGGTGATTTTTTGTATCAGTCTTTGTAACTGACCTAATTTGAAAGATCACCGTTCTTATTACTGTAAAAAGAGATCATATATTTTGTGCTGCATGTAGGCAAAATTGCTTGACAAGATATTCAAGCCCAGGGTCTTAAAACTTGGTGCATACATAAAGATTTTCTATCCTATTGAAATCTGAACAAGTAATGGTATTTAGTCAGTCTCTACAATTGAGCAAAATTTGGTTATTGATCCTATAGATATACCGGACCATAAAGATATAGTTGGAAAAGTATGAAATAAAGCTGTAGATCCAAGGTCTGGATCCTTTTTGACACTCAGATAGCACATACCTTGTTAGCGCCTTCGTTTCTTTTAACTAATGTCACATATTATAATTACTGTTGCAAGGGTACAGGTATGTAACTGTACTTTTTTTAGGATATGGATGAAGTCCAAAGTGAAAAAAACCCCATACTATAACTTATTTCCTTCCATTAAACATAGAAGTTTCTGATGTATTTTCAATATTAGCAAGAAAGGGGCCAACTTCAACCCTGAGGTATGCATACGCTAGATTGTATTTTACAATATTTTATCTTAATGGTACTTGCTTTCTTACATGATTTATTTAAGTGTACTTGCAGTATATGTACTGTCATATAGAGAGACAACAATTATGCAGTCAGAGTTTAACAGCTTGAAGGATCAACAACACATGGAATCAAAATACAAAGGAAAAGAGAACATTCAAAGTAGATATATTCCGAGCAGGCAAGATCTCCATTAAACGATTTTTTTGTTTGTTTTGTTTTGTTCTCTGGTGTAGAGAAACAAATGTTTCCTTATTAACAAGAACAGGGCTAATTTTATGATTAAGGTATGCACATAAAATCACTAACTCTGTACAAGCACATTGCTGTTTAAATGTGCAACTGCAGCTTGTGTAGTCAAATACAAGGTCTCTTGAAAGCAGTCAGCTTAGACACTAATAGCAGTATACAAGAATAACTGCCTTACCTTCTTAATTTCCTTGAACAAGTGTAACTTCTGCACCTTAGGGCTATAATGCATCAGACATTATCCTCTGAATACTTATCCAGTATTTCATAGTGCACTCACTTTGACATCTATATTGTCATGAGTAGATGGTCAGAAGTACCGGGGTTAGACAGTTTGGCTTTTTCCTGATATGTTTACATGCACCTCAGTTGCACTTTTGAAGTGCAAAAAAACCCAACCCCTCTAGCCTGGAATAGTACCAACCTTTCATTGAAGTGGAGCTACAACAATTTTAACCCTAGACACTGTGAAGTCTTGATGACATATAATGAGTTTTTGCATAACGAGTTTTCATAACAGTAGGGGAATAAACACCAAATCCTGCATATCAGGGTCCACTGTGTTTTGCATAGTAAATAAGGACATTTATGTATTCCTACACCATACAATGCAGTACTATGTGATGAATGTCCAAACAACCTAGTATGTATATAAAGAACTATGCAGTATCAGATACACACTTGGGTCTTGGCATCAGAGCATCCTCTTAATAGGATTATTTGGCTCTGGTACAGCACAATGTTGGCACAACAGTACTGCTTCTAGTTCCAGACCCAGCTTGTGCAGGGGTAGCTTTAATGTCTCTGTCTGGGACTGAGTGATGCAGCATAGATCTGTACAGGTTATGAACCCACAGTAACAGTTTTGCTATTATGCTACACCTGATTACAACATGTTTATTTATACATATGGAAGTTATTTATTATGTGGTATCTGGTAATGAGCTTCCAGCAGAAACCTTTGAGAAAGGGTGTTTCACCTAAACATCAACCTCATTCAAAAGATTCAGTAGAATGAAACAACATGTATTTTTCTAGGAGTAGCTTAAATGAAGATGAGTTGATTTCACATTTATTTAAATATTAAACCAAAAGAATGGTATTTTATGTAATCTGTGACTGTACCTCTTAACTATGACATGCTCTTTTGCTTTATATTTGGAGTGGAAGTTAATTAAAAGTTTTCAACCTTTTTTTCCCCCAGAACAGCTGGAATAATAGCATTCCTTAGGGAAAAAAAAACAAACCAAAACCAAAATCAAAACCAAACCTAAGTAAAAACACATGCAGACAATTTTACTGTAGTGATAAAGAATACACCAGCCAAGGATATATATTGTGAATAAAAATATAGGCATATAAACAAGATGCTTTAAAGCTGTCTGCGAAGTCAATAGCAAAAGATAACGTCAGATAACTAACTACTCTATAACAACATCCAGATACATTTTTTTTTTATCCTCTTTAATGTAGCTGATACACAAGCATGCTGGTTTTAACACCATTAGGGGCCTAAACTCCAAATAAACCACTCCTTTACCTCTGCCCCTTCAAGTACTGGAGGGACAATAAAGGAGAGATTATGCATTGAAATACAATTTAAAGGCATAAAACAATGGAATGAGACACATACAATGACAACAACAGTATTAATAAGAAAACTATATAAAAAGAAGGGATTTTACCCACAAAAGGGTATTCACCACCAGGAACAAAAAATAAAGGCAATATGGTGACCATTCCAGCGCCCTGCACCACATGGTTTAGGGAAAAAAGGCAATACAGCAGGGGGAGCTCCTATGGCTAACGTTTCTCATCCCCTATCCTGATACAATGGAAAGCAATGACAGATAAAGCCCAAAAAGCTAGATTGTCTGCATCATACTGCCCACTTTTCCATCCTGCTGTGCTTGGCTGTGTTGGCAGTATTTGGCTCAACTCGGCTCCTTGCGCCTCAGTCCACTGCCATTTTGTTCCCTGTTACTGCTCCCAATCCACAGCTTCTCTGTTCCTTCCGCAGCTGCTTCCACTCCGCCAGTGCCAGAGGTGCATGCTCTTCTGAGCTCAGATGCACCACGGCCATTTTTCTCAGTGCACCCCAATGGGCTCAGGCTCGTTGCCACTTTTCTCAGAGTGGCATCTCGGGCTCGTTGCTGCTATCCTTCAGCACCATGTCTTGGAGTTGCAACTTGAAGGAACAGATAGGGAGTCAGCGGTGGGAGAGCAGAGAGGCTGGCAGAGAAGCTGGGTCTGCAGGGGTTGATTGTGGAGGAGCAAGAGACTGACTGGGAACGTTTTAAAGCCTGGAGAGAAATTTATGGCACATAAGGGGACTCTTATCTTATGGACTTGACAGTTTATCCCCAGTTTGAACATTGTTTTTGTATTATCCCCATATGGTTGTATTATCCCCATTGACTTGTATTGCCTGGGGCATATCCAGGTTTGCCCTGAGTTGTTTGTCCCATGCTCTCCCTGCTCCTCTCTCCGATTGGCTGAAAAATGCTGCAGTGTGGAAAGAGCTCCCATTGGTTCTTTACTTTCCCAACTCCTCCCCAATTCCTCCCTCTTCTCCGAAGTTCTTACCCTCATTTGTTTCCCTGTTTGTCTGTCCCATGCTCCACCCAGTTTTCTAACCCTTTGCATACCGAACTCTATATAAACCCTGACACTCCCTCAGTAAAGAGCCATTGCACCCGACCTTCTACCTCGAGTCGAACACTTTGTGCAGTGTCACGGCCCCATTCCTTGACACCTGGACCGTGGCAGCTGATCCCAACACCTTCCCACTGGAGGGAGCCAAACAAGATGGTACACTTACCATTCCAGACCCTAACTTTGCCTGTCAAAACCACAGTCCCAGTGATGACATGAGTGATATGGAATGAACAAATTGGTCTGAACAAATTGGTCACACCCACACTGTGCTAAAACTCTACCCCCTTTCTTTGTAACCAGGACAGTGAGCATAGATGAAGAAGCTATATCCCATTTACTACATAGCTGGGTTTGCCTACAGTTTCCTATATTTGTAATTAGATATAGAATGTAGTTAATATGCTATTGATTCAGACTTCTGCTACCTTCATGTTATTATAGTAGCTGCATGCTAAAAGTCAGACCTTGACTAGACCTTCATCTACAACTTGCAATTCATTCCTGGTTATCTTATTGGCTGGTCATTATGTTTGGATCAATCATCATAAACCTGACTAAATGGCATCATACCCAATTTACAAAGCTGAATGTAAAGCATTCCAAACTTGTCCTAGCTCTCAATGTTGGACAGAAGAACAGAACTGAGGTATTCACCCCTGTTCTCAATTACTGAGTTCCATTAAGGTCTAGTAGTTACACCACTTCTCAGAGGATTTGCAGCTTATGAAATGAAGTCTTCTAATACTCTAAGATTTCTGGCAATTCTTGATAAAAATGAGACACAAACCTTGCTATAATCAATAGCCTCTAAAGCAACTCCTTTGTAGTTGCAAATGTTCATCAACAAATAAATATCAATGTAACTGAGTGACTGAGTCATTGTATTTGAGGCAGAATTTGGAAGTGTATCTTTTACATGGACAACCAAACCTATCTGAATCAATAGTTCTGCTTATCGTTTGCTGGTTTTGGAGGAAGCAGACTGAATTTAGAATGTAATGCGCACTTAGTGCTGTTAACAACTAGGACCTGCATGACCACTGTTAATAATTTGTTAAATTCTTATCTCAAAGGGAGGCAGATCAAAAAATTTTTTATAATTTAAAAAAATTCCAGTGACTAAGTTGTTTATTTTATTCTGAATATGAAGACAAGTTGTGCCTTCATTATTGTATCTTCAACTGTTCACTCTCAACAAGGTTGTCTCCTTTCTTGGTGATAATTTTACAATTCTTCAGCATCAACAGTTTTCTATTTATCAACAGAAAACTCCAGGCATGTTCTGAGAGGAGGATTAATGCTTGTGCAAAGAAATTTGTAAAATACAGGTCTTAATACATTTAAGTTTACTACATGTTTTTGAGTGCCATTTGAATCCACAAAAAGAGGCATATTTCTTTGTAATCTTTGTTTCTTTACTTGTTTTGTTGATTTTGGAGTCTTTTAATTTTGTGATTTGTAGCAGACAGTAAAGACTGTAGAAAAAGCCAAACCAAAACAATCTCCCCCAAAAACGTGATAGAATTATCAAAGGAGGGAATAGCAAATCAAACTAATAGTAATAGACTTGTATGAAAGCCCTGCAATTTTCACATCTACCCTTTTTCCTATCCTTCATTCTTTTTATTATTACTGAGACTCTAACAATTTCAGGGCATAAGAAGTCAAACCGGCATGTAAAAGTGGGTTTGTATGTTTACGTCACTCAGACTATTACTGGCATTTGGTATCCAGTATATATCTATATATATTAAAATGCTTTTCACATCAAAAGAATTTAATTCACTTATATTCATTAAAAATATGCTTTTTTTCCTGTTTTGATTTGTTGCACGTGTTATGAATTTACTAGCAATAGGACCATGACATGAGGAAGCACCTGTTCTACTGTGGAATGATACCGTGATAATTTAATATAAATAATCCTCCCAGTGTTAAGAACTCAAACAAATCAAAAGTGTTACTATGTTGAAGGCCTATCAACAAGCACTCTTTAACCTTTGTTAAACGTCTCATGTTTACTATGCACCAGCTTTAAAGATCTATATAAATGAATTAATTCACCTTTATCCCCTTGAGAAACACTATTGATTTTTATGAAAATGAATTAAACATTCACTATCAATTAAGTTCTGTGTTTGATTTTTTAGAAGAGCTATCTTCTCACTAAATGAGAAATTTACCTGCCAGCAAACACAATAGACTGTTGTGCTGTCCACATATTGGCATACATATTGGATAAACAAAACTCAATTACACTGCTGCTTATACTGCATCAAGATTGCACATTATGTGCAGACGTCTTTTTTTCAAGAAGCAATGCCCAGCTAAATTGCATCATTTATCCTAGGCTTCTTTATTGCTTAAACATGTAGAAAATTAAGTTATTGAGAAGCTTGGTTCTGTGAAAAAAATCATAAACCAAGAAAAAACCTAACTCATTTTGGCTAGACGTAGTTTACGTTTTATTTTTGCCCACTGACTACATCACTTTTTTTTTTTTTTTTCTATAATCATAAGTAACTTCTTTGGACTTTGTATTATGAATTTTTTTTCCTGGAGTTGCCTTGGCAGCAGTTCTAAAGAACTCTTTGGGACAATCTTGAGCACTTCTTCCAATTTTTTCTCTCCTTTGATTTATACTATTAAATTTGATCCTAGATGTCTCTTTTGCTTGTTATTCTGTTTGAAGTAGTAGTGTGTAGAAGTCTGGATGCAAACCAAAAAAACAGTATTCCTTTTGAGAGAAAATGATTAATACAAAACACTGACTGGAAAGAGACAACGATTTTTCAGAGCAGTAAATATATTAGATAAATTTCACAGCTCTTATAATGGACAATGTGGTAGTGCAACTTCAAGGAGTGACACATGCAAAGAAGAGCTGAAATAAAATCTTTTGGGATGATCACGTACTGAAAATGGACACCATTACCTAGACTGTTTTCAGATCTACTAATTTTTACAAGTGAGTCTTTTAGTAAATAACTTACATAATTTACTTTTTAACTTTGACTTATCTTGAACAACCATATTCTTCCATCTATTAGCAGCATTTAATTTCTTTTTGTATGCTACTTTACCTCTAATTTGTGAACTGTGTTTACGGTTCATTAAAAAATTTCCATTAATTTATAAAGCAATAGAATTTGTGAGTTTCACATCTTATTTAATAACTTTTCAATATGCAGAGGCGTATCTGGGTAGAAACATTTTACTTGTATTCTTGTTTTTTTTTCACTCATTTAAAAGTGTCTGATGATTGTCAAAGCAAAGGTGAAGAGACACTATGCCATAAAAACATGAGTAGAGAGGCTGATAAGAGACATTTCTTTTCCTCCTTGATTTCCAATTACCAAAAAAAAATTCTCTAGCAAAACCAGTCTTCTCCTTATTTGTGTACATGTCCAATGTCTCAGAGGTGCAATCATTGACTTTGGGCTTAAAGCTTTTTGTTGTCTTTCAGGGTACTTCAGTAATACCTGACATGACTATATACATTTATATAACAGTATCAAGGATCTTCTGTGTGTTTAAGAAGAAAAGCTAATGAATTTTTGGCTTCTGGAAGATCTCTGCCTGAATTATGGAGTTCAATTAATCTCCTAACTTATTTGTTTCCAATTAGTACTTAAGTTATGTGAAATCTAATCTGGGCCATTTTATTCTCACAATTAGTTCTTTCTGCCTTAGGGGTGTGCTCCATTCATGTTTTAATCTACAGGTTCTGGCTGTAATCATGAATCAGAAACAATTAATCATCAACTTTGCTCAGAATTCAAGTACATCAGTTCAAGGAGACATAGCAAAGATTTGTGCATGTTTATGTGTGTTCTAAGACTCTTCCAATTTCTTGGCATTTCATTCAGCTGAGTCTCTTGGGGACAACTCTGCATGAACCTAACTATAATTAGAAAAAATGTTAAGTTGCTCTCTTTTCCTTTTTTTTCACAGCAATGAGTAGAGAAAACATGTTTGTAAATATGCAAGCTTTAACTGCAAGAGATTCTTTGGCCTAGTAAAATTTAAAATAGTAAGTTACTCAAAACAGTTTTGAGATCTTTATAACTATAATCACTAGTTTATAGCTTTGTAAACTGAGTTGCAGTGCTCTTCCTAGCAAAAGCAAGATACATACTTGTGAGAGAATTAATAAAATGTTTCATTTCACTGGATAAAAACTTAAAGAAGACAAACCTTTGTAAAGGTATTTTTGGAGTTGAGCTCCCTTCCTGCATGCATGCCACCTTTCCCTCTAGAACTGATTAAAAATCATTAGCTTCAGATTCCTTTATTCTTTGTGATTTTATATGACTGGAGAAGGAGGGAAAAAAAGCTAAACAAATCAAACATGCACATCACTTCCGAGTCTTTAAAATATGATCCTATAGAGTAAAGCTTGTACTTTTTTCTCTAGCATTGTCCAAAGAAGATTTTGGCAAAAAGAGAGGACACAGAAATGTGAAAACCATTCACTGTCTGGAAATAAATTTCCATAGAAGAGAATTCTAAGCTTTTTGCTAGATCTCTGTAATGTTCATTTTACATAACTGCAGGAATCAGTTTCCAGGTGGATGTGGTTGGATTTGGTAAGATAGAAAACAAAGAAAGAGGACTGAAGATCCCAGAGAGAATACTGGGTGGGTCTTTTGTTTTTCTTTTAGTTCTTGGAATATCTTTTAGGTATTGAGGGAGTGCAAACTGTTGGATTTTTCTTAATCATACTGTATATTTTCCTTATTCCCCAATCCACTGAAACAGCAAAACCAATTTCTATATAATTTATTTTTTCATATTCAGCAGAATACAACATTAATCAGTGTTCATGTTTTGTCATTTATCTACACAATTTTATTCCTTCTGTTTCCTAGTGACCTACTAAAAGTGCTACTTCTGCCAAAAGATGTGTTAGTTTCCAGTGGTTCCACGATTTCAAATTTCATGTAAGTTTTTGAGGAAATTCAAGTCACGTATCTCTAACAAAAGAATGCAAGATATTTTGTTGAAATCCGATATATTTGATTCAAATATTGTCTGCACATTTGGTCAGTTACATAAAAAATCTCTGTTAGAAAAACCCTTCATAGAATAGTATTAATTTAGGATATGATGTTAACAAATCTAATACAAGACTAAGAAACCGTGAAGGAGTATGAGTAAGTTAACCCCTGTTTAAATTGATACTCAAATATATCATACAGGGCAGTGTGAATAAAATGTTTTCCTGAATCATGGATTGAAGCAGAGTATGCAAAAGTGAACAAGTCTGATAAAAAACTTTGGAAAAAAAATTAGCTAAATACATCCCTCTTGAATTAACCTGTTGGATTTAACTAAATGCCTTCATAGTATTTAGTTATGTGGTTCGCCTGAAATTTATATTGTTTGATGAATGTGTCCCATATAGTAATTTTTTTACTATTTAAACTCTAAAGCAGTCTTGGCCACTTATATATAATATTTTAATTCCATAGTATTTAAAAAAATACTCTGTGAAGGTAAAATGCTCTTTGAGTCTAAAATAGAGCAATTTTATTAGTGATTATATTGGTCAGGATGGTGAAGAGCCTTGAGGGGAAGCCGTATGAGGAGCAGCTGAGATCACTTGGTCTGTTCAGCCTGGAGGAGACCGAGGGGAGACCTCGTTGCAGTTACAACTTCCTCATGAGGGGAAGAGAAGGGGCAGACACTGATCTCTTCTCTGTGGTGACCAGTGACAGGATCCAAGAGAATGGCCTGAAGTTGTGTCAGAGGAAGTTGTTGACTTTCCCATCCAGTGAATGACTCCTGTCTCTTAATGGTTCTGCAGATTAGTACAGCAGTAATAATACTAATTTCTTCTCCTTCTCCAGTTGCCATGCATGAGATGATGGGGAAGAATTACAATATGAAGTAGAGAGGTCAGATTAATAAACCTCATGGTAACTGCTTACTTTTAGTCTTTCGCTCCATAGATAGAAAACTAAAAATATGTTTTAGCTTCATGTGAAAAAGTCTGCAAATCTGTATTCTGGAAAAGAGTCACATAAATGGCAGTTGTCAGCAAATATGTAGCACCATGTTTCTGATTGAGAATGTTTGGATTTTTATCATTATGCATTGCTTTTTTTATTATGTTAAGAAGTGTGGGGTTTATGGTTATAATCTTATTACATGACATTCTGTATAGAATACTCGATCTGATCCTCCATTCTATTTGAAGAGTTTAAGGTGACAAGCCTTTTTGAGGTTGGATCATGTGAGCTCCTGAGTTCCCTTCAGACTTAAATTATCCTATGATTTGTAATCAGTGCTTAAAAGAAGGAGAAAAAAAAGTATCAATAGCTTTTCTTTAAAATTCACATAAACTTTTCAAATCATTCTGTTGGTTACTAGAACAAAAAATAGTACAATTAAGAAAAAGTTGAATATATTTTTTATGCTGCTTGCATTCAAAGTCAAGTCTACCTTCAACTGTATGTTGACCAATTTGCCACTGTGTCTCAGAATGGCTTTTTTAATAGTTTGAAAACAGTGTGATGCTGTAATTTATTTTTCACAGAATTCAACACTGTGTTTTTCTCAAATTTACTCTTAAAGAAAAATTTACACCCACAGTTGATTATTTTACTCATGTTTTTGGGAACCAGCTCATTGGGAATCACTTTTTTACAGCAGTAATTTTGATGGGAACTGTTAGATCAATCAAAATTACAAAATATTGTGCTCTTCTCTGTTTCCGTAAAGGCAAAAATGAACCACCTGGCAATCTGTGATAAATACTTTTATAAGAAATTGAGTTAGCTATTCATTATAACAAGTATTTTCAGGACAAAAGAAGAACTTTTAATTTTGAATCATAGCACATTAATTAGTGACCCAACTGAACAAGCCAAGCTGAATAAAAACAAACTAAAATTAGTAACAGGCTAACAGCTTGCCTATTTCCTTGGGCAACATGTGGCTAACAGATGATGTGATGTTCAGTGACAGACAAATTCTGATCCTCTTTGCCACTTTTAAATTCTATGCATTAAGAAAAAATAAATTTCATCTGTACATCAACAGCAGAATCACTCAAATACAGAAGATATTTCTAATTTAAAAGAAGGGAGAATGAGAAATGATTATGATTCAATATTTTTAATCTGATACTAGTGATATACAGGAGGTAATGTAGATAATAATAATTGAAGATTTTATTACTTAATTACTTGTTATCACCTGTCCTGATTTTGTATCAGAGATTCCTCCTTTATCTTATACCCTACTGGAAAATAAATCAATCATTCTTCCACAATTACCAGATAAAAATTCCATATGTTCATTCATGTTCTTCAGCAAAAATTAGACAATATAGTTATTTCTACCTATATATTTGTTATGAGAACATCTGAATTTGCAGATGAGAGAAATAGTACCAAATAAGCAACTCCAGCTTACTTCATGCAATTGTTTTTCTACTTATGCCTGATTATATTCTTCCTTTTGAGGTGTCTGTATACTGAGAAAAATTCCTCTTACTATAAGTATGGTATTTCAAGTGAATGCAGCTATCACAATGCTCTTTGACTTTTTGTCTCTGGTACTTCAACACACAGCTGTATTTTTCATCATAGGTAAACTCAGCAGTGGGAAAGAATTTTGGTGGGTTTTGTTTGGTTTTTTGTTTGGGTTTTTTGTTTGTTTGGTTTTTATTTTGTTTTTGTTTTGGGTTTTGTTTGTTTTGTTTTTTCGGGGTTTGTTTGTTTGTTTGTGATAAGTACTATCGATTTCACGGAAGTGGTTTAAGGGCAGGGTTTGTTCTGCAAAGAACCTCTATGCACAATGGCATTAATGAACCCTGGTTTTCTACACCTCTATGTCCTTCACTTCCATCTTCTCCTGTAAATATGTCTCAGCTTTTCTCCTACTCCTATCATATATGTCACTTTCAACAATAAAATATGGCATGTTTGTGTCATGTCTGTAATAGTATGCATGCCTGCTGGTTACCTGAGCTCTGTCAAAGGGATTACATTATAGCTTAGCTCTGCTAGTTTCTTCCAGTGTAGATTTATAAGATTTGCTAATTTTTCTTCCTTACTCAACTAAAAAATTCCTACTGCATTTTTTTTCTGATATTTTTCTTCCTGTCAAATTTGGTAGTGACTAATCAGTAGTTTAAAATACTTATGTAAAGACATACACAATTTTGGGTTTGTATGTACATGTATATCTGAAGCAAGAAGAAAGCTGAATAGATGAACAAAATATATGGAGGAACACACAAAGGGTATGATAAGGGATTTTTATTTTATTTGAAAGTTGATAGGAAGAAATTTTAGTACCTATAGACATGCAGCTCTAGTTCAGGAAATTCCTGCATCTGTTCTTAATATATTTTGTGTGGATTGTCCTATTTATCTATAAATTTCATAGTGGGCTTAGGGTCTTAATGATTTATACTTTCTTCTACTTTTAGATTGTTGATAATAAGTTTTACAGAGCTAACATATTTTTTAAATCCTACTGTATCTTTAACTTAATTGTTTACTCACAGAAGAGCAGAATTTTGTTGCAAGTGGGCAAGGATCTAGATACCCAACTCTTCTTGAAGTCAAAGAAGTTAGGTAATAAACCATCTGTTTCTTCAATCATATATAACTCAGAAAATTTCTCTGAAGTGCCCACGTTACTCAAATATAGTTGTTTTCAGAGCTTGAGTCAGCAGGCTTCAACAAAATTTTTAAAGTTAGGAGGATGTGTAGAGAATCATTCAGAATCAGAAATTTCCTTTCTGATTAGTGATGCCTCTGGATTTTTTGATTCCTTTAGCTTGTTTATACTTCCTTCAAGGTAGGCCTTTATTCTGTTTAAGAACATTTAAGAACATTTGCACCCTGACTTGGACAACAAGATACACCATAGACAAAGCAACCTTCAAATCCTTGACCTTGGAGGAGCTCCAAAAGACTGCACGTATTGTGACAAAGAGGAAGCTGAGGAAGGAAGGGTCTTAGAGACCCATGATCCAATTTTCAGAGGGGCATGGCAGGGGCAGAACTGGGAAGGATCTGGGGGGTGGATAGATCTGGGATTGGATGGACAATATCATAAATTGTGGAACCCCTGGACACAAGGTGTGCGTCTCTGAAATCCCCATTGTTGAAAGCCTTCATTAAAGAACCTGTTCTCTTATCTCTACTAATAACTGCCTGATGAGTCTATTTTTTGGCTCCCATGATTCTTTAAGGCATCATTAGGTTCCATGACAATAGTTTTACATAAAAATAGAAATAAAATGACAGTGTACCTCCATCTAAAAAAATACATGATTTTTAATATTCAAGTTAGTGACTTATGAAATGTCAATGGAAATTTTACTGAGCTATGACTAAAATGGATTTTATATCAGTAGCAATTTATCAAGTAAGAGTAGATGTCTCTTCTTTAAAAATATGTATTTTTGCTTAAGGAGGGACTGATTAAGAGTACAATTACAGTTTTTATTACACAACAGAATAAAATCAGTTACTGTGATAGTTTCTTCTTTCTTCATAGAGAACGCATTAGTCCTACATTCCCCACAACAGACTAAAATAAATGGAAATCACATCTTTCAGAGACTACAGCATGAGTCTGTGGCAGAGCAAGACTAGTAGAATAATATCACAAGTCATGGTACTGTGCTTTGGCCTCAACTTATTTTATAAAAATATCTATGCATTTAAACTTCATTTTTCAAATAGGATGGAAAGTTACATATGGTTTTCTGAGAATCAGGGCTTGAAAATGTTTTCTCCTAAATACTGCTCCCTCTTCTTTCAGGCAATCCAATCGTCATGCATTTTTGCATCTTTAAAGAAATAAATTTTCTTATACTTTTCTTTTGTAATTGAATTCCTAATAGTTTTTGAAAACGCAATTGAATGTAGGTTTAACTGAAAGTCAAGTATTTACTATTCAGATATTCCAGTAGTTAATGACAGTTACAATCGTTCAGTGCTGGAACTACTGTCAGATTCACAAATAATCCCCTTCGTTTTTTTTTCCCAGTATCCAACCAAATTTTGTGAATCTCTCAACATTATTTAGTTGTTTCCAAGATTTTGATTTTAATGATATTCATGCAAAACAACTTTGTGAAGAACGGGATTTTTTAAACTCAGTTGCAGATACTTGATTTATGCAAAAGGTGTTATCAACTCTTCACTTAAAGATCTCTGTTGTCAATAAGGAGGGAGAGGCATGCCTTTCAGAAAAAGCCTTAAATCACATAGTTTGGAATTCTGCTCTGAGTGACTCTGTAGAGGTTGAGTGTAAAGTAAACACACTGAGAGTAAAAGTCTGATTTAAATGGAGTAACCTCAGTACCTTAGTGAAAGAAACTTATCTTTTTTTCCTCACTTAATGGCTAGATTTGTACCAAAGCAAGGCATCCACAAAAATGTGGATCTACTCAAACAACCCAAGAATATGAGAGGAAACCTCCATTAGGACTAGCCAGTGTTGTATGCACCTAATATCACAGGAAGTAGTGAAGTCTGTGCACATGCAATTTAATCCTCACAGTTCTCCTGTTTGTCTGTATCTCATAACAAAATGTGGTTTTCTATAATTAATGTTTGCAGTCCTAAATTGTCCCTTTGTTTTATAGACAAACATTTTCTCACAAAATACATGTTGCAGTTATATTGGGATATTGAACAGCGCCTGAATTTGTTCCTGAAACTAGAACTGGTGATCCATATTGTGAATTTGTTAGAATTGTATTTTGGCACAGTTTTGACACAGGCCAGCCAGAACAGTCCCACATAATCCCCAGGAAGAGTTAGAAGATATTTTTCCAATGTACTGTTTTTATGCAACCACAGTGTTCTGGGTAGCAAAAAATATGTGACGGTATGTAGATTCAGCACCAGATGAGCTCTGCACCACACAATGGTCCTGGATGTTTGACTCACTACTCCTAGCATGTTATGTCATAGTGTCATATCATTGACAGAGTATGTGTCATTTTAAGGGATGGCTACAGAGAAGATGGAGACTCCCTTTTCACAAGGAGTCACATGGAAAAGAGTAGGAGTAATGGGTACAAGTGACTCCTCGGGACATTCAGATTAGACATAATAGGAAAATTTTTCTTGATGAGAACAATCAACCATTGGAACAATCTCCCCAGGGAAGATGGGTTCCTGAACATCGGACTCTTTTAGGATTCATCTGGACAGGGTGCTGGGCCATCTTGTTTAGGCTGTGCTTATGCCAAGATAATCCTTGAGCTTCTCTTCCAACCTGGCACTCTATGATACTATGATACTGTTAGCCATAAAATATTCTATACCTTACATACTATCAGTTTATATGATAAATAGCTAATCACAGTAAACACAAAGACAAGAGAGGATCAGAGGAACAACAAAGCATAGAGGAACAAAAGGAATATTGCAATATTCCAATTGGAATGTTTTCTATGGCTATCAAAGGAGAAAACTTAGACCATGGTTCTTACAGTGAATCTCACCAGGATAAAACTGGACAAATGAAACAGAAAGCCCGGCATGAGCTGAGGGCAAACAAGTATGGGAAATTAGAGGCAAAAAGATGAATCCAAGGGTAAATGGTCAGTGATCTGCTATAGCATTGGGACACACTAGTCTGTGAGGCTGGATGTCATCCACCCAAGGGCACTGAAGGACCTGGCTGAAGAGCTCACTAAGCTACTCCTCATCATTTATCAGCAGTCCTGGATAACAGGCAGATCACGACTTACTGGAAGTTAGTAAACCCACCTACAAGAAAGACCAGGAGGATCCAGGGAACTACAGGTCTCTCAGCCTGACCTCAATGCCAGGGAAGGTCATGGAACAGATCATCTTAAGTACCTTCATGCAGCATATGCAGAACAACCAGGGGATCAGGCCCAGCCAGTAAGGGTTTATGACAGGCAGGTTCTGTCTGACTAACTTTATCTTTTTCTATTGCACTGTGACTCACTTAGTGGATGAGGGAAGGACTGTGGTTGCTGTCCATCTGGAATTAAGCAGCACCTAGTATACCAACGTGACACAGCATAATATGATTTAATTTATTAGACAGTTACAAGCTAGAAGAAAACCTGGTTTGAATTATATACTTGCTATCAATTTCAGTCATGAGTATCTGAACTGATTTGCTGAGTACGATGGGAATGGATGTCTGTGAAGTTCAGGTCCTTTACAATCCAAGAACAGCAATGTATTTCTGCCTTCTCATCCTTTGAGACTCATGATGCACTCAGTGACATTTGAATAACTGTGGGGTTTATGAGACAGAATTAACACCACAAATGATTATCAGATCTGTGAGAGGAAATGAAGTTTTCCCTGTACCGTCATATGAGATATCAAAAATATAATGGTCCTAAGACTAATTGACCAGGAGATCTTTAGAAATAAAGTCCCAGTACTGTAGACTGAATACCTGTTATATCGTCAGTAATGGACTCTGGAAGTAGTACTATCATTAAGGAAATTATAGTTTTTCTTATGTTAAAACATGAAGGTGAAGGGTGTTTTTTTCTGAAAGGGAAAGGAGAAAGAAAGAGCACTAGTTTTCACTTTCTTTTTTTTTTTCAAAGACCTTGAAACAGCACTACATCTTGTAACATCGCTTTCTACAGATGCTGGATCTACTCCAAGGACAGCTGGTACTGACCTAAGCCAAATATGCTTAATGTGCAGAATGGTAGTGTTGAGTTTTTTTCCCTGAATTCTGTTGACTGAACAGTACCATTGACTACTAATTTTTACTACAAAAAAACAACGCTTTTTGAGCATCACAACCTTCTCCCATTATTCTGAATCTCAATTTTAAAGAACTGATTTATTTTTTGGGGGGCAGAACCACTTATGTTTTACAATACGACAGGAAATCTTGCATCCAGATTGAATATAACCTATTGAAAGTGAATCCAGAAAATACAATGTTGTTTCTGGGTTTGTCTGTAGGAGTTTTTCTTCCTCAATTCTTTGTTTCCTGGCTGACATAACTGATTTATAGCAATCATCATATGTATTCTGCTACTCTCTAAAGGATTTCTTTGTTTTGTTGTATAGAAATGTTCAAGCTTTAATGCCAACTATGAAAACCTCCAAGTTAAGGATGAAAGAAAACTCAAGTTATGAGTAATCCAACTCTGGAAGCAGTACCAAGTAAGAAATAGTGGATTATATTTAACTTTGTCAAACAGTCCATCCTCTAAAATTAAAATTAAATCTAAACTTTATAAATCTGAGTTCTTAAAAAATCCAACATTATTAAATACAAATTTTCTTAGTTTAATTATTTGTTTTAGTGTTTTTTTCTGCCTGGAGATATTAACTGTATGCAAGAAATACACATCTAATAGACAACTATGCAACTCAAGTACCTGTGGCCTCCACAAGTCTTCCATGTGGACATACATATATTAATAGCTCTGTCAAGGAAAAAGAAAGAGACCAAATGACATGAACCAGTAAGTTCACATAGGGAGGATGAACCACCAAGGACTTTCTTTGTTAAGAGTCTTGAAAACTCTAAAAGTCATCACTTACAAGTTGCATTTAGAGAAACAGAATGGAAGAAATGTTTCTACAGACGGTAGGGAGGATAGTAAGTGGGCAGAAAAATTGTATTCTGTGATACAAGTCAAAGAAAAAGAAGGAAATATAAAGAATCCAGAAAAAAAATACCTAGATAACTTGCTATTATCCAAAAGAGCGGTTCAATAGAAGACAGAAATTAATTTAAGTGTTGTGATGTGAATAGGTGTTGCATATTTGTTACACATAATCTTATTTTTTTCCTGTAAAAAATGGGATGTAAAATTTTTAAGACAACCTTTCAAAGTCTCTGCATTCCTTTATTTATGTTACATTCCCCAAAAGGACGCATAAGTCTAGAATTTAGTTGGCGCAATCTGCAAATTTGTATTGCAGGAGAATCAGGAGCTCTAGAAAAAGATAGGATCAGGAGTGCTAGGAAAAGGCAGTGGAGCTTTCACAATTATGAAGAAGTTACAGCCTGGAGTGTCTGCATCCAGAAACCTTGGATGAACTCTCTCAGATATGTGTTCAATACCTGGCTGAGTACTACAACAAACAGGTTAAGCAGACAAGATGCATGAAATGAAAAAAAAAAAAAGTTCATGTAGGGAGTTATGCTACAATCCATCTTTAGAATTTGTTTCCTTCTGCTGCTGTGTTCCAGAAGAACACGATCAGCAGAGTGGCTCCCTTTTCCAGCTGCTAACAATGTTCCAAACTGAGATAGACCCCAAGAAAGTGCAGGCTGCATTATTTCTAATATAATCTTCCTCACTGCGACGAGGAGAGTTGTTACACAAAAGTCACAGGTTCAGATTTGAAGGTCCACGTGCAGATTGTTTCTGTGCTGGGCCTTAGATTTACTGGAAGTTGGTGAAGACTGAGATGATTCAAACAAAGAATTTTGGCCTGAATGAACGGTTCTAGTGCAAGTAGCGGGAGACAATGAACTTTGTATTTTAAGTCCACCTATTTTTTTACTGTGTTCTCAAGAAACCTAGAGAAATAAAGGGGGAAACTCTTCAAGCTTTAATTACAAATTCAGTAAAAAAATTGGCAGGGAGAAGAGTAACATTCAATTTTTCTGTCATTGCTCTGGACTCACATTTTTTCTCCTTCCTAATTAATTTCACTCTCTGATAATAAAACAAGTCAAACTCCACACACAAAGATACAATTACTGGCATCTTTCAGGCTTGCTTCCTAGCACAAGTCATGAAGGTGAGAGATCACACACTTTCCTATGCAATTCTATTGTACATCTTCATTTACAGCTCACCAACATTATTCCTTCATTGCCTTCAATATTCCTCTTCTGAGTATTATATACTGCATCAGTTTACATAGAAAATCCTTTTCTGTAGTTGGTTCGCTGCACCTACTAATGAGGGTCATGATCTGGAGAGGATTTTTCCTCACTTTGAGTGCAGGTCTTTAATAGTTGAACAGGAGTCTGGGAGGCATAAGCTGTGTTGCCCCATGTGCCCCACCCCTGTCTCCCTCAACCCCTCATTTTCATCCCTACCCTCTCTGAGATTTGAAGGACACTGGTTTACTGCATTTCAAACAGAACTACAGTTCCACTCCAAACTTTATTGAATGATAAAAGCAATAAAATCAAGGAAATGGTGAAAGAAAAGAAATCACTAGAGGTTTAAATTGCGATTGTATTTCATGGTTCTTGGCAATTACATTTTGCTTTCATATACTAACAGGAACAAAGACATGGCAATATTTTATCAGTTATCCCGCCTTACATTAGTCTCAAAACCAGAAAACCTGATTTATGGAGCCAAAAGCTTTTAAAAATCAGTATATCCTAGTAAATTCCCTTTGTCTATCATATTAAATATGTAATTTGCTGTGATGGACAAATCCCCTTTGGTTTAATCTTTTAGGAATTTAGGAGCTCAAAAGAAAATGTATTTGAGCTCAACATTATGAGTCAAAAGATTGCCCACATTAACATAAGGAATATAAATACAAAAGTTCCAGGATTTGTATTAAACATTTTAAATCTCTATTCATCTGTAAAGAATAGATGTAGTGTATCTGCCAGAGAGTTGGCATTGATGAAGGTGGCATCTCAAGTCATGTCACAGGTTAATGCCTAGACAGAAGTAGGGTGAGGGATTAGTAGACCCACTGTAGATTACAGATACATCAGCTTTGTTGTGTTCGACCTCACAGCAATCTTATAAACAGGATAAAAGCACGGTTCCTAGTTTTTAATGGTCAGTAGGGCACACATTAATTTATAAATCTCTAAGAGTTGTTTTCTTGGTTAATGTTCTTAATTCGCTGACTTTTATGACCTAAATCAATTATCTCTGTATTTTTTAAAAGTAGAAAGTGCAGGAAGTTCTTATATTTCCTTAGAGGAGATTGTCAGAGTAGATGAAATATAACACAAAGCCAAGAAATTTACATGTCTAGCACGTAGTATTGTGCTACAATCTTAAATTAATATTTTATTCCTGGTGGGTGGAAATTAATTGTTATATACTATGACTACCTAATGGTTGGATTGTAGAAACAGATGTACTTTTGCCAGGGGAACAGAAAGTAGAAACCAGCTTTAATATCTGTTAAGTCATAAACAAGATGCACATAGTAGATCTGATGCAAAGTATATGCTAATCCAATTGTAGAATTTAAAATTTATTGCTTTGCTCTGTGGCTTTCTGGGAACCCAGTTGGTGAAAATTTTCATATCATGTATTGCCCACATAGTAATATAGAAAAAATTTAGAAGAATCCAAGGTCATATTTCCAGTCCAATATTTCTCTGAATTTTGAAGTCAATAAGTCCTTTTTAGCTTTTTTTGTTTGCATCTTATATTTGGTTAGTGATGCTTATGGATTTCCCTCTAGAGTATAAACAACTGTTATTGATGTATTATTCTGTGTCACTGGGGCAAGAACATTTCCAAAGAGGATTTGACTGTCTGGAAATTGTCATTGTCCATTTTTCAATAAAGAAGGTATAACAGGAATACCTAAGGCATTTGACTTAATTTAATTTCTGTGCTTTCTGTTGAATGCTCCCCTGAGACTCTTGGGAATGTGTTATTTTTAATTTCCTGGTGGTGTCCCTACAAGGGTGTAAGGCAGTCCTTTTTTTCTTAATATATCTTGAAAGTCAACATAAAATTTCTTCATCAGCACTGAACATAAGTCAGGGAAGATGAGCCAGGCATCCAGGGGCAAATCCCAGGGCCAGCAGACCCTGTTCCACAGGACCTAGTGAGGTGGGCAGGGTACACTCAGAGAAGATGGTCAAACAAGAGTCTGGATTATAAGGATATATCACAGTGAAGAGGCAGGTCTGAGGTCAAGCTGGAAAGCCAATCCGTAGGTCAGAGTTAGGATTGGGTCTTATGGTGACCATGCAGGTCTATAGGGACAGTGGTGACTGAGATCAGACCAGGAACTCAGCCCAAGGGTTGGAGTTCAGATCAAGGGATTCCATGATGAAGCAGTACAAGGCTGTGGCAGACCTGGAGACCAACATTCCTGTGGCACTGCTGATGCTGTGGCTGATGGCCTTGAGCTAAGTGGAAGTGGGGCTCCTGGGTCCATGGGTAGGGTGTGGGGAGCTCCTTGGCGAGGGTGGACAAAAGCAATAAAGCCTATAGCTCGTTTATGGTCCTGACAAAGGTAACACGTGTCAAGAGAACTAATTAGGGAATGCTTTCTATTCCATAGGAAAGAGAATAACCACCATATTTGAAGTTTCTAATTTTTCAGGAAGCAGTGGCAATTTTCAGGATTTGAATGAGGAAAATTAAGATGGACCAAGAACCTTTCATAATTAAATTTGGCACTAGCCTTGCATAAGCTTGATGAATTTCCAAATTCTGAAAAACCTCAGTAAAGCACTTGTTTGTGTTTTCCAGCGAATGTTATTATCATACATTTTTAGTCTACACCCACCGAAGCAAAACATTCAATAAGCTTTCTGTTCATGCAATGGGTGAATGGGCATCCCTTTGAAATATTGTATGCAACATGGTGACCTCTAGTAATACCCCTTATAGTCAGCAAATTGCTTTTTTAAAAAAGTCAGAGTATTGCTTTTTGAAAGGAAATTATGCCTGCTTCTTTTAGAAGTCTTTTTAGCAGTGTTCTCAAACTATTAATAATATACCATACTCTTTGGTGATTGATATGCCTTGAATATTAAGGGATTGGTTCTAATCAAGATGAGAAATAAAATAAAAAATAAATGCAAGGGTAAGCAAAGTCTCTTGGCAACTTATTCACCAGGCATCTTATTTGAATAGTATATATAAAACTGTTATTTAAATTTTGTATCAAGTCATTAAAAACAAAGTCACAAGTTCACCAGTACTCTCTATCTCCATTCTGAATTTGTTAACTGCTCCCTTTTATTTTAAAATTATTTCTGTATTTCCATCCTATAATCTCCTTATTAAAATTGTCAGACCAAGAGGAGCAACACTCTAACTAAGGTGAATTACACAGAGTGAGAATTGCACATTGCTCTTACCAGCACAGGTCAGAGCTGCAACTCAGCAATTTTGTGTGTCTGTTGCTAAGGCAGTTCTAATATATGGTGCAACTACAGAGGAGTGGGGATAAATCTTTATGGTTTGCTACTCATTGTTTTCTCCTCCAATAATTTTAATGACCCGCTATCAATAATTAGCATAAACATAATCTAAAATGTAGATCAGTATTGGAAAAAATGTAGACTGTAGTCATCATGTTGGGCTGTGTTTGTTGTATCATGTGTTGGAATGATGTGGGGAGCATACAAAACTCTAGGTACTAAGGCTAGGATTAATCTTACTTAACTTTAGCCATCTAACCATCAACTCTAAGATGACTTATCAGTTTCTCTTTATAGCCACAGAACTGTATAACAGGGCAGTCTCACAAATCCTTAAAGGTGATCCATCTGACCTAGTACAGTTTCTTGTCTCAGAATGAGATTAATTGCTCTCTAAAAGTAACTACTTCTTTCCACTGACTATGAAGGAAGGTAAGAAAGACCAGCTCAAATCATATTTTTTGTTTTAAGGAGGAAGTAAATTTAATCTTACCTGAAGTTTTCAAAAAGTTTCCATAACTTTGCTGAGTTTAAGGTTAAAATTTTTCTTATATTTGCTTTTCATCTCCATCTCATGTACTTATGTACAAGGAAGAAAGGAGCTCACCTGTCTCATGTAGATTATCGAAGCTTGAAGGATTAGATGACCTATTCAGATTTTACTTTGCATCTGTGCAGCAAAGGAGTTAGACAGCAGTTAGAAGGGAACATTCATTGTCATTTTCAATTAAGTAATAGAATAGTTATCTTGAAGCTTACATTAGCATTATAAGATGCAAATGATAGTCTTTAGTGAAGGGAGATGCAAGCTACCTGACTGTAGTAAAGTGCTCACATTTTCAAATATTCAATGTAATTGCTGTCTTGAAATCAAGAGGACAAATGTCTATTTCCCTCTTAAATGCACAACAAATACATATCAAAAGCATTTTAACATTTTCATGGTTTGAGGCACTACCACCACACCCTTTCAAACAAAGTCTTCAACTAAAGAGGAAATAATACTGCATTGACAATAAGCAGTCATTCCAAAATGACATGGCTGTAGTTTGTTGTATAACTGATACAGTTATAGGTTTTAGGATTGGATTCTGGTAATGATGATGGGCTTCATATGTAGTGAGAAAATTTTTCTTTTAAATTTGGGTTGGTTAGATCTGCTCAAAGGTTTGAAATAGGAGTTGTGCCAGTGGACATGAATATACATTATGGAGGGCTATGATAGCACTTTTGAAGTGAATACCCATAATTGCACTCAAGCATGTATAATCAAACACAAGAATGCTCATTTAGACATCAGTCTCTGTACTTCTATTAATTAAAGCTCTTTCTGAAATGTTTGTACAGAGCAAAATCTGCCTTCTAAATGTTTACAACAAGCAAGCAAACAAACAAATAAACAGAACAAGAGGTATTGAATTGGACAAGCAGTTTTGCAAGCAAGATTTGCCAAATGACAGAATCACAGAATCACAAAGTCACTGAGGCTGGGAGGCGCTTCTGTAGACTGCACTGCAGATTCAAGTCCAAGCCCCTTCTAAAAGCAGGGTCGGCACAGCAAGACCATGTTTATTCCTGTTTTGAATATCTATAAGGGTGGAGATCCTCTCTAGAAAACCTCTTTCAGTGTTTGACAATCATCACAATAAAAAAAAAGATAACAGAATTTCATTACTTTTAATTCGTGTGACGTTTCCTCTTGTCCCATTCATGGGCAATGAGAAGATCCCAGCTCTGTGTTTTTTACTGACCCCATAAGGTCAGTATACAATGATAAGATCTCCCTGGGGCTTCTCTTCTCTGGGCTAAACTGTCCCTGTTTTCTCAACCTCTCCTTGTATGCCAGGTGGTCTGGTCCTTTACTCATCTCTGAGGCCCTTGGCTCAATAATTTTGCCAAGCTTTTTTGACAGAGAAATAGATGATACAGATAGAGGGAAACAGTTAGCAGGGGAGTGAAATGGCATGCCAGCAGGAAGATCACTTGATGTTTATGTGATTTGCATGTTTTAAGAAGTTCTTTAAAACATGCATTTGACTAAAAGTGGCTTGTGTTTTTTTTCCTCATCCTGTTGTCTGTTTTCAAAGAATAAAAAAAAAATTTTTTTTGATTGAAGGACTTGGAAACTGTATTTTGCAAGGATAAGCCTCTCATTTTCTGTCCTTCCTGGTCTAGTGGAAGGTGTCCCTGCCTGTGACAGAGGGTTTGGAACTAGATGATCTTTAAGGTCCCTTCCAACCCAAACCATTCTATGACTCTGTGATTCTATGATTCCATCCTAAGCTTTGGGATAAATAGTTTTTTAGTTTGTTAGGTTTTTGCTTAGTCTTGTTTTCTGCTGCTTGTAGTAAATTGATACTTTTGAAAGGTTAGAGAGCAGTATTAAAATTTGAAGAAATTGGTGATGGAATAATCAGTAAAAGAACCAGTTTTCTTGGTATCTGAAAGCTGGGGCTGAGGGCGTGTGGCTCTTCTTACCTGAAGTCAGCATAATTTCTACATTCCAGGCTCAGCTCTATGAAAATTTTCTATTTTTACCAAAATCTTATGCCTTGTATCAAAATGAGGTATCTATTGCAGGGTAGATGTTCATATAAAAGGTGAAAAAAGGGACATATGTGGGCAAGGAAAACTACTAAAAAATATCTGTTGTAATACCAAACATCAAAGTAGATTACTTTTTATAAAATTACATAGGATAAACCATTTCATATATTTCATCCTATATGTTTTTATAAGATAAATTCATTTTTAAAAAAGAGAGATTTTATGGAGTAGTAGACATTTTACTTCAGATGGCAATACTACTGTGAGAGGGATTGTCATCATTATGATTGGAAAACACATAAATTAATTTCAATGCTATGCAGCCAAAACCTTAAAATAAACATATATAAGTTAATTTATATAGGTATTTGTTTATATAGTGTATATGGCTTATACCGTGTATATAATTTAGAAAATATCCTAGAATCATAGAGTTATAGAATGGCTTGAATTGGAAAGGCCCCTAAAGATCATCTAGTTCCAACATTGCTACTATAGACAGAGTTGTTTTTTTTTTTTGTTTTCCCTTCTGGAAAAAGATAATTTTTGATTGCTAATTTAAAAGTTTACAGAGCACGTTTTAGCAGGGAACTCTGATTTATTTTTTTGTATTTCTATTTGTTTGTTTATTTGTTTGTATTGCCAGGTGAATCAAACTTGCTGACCTTCATACACTACACATCACAATTTTACACTGTTCATATGAAGAATCTAATTCTTCTTTCAGTCCAGAGAATAAAAGGAATGCTACACATTGTCTAGAATCCAAGTCAGTATACATCACATTTTTAGCTATATTATCTGCTTCAGCAACTATTGTCATTCTGGTTAGTTTTTCACTCTAAGTAGTCAGCTGCTGAGAAATGAAGATAAATCTTTCTAAACTGCAAAGCCAGAAAGACAAAAAAAAATGGAAACAATCCACAATTAAAATTCTCTTACACTAAACTTACCATGCAGCTTACTTTGGAAAAGATAAATATTAGCCTTTCTCTTGGACTCTGACATCTTCCCAGTGAAAAACACACTGCTTTAGGCTTCCTCTGCTAAACTACTTCTCATGCCAGGCAGATGTGAATGTCTTATTTCTTTATCACAATACTTTGGAGGGTTTTATGTGTATAAGCTTCATTGATTATTAATTTTGTTACAAATCTTTGTGGAATACAGGATTCCTCTTGGGAAAACTTCTGGTTTTGAAGAGGAAGTACTTTTATAAGCATAAGTTTATGTTTTGAAGAGAAAAGAAACATAATTTTCATATAATAATTTCAGCAAATAATTGATTTTAAGGAATTCTGGGTAAACTCTCAATATCTTTTCAGTGAACAGATTTTACTGTACCATTTGGAGATGACAGTTTGCACTGGGAGAACAATCATTAGAAATTCCTCTGCAATGATGTATGTCATCACTTCTCACTTAATCAATAGAATTTATCATTAAAGACACTGATTCAGCACAGTTATGCTTTAGGACATATAAACAGTCCCACTAACTTCAGTAGCTGTAGATAACAAAATCGTTCAAAACAAGGAAGCTATTTATAATACAAGTGTGCAAATCTCATGGCCACAGAGGAAAGATCAAGGAAGCAACTCAGCAGGTATCATACAAAAAGAGGGGATTATTCCAGTCCTGTGTGGAGCAGGAGTTTCTTGAGGTACCTTCAGTTGCACACTATGAATAAACTGGTCCCTTTTCTTCAGCATCTGCCTATGCAGCAAGTGCCCTGTTTCCAGTTCTCAGTTCTGGCTTTGGGCTCTGTACTTGTTCTGTGCCAAATTTCTGATGTTCACACAGCTCTGAATTTGTTCTTTGTTCTCATTCTTCTTTTTTCAACATCAATTTAGTAACTAGTGGGAAGTAGTGAACAAATTCCTTCTTGATTTTCTTCTGCACACAGCTTTTTCTTTTCTTATTAAACTGCCTTTGTCTCAACCTATGAGATTTTCCATTTCATTTTCTCCTCCTATCTTGTTTAGGAGGGGGACTGAGAGAGTTGGGTGGGGTACTGGTAACCAGCAAAAATTAACCCACTACATCAACCTACAACAGTCTTGAGATCTTCAGAATGTCTTTTAAACTATGAAAAGGGCTGAAATTCCTCAACGTTTGTCAATAAGATATTTTTAATGCTTAACATTAGACATTAAAACTGTATGAATGTCAGTGTTTAGTCATCCTATGCCTAAATCCTATATTGGACTACAAGTTTTCCACAGTCTCCCATGATGGAGCCTGTAGGACTCTCTGTGGAATGACTGCCAGACTCACAACTCCATGAAAGTCAAACAAGCTTTTTTTTTCTTTCTAGTAAACTCATGACTGAAAAGCAATAAACCTTGTTTGATATGCTCTCATGTGCCAGGTAGTAGAAAGTTCTATCAAAATCTTTTTACTCTGAATTACTTGGGGGAAAATAGAGGAAACTCCCTCCCAGTCTCAAGTGATCACTAATCCACTTTCTTTAAATAATACAGTTTACTGGACTGGAGAGATATGAAATGTGGTTGTTTCTGAAGGCTAACATAATTTTTTTCCAAATAAGAACTCTATGGTTAAAAATTCTGTCCCAGGAATAAGTAATTTTTTAAAGGGGGAAACTCATCACCACGATTTATGACTTTGAATCCAAAGAAGAAGTACTAAGCGAAATGCTCACAAGTGGAACATCTTCTCCACTGATTTGACGGAGAGTTTATGCACTCACTTAGGAAGACTGATTCACCAAACATTTGAAAAAGGCATAAGTTAAGAGTGCAGTGTCAAAAATATAGATAGACAATACCTTATAATGACAAGTGATTTCATTAGCATAGGTTTTCCTGTATAGATTATCAATTATAATATAAAGAACTGTATGCATCCATATATTTTAATGATATTGCAAACTCCAGAGGTAAAATCTTCTCTCCATACCTCTGCTATACATTGTAGGAATTTTTGTCATACCATTTGTTTAAAATGTGATGAAATATAAGGAAAGGCATAGCGGTATGAAATCCACGTTATTCTTTTTCATGGTTATCATACTGTGACATATCTATCTAAAAAATTTCTAGTGGTTTTCTTATTTTTCTAATCTGAAATGCTACCAGCTTCCTTTCTGTCCTGTAGACAGACAGGTGAAAAATTCAGATGGAGGCGTAAAATAAAAGCTTTTTAGCTTGTTAAAAACAACGAAAAATATTCTTTCAGGTCAGAGACTGTGTGAATAAGAATAATAAAGTTAATTCTCCTGATTCTAAGTCTGAATGTTTCTGAAAAGTGTTGAGGTTTAAGGTCCTTTTTGTAAGGGAGAGGAAGCTAGCCTTTCAGTGACAAACAACTTCTTACAGTAGTAAGAGTTTCCATACTTTTAACATGGAAAATACACTTTTTGCTATATTGCAAGAAATTATTATCCTATTGGACACATTCAACATATACTAAAATATGATTTGAAAAAAATTATGACATAAAAATACTCCACAAGTTGGTGGTATGTCTGCCCAGATATTTTACTGTGCTTTCACAGAGCAGCTAAGGATATTTATCTGCATTTTACAGAGGTCATCATTTCATGGCTAAGCTTCGCGAATGAAGATTTGGGAAGGGTTCTACCCACATTTGTTGCAAGCGCATTGGTGGCTAAAAAGGCCAATACGAGATAGGCATGTCTGGTTGCAAAAGGCACAGCAGAAAGACTCCTTGGATGGTATATTCTGCAAGGTACGATTCTTTCTGCATTGCCTTTTCTCCTCAAGGGTGATCCTGCGTGCATTCTCAAAAGCATCCGCAGCGTTATAGATGGTGTGTCTCCAGGCCTCCCGATTGGAGGCCAGAGTAGACCAGTTATGATGATCAATATGGCCAAGGCTGAGATGTTGTTTCAGGGAGTCCTTGTATCTTTTCTTCGGGGCTCCTCTCACCATAGAGCAAGATCTTAGGGAGGTGGTGGTCCTTCATCCTTGAGACGTGTCCTGCCCAACGCAGCTGTGTTCTCAGCAACATGGCCTCAATACTTGTGACTGCTGCTTGTTCAAGAACAGATGTATTGGTCACATAATCTGACCAGTGGATGTTTAGGATTGTACAGAGGCAGCGTTGATGGAAGCGTTCTAGGAGTCGCAGGTGGTGGCGGTAGATGACCCATGATCTGTATGAGAGAGTAATCAGCACTATGGCTCTGTAAACACTGATCTTTGTACTTTTCTTCAGGTGTTTATTTCGCCAAACTCTTTTATGAAGCTTTCCGAAAGCACTATATGCCTTTGCCGTCCTGATCCTCGAGGTCTGCTGTGGGCCTTTGGAGCATCATGCTGAAAAAGACTGTGAATAGGGTAGGAGCGAGAACACAGCCTTGTTTCACACCATTCTTTATTAGAAAGGGCTCAGAAAGTGTGTTGCCATATCTGACTTGGCCGTGCTGATCCTCATGGAGTGAGATGATCATTTTAAGGAACTTGAGGGGACAACCTAAATGTTCCAAAATCTGCCACAGACCTTTTCTGCTCACAGTATCGAAAGCCTTGGTGAGGTCGACAAAGGTTACAGAGACCTTTGTTCTGTTCCCTACACTTCTCTTGCAGTTGTCTGAGAACAAATACCATGTCTGTGGTACTCAAATAATTTTAGATCTTTGTATGATAATGTTTTTGCCAATACAGATATCAATGTTTAAGATATTAGGTTTTAAGACTCCACCTCTTCCTCTCCTGCCGTGAAGGTTTAAAACACCTCTGCCAGGATTCTATACCCATAAACAGGTTTTCTGACAAAAAAACCCCTGCTGTCACTGTTATGATCTTCTATTTTTCTCTCTCAATACATACTGACACTGATTCAAAATATACAAGATGATTTTTAACACTTATTTTTGTATATGTACATGAGTCATAGGTGATTATTAAGACAAGATCCAGATACAGAATAAAAAAGTTAATGGCAAGAACCTAAGTGGCTCAGGGTAGAAGTAGAGGGCAAGGAGGATGAGAATATGGGACAACACAGGCAGGGTTTGATGTAGTCTCCAATTTTATGCTTAAAGGAATAGGGATGTGAGGTTTTAGTCAACATATAACATTTATCATACACTGCCAAATGACTCTTTTTGATAGGGTTTAAACACATCTAGCCTTTCTATCAAAGATAGATGTCCACACTGCTGCTACCATGCATAGAACCTAATCACGTAAACTTGTGTTAAATATTCTCTGAATTGCTTAATGCATGCATCTTAAATATATGTAAATGTTTATACTTGTATGTTTATAGAATTACAAATGGTGTATCAAACTCTAATTAAATCCTGCTTCAGTAGCCTATGTTTTTTAAAACTATTCAAGTTTTAAAAAAGTGTTCAGGGAGTATGGACTGCCTGCTAGATCTTTCTTCCTCTAATATACCAATTAATAAGATGGTATTATCTACCTCTTTGATTGTTATCTTTCTCTTTCTATCCTGAGACAACTCCTTTGGCAAAATGATATGGCTAGTACTGTTCCTTTTGCAGAACAATCAGTTCCACTCTTTCTCCATTTGGCAATCAGAAACTTGCTCAGTAAAAGTGTCATAGATAGTAGCAGTAGTTGTGATAAAATCTGCTGGTATTTTGTCTGTGTTAAGTGCCTGACTGGTTATAAAGAGTTCTTTAAGAAGATTCATACTGAAGGGCAAGTTCTTTACCTATTTTGACTCTCTGTAACTAAGAAATAACCAAACATTTTTTAAAAAAATATTAATATTACCAAATACAGATTTTAAAAATAGTCATAAGACTGGTTCAAAATTTCATTCTCTTAGAAAAAAAACCTGAAACAAATAACATTATTGTCTGTATTATAAACTTGTATGTGTTGCCTTTTTGTCAGAAAATCTTACTTTCAAATTTGTTCTAAAAATAACGCTAAGAGTTTTGATATAAAGCTGTTGTCCAGGACTTGTGTTTCAAGGGGAAAAAAAAAATTGTTACTATGTGACTGCATAATTTGTCTAAATGTAATCTTTATCACATGTAAGACAACTTTACTAGCTGTCAGAGAAAGGGTAAAATTACTTTCATCTTATTTTTTATGTCTTAAAGTTAGACATCTATACTGTAGTCATCTTCAGTCTTCTTTCATGTCCTAGTTACAAAAGTAGGAACCTCCAGAAGCCTATTAATGTAGTTTTTATTGCCCATCCTAACATGACATGAAATACCTTCTAGAAGTGGTTAACTGTATCTTACTAAGTGCAAAACCAGTACATGATGTAAATCTGTTAGACACTGAACTGTTAGATGCCCAAGTCAAGGTAGGTCAGAATACAAACTTTTATTTTTCAATGTAAGTCTATCTCCCGTGTCATTTTCAGGAAATCTAAAGGGACTATGTAACCCTACACTGCTGACCTGCATCACAAAATTTATGTATACAGAAAAAACCTCCACATTTGTTTCACCTCTCCCTTAAGACTGGAGGGGAATGGTAGAGGAGGTTAAGGTAATAAAAGAAAAATTGATACTGTCCCTCCAATGAACCAGGCAATGCATCTACATAGACTACTAATGAATTCTCAAACTAGAGATGGGCTATAACAGTTATATAAAATAAAAAAAATAGCTTCAGTGTTGAGTAGACATGAGAAGAAAAATAAGAAGTGTACTGTTTTAGACAGGTACAATTTCACACTAAATTTTCATGTCCATATATCTTAGAACAGAGAAGGTAGAACTTAATTTCACTCTTTCATGGAGACTTGCCTAGTACCCATTTCAATAGGTTTCTGTTTAAAATAAAAGCAAAACACACCAGTCCTGATATCTTTTAGCTCATTTCAGGTACGTTAACCACCAGTCTAACTTAAAACTTTTTAGATTTAAAGAAAGGATAGCTTGTGATTATATTAAATTTATAATATGTGGCAGCCTGTACAGTTTCATAAATGAAATGAAAACATTGAATTGACAAAAGGAAAATATGTAATGACTTGGAAGAAAGCTATGCTCTGAATAGCGGAAGAGTATCTTAAATCCAGTTAATCATCTTTCAATAAGAATTAACATCAGGGCAATAAAACCTCTCCTCCACACCAATCAGTATGCTACATTATAAGACGTGATTTTAAAAAGTACTTTAGTAAGATAGTTTTAATTAATTCTCAAAATAAAATTACAGCTCCAAGCTGACTAAAAATAAGATGTCCCTAAACCTAAGGCTAAAAGAAGCCTTATAAATGAATATGACAGAAAAGCAGTGAGAACAATTATTTATCTGCAGTGCCATCATGATTTATTTGTATTTACTTTGTGCTTTCCTACTTATGAGTGCTTCCTCTCACATGATTAACTGATTTCCCATACAGTATTTAAAAAATATACAATCATTAGACTTTTCACAATATGTAATAAAGAATTTTTGACATTAGGACTCAATTTGATTGATAAGTAATAAGAAGCTGTCTAGTATATGTGTGTGTATTAGGAAAGTAGGTGGCCATTATCTGTCCCTGAGGCCAATTGGCACAGACTAGACTGTGCTGATATTTTTAAACTCTTTTACTCTCTAAAACATGTCAACATTCAAACTGTTGATTTGGAATAGTCCCCTAGCCATGTTAACTGCTGAATCACACAGACAAATAGCTTTGAAAAGTCTACATCAGATGTACCAAAAACATGCAGGGATCACTATAGTGGTCAAAAAATATGCATTTTCTCAAAGGGGCTTCACTTTGAAGTTTTCAAAGACTTGAGAAGGGTGGTATTTTCACCTTACTATTCTCTCAGATAATAAACATGTAATTAATTTATGTGCGTGAAGTCATGGTGTTACAGCTAATGGTTCACTTTACGTCCAAATATAAATTAAAATGTGCAAGTCTTCTTTAAGAGTAGTTTAAATGTAAGCATGAACACAGGAACATAGGAAATCTAATACATTTTTGCTGATAACTTGTAGTAAAAAGGCATATTCATGTATATTCATGATATTCTTATTCTCAGGGAAGGACATTATAGAGCTGTGTTGGATTCATCTTCAGAGACAAAACCTGACTTCTTGTTCCCAACAAATGTAGAATGGTAAGGGAAGTGTAATTAAATGAAGAACAGGAGAGACAAACAGATTTTGTGGCAGATGGATAATTTAGGAACAAAGTTAGTTCTAATGTTATTACAAATCTTGCTAAATTTGCAGTCATGTGGTAGTGAAATCTGGGGCATGTTTGGATTGGTTCATATTGGAAAAAGAATCAGGGAAGAAAAAAGAGATATTGTGCTTTATGTCAACAAATTAATGAAATACATAGAGCTCTGCTATGGAATATGCAACAGACTTATCAGCTGCTTATGAAACTGGATTTGAGGAGAGATAGACAGACAAAACTTTATGGCAGGTGCTGGATACTGACCTCCTGATCATACAGTTCTTGATTAATGCTGCAAAACACATGAAGTCTCATGGTTACAATACAAAGTTATCATGGAGAACCTACAACTACTCCAACATCTTCTGGAAGGGCAATATCATTGAACACAAGCAAACCAGGAGACTTCTGGGCTGCATTAAGGACAGTATTTTGATGCAGATTCTGCATGGACAGAAGTTGGTAAGTCAAATCTGCCAGAACTGCTACTTCTGAATAAAAATGAGTACCATGATTCGTCAGCAGCAGTCTTCATTCCAAACACCATCAGATGATATAATTGAATATCGTCAGGAAAATGAGGAAGAGAGAAGGAAGGAAGAATTTCAGGGAATTGGTAGAAAGGATCCCTTGGATGCTGCTTCAAAGGGGAAAAAAGAAAATGAAAAAAAAAGAAAAACAACCCAAAAAACAACAAACCAAACCCCAAGAGAGCTGGTTATTGTAAAGGACAAACTCCTCAAAGCACAGGGATAGTCCATCCTATTATAATGAAGTCAGACTGGTTTGGTATAAGGCCAGCATGGCTAAAAGCTACTGATGGAGTTCAAATGCAAATAGGAAGCTTATGGAAGGAGGAAATTCAGATTGCTTGCCCAGAGGAAAATAGGAATGTTACATGAGATGCATGGATGGAATTAGGCAATTAGGCAAACTAAAGTTCATAGTTGAAATTGGAAATGTGAAAATCAACAGGAAGGGCTTCTGTAAGTATGTTGGCAACAACAAGAACAGAAACCAAAGATGATGTAGGTTTGCTATTAGTGAGGAAAGTGAATTGCTGATGATGAAAGGCAGAGACACTAATTTTCTCATTTGTGTCAGTTTGTACTTGCTGTCAGGCATCCCATGTCTGACTGAAAGAAGTACAACTTAACAGCAAGAAAATATTAAGTTAGGGATCGTGTTAATAATCTATATAAACCTTCAACAGGGACAGACTGAAGACATTCAAGACTTCTGAGAGACCTTTCAGATGTTATTTCAAGGTCCCTCTCTGTCATCTTCAAAGGGTTATACCTGTCAAAGGAGTTCCCTGTAGCCTGGAAAAAGGCAATTATTTTGCCCATCCTCTATAATGGAAAGAAGATCCAAGGTAGTACAGGCTCTCTGTACAGAAAATGCAGCAAATCCTTCTGGAAGTTATTTCCAAGCAAAAAGGTAGTTGGAAACAGCCAGTATGGATTCACTAAGGGCAAATCATGCCTGTTCAGTATGATTGTCTTCTACATTGAGTTAACTGGATGAGTGGGCAAGTGCAACAGGGTCAGCTGTAAAATCTCTGTAGTATAACTGCAAAGAAATAGCCTTAAAAAGATGGAGAAAAGGTAGGTAAGGCTCACTGAACTCATAAAAAGCTTGCTTATAAGTCATCAGCAGTTCAAAAGCATATTTTTGAGTGTTGTTCCTTTGGGATTAACCCTAGGGCTCATCCAGTTTAGATCTTCATCAGTGACTGTGATAGTGTGATCCTCCCCCTCACTTTTTCTCCTTGAGCAATAACCACCAGTGGTTGTAGTGGTGGCTGCATCTCGCTTACAGGTAACAGTACAACAGTTAAGGGACACAAATCTTGCTCAACACCTAAGTCTTGCACAAAAGCTGAGGAGTAGTTGAGCATGTACCAACTCAAAATATGGCTGGTTTGCAAATATAAGTCATTCATCTTACTCCATAAATAGTGGACATTCCAGGGCCCATCCAGCTCTCCTTCATGGTAGTGGGCTGCACACCAGGATGTCCTCTTGTATAGGGACATCTCCCAAGGTTACTCCTTGAGGCTGAGAGAATTCTTATCTCATCAGACACTCGGTATATGAATTGTAATAAGCATGCTGAAACTTTGAAATCTTGGTTAAGTGATATAAGGGACTGACTGTGCACATGTAGTCCTTTAGACATAAACCATTGACCAAATATGGTACTATGTGAATCTAGTCACACCTAAACTCTCCTCAGAAAGGAGTTTAGAATGCAAGGAGGTCCTTTCTGAACCTCATGACCCTGTCCTCTATGCAGTAAACAATGAAGGCCAACCATAACGTTGGATCTTGTTGAACTACTGTTGCATTTACTATCAAACTTAGTTCTATATCAATAAACACACTGCTATTTCTCTCTCACAAGTGAAGTGCTTCATCCATGACAATGACCTAGAGACTGGGAAAGAATACACTTACTGAGTTTGCAGAAGAATGCAAATTTGGGAAGTAACTAGTACACTGTCATTCAGAGAGAATTCCAGGAGCTGGAGGAATGGGCTGGCAGAAACATCATGAAATTCAACTTATACAAGCAAGAAGTCCTACGCTTGTGATGCAATAACACCATGCCTCAGTATAGGTGGATGCTGTTTGCATGGGGAGTAATTTTGTATGAATGGATCTGGTGGTCCTAGTTGTCACTAAGTTGAGCATGAATCAACAATGAGTCTCTGCTTTAGTGAAGGCTAACCACTTACTGGTCTGCATCAGGACAAATATAGCCACTGTACTCCTCTGTGGGGCATTTCTGAAGCTGCACTTGCGGTATTGTTTCCAGCTTGGGGCTCCCCAGTACAGGAGAAAGACTGACAAACTGAACAATGAAGGCAAGAGGAACACGAAATAAAGGCTGAGGAAACTAAATTTCTTCAACATAGAAAGGAGAAGGCTGAGAGATGACCTGTTTGCTCCATTCAGCTATCTTTTAGCAGTTAGACAGAGGATGGTGCCAGAATCTTATTAGGATTGCAAAGTGAAAAGTTGAGAGGCAACAGTCAAAAGCTGACATAATGGAAATAGACTGTGTATAGATAAATTCACAGTGAGGACAGTTAAACACCGGAAAAGGTTCTCCAGAGAGACTGGATAATCCTAATTTTTTGATATATTAAAAACTCAGCTGTAGAAGGTCCTGAACAATCTCATCTAACGTTTAGCAGGAGGTGAGATCAGAAGACAGTCCAATCTAAAGTACTGTGTGTTTATTGTGAAATATTTCATTTTCCTTTAATGCTTCATTTTGTGGTATAATTTTAATGACAGCATAGTGTAACATATCTTATCCTGCCACGTAGCCTGCTATCCATGACTATTGTTATGTGATGTGCTGAAATTATAAGTGTTTGTGTTTTTTGGAGTGAGGGTTTTTTTTAAGAATTTTTGAAGTATAATGTTTCTGCATTGCTGTTTAAATTTCCTCTGAAAGAGACTTGTGAGTTTTCTAGTTTCAAGACACTATACATGCCTAATGAAAAAAATTATTTAGTTTAGGAGCAGCTCACAAAATTAGAATCAATGCACTACAGTGTGAATCTACACCATTTTTAACAAAATTAACAGCCCATAGATTAGACCTAGTTATTCTATAAAAGATGTAAATAACAGCTAACAAACACATTCTATTACTGCTTATTATATACCTACACTTCTTCTCTTGTTCCTTGTTGCCACTTAACATTAGTACTCATAGCATGTTATCTTGAAAACAGAGATAATAAAACAATACCACTGTGGTCTTCTCCATAGCAGAACCCTACAAGAGATCTGAGTCCATGAGTCCTCAGTGTTTTACAGCCAGTTTTATTCTATTACTTTTTTTCTCTATTTCCCTCAAGCTAACAGCACTATAGGAAAAAGATGCTTTCAAATCATATATGAAGTTAGAAACATGTCAATAACAGGTGATTATTGAAATCACCTTGGTGATTTTAGAAATCATAACATGGTATCTTTTTTACAAATAAATACAAGACAATTATCTATCTGTCTAATATACACAGGAGTGCTTGCTATTAAAGCACTTTAATATGTCCGTAATACCTAATTAGTGTCTGTTTTTTCTTTTTCAGCCAGGGAACAAAAAACACTTTGCCAAGAAAGAACTGGAGCTCATTCCAATTTACTGATAAAGAAATTAAACTTCAGAGACCAACTATGACTTCCCAAGGTCCTTATGGTAGAAAGGAGGGCAAAGAAACAATTTAACTTTGCTTTTTTCCTACACCTCAACTGCCTTACATGTCACAGTATGTCACAGGTTGAAGAAAACACCATGGGGTAATCCTAGTACAACTTCACATAGAAAAAAAATGTCTCTAGGGCAGCCTGCAGAGCAGAGCACTATTAAGATTCTCAGCAATAATGAAAGAGTCAAAATATGCTAGCTCTTCCTGTAGAGAGGCCTTCAGCATTATTCCTACTGCACCAGCTAGCTCTCCAGCTCGGGGTTCAGGGTGGACGTGCAGTGCTGTGAGAAGCCCATCCTTTCTAAGCTTTAAGAAAATTCAGGACTTTCCTGTATTTTCATTATAGCATTGAAGGACATTTCCTACCAGGTAGAAAGTACAGACAGACAGAAAATTTGATCCTTGTCTCCTGATATGCACATTGGTCTAAAACGAAATATATTCTCTAAGAAGAACACTTACCAGCATTTAGAATTTTGATTCAGTTTCCTAACTTAATATCTTTTTTATTCTCCATTTATATAAAGTACCAGGGGTTCTTTGGAAAAATCAGGTTATAGTATTTGATTTTAATTAACACAGATACTCAATGAAATATAAATATTTGAGTAGGGATATTCTCAAGGGGCATGTTATCTGCTATTTTTTTTAATAGCTATTGTGTAGTAACCAAACTCCTTTTTAGCGTGTTTTATTTTGTCCTCCACTTTATACCTAAAGTCTACAGCAAGTCTGGGGCAGTCTGGACCATGGTATTCACTACATAGATATGTTAGGATCACTTCACATACATGCATTTTTTTGGGCCTTGACACATAGTCTTGTTTAGAAACTCTTGTGTAGATATATACATGCCAACATTTTCTAAGTGTGCAGCTCATACATTTTTAGAATAACAGCCATTATAATGAGAATTCCTCTATAGGTCTGTCAAGAGAAAAGTTAGAAAGTTTATGAAGAGCTGGCTCTCACTTTCTCAGTGAAAAAAAAAATTGCTAACGCTTGTCTACAAGCAGTTATTTTCGTTAATAAAATACTTAAAGTTGATTGTAGTATGCATTCTGAAAAAGTGTCCAAGTGATTTAGCTTTTACCAGTACACCAAAAAATTACATATTTACGTAATTCCTCAAAATGTTTTTATTATTTTTCACAAGAACTGAAAAATAGAGACATTTAAAATTATCAAAAAAAATTATTTCCAATTTTGTACAAAAGGAATAGGAAGCTCAATGAAGAGTATACATTATGTTATTGTGGTATTTCAGTTGAAAAATTCACATTGAGACTCAAAATGCTACTTCAGTTTTTGCATTCACCCTAAATAACTACTCACCTCTGAATAACTGTGAGTAGAACAGGTCACTGTACATTTGCACGAGGATGTCAGGTATATGACAGTGGGATAAGAAGAAATGCAGAAATAGAACAGAATATTTAGCCCACTTCGACCCATTAATCTTGTAATGAAATTAAAGGAAAAAATCAAACTTGTGCTGATAGAGCTACTAGCAAAACCTCGTGCACACTGTAAGAAAGATTTGTGAATATGGATTATACTAGAAACACTAATCTTTATTTCAAAACTCAGCTATGAATGGCAGTTCTTTTTCGTCTTCTATTAAAGAAAAAACCCTATGTGTATATTTTAGTAGCATTAGCTCATTTGACACCTTAGGACATTAGCAAAAACAAATACACAGAACTTCTATTCTCCTAAATCATTACAAAAAAGCACCAAAATATAGCTTAAAATTTTATTTAGATAACTAATCAGAAACATTGTGGTATGGACTGAAGAAAGAGAAAGTAGTTTTACACAGACACAAATCTTCTTAGAAGTAAATAAAATAATCTGAATATATTTTCTTTTTGTATTTATGAAATCTGGGTTATTTTAATATTAAATGATAGTATCAACAAATAATTTCAGTTATAAGGAGCCTTAAAGATCATCTAATTCCAGCCATGGACAGGGACACCTCTCACTAGACCAACTTGCTCAGAACCCTATCCAACCTGGCGTTCCATGGACAGGGTATCCACAACTTTTCTGGGCAACCTGTGTCAGTGTCCCACCACACTCACAGTAAAGATTTTTTTCCTGATATCTAATCAAAACCTACCCTCTTTCAGTCTGAAGCCATTACCCCTCATCTTATCACTAGAAGCCCTTGTAACAAGTCCATTGGAAAAAAAAAGATAGATTACTTGAACAAAAATATTATATTTGTAAAATAAATAAAGAGAACCTAGGATTTTTGTGGATACTATTTCAAAACCATTAAATAAGAGAATTATAAATAAATTTTCAATAGTAAAAGAGCTACTCAGTCATAGGTATCTTTAAATGCCAAATGGTGATTCTTCCACACAGGTCTTTAAAACCGTATTATGTTTTCGTGTTCAAAAATTACATGGCTATTTCAGACTTTGTATAATCTATTGAATACTTCAGGATTATCATGTTCATTTTTTACAGATATGAAACAGGAATTTTTCCTAAGAAATATATCTTAGTGCATGCGTGTTTATCCAAATTATTAGTAAATGCATAAATATGCTCTGAAACATTGTTCCCATAGTTTTGTCTAATACAAAAGGGTGAAATAAAACTATAAAATATATAAACCTCTTTTTTTCCTGTTTTGAAAAACACTTTTTCCTACTTTATTTTCTTAACAGGTTAATATATTAATGTCATCCAATATAATTTATTACTATTATTATCATTGTTATTGTTATTATTATTAATAATAATAATAATTTTATGTCTTTAGATAAATTTCATTGGTCTTCAGAAAATGAGATATTTTTATTGGCTGTAATTAAGGTTTCATGCTATTTTCAGTATATGTGACAGCATGCTTTCATCAAACGAGCCACTTCATTGCCATATATGTGCCAAGTATTTATAAAAAGATGACTAAAGGAGAGCAAAATCACCTAGACATAACACGGACATGATTAACAGCTTCCAGACTTTAAGTTGAGGAAGATGTATTAAGCAGGCTTATTAAAGAGATTGAGGCCATTATGTCTAGATTTAATCAGCTGGACTTGGAAGACTGGCAGTTTGGAACATCTTTATCACTAATTATGTCCTGGATGATCAAACCTAACAACAAAAGAAAAGATACTCATCAAGCCATTACCTCTAAGTGGCTTATAGAGATCAGAGAAACACAGGCAAATGGTTGGTTTATGAAGTTGTTCCAGTAAGCCTGTCTTCCCATTTGCTTCCAGGCTTTAAATCAATGATATGCTTGAAACAGAAAATAAGATACTAGAACAGAACAATTCTTCAAACAGAAGAACAGAACAATTCTTCAAAACTCCAGGTGTCATGATTCAAATCTAATAAAAATAAACTTACACCTCTGCAGTTTCACAAGGCAGATCTTCCACTCCTTTTCAGTCTATGAATTTGTGAATAGCAGAAAGAGTCATACAGTCATCTTTGGGTGCTTCAGAAAATTTCCTTCTTTTTGTCATTTCTAAGGCTTGGATCTTGCTTGGTGCAGGACAATACACTCTTCTCAGAAGTTTCCTAACCTCATCATGTGCCAAAAGATCACAGTTTGCTGTATACCTTTCACTGATTCTGTTGAGCTACTCAAGCTCTTCCAGCCCTATGGATAGGTGTCCCTAGTTAATTTTCTGTTGATCTAAAAATAAATTGAGGTAGTGCAAATGTCTAGCCTTCTTCAGTGCTGCCTATCCTGAAAGCATGCAATACTTAGTCCTTGTACCATAAACACCTCTGCAATCTATCACACTTTCCACCTTAGCCCTGCCTGAGACTCAACAGTGTTGTGTAATGTTGAGTGTTTGTACCTGGGAGCAGCACAAACACTTTTTCTAGTAGCAGAGGATTGTTAGGCTTTTGTCCATACTTCTTGGACCAAAATTCCTCTAGAAGTTTTAGACTGAAATTCAGAGTGGGATAGAGAAGAATTGCCAGAACAGTAAGGAGAACTCTAGCCCGTAGGCTCTTACCTTGCTTCAGATAATATATGGAAAGTTTCCAGGGTACTGTAGATTCAGATGCTTTAATTTGCTGCCTTGCCTTACAGCTTGGGATCCTCCAGGCAAGTACAGCTCATGTCATTTTATCATCATCATCTTCTTAGGCCAGTAAGACAGCTGCTACAGACACCACTGCTCACAGCTTAGTCTTGAGTTAGAAAGTGGTATGTGACAAAAGCTGGATTTCTCTGCCTCACATCCAGTACGTGAGTGACTAAATAGCCTACAGAAGCAATGTATCCTGAAGTATCCTAGTAAATTAAAAGGGGGAAAATGTGGGTGTGGGAGTGGTGAAAACATAAATAAAATGGTAAGGTGCCAAATTTTAGCTTACACAATCTTACACATTTTTGTGATGCTTTTTTTGCTCTATCCCTTAGCGAATATGTTACATAAATATTGTCTTCTTAATTCGAAGATAGTTAATGACTTAAAGTGAACCTGGATCAGTCTGCAGGTATGCCCAAGGATAGAGAATAGAGAAACAGAATTAGGTATATGATGAATTTGAAGGAACAACCCTGGTTAAAATTTTGAAAAATGTCAGCAATGTTTCAGTAAATTTATATTTAAGTGGTGAAAGTAGGACTGTTTTCTTACAGCATGTTCTTATCTGTGGCTACTCAGGAGTCAATGAATTTATGCTAAAATGATCTGCGATTTCTGAGTGTCTGGGATAAGTTTTCCTTTCCTTTTCTTCACCAGTTTTTGGTAGGAAGATAAATAATGGAGTATTGCTCTGGCATCTCATAGCCGTAGCACCAAAAATAGTAGGAAAACAAACAATCTGAAATAAAACTGTGTCTCCATGGTACTGAAAATTTTATATTGAATAAGAGACATTAATTAGTAGCATGAGGACTAAAACTCAGATTTCCATATGTCTACTAAGTGTAAGAATTACATGGCCTTCTTTTATTTAGGAAAGAACACAGTCCTACAAAATGTAGGGCATCATGATAAATGGATCACATGATCTGATTTTCTCTTTCTTTTGTCAATCCCAGACAAGTGACAGGCTGCATAGGACGTTTAATTATTTCCATAATAAGAATTTTCAGTATCAATGCAGAAAAATGTGTCTAGAGTATAAATCTAGACACTGACAGATTTGCTCTGCTGTATTTCAACAAAGTTTTTATATAGGTTAATCCATATGATCTTGTTTAGATAACACACACAAATGCCACCATTTACTTAGCATTCCTCCAAATGTCATATTCCTCAAAATAATAAAAATATTTATTTTAGAAATTAAGAACAAGAGAAGTTATATCAAGAATTAATAATAAAGCTGGAAAAGAACAGTGAGTGAACAGGGAGCTCTAATATTAAAAATAAAATCAGAATTTTACTTAAAATGGATTCTGAATGAAAAGTATAATGATGTCATATAAAAGCCAATGACTACTCTTACTAAAAAATAAAGATGGGCAAAAAGATGTTTAATCCAGAGTGCCATTTGCCTAGTGATTACACTTGTGAGATTACCCTGAAAAATACTGTTATGACTCTTGGGAGGAGACACTGATGATTAGCAAAAATATAAATATAAAAGCAAATGGAAGGCTTTTATTGATCTGTGTAGAGACATCTTGTGAATTTAATTTAAACATTTATAGTTTTAATGTTTTGCTTTACCTTTTGCTAGAGAATATATGAAGATACTTTGGCTTTCAGTGTCACACTTTGAGCAAGAAATTTTGTTTAGAAGCTGCAATTAAATAATTCAGAAATAATTAATTCAGAAGACAACCCATTAAATTATAACCCTCCCCACTGGTTAACTTGGTGCCAAAATGTATTGTTTAATTTATCATTCTTAGTATTTTTAGAAGGCCTCAAGGCAGGGAATGAAGCAATAATAAATAGGGAATAGTGGATAATTAGAGAAGGAAATGTGGAACAAAATTACTAAGGGCTTTAGGTGAAGTTCATTATTACTATTTAATAGTGCCCAAGAGCATTTGATCAAATTATGGATCATGTTTAAAAGTGGGCTGAGAGAAATCCTGGTGGAGGAGAGTTTCCTCACTACTACTTTCAGAATTGTGCAGTAAGTTTTGCAGAATTTTAACAAGGAGTAAAAAACCAAGAGCATATTGACCAAACCTTCTACTCTATCACACACTGTGCTCTAGTGAGATTTGAAGAAGACAGAGATTTTTCATTCTCTCAGATATTGTTCAAGATGAGAGTATTACATGATTAAGCAGTAAAGCACTTCAAGCATGAGTGATAAGGTGACACATTGTAACTGGAACCCTTTGGGCTTTTAAGCACAAGGTGAAGTGGATTTTTTTTTTTTTCTCTCCAGGGATTTTGCTTTTTAGCCACATCTTAAAAGAAGCCCATTTTTAACACAGATCTTTAAGCAGACTTGAACTTTCGATATTTTTTTTCTGTTTATTCAATCATTTTCCTTATGCATTTAATTTTTTTAATTATAGCATATAAAAAAAATCCTGAAAACATCTTTAAACAGAAATATATGTGAAAAAATACATAACTCACCTTTTCATCCTTCAAAAATCTAGATCCTCCATGACACTTTTCAGTTGGAACACTTAAAAAAATGAGAGTATGAAATACATGGCACACAACAAATGAGAGTATTTAATTTAAACAGTAAGACCATGTTTAATTTATGGAGTATTTTTTTCTGTTTTTTTTAATATTAAATAATAAAAAATATTTTTCCATGTCTTTCTATGCTTTTAAAAATAAAAGGAAAGAAAGAAAATTAGAAAAAAGCTAAAAACTTTTATGATTGGTATTCTACAGTAAAGCAGAATAAGAAACTTAATTATTTCTGAAAATTTCCCTTCCAAGGGAACAGCTACCTTTTCAGATATACATGCTGACTCAAAGTAAAATGATGTCTGTTAAATGTGAAGAATTTTGTGGGATGGAAATTGCTATTACTCAGCAGTTCTGTTCATTAGAAAACAGAGATCTCCATCTTTAGACATTTAATTTCATAGACATGGCAATTTGGACATTATGTTAATTTTTTTTTTCTTTTTTTCTCATGGACTTTGTTAACAGCAAGAGTCAGGTTGGTTTACCTTTGAACTAAGTTTGTATGACCAGGCAAGCTGTTTGATGTGTTTCATTTGATGTTCTGGATGTTTATGAAACCACTGGCGCAGTTTAATAAATAATTCTAGTGGTAACAGCACTGGCAGTAAAAGTAAAACACTATTCCCAATGTATGAAATGCCTTAATTACTACTTTAATCAGAGAAGCAGGGTGTTTACTACCCCTGTCAATACGGGAATGATTAAAAATGAATACTGATCTGTATCCAAAACTGTGATATAGTTACACAGTTTGAGGTAGCGTGATGAGGTAGTAGAGAAAACATCACCAGAGTTTTACTCAGATTCACATGACAGAGGACAGAGAACCTTTAGAGCTGGGACAGTCAGAATGTCAAAAAAAGGGGGAAGTCTCATTGTCAGTCAGGGGAAAGAAATCAATTGTTTGCATAGATTTTGCACCTAGGTTCTGTGCAATGATTACTGAGTATTCTTTAAACCAATCCACAGGATGTAGAAAGAGAATAGAGCAATTTTCCTTAAGACTGTATCCATAGTGCAGAGAGTGTTTCATTAATGGATCCCACAGGGACAGGCTACAGCTCAGTCCTCTGTCATAGTCTGCCTTGTGTGACTTGGACCTCCTCTCTCTGATGTATTCTCTGATTTCAGAGGCATTCTCTGATCTGCCTCTTGTATTCTGTAATGACATTCACATCCATAACCTTGAAAATGAATTATTTACTTTGAAGGTTGTCTATGTTATTGTGTGTCCAAATCCCTCTACACTTCCTACTGCACACATGCAGGTACTTACGTCTGATTCATCATACATGGAAATTTGCTTAGACACTTTTACTATAAAATCCTACTCTTTCTAAATGTAAAGTTGAAGAAAATAGCTAAGCATATATCTCTGAGTACTACAAGGAAAAGATCAGATGAGTCTAAAAAATGTCAGTATATATTTTAATTGGTCTCTTTATTTTGGTCTCTTCACTAATGTACTACTTCTGAAAGTTCCTCAACTCATGATTTTTCCATTTCCAATGTTGTTTATATTCTCTATTATTGCTTTAGTCTTACTACCACAATCATCTTTTACTTGTCTTTTTTTTTTAACCTTCTCTCTTTAACATATAATTTGTTACTAAATTTTATTACTCATCCACTATCACTATCCACCGACTATTCTTCTGCAGTCGCTGACAATGTTCACCTATAAATCTCAGCTGTCATGTAAATGGCTCATTTTCTAAGAGTTTAGTGAACTCAGAACAGATTTAAGAAATACTACCACTACTATTTTGCATTTACAACATCTTTTAAATGAAGATTACAAAGGAATTCAGGATCATAGATTAAGCTTCACAATGACCTTGAAAACCTGAAATATAAATTCCTGGTTTTCTACATTTTGAAAGATAAAGATCAGGAAACTGATCAAGTAAAAGAAAAAAAACCAACAAATAAACCACCACCACCAAAAAAAATTATTACCATGGTTAAATGAATGTTCTAACATTTTTCAGAAGGAAAAGTCACATCTACTTTTAAAAACCAAGATGACTTTAAATATGAATTATTAATCTAAAGCTACAGACAGTCACTTTTAGATATAATTTGCATTACATATCTTAGGACATGTAACTGTTACAGTCTGCTTAATAATTAGGTCAATAGAAAGACAGTGCCTTCCAGACAGGCAGAGGTTTGGGTCAGCATGTGAGGTAATTCATCAAACTTAGTACAGTGCCTCCCAGGCAAGTAAGTATTCACTTTGGTCTGGAAGAGAAAGCAGAACGTGGAGATGTCTCCCAGGCAGAAAATTAAATGGGTCAGCCTTGGAGGCAGCCCAGATAGGTGACTGTTCAGCTTTACTTGAAAATGGATTACCATACTAAGGTCATTCCTGAGTACATAACTATTGGCTCCTGCTTAGATGACAAGCCATTATTCATGGAGTTCCTTCCATTTGAAGGGCTGCTTATTGTGCTTATCTTAAAACTAAACTATGAGACAGTTAGCCTTTGATTCTAATAATAAAAGTTCTGTTTGTGAACACGAGTGTGTGTCTTACCAGGACATAAGAAATCATTGACCCTGTATCTTTGCCAGGGATGCTAAAAGATATTCTCTCTTAACTGGTATTGCCACAACTGAGACCACATGTTAATATATAAGAAAGATTAAAAGTTTCAAACAGGGAGGCTTATATACATAACTGCCTTTGGCAGGTGTTAAAGCCTAATAAATGAGTATATGCTTACCTGGATTACATATATTCCTCACTTGGAAAAGAACAGCAAGAGCTTCAAATATTTAAACTGGCCTTTTATTTATGCCCATCTGAAAACTGAAAATACTGTATTATTTGAGGAAAATACACTGAAAGAAACCCATGATTATTAAAGTAATAAAGTAAGCAAGACACATAAAACAGAAAACACAGACATAAGAGACTTGACCAAAGAGGATAGGAAGCCTGAAAAGAGAGATGAAGAGTAGCAGACTTGTACACAACATAATGAGGTTCTTTATCCTATTTTCTCTCTTTTCTCTCTCATGTCAGTTCCTTTGGGATTGTGGCTGTAAGACAATAAAAGGGAGCATAGTATAATTTGAGGAGGGGGAGCCAAGTGGAGAATAGAGGGCATCCAATACATTGGAAATTCTGATAGTCTTGCTGAGTGCCAAATGGCATATGCGTAAATCAGCAATGTTGAAGCAATTATGACATTGGAGAAGAAATTTGGCAGAGGTGATTCAAAGGGCAGTTTGTTTGGGAAGTCCAAGAAAGACCAGGTAGTCAGTGGCATATTTAATTATACTGCAGGACATAGAAGGTAGTATCAGAAAGTGGAAATGTTTGATTGGGTTTAACTAGGAAGATGCCTATACTTACTTCCTGTGTAACTCATAACAAACAGCAACATTTTATACTGGAAGTCAATGCTCTGAGACATATGCTAGGATACTTCACAGTGTTTAAGTCCAGATTTTTAAATGGGATGTTAGAAAAATACAGACGTTCAAGAAAAATTACCACAAAAATAAAAATGAACATTAAATGCTATAGTATGAGTATCTTAACGCAGACAGCTTACTGTAATGTCTATTAGGACTTTATACAGTGAATGTTTAATGTAAATGCTTTAGCTCTACCTAGAGCAGACAATTGCTTCCTTTTCAAGTGAACGTTTTCATTAATAGTAAAAGATATTTCATGTATTTTTTTTCTTTGTGTGGTCTCAAATCTCAAAACCAATACACAGGAGGAATACAGAGCAACTCTGTTGCTCCATTTTAACACTACCTTTTCCTATTGTCAGTGTTATATTACCTATAATGTGTAAAATGGAGGTTGGGATACCTGATTGCTTGTCTCATTTCATGATTGAAGTCTAGGTTGTTTCGCCAAAAAGGACGAATGTGGCACAGCCATGACTGTGCGTCTCATTGGTAAAAGGGTAAATTTCCTTGGGTGGAATTAAACTCACTGTAGAGGTCTAAAGTTTGCTGTCAAAGTCACCATCAGTTGCCCTTTTATAGTCAAAAAAGAGAAATAAGCACCACCAGAGTGCCATTCATCAGCCGTATATCAGATTCCGTTTTAGAGAGGCTGGAATTGCACCAGAAAGGGCCTTGAATTTCCTAAATGACTACAGATTTACTGTTCAACTGAAGGTCAAATGCCACAACTATTTTAATGGGTGAAGAGTTTTCTATTTGTTTGGGGTTCTTCTTCCATAACCAAACATTCTTGGAAGTCTTAAAAATCTTTAAGATACTAATGTATAGTAACTGTTATTAAAAATTCTCAGTAGTGTCTGAAGCTGCAACTTTTCAACACCGTAAGATAGTTCAGAATTCACATTTTCTTACCTATTTGTCCTATAGATGAGAAATCTATGCACCTAGTATAATGACTTAAAACCTTGGCTATCGTAGCAATGGGATGGGAAAGATTTGGTACTCAGTTACAACATGGATTAACTTCTAACACATTTTAACATAATCAAGTAAATTAATAAATCAAAAAGAACAGCAAGACCGTTGTCATGGTTATAGAATATAATGCTAACTAGTTTCTTTTGGGGAAAAAATTCAGAATATGGAATGAGCTGTGTGCTGCTTGCAGGCAAAATCCATTCCGTATTTGATTTTGATGTGTTTTCAATTGAATTATTTTCTGTGGTTCATTTAACTTCAAAAAGAAATTAAAAGATCTAATTTTAAAGCAGCTGACATTATGGAACACCTGATGTGTCATTTACAGACAGAGATTATTTAGTTTTGTGCTTCCTTTAAAATTTTTGGGTACAAATGCCCTGGCTTTGACTGTGAAAGAGAAAGGTTTTTTCCTAAATATTTAGTTTCATCAAATGGAGATCAGGCAAAATGTGAGTATTTGCTTTTTTCTTGAGTAAGAGATTTCTAAATTCCAATGTGCCTTGGAATTGTCACTGGTTTCTGCAAAGTGATAGCTCTATCAACCTACTCTGCCTGTGTCAGATTTCAAAGCTTGTTGCGTAAAGACTAAAATGATAATTTTCAGCAAATAGGGCATGATATCCACATTTCCTCTCTAGTCTTCAAAGTTACAGAAGGAATTATTCTTATTTCAAGCACAATTACTCCTAGAGTTTCTCTGGTGGAGTGTTGCTTCCTGTGTTGACTCTGCCACGTAGTCTTCCTTGAAGATACAATAAAGAGCACAATATGTGGATGTGGCTACAGACTTCTACTCCTCTCTGTTTTTTAAATTCACATTATCTAATGCCTACAGGTAATAAGGAAGTAGATAAACCTATTAATCAATAGGATTAAATTGGAAAGTAGAGGTTCTGTGGGCACAAATATCCTTACCTCTACCGACAGACTTCCTTGATAAGTAGGCACTCAGCAGAAATCTGTGAACCATTTATACTTTGTATTGGCATGCTATTACAATCAGTGCTTAACTATTTCAGTGTTGTGAAATTCATCTCTAGGTTGTACGTTTCTGATGTGTTTCCACTGAAGTACCAACCTTCATTTGACAGCTATGGCACTACAAAGCATGCTTCTGAGATCTGCTGAAGCATTAACAGGAGCATGAATGCCAATGAATGAATTGCTATGGAAAGTAGTAAAAGCAGCAAAAACAACCAAAAAAAAAAAAAAAAAAAACCCAACCTAAAACCAAAAACCCACAATCAAAAAACCTCCCCAAAACCCAAAGAAACCCAAACCAAACTCTTCCAGTACTTACTGTCCTGTCATTCCTGACAAAAAAAAATTCTTGCTACAGATGAAGCTGCTAAGCACTCTGTCCCATCACTGAAGCTATTAGTTGGAAGGTGTTCAAAGAGCAACTTTTAAGCAGCTGTATCAAGAGACAAAACATCACACATGTAAGTTCTTTCATTGAACTATTACAGAATGAGATGATAAAATACACTTGGGAAAACTCAAGCATAAGAAAAAAATCAGTGCAATCATGATGTAATGCTTAGAGATTTGGTGCTTAGGGACATGGTTTAGTGTTGGGCTGGGCCAAGCTATCTCAATGCTCTTAGAGGTCTTTTCCAGCTTTAATGATTCTGTGATTCTAAGATTCCACATCGAAACAGTTTAAGGTTTCTCTAAATGTCTATAATTTCATATTTGCTCTGCACATAAAACTTTCATTAATGAAAATTGTCAAGGCCCCGTCTCAATGTTATAATGTGCCTCACTTGTGCTGCCTAGTCCTGTGCTCCCCCCAGGCCTCTTCACAACCCCTGCCCATTGGTCCAGGAGCCCCATTTCAGCTCAGCTCAGGTCCATGTGCCCATTCCTCAGTGATGCTGTAGTAGTGCCAGACTCCAGTCCTGCCCTGCCCTGCCCAGCCCAGCCCAGACATGGGCTCTGCTGATTTTGGCCCAACCCATGGTCTCACCTAAACTCTGCATTCCTAACAGAAACTTGGGATTCCTTGTCAGAGTTGTGTGATTGTCTGTTCCAAATTGACAACAGAGACATAGGAAGATGAAAGATCTGTGATGAGAGAATGTCTTGATATCAGTAGGTTATTGAAAATAACTTTTTTGAAATAAAGAGGTTCATTAATATCAGGTTCCAAGTTTCTTCCATTTGCTTTTAGGCAACCAACTGAGGCATCTAAGCAAAGAATACTGAGATGAATTCACCTTGTCTGACTTCAGGCAAAAGCGAGTTCAATTTGTCTGTGACTTTAGATGTGTTTGCATAGCGCTGTGTTTTATTTCTGACATTTGTCTTTGGAGAGATCCCAGTTCAAGCCACTGCTTATCTGAGAAAGTTCAGTGCACTGGAATAAATTTTTACCAAAGGGTGGAAGAGACTAAAATGGCCATTCAGCTCCACCAACTCTTCAGACAAGACAGTCATGTCATGAACATAATGATTTGTTTTTAATCTCTAGCTAAAGCCAAAAACTTTAACAATGAGTGAAATTGGAAAGTGGTAAGAGATTTATAACTATGCTCTGCTTCAGCATCACAAAGCACTGCTGAAAAGAGGAGACATACACCCCTTCCACATCTGTCACAGTTCAGGACCAAATGGCAGTGTGGCGACTAAGTAGACTTAGAATCCAGAGCATTTAATCACAGATGTATGCAGTTTTATAAATTACGAGTTCCCTTGCACTGCAGTAACCATGTGATTACTCCCCCTCCAACTCTCACAACTTTGCTAGGGCACAGGGCCAGGTGGTGATACGCCACTCTGGCTACACAGGCTGCACTGTAGCAGCCTGAACACCTTATCCTGTCCCCCTGGTCATATGCCTCAGCCAGCCCATGACGCAAATACATTCAAGTAATTCCTACCTTGGTTTAATGATTGTGATGGGGATTTCACCTTCTGTAGAGCCAGCAAATCCCCTTGTTCTTGGAGGAGAAAAAGGAAGACCAGATGTCCCCATCCAAATTTGGAGAGTTCTTTTCTAGATGCCCTCTAGGAAAACTGGACTGAAGCAGAACAGGTGTCTTCATTTGTGTCAGAGTTCCTCCCTGACTAGTTTTAAGAAATGAGAAGAATTTCTGAAGCATATGAAGAGACTTAATAGAGTGGAAACCACATAGAGTAGTTACAACGTAACATACACAATTACAATTACATCTTCTTTCAATGTTTTTTTTCTTCTACACTATTAATCGGAAGTAGGATTATGAACCATTTAACTGTTAGAATCCTGCAAGGTCCAGGAATTAAAAAGATTGCCAGGGACCAAATTTGTCCTATTTGCTTTAGTTACGGTGAGGCACAACAATTAATGAAAGAGCTGGCTTAGGTTTTAAACAAATTTAGACTTCAAAACATTGTTTAGCCCAGGTACGTTTACACTGCCCTCAGGAGAAAAAAGAAAAGTTCCTTATGTCTGCATAAAGGAATAGGGTAAATGCACTCATAACTTTAATTGAAATATAGATAAAATAGATTTGCATGTAATTGCCCTAGTAGACTTGTCAACTTTGACAGGATCCAAACTTACATAGGTCTAGACCTATCCTATTCAGCCTTATAGATAGATATCGCTTTGGATATTAATCCACTCCAAGTACTGTGAGCCAAGTAATCTGTGATTTTGAAATACTCTTGTAATAGTTAATCTAATACAACATGGCAAGGGCCTGATCACTGGCAAGCAGTCACCTATACTACAAAATTGCTAACACAGTCCCTAACATGTCATTGTTAAGATCAACAACTTTCTCCCAGTCAAAGCCTGAGCCAAGGATTGTTCGCTATAGCAGTTTGAACACAGCTTGTCTATTTAGGAAGAGAGATTAGCTGTAAAGAAAACTACTATTTTGTTCTAATTAGCCTGAGGTCCAAAGAGTCCCTGGACTATCTTATTTATTAACACAGAGACTTAATGATGAAATTTTCAGTTGTATTTTTCTACATACTGGTTTTAGTGACAGATCTTTCTCCCTTTTTCTCATCTGAAATAAATATAAATATTTACAAGTTTTATTAAAACTACCATGAGACAAATCTTATACTTCTCAATGGGTCTTACCTGTTATTTGATTTCTACATTATATATGGCTACACTGGTCTTCTGAGAATTATGTCCTTATGAAGAAGTTAGAAACCCAACTTCCCTGTTCTTATTCAGTGCAAATAGAACAGATTTCTTCTAGAATAAGAATTACGCTAAAACCCACTATCAAACAGTAAAAAATATAAACAAACTAAAATAAGCAACCACTCCTCAAAACTTCCTCAAAATCCCATGACTAAAATTTCATTGTACTGAATATCACCACACAGCCATGCCAATCTTTGGAAATTCAGTGTATAATATGTGCTCAATTAATTGCCAAAGTTTACTTTGTATGGTGTAATCAGTTTGCTAGCTAAAAAATACTTCTTTTTCTGGGAGGCGACCTAGAATAAGTCATCTGATGTATCTTGACCAATAAGGTATTCCATACCATGTTATGTCAGCTCAGATATAAGAGAGGGAGGAGGAAATAGTTTATGCTTCTCTTCCAGGACAGTTGCACAGGATAGATGGCTGTTCTTCGGAGGAGGAAAACATCTTTCGTGGGGGAGTAGTCTTTATTGTTAGTTTTCCCTGTGTGTATAGTGCTTATAGATCTCTTTTTCTTCTCTGTGTAAATATAAAACTGTCTTTCTCAGCAACCTCAGTTTTGCAAGTTTTTTTTCTTTTCCCCCCATCCCTCCTCCTTTTCCCTCTGGGGTGTTTGGGTGAAGTCTCAGTGAACACCAGGTGTTCAGCCAAAGTAAACTAAGACATATGGACTTCTTTAATAGAAATAAATTAAACGAGAAAAAAAGTTTGAATCCAAAAAACATAATTAAATAATACGATATTTAAATTCTTCTTTCATGACTATCAGCAAAGGAAAAACAATTCAATCTCTAATCAAAACACTACCAGACACTGTATAATCTGCTTTTCTTTTCTCTTTCTCTTTCTTCCTCTTCCTCAACCTTGATCTCAACCTTTTTCTTTTTCTTTTCTCTTTTTCTTCTTCTTTTTCCTTTTCATTTGTTCCTTCCTTCTGTCTGTATTTCTCCCGGGAGTTTCTCCAATAATGTTTTTTTGTTTTCTGCCTCTACAAAAGACAAATCTGTGCTCTCTGACCAGACGAAAATAGCCTTGGGAAATAACCTTGTGTATGTAAATAGAGAGGTGAATGTTATTGCAAAGATGCATATATTTTCACTTAAAGCCATCATAAAAAGAGGATATTGTTCTACAGTGGCTGTCTCCTGACCTGCAGATACTGAGGTAGACTGTTGGTGAGCTGTGTGCTAATGAAGTTCAGAATGTGAATTACTGACTTGTTAATTTCTCCTTTAATGATAGGAAAATATGTATCGTGAGGAGTTTGCAGGTTAACATACGACAAACATAGTCATGCATTTTGTCACTGAACATTGTTTCCAGCAAAGTATTCACTCTCAAAATATGTTATTAAATTTTAAATTAACATCAAGCTGGAGTTTCTTATTTTAAAATTGCAGGATGAGTTTGTATTAAAAATATCAAAATATCTCTCTGGAGATATGTAGATCATTTTCCTAAAGGAACTTTAATTAATTTACTGAGACTGTATATCCACTCTTTTACTCTGGGAACCCTTGACATAACTTAAAACACAAATATTAAAAATTCTCTTTATTTTGGGGGAATTACAGACTTTGAAAAGTGTACTACACATCTAGAACCCTAAAAGACAAACCATACAAATCAGATTGGGAACAGTTCTCATTTTCAGTCTTATTACAGTCCTTTTCTTTCTTCAAATACTATAAAGATACTCTGTGTTGGAATTTCATTCTAAAGACAGTTAAAATTAAATATCTGTTATGAAGAAGGAAAAGAAAAATAATATATGGAGAAATAATGCCTGAATTTCTCACAATATCCCCTTACTGATGGAAAATTAGCCCAGTCTATCATTTAGACTACACACCTAACAAGTGTGTAGAACTGCAACAAAAATATGGTAAGACAAGAATTTGGTTTTGCCACATAAGGATAAGTTGGTTAGGTTTTTGGAATAAAAAAATCTTTAATTTCTTATCTTTGCATAGAATTCATTTCAACTGACTTACTGCATCTGACAATCAGACCCCTAAGTCTGAGGCAATCACTTCCCTTTGTAATCAATAACAAGAAATACAAGCATCTGGAAAGTGATTTATCTACCTTATCTCAAAAATCAATCTTAAACTGGAAAGGACCAGCCCTAAAAGTAATTGTTTCCTTGCAGAGCAAAAAAAAAAAAAAAAAAAAGTAAGTTTATTCAAATTTAGTTGTTTAAATTACAGTTAAAGACATCTATGGATTACACCAGTGCTCTCGACGCCCAAATGCATATAGTCATGATTCCTGCATAAAAGGTACAAATGCTTTCTACCCTTACCCATCTGTTCAAAAATAGTTTTTCTAAACTATCAAATCAATTCACTGGGGAACAAAAATAAATTACTGCCTTCTAACCTTGGCCTTTGAGATTAAAGTTGTTGATTCTTCAGTTCAAAAAATTAGATCTCAGGTGAAAATAAATTGCTTTCTTTGATATCTGAATTACCAGATACCTAAATTTTTTCTGCATAAAAAAATATATATTCCTATGAAAGCAGGCTCTACCTATGTGTCGTTTTAAATTCTGCATCTTTTTAGCAGTTTCAACTGACTGATCGAACAGTTTTCAAAGATAACTGGCAGAAGTAACACCAGTGATTGTCTCATCAAGCTTAACAAGTGATTGGAATAGACTGTGAGGATGTGTTTGCTAAAGCTTTACTTAAAGATTTACAGAAAAGCTGATACACACACGAGGAATATGCAGCTGTTTCAAAAAATTCAGTGGTATGGAAAGATGAATATATGTATGGCAATACTTGTGTTCACAACTTAATAAGCATAACAACGGATACCTTTAGGAGGTGTGAAGATACAGAGAATGATTTTGCACTTACATTTTTGTATTGTATCTGACTGAGATGGAGTTTGTTTCCCCATAGCAACCCTCCCAGTGCTGTGCTTTGCATTGTTAGCTAGAAAGATGTTGAGAACACACCAGTGTTTTGGCTACTGCTGAGCAGTGCTGGTAAAGTATCAGTGCTGTCTCTCAGCATTTCTCCCCTCTTCCAATCAAGGGCAAGATCCTCGGAAGGGACACAACCAGGCCAGCTGATCCATACTAACCAAAGTGATACTCCACACCATATGACATCAGCTCAGGTATAAAAGCTAAGGAAAGGAGAAGGCAGGAATTGCCTGCTATGAAGAGCATATAAGTGAATACAAAAACTTGTTTAGTAGAAAGGATTGTACCAGTACAACAAGAATACATTACTACTTTGGGAAAAAGAATGCAGACGGAAGGATATATATTGATTTTTAATCTTATCCTTTGTTTAAGCTAATATGAACTTCATCTTATCTGAAATGGGAAATATAATATAAATAAAGAATGCCATAAGAAGTAAACATTCCTAAAAAAAGGAGCAGACAATTTTTACATGGTTCAAGGTTGTGAATTTGAATCATCACTAGACAAGTTTAAAAACTGGAAAATATTTCATGACCATATGTGTTTCTTTAATAGGAGGGCTTTTTTTGGCAACCAGTCACTTTTCAGGGAGCTGGTAACTGCATCATTTAGAACTGTCCCTTACAAAAATGTGACTCTGAGTACTGAACTGTGAAAGCTCCATGTGTTACCATAGTTTGGTACCCATGGAGCCTAATGCTGGTTTTAGATCGACAGAAGTATTTTTACAGTGCTATTCACACAGGATGTGTCATGGTGCTTTAAAATTTGAAATAAAGTAACAAAGCCAAGAGTCTAAACACATACTCCACCAAAGACTACCCACTAATATTGGATTTCAATCTATCCATATCAGGAGGCAGACCCTTAGATTTTTTTGATGATGAAAGGCTTTGATTTTGGAAGTGTGGAAGTGCATAATGGGGAAGAAAAATTGTTTTCTCTGAATTGCTTTTAAAAATGAGAGATTGAACATTCCACAGACTCTGTGCTCTATTGGGGATAAGGACGACAATGGATAATTATGAATTCATGGATACTGAAACAATACAAGGCCCTTAGACAATGCAGGGCAAAGATAAATAAACTGTAAATACTCCAGGCAACCGTTGTGGAAACTACAATTCTGGAGCAATATGCAGAACTTTTTCAATCTTAGTAAAAATCTTTCTAATAGCAATTTGTATTCAGGGAAAATAACACATTGATCTTCCTATAAGTCTAGAAAAAGAGAGAGAAAAACAAGACTGCTCAATATCACCAAGCCTGATGTTTTAAACCTGAGAATGGAGAGGAGCGAATAGGAGAGGGCAGCAGTGGGGAGGGAATCCTATTTCTTGAAGGTACTTCAAGGAGGACTTTTGTACCAGTATTGCTTCGATCCTTTAAAAATGCTGGAAAGATTTCTGCTAGAATCAACTAGAATGAAAGTTAAGGAGAAAATATATATTTATGGTGGTTTAAGATTTGTGTCATACTCAAAGAAGAAAAATATAATCCTACAAACACATCACAAAATGAATCATCGAAATTGCATAGATCAGACACATAATACATATTTATTATATAAGTGATTGCATAATTTAATCAAATTGAAAATTTTCAGTGCTGCTGAATTCTTGGGACCAGATTTTCTACTGTCATCAGTTATTGTAATTTTACTGAAAACAAGGTGATTTTGCACATCAGATTAACCAAGAACCCATTTCTAAGAGGTTTTTTTTCTTTAAGATAACATACATATACTTTCCTGTTGTGTGATGTGATCAAGTTGTTTAAAAGCTGGAGACGAGCAAGACTTGTTTGGGTAATTCCCAGCTAGAGTGTGTTTCCCTGGGGAATCACAGCCAAGAGTCATAATTTAGAGCAATATCTAAATTGTTCAAATTCATGCAAGTGCTGGAACACTTAGAGTTTTAAATAGCAAAAACTGTAATCAGCCTCTTGGTAACACACCCCACACGCACAAAACCATGAAGAACATTCTCCAAATTACTTCAGTTTTGTAAAACATAATCATTAGTACCTTATTTTTCTTCCCAGAAAATAAAGACTAGAGCCCTTAGTTTGAATGAAGAGCATTTGTTTCATCTGTTGTGATGTAGATACCCTTCATTGACCTTGGATCTGTTAAAGACATATCTAATAATTGATTAGTGAGCTGAAATTTAGCAAACAAAACCAAAATCACCTTTTGAAAGATAGCAAAAATAGCATAACATTGTAAATCAAGATTCCCTTTCTTATTATTATTGAGTCTTCTGCACTGTTCATTTTGTTAAGTGGATGCATCAGTTAGAGGGACATCTGCTAATTCCTAGTGGGTCCAGCTCCCTGTGACCTATTCTCATTGTACGATCCCTGTTTCTCATTCCATTCGGCTGGCATTCTGTCATGCCAGCAGTATTGTCCCAGTAAAACTCTCAAAAGCTAGGTCAGGAACAGTCTTAAATTATTTTAATTTCTAATGAAGCAGAGAATAAATAACACACTGGGGACTGAGAAATACTGTAACAATAGATTGAGGACAGTGAGCTCTTAAATTTCTATGGCCCTAGACAACAATATTAAGTGGCAGAGTACTTGCATTATACAGGCTTGGCATATACAGAATTCTTTCCTCTTTCTTTCATAACACATTTCATAAGGGCAGTAGTAGCTTTTTGTGGGAAGTGAGTAACATTAGGAGAATGAATTGATATCCATGAAACAATTTCTAGAGATCATGGATTTGTGTGGGTGAACATACTGTGTACCTAAATGAAGTATGAAACTGAAATTTCTTTATGGATTTGTATATGTGGAGTACTACACGGAAACAACATCATAGTTCAACCTGGTTTAAAATCTGAGCAACAAAATAAAGGTTAGGCTTTTTTGGGTGATGCTGATTTTTGCTGACTTTTTTTTCCCTGATGCTGTTTATAAATAAGCAGTGATCAAAACTCCAACTGTGTCACTACCTTTTGAGTCACAATTTTATATCTGAATAGGTTAGACAAAGTGGGTAAGTAGTTAAAGAACAGATTAATTCAGTGGTTCTGGTTCAAAATAGAGAAATATAGTGAGATTATCTGCTCACATTATGTGTGTTGAAAGTTACTTTAGAAAACTGCAGTATCTATTTAAATATGATGGTTCTGCTAGATAATGAGATCAGTCTTCTTCTCATAGTATCAGGCAGTGCTCTTCCAGCTCTGTGTGTCTAGTAGATGGCATCATGTAACCCAGCAGATATTAGCTTACTGAAATGTCAGCAGCATATTAATGAACTTAAATGATCTGAAGTTATCAATGTCGTAGAACAGCCTACAAGTTTTTATGCACACACAACCTGTGGTGGGTATATCCTGCCCAGCAGCTAAGAACTCATATGGTCACTCACTCCTTCACTGTCCCTTTTCCTCCAATGGGATGAGAGAGAGAATAGAGAGCAATAAAACTCATGGGTCAAGGTGGACATAGTTTAACAAGTCAAAGAAAGAGAAAAGAAATGCAAAAGGGAACCGTTCACCACCTCCCACAAACGGATCAATGACCAGCCAGTGTCTGACCCACAGCCATCATGGAAGACAAAACCCCCAAATTCTCTTTATCTACTACAGTTTCTATTGCTGAATATGGCATTAGATGATGGAATATTGCTTTACATGTGAGTCAACCAACCTAGCTACGTCCTCACCCATTTTCTTGGTCAACTCCAGTCTACTTTGCTGAGAGGAGAGTAAGAAAAAGTCCTGTGTATTCTCTTTTTGTGGCAAGGTTTGGGTGGTGGGTGGGCTCAGGCGTGATTTTTGTGAGAAAATGTTTCAAGCAGCCCCCATATTGGATTGAGCCACTTCCAGCTGCTCCAAAATGGACCCACTGCTGGTGAAAGCTGAGCCAATTATGGTGGTGGCATTCCAGGGAAAATACATTTACAAAGGGGTAAAGAGCTGTAAAAAGGCATAGCTGCTGCACAACAGTGTTGCACTCCAGATTTAAGCCATAAGCTGCCCAGAGTGGCTACATTTTTATTTAAGACTTTTTAAAAGCCTTTTGGTTCATTATAACCTCAAATTAGCATTCAGAGAAAGAGTCACACACTCTTCTCTAAGAGAAATTATTTTAATTTAGTGAGAACAATAAGATATTTTGGCAAGAGGTTTTTCAGGAGTAAAATACAACCAAGAAAAAGTATTTCACTGAAACACCCAGCACTGACCCATTTCACAGAAAACATGCACTAAAAACAGCTTTAGTAAAACACAACTCATTGGTTTTAAGTTACCCAAAAGAGAAGGAAAAAAAAAAGAGTAAAAGAAGAAAACAGATTAAAAGAGTAAAGAAAGAGAGAAGAAAAGAGAGAAAGAGAGAGAGGAAAGGAAAAATAATTATCAACAAGATCTGATGGTTCACATGATTCAGGTTGCAGGAGAGAAGATGAAGAAACTCACATGGAGTCACCTGTATTTATACAGTTTAGTTTTCCCTCCCAGGCATGATATCCAGTCAGTGCCTTCCAGGCCAGAGTGAGTTGTGCTGTAGCCAGTCACAGGCTCCAGGGGTGTGGTGTGGTCAGGCTACCAGGCAGCTCTGCCTTGACCGACAGCCCGACTGCAGGACCTGCAGCTCTGTCATGTGCTCTGTATGGGCAGCAGGCCTTGCCTTCAGCTCTGCCCTCTGCCCTCAGCAGGTCCAAGGCCAGCCCTTTCCGACACACACTCACAGTGAGTTGGTTCTGACCCATATCAATAATACAGTGAGGTTTGGATCCAGTATCTCACAAACAGCAGCTAGTAAAGAGGAATTAGAGTATGTTAGAGAAACAACTGCAGACATCAAGGTCAGTGAAGAAGGAGGGGAGAAGGTGCTCCAGGCCCCAGAGCAGACACCCTCCTACAGTCCATACAGAAGATCACATGAGGCAAGTCACTCCCCTGCAGCCCATGGAAGTCCACAGTGGAGAAGATATCCACATGTAGCCCATGAAGAACCCCAGGCAAGAGCAGGTGGATAAACACCGAAGGAAGCTGCAGCTTGTGAAGGGCCCATGCTGGGGCAGGCTCCAGTCAGGAACAGCTGCCCATGAAGTGGAGCCCATGCAAGAGCAGATTTTCTGGCAGGATGTGTGACCCAATGGGGGACTCACCCTGGGGTGAGCCCCCCATTCCTGAAAGACTGGACCTGTGGAAAGGACCCATGCTGGAGCAGTTCATGAAGAGCAGCAGTCCATGGGAAGGATCCACATTGGAAAAGTTTGTTAATGACTTTCTCTCGCGGGAGGAACACTACAAAGGAGCAATGGAAGAGAGAAAAACAGGAGGAGGAAGAAGTAGAAGAGACAACACATAGTGAACTGACCACAAGTCCCATTTCTTGTCACCTTGTGCCATCCAGGGGAGATCGGGAGATCAGGAGATCTTTACCTCCTCTATCTCTATTAGGAGAAGGGAGGGGTAGGGGGAAGGTGTTTTAAGATTTGTTTTTATTTTTCATTACTTTACTCTGATTTAATGGATAATAAATTAGAATAATTTCCCCAAGATGTCTGTTTTGCCAGCGGTGGTAACTAGTAAGTTCCTAGTGATTTGCCCTGTCCTTATCTCAACACACTAGGTTTTTGTCTTATTTTTTGTCCATGTTTTCAATGGATAGAGAGCGATAGAGTAGCTTTCCTGGGCACCTGGTGGCCTCCCAAGGTCAAACCAACACACCCTGCCACTGTTCAAGCAGTACTCAGCAATAGCTAAAACACTAGTCTGTTATCAACACTGTCTTAGGCACAAATCGAAGACACACACACTGAAGAAAACTGACTCCGCTCCACCCAAATCCAGTAAAATATTTCGGTAGAACAGCAATTGCTTGCCTTATGAAAATGTTATTGTTTCTAAAGAAAACATATAAATAGTAAAAGGAAATTGGAATTTCAAACACAGATGTTCTAACATAAAAATTTCTATATTCCTTCCCAAGGGAATAGGACACCTTTTCCTCCACTATGTTTTTACTGCTTAGTAGAGGAGACCAACTTCAGTATTTTTTATATTTTAAATATAAATATTTACAATATTTACATATTAAATTAATCAGACTTATTCCCTATCTTCTGCTTTTTCTCTGGCCAAAAAAAGAACATAAATATCAAGCAGTAGTATGGGATGAAACAATACATCAGACCGCTTTTTAACTCAGTGGATGATATAATGTTTCTAAAGATACACTGTTTATAAGGCTCCATCAGTGACTCCTGAATTTCTTCACAACAACATTGTAACCTTTGGAAATGGTTGTCTCTTTTACTAATGATATAGAAGATGAACAGATGCAGTACTCTGTTGATGACAGTTGCTACTCTGGATGGTTCTTTTTTTTATGGTTTGATCCAAAATCCATTAGTGTCACTGGAACTTCTTTCATACTCAAAGGTCAACATGCTCCAAAGGGCTTGCAAAAGTGGGCTGAATTGCTAAGCCAGATGTACCTTTCAGGTTATTACGAGGAATTCTATGAGTTCCTAGTAAAAAATTCTATAAAGTTTTATTAAAAACCCTAAGCCGATATTGATAAGTATTATCTACAAAACATATCTAAGATATCTGAGTTTCTGCTTCAAAATAGTATCAGAGTTTTTTAAAAGGATGTTTAGGAAAAAGCAATTTTTTAAATTTTTACTTAAACAAAACAATACAGCAATACTTTAAAAATTAATAAAATTGCAGTAATTTCCCTGTCAAAAAAACCCATGAATATTTGCAATGAAAGTGTCAACCAAAACAAATAAAGCATCATGATATATGTTTCTTTATTAACCTTAGTTTATCCTTTACTTGCTTCAATTTCTGCAGTAGGTTTATTCTTATGAAGAATAAAACCAGGGCCAGATAAATGAAAGCAAATAGTTTTGCGAGATTTCTGCCACCACCCACCCACCCACGTTTAGCTATTTATGCATGAATTTATTTATTTGTTTGTTTATTTGAAATTTTGAGGCTCTGAGATCCAAATAATCCAACTAGTCTGTACAATTTCCAATTGGAATGGCAAGGAGAATATTTTTTAGTATCTGTATTTGTATGACAACACAGAAATAGAGATGCACAAAAGTGTCTTGCTAAATTGCTAATTGTAGTAGCCAATAGTCATTTTTTTTAAAATGTCCTTGATTAGCTTTCATTGGACATACAAGCCATGTGTTATATGATTTGATATTCACTGGCTGACTGCAGCTTTTTTTAATTAGGTTTTCAGTGTACATAATTTTTTAAATGAACTTGTCATGAATATGCTTAATACTCAATTAAAAATGAGTGTTTCTATGAAAGTTCCCATTGATAAACTTCTTTGTTAGAACAAGCATCGGAGGAATGGGAATTGGAGGCTCTTAATCAAGAGAATGAAATTTTGGTTTTATGGTTTTTCATTGAATATTCACACTGTATTTTTAAGATATTTATTGCTACCACAAATTCTTATTTGTTTGAGCTAGACAAGCAAGAGAACAGAGAATGTTAGTGGACATCCACGAAAGAAATATACACAATTCATCAGAGTCTGTTAGGGACCAGAAAGCTTCTCAGACTGTACTATAATAGCAAAACTTGCCAAAAGAATACAGAAATTAATCTGAAGCCCTTTTTGTCTTTAACAGACTAAATGTGCTTATTTAAGTCACTTCAGTGTTCAAAAGGAACACAATTTAAGGAACATTAAGTTGTTTCTTAAAGATCATTTAAGATCTTTTCTTTACACTTTTTGGCTCAGTAAAAACGGCTGAATATAAAATGTGTTAATGATCTTCCTTAAGTTGCTGTAAATACATAAATCAAAGTATAAATGTTGTTCTTGCTTTATGATGAAATATTTTTTAGCTAAAGCCAATTATATTTGTGGTGGCTTATCACAGCAATTATATGAAGCAGCAGGCCAGTCAGTAATGACTTTTTTGTTAGGGGAGTGCTAAGAACACTTCCAGCAGAGCTCCATTACCTGGATTACAATCACAATTTTAAATTAGGTACCAATGCAAGTAATTTAGTTTTGTTTTTGTACTTAATTGGTCATTAACTTGTTCACGCCAATAATTTCATTTCTATGCCACTCACTCATTAAACACTCCCTGAAACATCTATCCAGAAGCATTCCCTCCTGCAAAAGAAATAGGAATTTTTTATAAAACATTTCTATGTCTGCATGCCACCTTTATCTCCTTGTGAACAAATTTGAATGATTAAACACTTCTTTTTCAAGCATAGTACCTGTGAGGTCATTAACATAAGTCAGTAGGAGCCTGGTAATTGCTATTCTGGATAGAGCAATATTTGTGTGTAGTACAGCATCTGGTTACTGTCAGTGACTAGAACGACATGCTCAAAAGAAGCTGAAATGAACAATTATGCAATAATTTTACTGAGATGAGAAATTTCCTCCTATTGCTGATGACTACCTTTTGTTTTATGTCCTGAAATAAGATAGTTTGTAACTTTTTCTTTCAAGAAATAATTCTAATTCTATGCAAATGTAAATGCTCTCATTATCCATATAAATGTTTAATCCTTTTTAAAATTCTGCTAATCTTTAAGGCCTCAGTGATATTTTTGGGGCAATGAGTTCTCTGGGTTAATTATGCATGTGCAACAAAGTATATCCTTTTATCTGTTTTAAATTTAAATCCTGCCTATTTACTGCTACACACAGGAACTTTATAAATCTATATTGTGCAATTTTCTGCTCCAGGCATTTCCCTCAAGTTAGTGTATGCATGAATATAATACCTGGAGGATGCCTTAATAGATTTTCCCATCTCTGACTTTTCTCCTCAGTGTGTTTCTCCATGAAACTAATTTTTGGATCAGTGGATTGGTTTAGAGCTGTGTCTAAGGTAGACAGTTAAGGGCAGACTCCTTCAAATATTTTTGACACAGGTCAAAATAAATAGCGAATAGTTTTTTCTGTAGTAAACACTAAACAGATTTTTGAAGCGATACTCAGACTAGCCTGCTTAGACCAGGCAATAATCAAGGATAAATAATAAAGGAAAACATTATGTGAATATGCACATAACCCACAATTAGTGTGGTTTTCTTTCCCTTCGTAGTGACTGGACTACAAATCATTTTTTAATCTAATCTAGCCTTTGAGCTAGGAATGCTAGGTCATTTAGTTCAGGCAATAAGTACTCACAGCTTTTACATCCAGAGGTCCAGCTGCTCCTCCCCAAGAGACATCTATCACATTTGTTAAATTTTAAATGCAGGTACAGTTATATTCAGATATATGCTGTGTCCAAACACCAAGGGGATTTGTGCAAACAAGTTTTATATAAGAGACACTGTTTTGAAGAATTATTAAACAACTGATTAAAATTAATGTTGTGAGCTTCTCCTGCTGACTTTTTAACATCAGCCAAATGACATTTGGATGATTAAGTAATTGTCTATTCCTGCAGTATTCTCATTGATTTAAGAGTTTCTTACATAAAGACTTTGTAAGATTATTTTCACTCATGTGAGTTCAAAGGAAAAGATGAGGGAGAAGCAAAAGATGAAGGGAGATTATTAATAAGAATAGAGCATCCGACTCTTGAGATAACAGAAAGATGAAAGTGAGATATTCAGGTACTGGAATCTGAGAAGCAAGAAGGATAACATAACAGGTACCAGGCCTATTCCATTAATGGGTTGTGCAGAAACGGTTAGCCCAGTTCCTTGGAACATAGCACCAGTGATACAAACCTTTCTTGTTTGGGATCAAGTCCTGAGGAGCAAATGGACTCCTGGGGAACTGTCGTGGGTTGACCTTGGCTAGATGCCAGGTACCCACCAGGCCGCTCTATCCCTTCCCTCTTCAGTAGCATGTTGTGGAGAAAAAATAAGATGGAAAAAGCCTCATGAGTCAAGATAAAGGCAGTTTAATAAAGCAAAAGCAAAGGCTGCTCATGGAAGCAAAGGAAAATAGAACTTCCATTCTCTGTTTTCCAGTGCTCCAGTACACATTCTGGATGATCTGGAAGAGTATTAATTCTTTCTCCCTTCCTCCTCCTTTCTCTTAGTTTTTATTGCTAAGCAGACATCACCAGGGTGTGGAATATCCATTTGGTTAGTTTGAGTCATCTGTTCTGGTTATGTCCACTTCCAGCATCTTGCCCACTCTGAAAGATGCTGAAGAAGACAGAGGTTTGGATGATAGAAACATAGAAAAGTTGAGGTTGGAAAGGACCACTGGACTGTCTTCAGTCTTTGGAGATTAGAACAGGATAATGAAGTTTAGCAAATAGGGGAACAGGAGACGAGAAAGACATAAAGGATTAAAAGGATTAAAACTTCTAATCCTGATATTAATACTCATGATGAGAGAAAAATTGTTGCATAAGGGAAGAGTAGTGGATAGAGAGTGTCACTAACCGAAAACTGAAAAGGTGGAAAAGGCCTTGAGGGTGTTGGTCAACAGTGTGCCCAGGTAGCCAAGAAGGCCAATGGAATCATAGCTTGTATCAGAAATAGTGCGGCCAGCAGGACTAGATCAGAGATTGTCCCCCTGTACTCAGCACTGGTAAGGCCACATCTCAAACACCATGTTCATTTTTGGGCCCCTCATTACGAGAAAGACATTGAGGTGCTGGAGGGTGTCCAGAGAAGGGCAGAAAAGCTGGTGAAGTTCCTGGAGCACAAGTCTTATGAGGAACAGCTGAGGGAGCTGGGGTTATTTAGCCTGGAGAAAAGGAGGCTCAGGTATGATCTTATTGCTCTCTACAACTACCTGAAAGATGGTTGTAGTCAGGTGGGGCTTGGTCTTTTCTCCCAAATAAAAAGTAAAAGAGCAAGAGGAAACGGCCTCAAGTTGTGTCAGGGGAAGATTGGATATATAAAAAAAAATTCTTCACTGAAAGGGTGGTCAGGCACTGGAATGGGCTGCCCAGGGAAGTGTTGGAGGCACCATCCCTGGAGGTATCTAAATGACACATAGATGTGGCACCTGGGGACATGATTTAGTGGTGGACTTGGCAGTTCTGGGTTAACAGCTGGAACCAATGATCTTAGAGGTCTTTTCCAACCTAAACAGTTCTCTGATCCTATGATTTTATGAAATGGTCACTGGGAAGAAAGACAATACCACCATTGCTAAGATCCTCATGAATGATAATGAGACAGAGAAGGTGGTGAGCACGAAATCTTCATCTCTGTGTTAATATAAGCTCAGAAAACTAAAAGGAAGAACTTGCAATTCTAATATGTACTCTATAAAGGGATAGTGGAATGTTAACAGAAACCTAGAAGAATAACAGTCAGGACTGCATGCATGAAATGCATTATCTCATGAGAGACACAAATAAAAAAAAAATCACCCTATTAATGATATCATCGAAAAATCATACAAAGAAAGCAAAGATATCACTAAAACAAAAGGAGTCAAAGATGATGAGAAATGCCATGAAAATTGTTCTACTGCAGGGAGAAAAGTTAGTTGTCTATAAATATTTCTTTGCCCTTGTGAATAAAGTAAAAAAAAAAAAAGAGAGAGAATCCACTAAAAGTCAGTGATAAGACTCAAGCCACAAAACTGCACGTTTCAAGAAAAATGTCATTCCAAACTTATCTATATTTTATTGTGATGGGAACAGTTCCAGATGAGGAGAAAAACATACAGCAATTGACAGGATTTTATTACATGGACCTTACAGTTATTATATGGACTTTACTGTAATTATGTGGTTTCATTGTATTCACACTACACAGTGCACAGCCTGGACATGCCCAGGCTTGCCATGAGTTTGCCTGCTGCCTGCTCCCTGCTTCCCCCGCTCCTCCCCCTTTTGCCCGTGTCCCTATCCTGGTTTGTCCCCCCCCCCCCCCCCGTTTGTCTCATGCTCTGCCCTATGTTCTGGCCCTTTCGCCTCCTGAGCTGAAAAAAGACAGCGTGCACGCCTGAATATGGAATTCTACTTGCACCCTGCCTTGTGTCCCGGACCCATGCTGTGCTACGGTCCCATCCCCTCTTCAGACCACGGTATTTTATCTATAAAGAAAAACTACTAAAGTATGGAAGTAATTAATACTATGTCATATGGGAAAAAGATAGAAAATTTGAGTTTTGTTCACTGAAATTTGATGGGGAAACACAACAGTTGTCTGAAAGTACATGGAGATAAAAATAGGGAAAATAAAAATTAGTCTACAAGACAATGATAGAATAAGAATTAAGTGGGTTGGACTGTTGATTGATATAGTTAGCATGAAAACAAGAATATGTTATTCAGTCATCAGTGATGTCCTAGAATAAATAATTATTGTTATTGCTATTTTGTTGCTATTATTATGCAAACAAACAACACTGATTCCACTTTGGATTATTTGGTAGTTTGATTGTATGAGGTGATTTCTCCATAAGTAAGGGTGGAGAGTTAACGAGTTGGGAGGTCTTAAGAAGTCTTGTTTCTTCAGAATCAAATTTGGAGAGAAAATAGAAGCACAAAATGTCCAAGTTGACTGTGAACAAAAACAGGAGCTTAAAAACGTATTTTCAATCATCTGAAATTATATTCAAAGTAATAGAAGAAAGGTCAAGAATAAAGAAGTAACTGCACTTTTAAGCAGGAAACACACAACATAGTTTTACAAAGTAATTTAGATGATAATTGTGTGCAGACAATTGACTACAGTCAATGACTCCATTCCAATTCACCAACTGCACTTGGCTTACTTAATGCCTAGAGGTACTTCAGAGAAGAGTCAATCGAAATAAAAGAAAGGAATTGTACAAGTAAGGGGGAAAAAAGAAAGCTTTTTAAATCATTGATCCAAATACTGCAAGAGTTCAAAATGTATGTGTTCGAGTAGAAGTGCAATTCCATCTGAAAAACTCCAGGTATCTGAAGAAAAAAAATCCAAGATTCATTTTTGCGGGTTTTAATTCTTACTTGAGTTAATGTTTTGATATTTTAAACTTGTGGTGCACAGCATAACTTGAAAAATAATGAATTAAAGGACAGACGTTTTACTTAGAGATGAAAAGGTAAATAAAAAACCCTCAAAAACATTGTCCCTGCCCTTGAGATTAGCTGGAAATAGGACTTTATATGTGATGGGCCACTTATATTGATTTTGTTGAATGGGTGTTGCTTACTATTCCAATTTAATGGTGGTGCTTTTCTCCTGCCAAACAAGAAGACTAAAAGTAAGAAGAGAGCAGATTTCCAACAGAAGGTTAGTCAGTTCTCTCAAAGGCACATTTCTGGGGTACCAGGAACACACCAGCTATTTTAGGAGAGAGATTACTGTGCAATAGCTAACTTCCCTTACCCAGCTGCATACAGCATGTGAGGCTACATGGGCAGTAAAAGTGTTGACCTTTAGAGTTAAAGTGGGGAGATAGACAGTGGACATGCTGCAGAACATCTGTGAAAGAGAAGGTAGGTAGATAAATATCTTCTTTTGCAGTATTTGCTGGGAAAAGAGAGAGAGAGGGCATGGAGCAAGAGGGGGGTGAGAAGCTAAACATCAATATGATGAACTATCACTATCTTTCCACTACTATCAACTGCTGACTGCCACTCATTAGGTTATCATTCTGTTTTAGGTGTTGGTTCATTTTAGGTAATGTAATGCCCAATGTTTTCCTATCTTAAAATAATTAATTATTATCTTTTAAATTTTAAAAGATCATCAAAAGTGACCCAAGCACAGGATAATCTACTTGTCGAATGCTTTAAATTAAAATTAATTGATTGTGGCAATGACTACCCTTAAATTTGCAGTATCTTTGACTTTACCAAGAAAGGGTTGAAGAGTAATGCCAAATAACTCCTGTCTATGATTTTTCTTTTTTTTTTTTAAATTAAAAAACTCAATAATAGTTGTTGTTCTGGCATCCATTTTTCATAACTAATAGCTTATAAGAAAAAGGAGGTTTTTCAAGCAACCTGCAGCGCAAAGTTGAATTCTGTGGATATACTTGCATATTTTGGGAAAGATGCAGTCCATCCATTGGTTTTGGAAACTTTCCCGGTCTTTTTGAACTCCTGTAAAAACTAAATAGCATTAGTGCCTAAGAATCAAAGAATAGTGTTAAACTCTGTTAGAGAAAGATGTGAAAAGAGTAGATTTAAGGTAAAAGGCTCAAGACAGAAGACTGTGCAAACTTCTTGTTATCAGGATTTTGCCTTTCTTTCAAAAATATAACTCCTGGGTTAGAGTTTAGAATCATAGAATCATAGAATCATAGAATCGATTGGGTTGGAAAAGACCTCCGAGATCATCGAGTCCAACCCTTGGTCCAAATCCAGTCCATTTACTAGATCATGGCACTCAGTGCCACGTCCAATCTGCGTTTAAAAATCTCCAGGGATGGTGAATCCACCACCTCTCTGGGCAGCCCATTCCAATGCCTGATCACTCTCTCTGTAAAGAATTTTCTCCTGATATCCAACTTAAATTTCCCCTGGCGGAGCTTAAGCCCGTGTCCCCTTGTCCTATTGTTGAGTGCCTGAGAGAAGAGACCAACCCCCACCTGGCTAGAACTTCCCTTCAGGTAGTTATAGACGGTGATGAGGTCACCTCTGAGCCTCCTCTTCTCCAGGCTAAACAACCCCAGCTCCCTCAGCCTCTCCCCATAGGACTTATGCTCCAGTCCCTTCACCAGCCTTGTTGCTCTTCTCTGGACCCGCTCCAGCACCTCAATATCCTTTCTGAACTGAGGGGCCCAGAACTGAACACAATACTCAAGGTGTGGCCTCACCAACGCAGAGTACAGGGGTAGGATCACTTCCCTGCTCCTGCTGGCCACGCTATTTTTGATACAGGACAAGATCCCATTGGCCTTCTTGGCCACCTGGGCACACTGTTGGCTCATGTTGAGCTTCCTGTCAATTAGTACCCCCAGGTCCCTTTCTGCCTGGCTGCTCTTCAGCCACTCTGTGCCCAGCCTGTAGCGCTGCATGGGGTTGTTGTGGCCAAAGTGCAGGACCCGGCACTTGGCTTTATTGAACTTCATCCCATTGGAATCAGCCCATCTCTCAAGTCTATCCAGATCCCTCTGCAGAGCCCTCCTGCCTTCCAGCAGGTCGACACTCCCTCCCAATTTAGTGTCATCAGCAAATTTGCTGATGATACACTCAATCCCCTCATCTAAATCATCTATAAAGATGTTAAACAGGACTGGGCCCAACACTGATCCCTGGGGAACACCACTGGTGACCGGCCGCCAGCTGGATGCAGCTCCATTCACCAGCACTCTCTGGGCCCGACCCTCCAGCCAGCTCCTAATCCAGGAGAGGGTATACTTGTCCAAGCCATGGGCTACCAGCTTTCTGCAATTCATCTACTGACAGTCAGAGATGTCCCCAGGAGTGTGACAGGACATAGACATTAAGTGTCTAAAGATGTTTGTGTACATGTGAGTTGGCTGGAAGGAGGACAAAATTCTTTACCCCAGTCTCCTAACACATTGAACCTATTTGCACATGTAGAAACCAAGGAAATTGGTTATGTTGTTTGAGTGCCTACTTTTTTTTTTTTCCTTATTTCATAGTATTTTTTCCTAAAAACACTTAAGATAATCTTGAAATGTGTGATTTTGCTTTTGTCAGTAGCTAGTCTTATATTGAGAATACAGCATCATAATTTCAGCTGGTGTGAATCTGCTGAAGACAGTAGAGCTTTTATTATTGTTTATCATTGTCAGTGCAGAACAGCTGAGGCTATGTAAGACGTAGACTAATTGCCACTTAGGGGTGTGTCAGGAGAGAACATGGGACCATGCAGCCAATCCATCAGTCACAGAGCACTTGAGTAACGGTTAAACTCATGGTTCTACAACCTCCAGCTTGTATTAGCAGAAATCTGTACCAGAATAAATGTTAAATTATATTTTTATATATGTGTAAGCTAATAATACAGAATCAAAGTACACCTCAGATAGGTTGCACAGTTTATGTGTAGGGTCTCAAAAAGAAGCAAGCATCTTCATATGAACAATGAAAATACTTAAATCAGTGGGAAAAAAAATCAAAGATTTAGCACTTGAAACTAAGATATACACCTAATAACACTTTGCAGTCACTTTGCCCCACCCTAGTTCAAGGAATGTAAAGAAAGATGTGTGTCGCAACATCTAGACTATTAATGAAAACAGTGATTGATTAACTTGATACCATTGCTTTTCCTTTTTTTTTTTCCTTTTTCACCACCATATTTTATCCTAACTTACTGTCTTTCTCAAGGCTTTGATCCCAACTAGATTAAGTTTCTAGATTAAATATTCCATTCTGTACAGAAAAAAAACTGCTTTAGAATATTTATCTTAAGGTTTCCTTACTATGTATATTATATCTTCCATATGTTCTGTACCCATAATTAGAGTTTTGAAAAGCCAACCTTTTTAATAATAAATACAGTATGTCAAGGAAATGACATATGATTCAACTTAAAGATAATGAATAATTATGAATGATACTAATGATCCCTTAATGTCATTCTGCTAATTTAATATGGCAATTAATTTCGCACATGAAACACATGCAGGTGCATTGACTAATTTTTTAAAAAATCTTAATTTCCTAACTCTCTTGATAGTTTTGCAAATTTGGAATTAATATTGAGTAACTTTCATAGTAATTTTTAGTTTAATATATTATCACCATAACAACCACTTAACACTTGGAGAACAGCTTCACATTAATACTATTTATGGTTATATCCATTCATTATATTTAGGATGATTTCTGTGGGTAAACTTACTCCACTGATGGTCTTAAATTAATGAAATCATAATTCGACTCATTTCCTACATAAATTACGTGACATGATTTGCTGTGTTTGTAAGGATGTTGACTTTGAGGACTTGGCAAACATCTTGAGGACTCATCATCAGTGTTGTTTTCAAATTGAATGGGAACTGAAAGATGAACTGCTTTATGTGGGTATGTATCTCATGTTGCAATTTCATGAGCAGCGTTATGCTCTTGTTCCAAACAAGGTCAAAAAGGCAATTCTTTGTAGTTCAGATTCACAGCTGGTGTTTACAATAGTATCACTCTTTAGGCCACCTAAGGAAAAGGAAGTATATAACTCCAATTTTAACTGAGCTTAGAAAAAGTAATTGTTGGATAAACTAGTCAGATAACATCTTTTGTTCTTTTAATCAAAAGGATGGTCAAAACTCTCCATGCATTTATTGTCATGTGCTCACGTTGGTTACTAAGTGTGCAGTGTTTAGCCAAATAAAGTGTGTCTATTGCTACACTGCATAAAGGAAGGTAGATACATACCCACCTGCACATACCCACAGTCTTTTGGGGTAATACTATTGTAAAAGTATAACAAGGAAAAATATTGTCTTCAGAGATGGGATTCCTTTTCAAGTTGACTTGGCAGCTCACTCTTCCTACAGTTCATCTGACCCATCCACTATACCCATAGAACATTACATAGTTTAACATAATAAAAAACTTTATCCACTCACGGTGGACAAAGAGTCTGTCTCCCACTCACTGTATATATTTTGTAGATGTTCAGTAGTCATCAAGTTGCTCACCTATCTTTTTGGGTATTCTTTGCCCAAAATATGTTGTGACATTTAATTTGTGCCAATCTTCTAAATCCTTTCTACATCACCCCAACAAAACCTTTCAGTATAGTTGAACTGAGACTAACAAGATTTGTATAGCTCTAAAAAGGCTCTAAAAACAGAAGTGGAGTTCTCTTTCCTTTACAAAATACCATTATAAAAACCCCCTGCATTATAGCACATCTTGGCCTTCTTTTTAGGGAAGCAAGAAAGAACAAGTTCATTTTGTTTTGATTCACCTAGAAATCATTGAGTTTGTATTGTAAAAGCGTTAGGACAAATTATAAAAGAATAAGAAAATAGCTGAAGACTATTTGTTTGCAAAGATTTTAAGAGAAAACACCATTCCAAATAGTGAAAAGGAAGGGAGGGAGGGAGGGAGGAAGGAAGGAAGGAAGGAAGGAAGGAAGGAAGGAAGGAAGGAAGGAAGGAAGGAAGGAAGGAAGGAAGGAAGGAAGGAGTATTGCTTGCAATGAAAGTAAGCTGTTAAAGGTATAGCCTACTAAATATGACGAGGAATTTGTTTACTATCCAGGGTAGCATAATGACTACTAAAAGACATCTCACTTAGTTAATGAGGCATCTAACTATTGTTAGATTGTTCTGTGGTTTATATATAGCATTTTCTGAGGTGTGTTTCCTCTGGAATGGCACTGTTAAACAAGGATTTCTGTATATCACAGAAATACTGTCGATTTCTTTTTAACTCAAAACATCTAGAATTCATGTAAGAACACTATTTAAAAATATTAAATAAAAAAGAGTTTTTAATACTTTTTGATTGAAATGAAATAAAGCAATAGCTTTCAAATAGACTGGAAAATATCTGAAGAATTTATTTCTTCCAGCAAACAGAAACACTGTCATGTTTCTTTTGGGGGTTTTGTGGTGGTTTGCTTTTTGGGTTAAGGTGGTTTTTCTATTTGTTTGTTCGTTTATGGGTGGTTGGTTTTGTTTTGGTTTTTTTTTTTTTTTTTGCTATTCTCACAGATATTCGGGTCTATCTGATCAAATTACTGTCTGTTCTGTACTAACATTTTCTCCTAGGACACGCTTGGGCGTGACTGCACTGCTCAGTGGAGCACCTGACCTGAGTGCTATTGACCTGAGCAAATACATTCACACAGTGTAGCAACAGTTTAGCTGCGAACAGCAGAACTGATTAGCTTGAAAATGCACTCTACTACTAGGACACCACAGCCTAGGCAGTCCGGCAGTCAGAAGCTGTCAGCTCATCTGTCCAAATCTCAACCATTAGAAACATTGCTGTAGAGTTTAAACTATCTATCTGAGATTTCTACAGTTAACCATCCCAAATAATATACAGAAAGAAGTGATTCACTGTCCCTACCCCTATACAGGAGCCTGTAACACACGGTATTTATTTTTCTCTCAAGTACATATCCTGTATCTTCACTGACTGTAGGGTATGTACAATTCACCTACACTATTTTTGAGATCTAAAGTTAGCTAAGAAAATTTCAATCATGTTACTGATCTTTCTACCATGGGACATCTATCTGAGAATTTGTAAGATATTGTCCATGAATACATTTATTGATTTTAATATATTAATGTTATTTATTATAACATTTATTAAATGTCATGGCATTGATTGCAACATTGTACACTAAAGGATCAGGCTATATTTTAGAACATTCAATAGATAAATTGGTCCTAAAAAAGCAGTGATCTTAGTCATCCTTGTACCTTGGATATCTTTAAAAAGAGTTTCCTTAACTGACAGAACAAAGTAGAAGAATTGAATTCTCTTTTACCTTATTTATTTAAAATCAAAGAGAGATCTGAATGTGATTTTCATATTTATGTTTGTACTTGACTTTGAATTTTGTTATAGAAGTCCCTGTGAAAGAAGCAATAGAGACTATCACAAGGAAAAGTTAAAGTCACTCTCCTGCCTCTAATATATTCAAATGACCTAAGGCTATAAACATTTTTCTTTTTGTGATGTGAAAGAACAGTTATGCAATACTGTTATAACATAGGCTTTAACAAACATGCATTCAAAATTAAATATCTGAATAGTGTCCTCAAGTGTTAAAGACAGCTTAAAATCTTTGTAGGTTTGGGACTATGATAGGTAATTTCTTTATTTTTTAGATCACTGGACAGTTTGTTGATAAAATTTCTTCATTGTTGAGCTTGAATTTTTGTAGTAATATTTTTATTTATTGTAACTTTGGAAAATTCCATACACATGGAGGCATGAAATAATTTGCCATAATATGGATGCTATCATTTAAGTTAATGATCTTCAGGTAAATGGCTTAAGTAAAAAAAATCCAACAGTTGACACACAGTTTTGTTTTCAGAGTCAATTATTGGCCTAAGTTTTTTTAAGAAAAACGTAAGTATGATTTGCATGTGCTCACATCACAGTATCTAACATTGAGACATTATCTGTATTGCTTGTGATTTCACTTTTTTACCTCTGTATTGTATCTATAAAAGCTAAAGGAGAAGAAAACTGCAAAAAGGAAAGGAATTCCACGTCTCTGGACTTAGAGCAGTAATCTATAATAATGCCATACACAAGCAATTAAACATTCAGTGTGATTGATGAACAGAAAGTTGGTGGAAGACCTTACCGCCAAAAAAAGTTTGCTTTAAATGCGGATTTATGGTTTTCTTCATGAAAATGAGAAAATAAAATCTAGGGATTTAGAATTTATTAGGACAAAATATTTGAGGTGTATTTATAAGGAAAAAAAGGTGAGAGGAACAGGTGTGACGGTACATGTTACAAAAATTTGTTGAGAGGGAGGCATTCATCATTTATTCAAAGGAGAGATTTTTACACTAATAGGGGCATTAGTCTTATCTGGGTATGGGAAAATAACTGAAGATAGGCAAATAGGATTATAAACATGCTCAAGTGACTTCCAGCTGAGATGTCAAAAAACACATATATCATATTAATCCTTATTTAGTTTCACATGTTTGACAAGAACATATGTGTTTAGATAACATAGGCCTGTGATAAACTTAGAGGGACCCCACTGAACATGCTTGAGATTCCTGCTAGGTGAAAAATTAAAGCACAATGGTAAACTAGTCCTGCATGAATCCCTGATATACAGATGAAGATAGCCGGTCTGGTCATCCTCTGGTATGGACTGAGTTGTACAGTGCCTGAATTGTATACGTCCGCTTCTGCTCAAATGCTTGGGATCCAGTGGTTGTTGAGGTAATAAAAATAAATTTACTCTTTGCATTTCATTTGTTGTTTCTGTGTCCTGCCTGTCCTGGTTCACATCCTGGAGAGTGTCTCAAAGCTGTTCTCCTGCTATGTGATGGAGATATATTCTCCAGAAAACATATTCAGAAATGAAAAATCCTCAGAATGACATTCTTGGATTTCCTGTTAATAAAAAGTTTGCACCTGAGATATATGTCTTTAGGTAGGTTTCGTTACAATTAAATCAGATATCTGAAGCTAATGTCTGTATTGTAGTTAACAAAACTCCCTGCATATTAATGGAAAGAAGACCTTTTGGAGGTTGTGACAACCCATTTTTAGAGAGACATTTAAGGCAACATAAGTCATCTTCAGATAGTGCCTGTATTGAGAGTTTAACCAAAAGTGAGTACTGTAGACCAGATAATTATCCTTTAGTTCTCTTCAGTAATTGAGGTAAAAACCTATATTAAATGTTTAACCATCTAAACAAGTGCCCTAGTGTTTGTCTTACTGTTTATCTTCGTATCAATAAGTACTTAATTACTTTTGATGACATAGAACCGATTCAGAGAAATATGTTCAGAGGAAAAGAGCAATGCAGAACAAAACCCCTTGTTTTGCCTTCTTGCATGTGTTAGAATTCTCTTGTTACGAAAATCTTGACACATCTTGAGGAAAAAAACTGAACTTGGACATCTATGCAACATACAAATCTGAGTTTTTAGGTTCCCAGGAGATTTAAATAAATGATTCTTTTTTGTGTCTGCAGGATCTAGAGGAATAGATTATAAACTACTACGGACAGAGGCTGTGGGACCTTGGTATAGTTGAGTTACATGTGAGGGATGTAAGTACTGCTGGAGATAAAAGGAATAATTCTAATGCTGCACAACAACTATTTCTATTTGTTCAGATTTAATTTCTGATTTGAGAGTTAATGGGAAACATATAATGCCACATTCAACACAGCATTTCAGATGTGGTAAGTGACAGCAGACAGTGCTCTTGTCTGAGTTCAGAACATGTTCTCATACTAAATTTTTGGTAACTGTTCCTGCTGTTGTTTTCCCATAATTTTAATGGTAACATTTTGGCCAAGAATAATACGGTACACAACCAGAATGAATTATTCTTTTAAATGTTAATTCTTGCAATAATGCAAAATATTGTCTGATATAGAATACTAATGGGCACTCAGGGTAGTTTTGGCAAAGGAGACAAAACTAATCTTGGAAAGAGTAAACAGGTCACACTAAAATGGAAGGCTGTTATCAGTGGTAAAGGATAGTTTGCTTAGTTTTTTTCCCCAGAAAGTAATTCCTGCCTTATGTTTTACTTACATATTCATTTTTAGTTCATAATAGAAGAATAAAAGTGGAAAATTTTAATTCAAAAAATATTAAATATTTAATGACATAATCAAAGGATCAAATTCAACAGGAAAATCAAGACAATGGAACAACGGAGGAATTTTTAGTGTGTTTTGAAACTAGTTTGACTTACTGTTTACAAATCACCTGATTTTTAGAAAAAAAGATTGCGTTTTCATTCAGTTGTTTTCCATTAAACATGAAATATTTTTCTAGCACAAACAGGAGCAAAGGACTTTATTTGGTTATGAAGTTATGTGCCCTGATTTCCCCACTGCACACTTCTGAGTGATATTATTTGAAGATTTACCTTTGCTCTCCTTAGCAGCTTAACTTTTCTCTGCTTAGAAACATATGAATTGTAAATCTTAATATGTTTTTATACAGAAATATATTTAGCAGATAATTAGATACTATTTGGCAAGAATTTCCACTCTGAATCTGTGCTATTAGAACAGCAAGGTTTCATTTGGTTTAAATGCATCACTGCTACTACAAAGGTCAAAGTAGAGCAAAACATCTCTTATATTGCTCCACATTCCTGATACAGCAGTCCATTAAAAAGCTGACATCAAGAAGAATGCTGTTTTTCTGTTATGGACCAGACCTGTTAAATTACAGAGATTACAGCACGTCAAAACACAGGAGTTTCTCCAGAGCATCATGGTGTATGTGAACTGCTTCTCCTTAAATTAATAAAGAAAGTAATGAAAGAAGTATGGGTCTTAATATGAGCTAATTTTTTTCTTTTTTCTTTTCCTTTTTTTTTTTTTCTTTCTTTTTGTGATATAGGAACAGCTATTTTCTAGAAATTTGCAGTTTGGATTATATTTTCAAACCTCATTAAAAGTATAAACCCCAATTTTCATAGTCTGGTCATATCAAACATATTTAATGCATATCTAGCCATCAAAGCACAATAAAATAAGAAGAATCTATAAAACTATAAAAGGCAATGAAAGCTTGAAGAGCTTTTCAAGAGAATAGTATATGCAGCATTTTAGCACTAATTGTGTTCTTCTGTCCACAAGAATGCTTCACATTTTAGAGCTTAACAGTATATCTATGTAGGGACAGTAGTTCTGTAAGATATTTGTGACATGTTAGAACTTTGTATGGCATCTGTTTCTTTCCCAACATCTCTCTTAGAATAACTTAATGAAGAGATTACAGATGATACAGCCCCAGACATTTTATCAAATTACATTCAGAACCAGGTCAAGATGTCCTGGAATACAAAGCCCATCATGTTTCTAAGGTTATATATATATATATATATCCACCTGTTCTCTAGCATATAGTATCATTTTCACACGCCTGAAGACATCCAAAACTTCTGCATAATGATGGCTGATACAGCATGGTGTAAATTGTTACAGACTTATGGAGCCATAGCTGGATGTTGCTCAAGAGACCCTGCAACATTGGTAATCTGTTTTTGCATCCCTATCTTCCCTTTTGGGCCTCCTCCAGTGTTCTGAGTCAGGTCTTCAGCTGTTGTAAAATCTTTATTTCAGATGCTAAATTTACTGTGTTTGAGAAAACTTCTATTTCACCTACTCAGTGATACCTACATCTCTAACCTTTTTCTCAAACCTCAGAGGAAGGAAATAATTTACATGCACATTCTGGAACTTAATACAAGGAAGAAACTAGGACTGCTGGTAGGTAAGGACTGCCCTACAAAAAGAGGTTTTGATTTCAGATATCTGTTTGCATAAGGAGAGGGCTTGAGTTCTTTTGGAAACCCCTGTCACTTTGGAAAATGTGGCTAAGGATATATGGTTTCAGCTTTTCAGGAATTTATCATGTTCTTCTTTTATTTGGTTTTGTATGTACATGCAATATGGTGAATGTCTATACCTGGTTTTATTGCATTTTGACTCTGGAGTTACTGGCTTCTCTGTGTAATTTTAACTTTATTTTCTGGTTATATAAAAACATCAGAGAAGACATTTGATTATTTCTTTGTTCACTATTTGAGTAGCTAGAATTTACAGATGAATTTAAAGTACAATTTCAATAAAGAATTTTTATTGCTTTTTCTTTGTCAAAAGGCTGTAGCTGAACAAAATACATGTAGCATATGAAATACACTCCTCAATGATATTAGACTCCAAACTACCTCATGAGTTGAAGAGCAAATCCCAGCACAGAGCTTCTTCATTGAAGGAAAAGTAGATCTTTCTCTGGATATTTTAACAATCATATATTGAAACTATGTGCCTTGCACCTTAGCAATCAATGATTCTGAGGCTTATAGTGAAGAAAAAAAGGAAGGAATTTAAACATAGTTAAAGGGTGAATGCAAAGCACATAGCTTGCCTTGTATAAATGTTTTGGGAGAGAGTACAATTCTGTAATAGGAACATATCTTGAAAAGTGGCTTCTAAAATTATCTAGGTCTTCATTACTTATCATGTCAAGCAAATGCATTTTAACTTTTACTTTGTTAGACTTGGCACAGGGTTGTTTACATTGGCTTAAATGCAGTCTTTAGTTAATAATGGCAAGATCCTTCTCTGCACTGCTGAAAGAGATGTGCAGCCAACCCAGAATTCTGATGTATAAATGAGACTAAATGAAAAAACAATTAAATTTGCAATTTCTGTAGGATATATGTGTAGGGTAGAAGGCAGTTACATATGGTCATTTGGAAAGGAGGTATTAGTAATATGTAGGCATAAACTGAGGTAGCTTTTGTCATTACTTATGTCTCTGATAAATATTATAATAAAGAATAAAGAACTCAAAATTTCACAGGGCCAAATTCAGATATGCAGCAGCTACATCTCCCGTGGCTGTTCTACACCTCAGGCACATCTCAAAAAAATGCATAAAGCTGGTTTAAATGGCCCCTTAGGCTCACGATCACTCTTCTTCACTAGAAAAGCTGGAATTCTTTGATAATCTGGTTCACAAATTCTAGCTGTTATCTTTTACAACATCTCTTCAAATATTCTCTCACCCTTTCCTGTTTTTTACATAGTCATGTTAGAAATTTATTCTCCTTTCTCTTTACATTTTGTCCTTTGTAACTGAATGTACAGCAAATGTGAAATTGTGCTGTGTGAAAACTAACTCCTATAGTTATCATTGTAGACTTTAAACCCTTTGTCTTTTCAGAATTATTTTTATGAAAAATATGCATTATATATGTAATGATTTATCAACATGATATTATATCCTTCTGAACAGGAGTTTGAAGAATCTATGAGAGAATTCCTCTAGGAAAAAAAAAAGAAAAAAGAAAAAAGAAAAAAAAAGAAAAAAAGAAAAAAGAAAAAAAGAAAAAAGAAAAAAAAGAAAAAGTTTTGGTCAGTTCTCTAATTAGATTTATTCTTTGATAAAATCAGAGCACTATGCATCTCTTAGAGTGTGGTATCACTTTGATTCTTCATGTATGTAGACTGACTCGTCACCATAACACAACAATTCTTCAATTAGGGAATGAACAGAACCTTCTGCCACAGTCACACTATCACCTACCCATGTGAAATCTCACTCCTTCTCCATTTCCCTCTGATTGTCAGTGTCAAATACCTTCAATGAACTGGCTAACTCTTAATTCATTTAACATGCTCCATGGGGATTAGATTATAGTTATCGTATTTGCTTGGCAATGAGTGAGATTCCTTACAGAATCCAAAATATATGACAATTTGTATACCACACTTAAAGTCTTCTTAAAGAAAGACAAAAAATCAGTTACCAATACTCAGTAGAATAAATTACATGGCTTTAATTCTTTACTAATTAAATGATATGTAGTGTAGTGTATCGTTTTGCAAGAGCTGATATCTTCCTATTTGCTGACACAGGTTATCTTGTTTCTTTTTTAAAGTGTTAATCCAGCATTAACTTCCTTCTCATTCTATGATTTTCCCACTCCTATAACACTAACTAAAAATCAGTGTTAGTGAGCTGATGTGCTCATCAACCAGCACTTTCAGCATACTTTTACGTAGGTTGCAAAAATTTCTGATTTTGGAAGTACTGTTAGAGATGCTGTTTAAAATGTCCCTTAGATACTGTTAGAATATAAATGATTTCATCATTTTCATTGATATATGTCTATTTCACATCTGTATTTTTCCCATTTACCAGACAGTTTATGAAAAAAATTATGTACATATAAATATTTAAGTCTATATCCATATGTCTATCTAAATACATATATGTTGACATATAAATATATTTATATATGTACATTTATATATGTATATATATCAAACATGCATGTAATCTGTGTGTATACATGTAAATAAGCTTAAAGATAAAGTCAATGTATTACATGCAAATATATAGTTCCTTTCCTATTATCCTTAAGTTTTGCATAGTGTATTTTTTGTATCTTATTGGACTTCAATAAACTTCTGATCTTAATTTTTGTTCACTGTTGTTAACATTTTTTCATTTGTTGAATATCTTGATATCAAAATCTTCTTTATCAATGACATATAAAGAAAATTTTACCAAAAGATCATTTACAAATGAACATTAGAAATCATAGCAACAGTGGTGAAGGTCACCAAATGAATTGTCTTCAACAATTTCTAAATATTTTTTGAAACTTTTATACTCTTGCGCTTATTTTAACTTATTTCTTGACTTCATGTTGCTATTAAACAAATTCATATCTACTATAATAATATAAATGTTCAAGTGTAACAGATTTTGAGGTTAAGATAAAGCAATTTAATTTTAAAAATATGTAGTGCAAGGTTTTTAAACCCATCTAGCCATGTGTAGACAGAAAACACTCTGTATCTCCAAAACACTGAATTTTCTAAAGCAATCTGTGAGAACTTATACAAATCTTAGTACTTTTTTGAATATATTCTTGATAGATTCAAACCATAAAAAGGTTTCTTTTGTGCTTAAAAGCAGAATTTGAGCTAATTTTTATTTAAATAAAAATCCTTCAAGAAGACTTCTTGTTTTGGAATACTGTCTTTTCTTTTAAAGTGTTATTAATTTTTCATCTTTGAAAAATCACAGTTATGCTACTGTAATAGGAAAATCCTTCCTTCTTTTGCTGTTAATGTCTTGGTAGGAATTAATATCCTTGCTTTCCAAATGAGAGGTGTGATCTACAGTCTGATGTCCTAGACATCTAAAGGAACTTGGCAAAGTTTTTACGTTCAAGAAATGATTGAAGAAGCAGTAAGTTATGTCACCTCCTTCACGTTAGGTAAAGATCAGTGATGCAGTATAATGCCAGCCAAGCATTTTCACTGAGTGACAGGTGACAACAGCAGCATAACAAAAAATATCTTGGCAAATGCACAATAATGAAATATGTGGAAAAACTCTAAATTACTACCTTTCTAGGTAATGTACTTAGTTAGGTATGTATTGTGAATATTTTTCATCAGGATGAAAAGATTAAACTGTGGCTCAATTAACTTTTCTGAATGATAAGCAATTAAGCTGGTTATCAATAAATATCTTGACCCTATTTGGCATATGATATGTTATGTAATGTGAATGAGTTTAGTTCAACATGTCATGTGTTACAGATTGCACATATGGCATTTGTTTTCTTCTCCACATAAACCCTCTGCTATAATGAAAGTATTTATTCCCAAGGATTATTAATCCTTTCCTTTTCAAATAAAGCAGAAAAAAAAGAGGGTAGGGGGGGAGAAAGAAGAAAAGAAAAAGAAAAATACTATTTCTGCCTTCCAAACCTGATGCAGTGTGCTTGGTAACAAAGCTAAGGGTTAAAGATATGGCAAGTAGAATCTTATTTGAAAAATAAGGTGATAGCTAAATGCAGTGTAAATATAATTTACTGAGAGTGTTAAAGTATCTTAGGATTTCACAAAATAGCACCTAGAGAACTAATACTAAAATGAACTCCGGTGAAGCTTTCTTAATTAGGACAGGAAAAGGCAGTTCTCTCTCCTTCTATTTTAACACATAATTTGTTTGATGAAAGACTCCCAAATTATAAATCAGTCTGGGTAAAGCTAGATTCACTGGAAAATCTATGCTGAATTCAACTAATTAGTTCAGCTTAATAAAAAGGAAAAATTCCCACTTTAACTAGTTAGTCAAGTGCTTAAAAAATTGGTTTCTAGGAAGTAGGAGACACAGATTCAGGTCTCTGCTCCATTATGGTGCAGCAAATGGATTTGATTTGAGGTTCTCCATATCTTAATTGAAGATATTTAGGTTTTTTTTCAAGCACATCCCCACTCTAAAGTAGATTCCATATGTTTTTATTAATTTTTCTCTATTTATTGGATTCTATTTTAGATTAATTACCATTAACTTACATTAATATGTTGAAACCTTCCTGTAGGTGTCTACAGATGTGCTTAAGCCCTTGCCATTGTCCATGGAGACAATACTCAGCTGGAGTGCCCTCTGAAACACTACAAGGTATCTAAGTGTGAGGATAGAATATCCTTTTTGCCCGGAAGATTTTCTTGGAAGGAGACAGTTTTTGCTTAGGAAGGTTTTCTGCCTAAAATGTAACTCTTTCTCAAAGGCAGTTTCAGTGCTTTCTCCCCCCACTCCTGCATAGCAAGAGAAGTTCTCAGCCTCTCTCTCTCCTACCCTGGAGAGAAAGAGCCCTAACATACATGTACAGAGGCCTTGGGAAGGTGGGGGAGAACAGAGTGGATAAAGAGGCCCTGAGAGGGCAGGAACTTGCCTTTTTCTCTCTTGGGCCCGGTGCGTAAACTGCACTGTCAGGTGTTTTGTAGGTTTCTCATGTTCTGGCCTTCTAAATAAACTTCTTGAATTCTTTCCACTGCCTTGGCATTTCTGGGGATACCTGCGTGCCTTACTTAACACTAAGACATCTACACAAGATTAGCAGATAACAACTTAGGCTTTATGACAACCTATGACTCTTTGTAGTGGATCACAGAGTCATAGGATGGCTTGAGTTGGAAGGGACCTTGAAGATCATCTGTAGGAGTCGGGTTTCAGAATAGGTGCCGTACAGCACTCTGGGAGGTGTAGTCCTATGTACTGCCACGCACATGGGCAGTAAGATAGCCCATGGTGATTGGTCAAGCGAGTCACGTGTTACTTTGGACACATGCAAATATAAGGTGTTGTTTAGATTTGAATAGAGGATTTTGCCTCAGCCCCCCCAAGGAGCTGGCCGGTCCGTGTAATTTATTTATGTATTACAATAATGCGCAATAATCATCTAGTTCCAAACCTCCTGCTTGGACCAGGACACCCTCCACTAGACTAGGCTGCTCAGAGCTTCATCCAACCTGGCCTTAAACACTTACGGGGATGGGGCATCCACAAGTTCGCTGGGTAATCTGTTCTACTGGATGATTAAGTAGAGGAACACACTCCATTTGGTGCCTACAATGCCTCAACGTGATTTTGTGGGCAACATGTTGTTGCCTGAAGATAGTGTTCTTGTATCACTTGAAATGCTAACCAAGGCCTGCACATATCTACAATACAAGATATCAGGACCTGTAGAATAAGTGCCCTTCTGGAGGTGTTCAAGAAGCATCTAGATCTGGTCCTGGGTGATATGGGTTACAGTGATAGTGCTGAGTGGACAGTTGGACTGGATGATCTCGGAAGTCTCTTCCAACCTTGACAATTCTGTGATTCTGGGATCAGTACTTGAAAAGTGATCTAGGAAAACGGATAGAAACTAAGGAGTGTGGTATAACAATTTTAATATTGTAAATATTAAGCTTTTTCTGCATAGATGTCTTCTTTCTTTTGCTGTAATAGTTATTTTTAACTAAAAATAATTCTTGATCAAGACAAGTTCAGACAGAGTGGTCCTGGCAAGTTGTAGCCCTGAGCCCTTTCAAACTCAAGAAATAACTTATGGACTTACCAGACTGGAAATATTATATTAAATGGGTACATGTAATTATAGATCAGGATTTTACCCATGACTTGCCTGTTTCAAATTCATTGTTCAGTGATTGAAAGTTGAGCCTAATTCACCAATACTTGTGTACCGCTCTGATAATGCAGAATAACAAAGAATGATTATTCATCCTTCTATGAAAGACTGCATTGCAAGTTGAAGAGGTTGAAGCAAGCAGTTTGATGGTACTTCTGACTTGTATGTACCAAGCACAAAATAAATTAGCCATATCAAACCTATGAACATTGTCAAATAACCCTAGTGCAAATATGTTTCAGGTGCTGACTCGACACCAGATTTGTCAATGAAAAGTTAGTCTTCTTCAAGAACAAATATCTAAAAGAACATGTTATTTTATTTCAGTTTGGCAAACCACTGAAGTGAGGGGTTATTTAGTCTGCATTTTCCCAGATATGGCTGCTGAATAGTTTTTGGAAGGTTGTTTTTCTTGGTAGTCCCAGCACTCTTTACTGAGGCAGACAAGCACAATCACATTTTCAAAACTTTATACGACTAAAGGCAGATATATTCCAATGAGATTCCCACTATAAAATACGGGGTAAAACTGTCTTGTGTTCTCTTTTTTGAATGAAGAAATGAGAACACCTATAAACATCTTGAAATAACAAATTAGGAAAAATAGATTACTGTATTAAATATTCATGCAGTCCTTTCATGGGAAGACAAGTCAGCGATTTACAGAAATTAAAAGCAATTCATACTTCTGGATAAGCAATTCATACTTCTGCATAAAAAAGATAAACCTATACATTTACTCTGTAAATGCTTCAATATAGAAAACTACATCACCGCCCCTTCAAGAAAAAGTTTGAGAAATATGTAAGATAACTATGTGCTATAAGAAATAACCAGATCTAAAAAAATTGCTTCAAGCTACATTGTAATGAACAGAAATCTGAAGGCCAAAAGTAGTAGCTCTTTACTCATGATGTCATAGGAAATAAGAAGAATTTTGGTTACACTTTAATGTCTGTGTCTTTCGTGTTGGAAATCCACTAGCTTACTACATTAATACATTGATCTGAAAATGGAAAAGCTGCTAGAAGTATATATAAGGGAAAGGCAAACTTTTGAAATTAAATGATGCATAGATGCTAAACAAAATTTAGCTATTCATAATAAGAATAGCAAAAAAAAAAAACCCCAAATCGGACTTTGGGAATAACAGTTTCTAGTAAATTTAGGTAGAATAGTGGCAAAAAGAAAGACATGAAGATCTTCTAACTCTCTTTTATTATTATTGTTATTGTTATTATCTTGTGTCAATAAGAAGTGGTCTAGCAAAACTTTCATTATTGTTTACAGAATCAAGATTTCTTAGTGTCTTCTAGTATGTCACGCAAAATAGAGCTCAGTGCAAAGAAAGTTACCTAATTTAGTAAAGGATAGGACAGATGGTTCACTCTCACAATCTCTCTGAAAATAATCTGTAAAGTCTTTATATTTTAGTTCTGTTTGTCTGAGCATTAAAGAAAATAAGGTCACATTAAAGTCTTTCTAAGTATCACAACCTGAATCAGATGAACAGCTTCAATTTTGACCAGTTTTAGGATGAAGAGAGCAGTTATAGCAGTTCTTTGGAGATCCATAAGAGGATCATCGTGGCTAGATGAAAATGTTATTTGTGGCTTGTTGAAAAAGCTAGAACATTTCTAAAGTATCAAAGCCTTTCAGATTTTCTGTTAGATACTGTTTTGGTCCTTTAGATTAACATAGGTGGATGGAATGGTTAATGGAAAAGCCTAAGGAGTCACTGAAGTCTCTTATAATATGGGCAGCATTATAGGCAGTTCATAAATGAATACTTGAGTCGAGGTTTTTATGCCCATATTTGTGCATATCCATATATTTACTGGTGTTCACAGGTCTATGAACGTTATCCAACTTCTGAATAGCCTTTTTAATAAACAAAAAAACCTATGCAATTAATTTAGCCATTTGTGTAATAATAGTTTCAAATGTTCCTCTATTAACTAACCATCCAGTCAGTCTACTTAAATGTATTGACTTTTTCCCATTTAATTTTTTTTTTTTTTTTAGAATAATGGGAGATGAAATATCAAAAGTCATGATCATTGCTTAAATATTGGATATTTTTTTGGCTTTAGCAACGAAAATGTCGCAAGATTAGCTATACCTGCCCATCATCCAAAATCCAAAAATTTACACTTTTGAACATTTATTTATGCCTTGGATGAGTTATAAATGATAACTGAGCATCTTTTTGATGAAAAACCATTTTTGTTCCTTAGTAGTTTCTTTACTTTACAGTACCTTGTTGCACAAATTTCCCTCCTAATAAAAGGAAAGGAGAAGAAATTAAAATCTGAGAGGGAAGCACAGGAAATGTTCTTCTACAGTCTTATTAAGCAAAACAGACAAAATAACACTGGTTATCATGATAAATTGTAACTCATTTTATCTGGTGATATGCATTCAGGTAAAACAATGTCTAAAGTCTAAAACAAGTTTTAAAGCCTTTTTTTCAACATCTGTTGTTTAAGGCAGAACATCCTAGTGCTGGTTTGGATTTCAGAATTTCTTCCTGCCTTAGCATTTCAAAATTTTGCAGAAAATATCTGAAGTATAACATTACGCCATTTTGTTAATGTCTTTAAAATTGTATTAGATTAGAGAAAAGACTCATCTGGTGTCTGATGCACAGAAACCACTAGTGGAGAATCCGAGAGAACCTACTACATGAACATAATAAAGACTTTCTTAGAGATTATAGGGATTTATGCTTCAGATATTTCCTAGTCCAGAGGAAGTGTCCTTGGATATATCTTTCACCAGATTTTTCTTGAATGAAGTTATTTGGTTAAAACCACTAGCCATCTAAACATTTGATAAATACAAGGTAAAAGAAAATAATGCAGTGTCTCTGTATGATGCGGATAGAGTTTTTCTCTATCTGTATCTATCTGAAATAGACAATTTTTGTGTTTGGGAGCACCACAGAAAAAGGATAAAAATAAAATCAACAGCCATATAACCAAGCCCTTTTTCAGCAACAGAATATAATGGACAAGCACCAGTCATTCAAGTTTAGTATCCAGCATATTCACAAAGAAAAATGAAGATGAAAGAATAATGTTTCAGGGAAGTATATATAAAAAAAGATATTTCTGTAAGCAGTTAGAAGTAAGTCAATAAGGCAAAAAAAAAAAAAAAGAAGTAGTAGTTCAAAGTTCTTCTCTATACATCTCAGAAGACCAGTTCCACACAAATAACTTCATAGAAACTGTGGATTCCGTGTTAATCTCATTCTTCAGTGTTAGGCAAACTGTTGAGATGAAAGACTATTATCTTGTACTATATGCATGATTTACCTATATGCTAAATTTCTGCAGTTTTTATTGGGCTTTTTATTCATTTTTTAAACAATTACTTTAATAGAAATATTTACAATTCAAATTTCTCTTTTCATCATTTTTTAACTTTAGGGTGAATTTTATCAACATTCAAATCAATAATTCAGAACTTGCTAGAGAATGAAATAAGGATTTGATAAACAAGCAAAAATAAGGTAGCTTCTGGATACAGGCAGCTTTTTCTCAGCTTCAAGCTCCTATGAATATCACAATAACTTGAAATAGCACTTTAAAAGATTCATTACATTTCCTACTGTTTTTGCAGCTTATGCTTTTTTCTTTGCACCTAAATTATTTTTGAGATCTATTTTCTGTTTAGAATGGTGTATTCTTCCTAACTAAGGCTGTTAAAAATAGAATCACAGAGCTAATTGCCAGATATTTCAAAGTGAACAGATGATTGCAGAAGCAGATGAATGTGTCATGAACTTTCCAAAAAGGCTTGTCCACTTAGCCATCAATGGAATGGATGAAAGGTACTCAGAAATCAGCCTGTAGCTGGACTAATCACATCGAACTCTGACCTCCTAAAGGGAAGATGTCTGTACTCACTGATGAAACACAAGTGTCTCGCATCAGTGGGACGATTTACCATTTTGAAAGGCTTCATATTATGAAATGAGTCACTCCAAAATTGTACTGTACTCTTTATTCTCTTTACTCTTGACTGTCTACCCATGGTGGCCTTCAGTTGTCTAAACACAAGTGTCAGGTGACATGTCAAATCTGCTGGGCTAGCCAAAATGTTCATAGGGGGACAGAAGGAGAGCTTTGAGAGGCACCTTTCTGCAGAGACAGATGGAAGCCAGCTGAAATATGTTACATGAACTCAAAAGACTCTAGGCACTTAAGGTAACAGCATATTCACTTTTACAGAGGGATTCAACTCCATACTACAGGCAGCTTTGGCTACTATTTCTGAGCTCCTGCTGTAGTCAAATAATCCACAAGCGACAAATAAGACTCAATTCAGTTACTTTTACATGAGCATCTATTGTAATTTGAAATGTCTAGTGGTATTCCGACTGTTCTCTAGATGCATGGATGTTTCATGTGTCATTTCTAGGGTCTTTGGGAGTCTTAAATATACTAGCACTGTTGAAGACTTAGTTCAGTTGGTTGAGTCTGTCCTAACAAACACACTACTCAAGCATGAACTCAGACTTAAAAAGTGTATTTAAACACTCCCATAGCTTCAATTGTAGTAACTTAGTGCTCAGTATTTATGAAAATGGGAAAAAAATAGCACAATCATGACAATAAATTCTGTTAATAATTATTCTAATAATACTCAGCCACATTTTGTCAGTATATAAAGAGTAGTATTTTAATTTCTTAATGGCAAATCCGCAAAATTTGTCTTAAATACCTTCATGACTAACCCCTTTCCAAATATTCTGCTAACTATTTCTGAATATTGACATTTCTTTAGGAAAATTTACATGTTGTTTTGCAGGGAGATACAGGCTTTTCTTTATGAGCTTCAAGGCAGATTCTAGATGGTTCCCACACTGGGTAACTGCAGTTAATAGGCCTATGGAATAATGTAGAAAGTCATGAGGAGGCTCATAAACTTTACTTCAGAGGTGGCAGAGACCTCAATGATTATGATGGCTTAGTCCATTAATAATGTCTATTTGACGATATTATTTCTATATTTCAGTCTGCTGAAATATATATTATTTCTATATTTCAGTCTGCTTGCCTTTCTCTACAAACGCAATCAAAATTTTTAGACACCCACTTCCACACACAAAAAATGAATGAGATCTTGCTTTGCTTTTTTTTTCTGTCTGTAAAATAGTTTTTCAATAGATGACTGCATTGCAGCAATTAGAAGCTATAAATATTTTCAGTTATTTGAAAAAAAAGGTTTTGCACAAATTTATTTGTGCCTTATTAACATTTTAAGAAACCTTGTGCACCTTATTATGTTACCATGAAAAATGAAATATTTGAAAAATGACACAACTGTTTTGTCAAAAACTAAAATTAAAGCAAAACTACATTCATAAGTCCTTTCTCCTGAGCACTGATTGCACAGAGCAACATGGAAAAAGTGCAGAAAGCTACATTTTTCTTTAATGTGTCCATGGAATACATTGTGGTAGCAAGAAGTTTTTTCCATATTAATGTCACGGGACTGAGTGGTAGTCCTCAGGACTTTCCCCTGTGATATTAGATGAATAGCTGAGAGCAACAACATTGCTCAAGTGAAAAAAGGGAAAAAAATTTGAGGTTTATCCTTTGTTTTCTCAATCTTTCAGAATGTTCTGAACGAAGACAAAGTGTGAAGAACAGAGACAATGATCATCTGAAGGAGGAGCAACACCTAAAGAAAGAATTACAAAGGATTTTTGAGTCATATTTCATTTCAATGTAACTTTGTTTTCTCTGTATGCCATCTTTTCATCTGTATCAAAAAACAGAATTCAGTGACTCCAAAGGGAAAACAAAACAAAACAAAACAAAATAAAAACCTTCTCAAAAGCTGTCTGTAAAAATAACTGCTGTAATCCAAACTTTTGGTTAGTGCTCATGTAAGTACATTATACAGCATATACCAAACATGCACAGTTCTAGAAAAGACCTTGTCAACTTAAAAGTATCCTTTTATGCTCACACAGATTTTAAAAGAATGCCTGTCTTATGGAGTACTTTCCTGGAAGCAGTTGTACCCCTCAATATTCCCATTTGTTTTTCTTAAAGGAAGCACTCCACAGATGTGAAAGATTGTGTCAGAATTTATTTCACATACTTTGAAAACAGAAAATACAGGATCACATTTTTATCCCAGTAGCCACATACACTAAACAACTGAACAGTAGTGGAGCATGTACATTGGAGAACATAACTTCCACCGTTGTGAAATTCAAGTTATACTGAAAAACTAAAAGAGCATAATTCATAAATGCACACATAGAATATATTTGTCTACTTAGCACCTGCCAAAGGCTCACTCCATTAGCATAGAATCCAGATGCCTTAATTATGCATTCTAAATTTTCTCTCCAAACAAATCCTTTCTATGATGGTGTATATGTATATCAAGTGGTAAACTGAAACATTTGGTGTTATGAATCAAGTGTTGAAAAGTGTAAGACTGTATTGTTTAATCTAAATACGGGTAAATTTCTTTTTTTTTTTTGCTTTGTTTTAATTCTTATCTACTGTATGGGCTATTTCCCTTACTGTAAAGAGTTAGCACCACTGACTTCATAACTGCTCCTAAATTAGACATAGGCAAAATTTCGGTTCTGAACTTCTGACGTAGACATTAAGTGGATATACTACATCAAGAATCAGACCAAATATTTGGTAAATGTTCACACTTCTTGTGAAGGATGGAAAATTACAGGGTACCTTCTGAAACTGATGTTTTCATGAGTGGGGATAAATTTAGGTTTCAGCTGATGAGCCATAAAATAGAGAAACCAATATTAATTCTAATAATGTTATGCATAACAGTGGAATTAAAAGCTGAACCCTTGATGCACCAAACAGAGCTGTTATCTGTTCCACAGAAGAGTTCATGGACTGAGAAATACCTGTATTAAAAACACTAGAGCTTAAAATGTCTGTAAATTGCAAAGGTCTTGTTCTGAATTTTAGAATTTAGTTTACACTGAAGTATAATTTACTACTCTCTTACTTGTGTCCAGAGATGGAGCACATTATTACAGATTTAATAGGGATTTTGGAAGGAGCTAGAGTGTGTCCCAGAGCAATGAAAAGAACTGCTGACATTTGGCTGATGTAATTATTTTACTATTGTTTGGATTTTATTGTATGCATTTATCATGAATAATATGTTAATGCAGCTATAGTAATTTCTACGTGCCATTTTAGGATTTAAAATGGAAGTAAAAAATTAAATAAAATAATTTATCCTTTTAAATTAGAAGTGCTTTCTTTTCTAAAAGTAATGAATTAACTGAATTTAAAAATGCCGTGGAAGATGAAAGCTGGTTAAAGAACTCTAGGTATAGTCCCTTACTGGAGGAAGTTTTGTTGCTAAGCAGCAAAACCCGCAGAGTGTTGGGTTCATAAAGTGCTGATTAATTAATATACTTAGTAGATAGTGAACAAAGCCATAAATTGCACTTGAAAGGCTATATTAAAGAACCAGGTAAAACATTTCAGGTAGCAGCTTCACTTTCACTTAAAACTGGAGCCTATGGTCAGACTTCCATTTCTTCCAGTGGTGATATAAAGCTGGACACTGCTGCAGATTTCAGTCTAAATGTATCTGTGTTGGCAATCCAAGAGTTCTAGCACAGGAGCTAGCAGTGCTCATTGACAGAGCTTTAAACTAGCTTGGAAGGGGTAAGGGACAAAACCAGGCTTGCCAGTGATGAACAATGTGATCGTTTGAAGAAATCAGTGAATTTTTGGAATTTTTTTAAGTAAAACTCCCTTGATGAGCTCATAGCTTAAGACTTAGGGTCTTACAATGAGTCCTGTGACTGGAGTCTGTTGTATGATTACAGGCTCTTTGGGATGGATAGGCAGGGCAGAAAAGGCAGAGGTGGCACTGTACGTAATAGAAGGGTTAGAATGTATGGATCCCACAATTGGCAATGGCACAGTTGAGAGCCTCTGGGTGAGAATCAAGGGGCAAACAAATAACGCAGATGTCATCATAGACCTCCTAACCAGAACGATGATGCCAACAAACTATTCTTGGAATAGTTTTTTTTCCTCCACTGTAGGGAGAAAATTTGTATGGCCAAAGCTCCACGGGAGTTGAAGCTGGCCAGAAATGTGGGGGACAATAAAAAGAGTTTTTTCAAATATATCAATGGAAGTAAGCAGTTTGGGATGACAGGGGATGCCACACAGTTCTTCTAGGGAAGTACTCTATCTGCACTCAAATACCTTTATTTTCCCATGACCAGAAAAAAAAAAAACAAACAGAACATTCTAACGCTGCTGTGTTGCATCTGGTATTTGAGTATGGATCTGTATCCTGCTGCTTTCTCTCCTTCATCTGATTCTATTACAGATTAGATTTCCTACTTGAGATATTTATTGGACAAACCATGCTTGGCAATTTTCCGCTTTATATAATGGGCTTTAGCATTCATAGACATTTGTGTCAAATGCATATAAATACATTCCTTTAGGTGATTTGTTATATACCTAATTCTGCTAAACTTCCAAGGAGCTGGAAGACTAACTGACTAAAATCCTTCTGAAAATCAAATACTATACATATCATACTGTGGCAAAGTTATTTTCACTTGTTGGTCTAATGTAACAACTTTAATGGAGATGGGCGCAACAAAATTATCTTAAGGGAGTGAATCAGGAGTTCTGCAGCCACTTGAAGTTGTACTTTTTCTACTGTATCGAAATATCCTGAATAACATGCATTGGCTTAAAAATGAACCACAACATCACCTGAATTGTCTGTTTCCAGCTTGGTAGAATTCTGTTTATTTTGTGCTTGAGAGACTTGGGAACTGAAAAGCAGTGGTGGCAGGTAGGGAGGATAGCTGTGTGTGAAAGACCAGTGTGAGATAAGTAAGGCTTGTGTTTCCTATCACTGGAATCTATGTGCAGTTGCTTTGCCCTTTTGAAATAACCTTACACTGCTCAGTTCTACAAGCCTTACTCCTGCTGAGAAGCACTTAATAGTGAGAGGAGGCTCCTGGGTATCAATGAAACTACTCAGAAGAATGGTACTACTCAAGCAGACTAGGGATGCAGAATAAAACCCACAAGAACAAATGCCAAAAGATGTGCTGTTAAAGCAATTAGAGCTGTAAGCAGGATAGCTCCTCTTCTGGGATTTCAGTGTGAAAACGAAGGTCTAATAACATTTGTTTTCATCATGTTGACTTGCTGAGCCGGTCACACGTAAAGTAGGAAAGACATGATCAAAAAAACCCGTGAAGACTAACGATAAGGCTAGGAGAACATAATGGCTTATATTGCCCTGAAACCTCTTGGTGGAAGAACAGTATTGACTGAATCAAGCAGTGTGCTCTCACTACAGTGCTAATAAATAGTAGAACTTTGTGACTGTCATTTATGAGATGAAAAATAAACTGCAGGTAGGGTGATGCTTCCTTTCTGGGATATATCTCCTTACTGTTTCAATTTTTTTGTATATTAATAAATATAACAATTAAATATTTATTAAATAATTACTTATTTTTTCTTTTTTTAAACAACGTTGATCTCACTCTTTATTAGTAACTTTAGTTTACTGTGTTGCATATTTATTAATATTCCATAAATTGAGAAAGTTGAAAAAAACCACAAAGTCTGTAGGGATTCACAGACAAGCTCTGAATATCACTAGCTCTGACAATGAATGTTACAAGACATCACCTAATTTTTTATACTGACATTACTGTTTAGATTTGCAGAAATATCTTCTGAGATTGGTCCTTATCATATTAGGCTGTTTATGTGGTAAAAAGAACCTATTTCAAAGTTTGGAAGCAGAAGATTTAAAGGTATAATTCTGATGTGAAAGCAATAGAAATAGACCACGATATCATTTCATGGTACCAGAAAACCTAGTAATGATTTTGGATCATATGTTACCAATATATAAGTGCTGGCTTTCTTATTATATATGTGAAAATCTATATCCCAGCAGCATTTTCCTTTTTGAAAATGTAACTTCTTTCAATAAATCAATGAGTGTTTGGTGAAGATTTTGTTATGTGAACCAAGCAGAATCTTAGAAAGGGAGAACAATATGTTAAAAGAAATTTGTTCTAAAAAAGGAATGCTTTGATACTGGAGACAAGCAGCACAGCAGGAGCTTAAACAAATGAAAACAACCTTGGTGTTTGCTATTCTTCTCTGGTGACAGCTTTGTGGAGGGCATCTAGCTGTTAGAGAGCAATTTAAGAGAAGGATCTGGCAGCATGTAGCATCGTCGTATCACAACAAAGGAAGAAAATGAGATCTTGTTCTTTTTTCGCCCATGAAATTCATACTGATAGTCTGTTTTCTATGCTGAATGAATTTATTTGGTGCATGTGTGCAGTGGTGTGAGGGGATATTTTTTTGCAGTAGTGTGCATTAAACTTACACTCAAGAGGTGTTCTTGCCCTTCTGGAATTCTTTGTATTGGTTTGGTTTTTCCGGAGTCACTCAATAAATGTGGTTGGAAAGACTGAAAAGGAGAGATACATTTCCCAGTGAGGGAAAGTAGCTTCAGAGGCAGAGACACAATGTTCCTTGTTTTTACCCTCAGGCAAGAAACAGCGGATGACTCTGGGGAAACTGTGAAAACATGGACATACTTCTTATTGGAACATTAATAACATTCTCCCATTTTGCATCACTCATTTGCTTGATGATAGTTGTTGTTTCTCCTCACATGTTGCCAATCCTCCCTCTGCGCAGGGGGACATAGTGTAATTTCCTGCAAGAAGTAGTTCTGTTTATGAAATAATAAGGATTAAATATCTTCTCACTTCACAGTTTTTCATATGGTACCTTTCCAAGGTCTTTACCACCAGGGACCTCTAACATAATGCAATGCAGCAATGACTTTCTTCTCTCTGTTTCTGTCTCAAATAATATTACAGGTATGCTGCTTTGCTCCCTGAGCTTTCATGACTTTCTTTTCTTTTCTTCTTCGATTTCCTTCCTAGATTGTTAGCAGCTGGGACCACACTACCTAAAGAATCATTAGTCTTGAAGAAATACATTTTTCCTTTAATACAAAAATATCCTGCTTCTATGTTACAGTTAGAAAAACAAATGCCATTTGCAATGAGTGAGATACTACTTTTGTAAAAAGAAAAGGATTTCATATGTTCTTTGTAAGAATCCAAAACATGTAAACAAATATGTTTAGTAATGCTGATACTATCAGTCTCAGTGACATTTTTACAAGTTTCATATAATCCTTGAATTTATTGCAAGTATTAACTATATAACTCAGTCTTATAATTTCTTTGCATGTCTATTTTTTATCAAGAATTCCTATGCATTGCTGTTTCTTCACTTTAATTTTGTTAACCCTGAAAAAAGTACAATCAAAAAAAATCAGAATGATAATAAAGGCCAGCTCCAAAATTAGTGGAAGACATTAAAACTTCATTTCAGAGAGACTAGGATGAGGCTTTTACAGCTATCTATAATAATTAGAAGAATGTAAAAGAAAAGGAATCAACAAACATGTAACATAAACTTCAAACAGTTTTCTAAAACTAAAAAATCTTTTTGTTTTCCATCAGTGTTCAAGGGATGAAAGAAAATTAAAGAGAGAGAAAGTAATCAAAGGAGAAAGAGAGGGAAAGAGACAAAAAAGAGAAAGAGATAAAAAGGAAGAAGAAAAGGAAAGGAAATGAAGATTTGATGTGTTATGTTTGTTTCTCAAAGATGGGCAGAAGCACAAATGTGGAGGCAACATGTTTAAATTTTGTCTTTGGGGAAAAAAGAAGGTAGGAGAAGGTCCTCGTGCAAATTGGGAAGTGACTGTAAAATGTCATGAAAAGGAACATTGCATCTTAGGAATTGTCACAGTCTTATTCCCTGGCCTCTAAGCATTTTTACATGAGTGCTTTCAATGGAATTGCTTCTGATCTGCAAAGAACACTGATATTCTTTCTTCTACTACAGAGTGCCCTGGAACAAGACATAATATAGTTTTGTTTGCATCATGATTTTTCTCAAATCTTTCTATAGGTAACAGAATCAGAAGTGAAAATGAGCTCTTTTCTCTTTTTTTTTAAATCTTCATACAGCACTACACATCACACATATTAGCAAGCTTTTTTTTTTTTATTTATATTCTCTTACATAAGTTCTAAAGCTGAGTTTTAGAACTGAGGTACATTTAGCTATATGTAGGTGTTTAGATCAAGATCCTACAATCATCAGGCTTAGGTTTAGACACAATATGTAATTTAATTAAATAAAAACTGGCTAGAAATGTTTAAAATTAAGCATGGTTATTAGATTTTGTGAGTTTAGAGATTAGAATTTCAAGTCTTTTTTTTTCTTCCCAAGGTTATTTTATCTAGCTCTATGTAAAAATATAATAGTGATAAGTGTACAAGTAATGATTTCATTGCTCTGTAAACTGGTTGTTAGTGTTCTTCTGGAGTCTCAGCAAGGCAGAGAAAGCAGAAGGATCAGAGACAAGTAAGCATGTCCACCTGCGTTTGCTCTTTTTTTGATCAGATCCAGTGTTTTTATTCAATGAAACAGGAACAGGATAAAGATGCCCATGGGAAACCATTTGACTGCTGAGAGCAACAAAATAACCAATTTAAGGATTTCTACCTGTCTCTATTTGTATATTTTAGACTCCAGACGAATCCAAAAAACATGTCAGGTCTGAAACATAAACCCATAAACTTATGGTAGCTCATGCCTTGCAAAAGTAATTGTTGTATAACCTTAAATACCTTAATTTTCTTTTTTTTAATTGTCATGTTAATTAATATTATCTGATTGAAGAGTAGCAGAAATATTTTGTCATATTTGTTTATGTTTAAGTAATATTTCAAAATAAATAAAATCTTCAGAACTAAAACTCAGCTATGTTGTAAAATGTTATTAGAAAGTGAATAAAAGGATGCCCTCATTCATCTGTGGAATAGAATATGGCTGTCAGAAATCTATTCTTTTATCTATTTGTCCCCATCCTGCTGCTATTTTTGCAAGTCAGGAAAAGGCTTCTAGTGCATATCATCTTCCATTTAGAAGCCTTTCTGCTGTGGGTTATAGTCAATGATTTAGCTAGTTTGTTGTAATGCTTGGCAGAACATCCTCAGGCTTATTTACACAGCTAAGCAAGATTTTGCTAGATGGTTTCTGAATTCAGTCTTTTTCAGACGACTCAAGAGGGAAAATTGCTGATTATTTGGAAAATGCTGCATTGTATTTATTGAGTTAAAAAAGCAATCTTCGCTCAGGATGATGTGGATAATTTACGTAACTCAACATAGCTAAAATTTTTAAAGAAAATTGTACCTTTTTTTTAACCCTTACAGTGCACCTTCAAGAGGCTAGAAAAAAGTTTCTACCTCCTCTGACATGACATTAGCAATTTGTCACGAGTTGACTTTGGCCAGATTCTAGGCAACCACTAAAATCGCTAATAGCCGGGAGAGGTCACACATGCAAGACAAACTCAACATGGGAATAATACTAAATTTATTACTAACAGAATAAGAGCTAAAGAGTGAGAAATAAAACAGTCTTATACTTTCCAACCACCCCTCCTTCCTTCTATGTTCTCCCTCTTCCCCCTGCATCAGTGCAGGAAGAGAAGTCCACCCATAGGTCTTCCAGGTCTGCTGTCCTGTGGGTCACCCTTCCATGGGCTGCAGGAGGACAGCCTGCTCGACCATGGTCTTCACCATGGGCTACAGGGGGGGCTAAAGCTCTGAGTCCTTCCTCTGTTCTGTGGGGTTCCTCCCACAGGAAACAGTCCTTAATGGACCTCTCCAATGTAGGACCACCCACCCCACGGGCTGCAGGTCTTCCATATCTGCCGTCCTGAAGGTCATTCCTCCATGGGGTACAGGGGGTCTCTGCACCCTGATGGGTTTTAATGGGATGCAGTCCTTCACGGAGGGTGAGCTGTACCAATGTGAGTTCCCCACAGGGCCACAAGTCCTACTGGGTATAACCTGCTCCAGCATGGGCTTTCCTCTCCACAGACCACAAGTCTCTTGAAGGACTTTGCTCCATCCTGGGCCTTCCATGGAGGGTAACAGCCTTCTCCCATGCATCCATCTGCTCCATCATGGGCTTCTCGTGGGGCGGGCCCGGGGGCTGTGGCGCCATTCTGCCTCCCTGGCCTAGCCCGTGGTGCCCCCGTGCCTCTCGGCCCGGCCATGCCTGCCTGCGGCAGGGAGGCGGCGGGGCCTCCCCAGCCCAGACGGGTCGGCTCAGCTGGCAGGATTGATCTCAGCACAAGCTGCTCGTGGGGTAGGCCTGGGGGAGGAGCTGCAGGGCCTCTCTCCACTGCCCAGGCAATGGCCCCAGCCCTGGCTCTGGCCAGGGCTGCAGGGCCGCTCCCCCATGGGGCCACATGCCCTGGCCCCAATTGCCCCTTGGCAGGGGCCACCATTACCTGCTCCGGGCCAGCTGCTGCCGTGGGCCCATGCCACAGCCACCCCTCCACCAGCTCATGCTCGGGGAGGCAGCCCAGGCCACCCGGACCTTCTGTCGGAAATTCCCATGTCTGGAATTTCTTCTTCACAACAAGTCTTTTCTTAAATATATTACCACAGAGGCGTTACTAAAACTTCTAATTGTCTCAGCACCAGGAAGTCTGCCCTGGAACCAACCATCTTCGGCTCCAGGGCGGGAAAACCACATCCACCCATGACACAATTTTAAGCCAATGTGAATGCTTAAGTATTAATGACTTCTGATGCAGCTTTCAAAGCAAATTCAATAAAGCTCTGACTCCTAACAGATTTGTGAAACAGTCTTCAAGTAATATATTTGATTCCAAGTCACATTTCTTATTAGCTCTGTTCCTGAGAAGGTTCCTGAAGTACATTCCTTCTTTAGATAAAGACAATCTTGTTTTGTTTTACTTCCAGACAGAGGAATAACTTTTAAGCTAAATAAAAAATCTCTGGCAAGTGTCATTCAAATAAATTGTCACGTCCTGTGATATCATGTATGTGTTCAAATCCTCCTCTTTTTTCAAATTCTCCTCTTAGACTATTTCTGCAACCAGTGGTGGCCTAGTCTAGTATATCTTCTGGGCAGTAGTGAAGAAAATAAATTTTTTTCAGGCCTAGAAAATCAAAAGCAATTTAAATGTAAGGTTTTTTGATGAAGGGTCATTTTGATTCTTCATCATTCTGCTTAATGTTGTATTTCACTAGGTTTATATTGGTTCAGAAAAGTTCTAAAATTATCCCCTTGTGCAGGAACACTTACCTGTATTCAAGGCCCCGTCCAACTCTTTCATTCATCGGATTTACAGAAGGCTATAAACACATTCTTATGATTGTTTGTCAGTGTTGCTGATGCATCAGGGCTTCTGTAGTCTGTCCATTAGGTGGTCTCATTTCAGGCATCTCAATGGTTGCAGATCTCTTTCCAGTAAAATCCAAGGACCTTTCAGGCTAACTATTGCAGCAGCCATTGCATGGAAGGTATTAAAATTCTGAAAAAGCAGATAAAACAAACAAACAATTAAACAACAAGAAAACAGATTTGCATGGTAACCTGTAGAAAACAGAAAATGTTGAAGAAGCGTGTATATGCCATTTTTTGCTACTGTTTACACACATACTCCCAGACTGTTTGAAATCTTTTCCTTCTAGGAAGGATCTGCAGTGAGGAATCAATCAAAAAATCTTAGGATGTTTTTACAGTCAGTGCACAGAAATCAACACTGAGAAAGAATAAAACATATCCTTCAACACATTTATATGATTTATTCCCCCCCAAAAAATCTATGGACTACATAATCCTTAATGTCTACTTAAACCATACAGAACTTCTAAATAGACCACAAGACCTTAGGATATTGTTTCTCTAATAAACTCAAATTCAACTGAGTATATGTTTTTTAAGAGTTTGGGTAGTTTATGAATTCACTTAGGGTGACTTATCTTATGATAATGGTTATGAAGGTACCCTTTATCAAATGTGAGATTTTGTTTAAGACAGGGTTTTATTAGTCTGATTTACTGAGGCATTTTTCCTGTTTAGCTACAATGGTCTAAATTCCTCTTCAAGCCTTCAAAGTCTATTATGTCATGTCAGGTCTAATCCATGACCAGTTCCTCAGTTATCTAAGGTATGTGTTTTATTCATAGTCAATGTGTCTAGAGAATGTGACAAAGTCTTTTCAATTCCACTGATGCTGGCAGAAGAATGAGATCAAGTTTTAGGACATCACTTAATAGTAATTTTACTCACATTCCTATTGCTTCGTCTTTTATTGTTTTGCTTTTGTGTTACAGAGAGTGAATGCCTTTAAGGGAATTTAGGAGTTTGCTTCATATAATATTAGTCTATCTTGATTAGCATTACAAAGTCAGGGTTAAGCAGCATTGTTGCAAGACTATTACTATATCTCCTTCCTATATCAGAAATAATTCTAAATATCATAATGAATTTCAAGGTGAAAGTAACATTTGTGAGGCTTTATTTATGTGCATATTAGAGTTCTATAAAAAACAACTTTGAAACACAGTGTGCCTTGTTCCTCTTTCATTATTGTGCAGCCTGACTTCCTAAAGCCTCAGAAGCTACCCCAAAATTCTTCATTCAGGAAATTTATTTATTATTGTCTGTACTAAACAGACACCTTAATTTTTTTGTTTAATCAGGTTTTTTTTTAAATTGTATGCTATTCATTTCATTGCAAAAGGCATATTTTCATACACTGCCAACTCCATTTAATCAAATTTAATTTTTTAGAGGAAAAATAAGTCTTCAGTGAAGATCACCATAAGGAGCAGAAAACAGAAAATTATATTGATCTTGCATATTAATATTGTACAGTGGTTAACATCAGATGGCACATATAACTAAAATAAACTGTGTCTTACTAAATTATATGCAGTAACTCTTTTAGGGACTTGCTTCCCATCGATTTAGTTGAAAAAAATTTTTCTAAATGCATTTGTAGCTTTAGACCTGAATTTTTAAATTAGAGTAAATTATGATATGATTTTATTAGGCAAAGCTGAAAATATCCCTGAACGCATTGTACAGTCTATGCAGCCTGCCTTACTTCTGTGATGCAGAAAGTTGCATGTAGTTGGTAAATATTTTAAAAGAAATATTTATCTTTATATTATTTTTTAATGAGTTGCAATATTTTTGTTTTATTCCTAGACTATAAGAGCATGGTGAGATATTTATTACAATTGAAAAAAGATTTCATTTTTAGCATGTGCCTCTTAACTGCTGGTTTAACTACGATGATATATGATTCACTAGTCAGGAAAAGTAAATTATCATGGATAGTTCATGGAGATACAGAGGAGGTATAATGTTATAAAGCTTATAATTAGGGTAAGGAATAAGATTATAATGATGTACAGTTAAGAGGGGGAAGTCACAAGACTAGAGAAGCTTTCATAAATATTTAACATTTCAGCATTGTCATTATTTGAAATGAATATTTGAATTCTTTGAGAATTATCTATTTCCTACAAGTATCCAAACTTGGTTTTTCGATGAACATTTTCTGCTGAATTTCTGAGGGCTTTTTGAATGTCAGACTACCCCAATGTTTTATCAATCATAAAAACAGTATTTCTGTACTTTATATCATAGACATTTTCCTAACTAAGTTGCAGTTCTTTTTGGCTTAGGGAAAATTGAAGCCCATTTTTTTGTTCTGTGGGTGGAATTGGAGAATTGAGGGTTCATTACACTGTTGCTCTGCTTGGCTCCAGTATCCTGCTCTCTACGGTCTGAAAATTACATAAAGTTTGCTTACTATGGGATAGATTTCCTACCTACTGCTTAAAAATGTCAAAGTTTCTTCATGTATAGTTTCTTCAAATTTCACTTTAATTAAGTATATTAATGCCATCATTTTTCAACAAAGACTTAAAGCTTTCTATATTTGAATTACTTGGGCATCCAAGTGCAGTTGACCACAGCTGATAGTGTATGTTAAGATGTACAGATTCAAGAGGTTTGAACTGTTCTTTACACATGGATAGCTTTACTTGCATGACTGAGGTTAAGGGCTGAGCAATGTTATAAAGCAAGTATTTTTCTTCTTTGTGATCATGGATTTATGAGCAATAAAGACTATATCAAAACTATTAAAAATGGATGAAATGAGATGCCTCAAACAGCAATTGTCAATGGAATTTATCATGTGACCTCTAAGTCATGAATCTGTTTGTGGGCCTACATTCTATTGTAAGAATACTAAAGTAACCCAAATTCCTTGAAGTTCAGAAGAAAATAATTTGGATTTCAAATTCATTTTTTGAATTATTTATAGCCTCAAAAATGTGATAACTGAATAATAGGAGTTATTCATGTCTGAGTCAAACAAATACATTATTGCAGTACAGAAAACATTTAAGAATTTGTACGTCAAGGTGCCAGCATTATATCCCTATATCTCATCCTCATCATTCTTCTTAATAACAAAAACAGGATTAGCTCCTCAAATGTAATTAACACTCATCTGGAGAGTTATGTCCATAGTAATAATGAAGATCAAGCTAATGCAACTATGGGAGATCAGTAGGTAACTTTAGATTAAATAGTCATTTTAGACGGTTTGAGGATTAAGGCTACATGCCAACAAACAAAGATAAAATAAGTATGGACATAAATGATACTTCAAGATAACAGCATATCTTTTCAAGACAACAGAATCCGAGCAGGGGTGCACAGGGTGGGCAGAGGAGCCGTGTTGATGCTTGAGAGATCCACAAATGTCCGTGTGCTTGTTAAATTGGGCATTGTGGTGTGTGTGCTGCATTACTGACCTTTTGCCTCTGCCAGCCCAATAGAAGAAGGGGACATGTCTGTCTATGCCTGTGTTTGATGTGAGTCCTGAATGTGGAAGCTGCTGGGTGGCAGCATCTTGGCTATGTGATCATCAGTGCCCATGCTCTCTGTATATCTATGTATCTTTCTGTGTCTCTGGGATATGTGCTCACCTTTGCTCCTGGTTGAACTTGAAAGCAGGAAAGTGGCAGTGGCATCCCTCTGCCTGAGCAGAGACCCCGGGGCACTGGGCAGAAGTCCTGAGCTGGACCTGCTGGAGGAGTGGTTGTTCTTAAAATCCCTAACATCCTCATCCAGTTCTCACCATTTGTGTGGTAGGCTGACCTTGAATGGCTGCCAGGCACCCAGAGAGCTGTTCTCTCACTACCCCTCCTACACAGAATAGGGGGAAAAACTAAGACTAAAATCTCGTAGACCAAGATAGAGAAATCGCTCACCACTTATTATAGCAAGCAAAACAGACTTGACTGCAAAAACTTAGTATGACCCAGAAATATGTATTCACAATCCAGAAAGCCAACCATATCCTATACTGCATCCAAAGAAGCATGGCCAGCCCCTCTACTCTGCTACCCTGTGATACTCCACATTTAGTACTGCTTTACAGCTCTGGTGCCCTCAACATAAGGAGGACATGGATCTGCTGAAGCTGGTTCAGACAATGGTCACAAAGATGATCAGAAAGCTGGAGCATCTCGATGAAGACAGACTGAGTTGGGGTTGGTGAGCATGGGGAAGAGAAGACTCCAGGCAGACCTTTGAGCGACCTTCCAATACCTAAAGACAGCCTACAAGAGGGATGGAGAGGGACTTTTTACAAGGAGATCTAGTAATAGGACAAGGGAGAATGACTTTAAACTGAAAGAGAGTGGGTTTAAGTCAGCTGTTAGAAAAAAAATCATTACTGTGATGATGGTGAGACACTGGAAAAGGTTGCCCATATAAACTGTGGATGTCCCATCCCTGGAAGTGTTTAAGGTCAGGTTGAGTGGGGCTTTGAGCAACTTCATCTAATGGAAGGTGTCCCTGCCCATGGCAGGGCACTTGGAACTAGATGATCTCAGTCCCTTTCAACTGAAACTCTCCTACAATTCTATGATTCTGTTATTCTGTGATTCTATGACTTGGGGAAAATTAATTTATTGCCAACAAAAAAGAATATGATGGTGAAAAACAAAGATAAAGTTAAAGCAAAAGCACCATTCCTCGCTCCTTGGCCTTCTCCTGAAGCTTACATTACTCCTTTTACCCCCCCACAGAGAGCAGTGCAGGGGGATTCGGAAGGGGATCTGTGGTCATTCCATAACAGCTCCTCTCTGCAGCTCCTTCTCCCTCACACTTTCTCTCTGCTCTAGTGTGGGCTTTCCATGGGCTTCATCTTCCTTCAGCACTGTGAGGCAGTAGATTATTATATTAATTATTGGCTCAGAACAACTCAAGTGTGTGTGTGTGGGGGGGGAAGGAACATGTCAAATCTCACAGAAGTGAGGTAATGCCTTGTCCCACATGCCATCCCCTACAGGTGTCCTGGGGCAGTCCCAGAGCAGCTATCAGTCAAAGGCAGCCCAGGAGCATGCCCACACCATGCCACCTGGAACCTCTAAGCCAGCCTCTGACTGGCTCACACAGTGGAAGCACTGGCCCTCACCCCATCCCAGAGCCCCAGAGTGGTCAGTGGACCAGGAGTCCCACATGGAGGGGTGGCCACAGGGGGCCAAAGCAATAAAAGCAGCAACATGTGCTCTCCTTGTTGTTTGAACCCTATCATCTGGCCATGTGGAAGTTGGACTTGCCCAGGACTCTTCAGTGGTAGCGATGATCTTCTCTTTTCCCTCTTTCTTAACTTCTCTTAATCTTCTTTCTTAACATTTTGGGTAACCTGGGACTGAATTGGTTGGATTTTGCTAAGTTGTACATGTTAGCATGTGCTGAGTCAATGCTTTGTGGAATGCTTTTTTTGGTTGTATGTTACCCTTCAAACTTTGACCACGATTTCTTATTTCCTAAAATTTACCAGTAAAGTGCCTCCTGAGAAAACATGTGCAGTGTTTCTCCTTTGTGCTCTCTCTTAAGGTGTTAAAAGAACCGAAGTATCTTCTAATATGTCCAGAGGGCGAATATTGTTGGACCCTTGTATATTTTTAATGTAAAACCCTTTGGTGAGCTTGTAGCTTGAGACTTAGGGTCTTACAAGGAACTATCCACCAGTTCTGACATGGAAGCCTCCACAGGGTGTGATATGTATATCTGCTTGATCACAATCCTTCACACGCTGCAAAAGGAACAACCTGCTTCAACTTGGTCTTGTCCATAGACTCCAAAGAGAATCTCTGCTTCTGGAGGCACCAAGAGTACCTCCTCACCTCCTCCTTCTTTTCTTTCAAATTATTGTTATTTTGTTAAGTGAACAGATACATTAAACTAATACTGGACTTTCTTGCATGATGAAGCATGTTGCTGCTTATTGCATATAGAGACTATGTAACACTTGAAAAACAACATTATAAAATTAATTTCTTTTTGTGTGTTGTGGTAGAAGTTAAGGATATATTATTTTATATATTTTTCTATCAGTAGCTCACAGTGAAAACTAAATCATTGCCCAGTGTGTCTATAAATTAAGGATACTTCTGAGTGCTTCTTTCCACTAGCATTCTTTAAATCTGAGGACAAAAGACTTATTTATACCTTTTTAATGAAGGAAATCAAATAAAAAATCTGGACAATGTAGAATTCAATTCCCCCCCCCTCCCCCCCCGTTATGCATTATATTATATCAGATTACTTGAAGTTGGTTCTTGTGCAGAGAAAATGAGAAGTTTCATCTGAGAGGACAAGAAATTTTAAGAAACAGAGAAAGAAGCCTGAGTCCTAAATAAATTTTACCTAATTTCAGGTACTCACCTGCTCCAGTACTTACCCTGAAGTGCAGAAAGGTCAGTATCCGCTGTGAGACCATTACAGGCATCAGAGGGCTTCATTTGACTCTGTGAGTTTCTTCTTCTTATAATTTTCTTTATATTAAAAGTACATTATTGCATTAAAATCAAAAATTAGGCACCAGAAGGGTGGTCAGATAACACAGAGAAAGCACAGAAAGATAGGTGAAATATGCTGGGGAAATTTCATGCCATGCTGGAACATAAGACTGCTAATGTTGCCTGAAAGAGCAAATAATGCTCTGGAACACTGCTATTTTTGATTCTGGAAAATGAGATTAACAAAATTAAAAAACAAACAAAGAAAACTGCACCAAAGGAAAAAAAAAACAAAACAACAACAAAAAAACAACAAACAACAAACAAACAAACAAAAAACCTAAAACAAAACAAACCCACAAAAACCCCAAACCAAAACCAAAAAAACAAACCAAAACCAAAAAACCAAACAAAAAAAAACAGGGGGAAAAAAAGGCAGCAAACTAACAAGGGAAACTTTCCCTGAAAATGTGAAG